>NC_137892.1:36426206-37109458 GCF_963455335.1 Martes martes | reverse complement strand
AAGCATCTGCCTTTGGCTCAGGTCATGATCTCTGGGTCCTGGGGTTGAGCCCCATGTCGGGCTTCCTGCTCAGCGGGGATCCTGCTGCTCCCTCTCCTGTTCCCCTGCTTGTGCTTTCTTTCTGTCTCTCCCTCTCAAATAAATAAGATCTTTAAAAAAAACTTAAAAAAGATTAAGTATTGTTGCAGTTATTTGAAAGACTTCTGAATGGCCTCTTGTACCTGTTACCCCCCCACCCTTCTACAGGGTGTGGAAGCTTTATCTTTGGAGCTGGAAGTTTTGCCTCAGTGGTGGTGAACTGACATAGAGCCCGGGGCTTGAAAGAAAAGGCTAACTTTACTGAAGACTTATTATATGCCAGGCACTGTTGTAGGTGCTGAGACTCTAAGCAAGATATTGTTCCTTCCATCATAGAATTTAAGAGATTGATGAGGAAGGAAAAGCACAAGAATTGAAGGTGTCAGACCGATGAATGGGTAAAGTTGTGAGATATGTCTGTGTGTGTGTGTGTGTGTGTGTGTGTGTGTGTATTACTCTACCATCAAAAAGAATGAAATCTTGCCATTTGCAGCAATGGGGATAGAGATAGAGTATGTTATGCTAAACAAAATAAGTCAATTAGAGAAAGACAATTACCATGATTTTACTCCCACATGGAATTTAAGAAACAAAATAGATGAACATAGGGGAAGGGAAAAAAGAGAGGGAGGCAAACCATAAGGGACTCTTAACCATATAATATATATTATATAATGTATATACACTATATATATATAAAATATATATATCATTTTTATACACAATAATATATATACACAATAAGTATAGTGATCATTTGTCACTAGGTTTATCCCTTTACTATATGATTGGGGTCTAGGGAGAGAGAGGAGATAAGCACTTGTTCTGAATTTGCTACTTGAACCAGAAATCCCAATTTGTTATCTTGAAATATATAAGAAGTGCATTGTATTTCTATAGAATGTTAAATATTTGAATAAGAGAAATAATTATTTTACTAAGTGACAACGTCACTTAGATTGGGAAATCTTGGCCTGAGATAGAGCTTCTTGCACTGAACTTAAGCTGAGAAAATCATATTGTACAACCTTCACTGGCCTAGTCTTTTGATGAAGTTTTAAATATGGCATTCAGATAAATGCCTCATATAAAATATAAAATGCTGACTAAGCACACAATTGTAAAACACTCATCAGACCCAGGCTCAGATAAAATGAAAAACTTCATAGGAAGCAAAAGGATAAAAGGAGTAGATGGGAGAGGGTAATGAATTCATGAGTCAGCTAGTAGAACTTCGTGTATCAGAAAAATGAACACCACATTTTTCATAAACATTTAATTTCCATTTGAACGTTGCTATTGAGTTTGCTATAATTACCTCTTTAGGGAAATGGTTCCACTTTCTGACTGTAATTAGCTCCAGGAATATTTTCCCAGTTTCAGTTTGAGTTTGCCCTTTGCTCTTGCTTTACTGTTCTTCAGACCTCTTCAGTCTAAAGTCTGTTTTCCTCTCAAGTCAGGCACTTTTTAAAAGTTTTTTTCTATCTGAAATGTAATTTCTTTAATCTAAATAAATCAGATCTCTTGACCTCTTTTTGGTAGCTTTCTTCTCATATCAGCAAGTATTTTCATTTGTTTCTAGAATTCAAGGTTTTTCTCAATATTTTTTATTTTTATTTTTAATTTTTAAAAAAGATTTTATTTATTTATTTGACAGAGAGAGATCACAAGTAGGCAGAGAGGCAGGCAGAGAGGGGCGCGGGGGAAGCAGGTTCACTGCTGAGCAGGGAGCTCTATATGGGGCTCAATCCCAGGACCCTGGGATCATGACCAGAGCTGAAGGCAGAGGAGTAACCTACTGAGCCATCCAGGCGCCCCATGGTTTTTCTCAATATTTTAACTGACAAATTCAGTTTTCACATAGTATCTAAATGCATCTTTTATGCAAATATAACATAGCACCCTAACCATTTGGTAGTGAAAACTCTTCTATCACCTTTCAAATCACAGTTGGGTGAACCTTTCTTTAACAGACACATACAGGGGTGCCTGGGTGGCTCAGTGGGTTAAAGCCTCTGCCTTTGGCTCAGGTCATGGTCTCAGGGTCCTGGGATCAAGCTCCGAATTGGGCTCTCTGCTCGGCAGGGAGTCTGCTTCCTCCTCTCTCTCTGCCTGCCTCTCTGCCTACTTGTGATCTCTGTCTGTCAAATAAATAAATAAAATCTTAAAAAAAAAAGACACATATATACTGTAATTAGTATATTTAAAGATCAATCTTTTGGGGTGGGCTCCTAAGGCAATTTTGAAAGTCGTGCACTATTCACTGCCTTTTATGAGCTTTTTGTGCTGTGAACTCATAGATTCTGCAAGTGTTACTTTATCAACTAATAAACCCACAGCTATTCATGCAATCTCTGCACGCTGCCATTCATTTGTTCAACACCAATTATGTGCCAGCCACTGTATTAGCCACTGTGAAGCCATAGTGAGTTAAAAACAAACTGACCCTGCTCTCATGGAGTTAGGAATCTTGTAGGGGAAAAAGTTTCAAATGTGGTAAGTACTATAAAAGAATATCATGGAATTAACTTTGATGGGATAGGAGGTGTTCAGGAAGGCCGCTTGGGATCACAGGTGCAATGTGCAAATATATTTATTTGGGTATGTATGTGTAAATGATATTTGAGAAGTATCTGGGGCTTTAGCAGCAATAGTTTTTTGTTTGTTTTTTTTTAAGATTTTTTTATTGGGGCACCTGGGTGGCTCTGTTAAGCGGCTTACTCTTGATTTATCCGCAGGTCATGATCTCAGGGTCCTGGGATCAAGCCTTGCATTGGGGCTCCACACTCCGCATGGAGTCTGCTTCAGGATTCTCTCTTCCTTTGCCCTTCCCCGCCTCATGCTCGCTCTCTGTCATTTGAGAGCAAGAGAGAGAGAGAGCATGAGCTTGGGGAGTGGCAGAAGGAGAGAGAGAGAATTTCTAAGAGACTCCCATGCAGGGCTCAATCCCATGACTCTGAGATCATGACCCCAGCTAAAGTCAGATACTTGATGGACTGAGCCACCCAGACATCCCAGCAATAGTTTTTATTTTTTTTAAGATTTATTGAAATATAATTCATATAATGCACAAATTACCCACTTAAAGTATACAAACCAGTAGTTTTTGGTATGATACATTATCAAGTTTTAATTTTGGTTTTGTGGTGTATATGTATATAACCATAAAATTTGCCATGTTAATGATTTTAACTGTACAATTCAGTGACACTAGTTGCATTCATATATTAATACAATGTTATGCAACCATCAGTATGAAAACTTTTCATCACCCTAAACTGAAATTCTTTATTTGTGAAGCAATAATTCCCAGTTCCCCTCCCCCATTCTCTGGTAAACCCTATTCTAAATTTTGTCTCGGAATTTGTCTATTCTAAGTACCTCATATATTTGAAATCATACAGTGTTTGTCTTTTTATGTCTGGCTTATTTCACTTAGATAATGTGTTCAAAGTTCATTAATGTTGAAGCTGTTGAAGCATATATCGGAACCTCATTCTTGTAGCTGAATAATATTTCATTGTGTTTGTGTATATATATATATACATACCACATTTTGCTTATCAGTTCATTTGTTGATTCCCACCTTTTGACTGTTGTGAACAGTGCCTCAGTAGACATTGATAAATGAGTATCCGCTGGAGTTCCTACTTTCAGTGCTTTTGAGTAAACATCTAGAAGTGGAATTACTGGATCATATGATAATTTTATGTCTACCTTTTTGAAGAACCATTAAATCATTTTCCACAGTGGCTGTGCCATTTTCTATTCCCATCTGTAATATATGAGTATTCCAACTTCTTTACATTCTCACCAAACCCTGTTATTATCATTTAAAAAAATTATAGCCATCCTAGTAGGTATGAAGTGCTGTTTTGTTTCTAACTTTTGGGGAAACTGGCAAACTATTTTCCAAAGTGACTGTGCCATTTTACATTCCCACCAGCAGTGTATGAAAGTTTCAATTTCTCTGTGTCCTTGCCAACACTTGTTATTACCTAGCGATTTGATTCTAGCCATCCTAGTAGGTATGAAGTAATATCTCGTTGTGATTTATATTTTCATTTTCTTGGGGAGCCTGGCCAGCTCTGTCAGTGGGAGTATGCGACTCTTAATCTCAGCGTTCTGGGTTCAAGCCGCACATTGTATATATAGAGAGTACTTAAAAAATAAAATCTTTAAAAAAATAAATTTGCAATTCCTTAATGACTGATGATATTGATCATCTTTTCATGTGCTTATGGGCCACTTATGTATCCTTGAAGAAATGTTTGTGCAGATCGTTTGCCCATTTTTTTAAAGGTAAAATACCATTTTATTGATGATTAATCTGAGATTTCAATAATATAATGCTATTTTCAAAGTTTTTTTTTATTAACATAATGTATTATTTGTTTCAGGGGCATTTGCCCATTTTTAAATTGGCTTATTTGTCTTTTTATTATTGAGTGATATAAGTTCTAACAGAAGTAGTTTTTTTAATTTTTTAAGATTTATTTATTTACTTATTTATTTGACACAGAGAGGGAGACAGCGAGACAGGGAACACAAGCAGTGGGAGTGGGAGAGGAAGAAGCAGGCTCCCCACTGAGCAGGGAGCCCAATGCAGGGCTCAACCCCAGAACCCTGGGATCATTACCTGAGCCACACAGGCACCCCACAGCAGTAGTTTTTAAAATAATTTATTTATTTATTTATTTGAGAGAGAGCATGTCGCGGGGAAGCGGGGATGCCGGGAGGCTGGGGGGAAGGGGAGACGGAGAGAGAGAATCCCAAGCAGACTCTCCACTAAGCATGGAGCCTGAACTGGGGGCCCAGTCTCAGGACTTTGAGATCACCACCTGAGCCAAAATCAAGAGTCAGACATTAAACTGACTGAACCATGCAGGCCCCCCTAACAGCAGTAGTTTTATTTTTATTTATTTTTTTTAAAGAGATAGGGAATGAAATGGAGAGTGAGAGCTCAGAGACAGCAGGAGAGGGAAAGGGAGAAACAGGTTCCCCACTGAGCAGAGAGTCCAACTTCCCACTCAGTTCCAGGACCCTGGGATTATGACTAGCGCTGAGGGCAGATGCTTAGCTGACTGAGCCACTTAGGCGCCTCACAGCGGTAGTTTTCATTCAAAGCTGCTGGACAGTGGTTTGAAAAGGAGCTCTTCTTCAGCCCAATAATAAAATATGCCTGTAATTCCTGGGAAGTTTTTATGAGTCTTTCAGTACTTCAGGGATTTATGGAGGTTAGTTTCTTGATTCCTCTGTTGTTTTCGCAAAAGTCAAATGATTATTTCTAAAAAGAGGAGACTCATTTTAACCCAGTACAATAGTCAAATACCTAAATCTTACTGTTTCTCCCTACGATTTTGTTATTTTTCTGTGTAACAGTTCTCCTTGGGTTTTCCAAATTGTTTTGGTTTAGTGTGTAACTATTTTCCAAATACTTAGTTATTTCCACTATTTCTTCCTTCCTATTTGGTCAGAATCATTGAGTTTCATAATAAATCTTTTTTTTGAGTTATAATTGATATACAACATTATATTAGTTTTGGAGGTACAACATAATGATTCAGTATTCATATATGTTGTGAAATGGTCACAGCAGTAAGTGTAGTTAACATTCATCACTGTGTGTGGTTATAGATTCTCTTTTTTTTCCTGTGATAAGAACTTTTAAGATTTACTCTCTTATCAACTTTACAGCATGGTGACTATAGTTAATAATACTGTATTGTACAATTATATCATTTATACCACTCCTGGGTCATGGGCAATTTTCATGTCAAATTAATTCACATTTGATTAATGTCAAATGCATTCAGGGTTATTAATGAGAAATTGTACTTGGGATTTATAAAGTAATTTCTACATACAAAGTACTCTTCAGATCGTAACTAATTATACTTTACCATACACCTGAAAGATAGATTTACTATTAATAATATTTGTCCTGATGTCAAATTCCATGAAGCACCCCTTGACATAAATGTCTAATGTGATATAAGTTAATTGAGAAGAACCTTTGCTTCTCAACTTGCAGGCAACTGTTTATCCAGATATCACATCATTTATCTCTTGGCAGATGTTTTTTGCAAAAGCAATACTCAAAGTGTTACAAATACTTGATAAATTATACCTTGTCTTAATAGAGGAACCATGAATAAAAATCTGCCTTTTGGCATTTGATTTCAAGATAAAAGGAAAGGAAAATTATTCAGAATTTTTAGTTTGAAAGTTGTATGTCTTGAGAAATGATCAACCTCTTTAAAGCACTGTGAATTTCAAGTGGGTTATTTGAATACATAACAGTGAAATAAGTTCAATGATTATTTAAGATAAAGGGAGTGCTAGGGCCACAAGAATGGAGTTCTGTTCTAAACCCTGACATTGAGGACTTCAGTGATGTTTGGGCAGGTCTCCTAACCTCAGTTACTTTACTTTCACAATCATGACGTCTCTGTAAGTCAGTTCTATAACTGATAGTTCTGAATGCAGCCCTAATTACAAATTGTTTAGCCCACACAGTATTTTTTAAAAATTTGACCTAGTTGTGTACGTTTTAAAAAATGGCAGATTACATATACAAATTCAAATTTGTAACATCTCTTGAAAAAGTCAGGTGATCTGGCGATAGTTGTCCATGTCTTGACAGACACATACTTGGGATTAAGTAGCTGCATACTTCCTTTCCTCCCACCCCTGGCTAAGCAGAACGTGGCTGTATTATTTACCACATCTGGTTCAGATTATTTGTTTATGTCACCTGCCCAGCCTTTGTAGTCACTTCAGTGTACTACAACAACAAAATAGAATACTTAAAGTTAAAAAAAAAAAAATGTGTCTGTGGTATCTACAGCAGAATTCTAAGATGGCTTTCAGATTCCTGCCTCCTGGTGAGCAACCTCTGTATAATCATTTCTCTTGAGTGTGGTCTGAACCTGTGAAAATGATGGATGCCACTGTTGTGATTAAGTTATATGGCAGGAAATATTATAGGTGCAATTAAGTTCCTTAACAGATAACTGTGACTTAATTGAAAGGGAGATGATCCTGATTGGGCCAGACCTAATTAGGTGGGCCCTGAAAGAAAAAAGAAGCAACAGCAGATACTTTCCTCATGATTTCAAGGACAAGAAAATAGTCATATGGTGAACTATGTACATAGAAGGATAGTCTCTAGAAGCTGAGGTTATTTTTTTTTTTTTTAAGATTTTATTTATTTATTTGACAGAGAGAGATCACAAGTAGGCGGAGAGACAAGGGGAAGCAGGTTCCCTGCTGAGCAGAGAGCCCGATATGGGGCTCGATCCTGGGACCCTGAGACCATGACCTGAGCCGAAGGCAAAGGCTTATTAACCCACTGAGACACCCAGGCACCCCTAGAAACTGAGGTTCTTGATCCTGCCACTGAAGAAACTGAATTCTGCCATCAACCTGAATGAGCTTGGGAAGAGGACCCAGAATATCAGATGAAACCCTATCCCTTGGTGACAGCTTAATTATCTTAATTTCAGTTTTGTGAGACCTTAAGCAGAGCATCTGGGTAATTCATACCCAAAGTACTGATCCAGAGAAACTGAGATAATAAAAGGATATTGTTTTAAGTCATTAATTTTTTGGTATTTTGTGGTGCAGCAGTAGAAAACTAAATAGTGTCTATGACGGAATAAAGAAAAAGATACATATTTGGAAATGAAAGGATATGCCAAGAAATTGAATTTTCTTGATATATCATATTCATTTAAAAAGAAAGTAATGGAGGTGCCTGTCTGGCTCAGTTGGTAGGTAGAGCATGTGACTCTATCTCAAGGTTGTCAGTTTGAACCCATGTTGGATGTAAAGATTACTTAAAAAAATAAAACAAAAAGAAAGTAGTAACTCTAAAGAGCGTGAGAGAGTTTTGGGTGATGAAACTGCTGTGTATCCTGATTGTGTTTGTGGTTACACAAATCTATCCATAAGTTAAAAACCATAGAACTAGGACACCTGGGTGGCTCAGTGGGTTAAGCCTCTGCCTTCAGCTCAGGTCATGATCTCAGAGTCCTGGGATTGAGCCCTGCATCGGGCTTGGCAGGGAGTCTGCTTCCCCCTCTCTCTGCCTGCCTCTCTGCTTACTTGTGATCTCTCTGTCAAATAAATAAATAAAATCTTAAAAAAAAATAGAACTATATACCAAATGATAGAAGTTCAATTTTACTCTAAGATAAAAAGACCAAAAATATTTGAAAAACTAAAAAGAAAATATAATGACTTAGGATGTAGATCTGAAATGTTAAATATTCTGAGTTTTTATTTTTATTTGTTTATTTTTATTTTTTAAAAGTTTTATTTATTTAAGTAATCTCTACACCCAGTGTGGGGCTCAAACTTACATCCCCAAGATCAAAAGTCAGATACTTTACCAATGGAGCCAGCTAGGCACCCTTATCTTGAGTTTTTACACAAGAGTTTGTCTTGACTAGTATATTACTTCTCAAAGGCTCAAAGTTAATGAGTTTCATGACTCACATAAGGGCACTAATGCCATTCATGAGGAGTCTGCTCTCATGACCTCATCAAAACCTACTTACCTCCCTAAAGCCCCATCTCCTAATGTCATCATATTTAGGGGTTAGGGTTTCAACATACGAACTTTAGGAACACAAACATTGAGTCTATAACACTCCACTATTTAACATTATTCTGGAGGCATTAGCCAATATAATTAGATTAGAGAAAACAACTGGAGGTGTAAGTACAAAAAAGGAAAATTATCTCTGCAAGTTATATGATACTATACCTGAAAAATTCTTGAGATTCATGATAAAAGCAACATAAACAAAGAGTACAGAAGTGTAGTGGCATATACAATTATCATGCAAAAACAAATAGCATTTGTATACAGGAGTAATAGCAAGTTACAAGGTAAAACAAATAGGAAAAACCCTATCCACAATAATAGCAATAAGCAAAATACTTAGGAGTAAACCTAACAAGAAATGTTCAGAACTTATGTATTAGTTTCCTATTGCTGCTATAGCAAATTACTATAAAATTAAGTGGCTTAAGCACTACAAATTTATTATTTAACAGTTCTGGGAGTTCGAAGTCAAAAATGGTGAGATGTGGACTATAATCAAGGAGTCTGTAGGGCTGCATTGATTTCTGGAGAGGCTGTGGGGGAATATGGTTTTTGCATTTTCTAAGTTCTAGAAGCTGTTTGCATTTTTGGCTCATGACCTTCTTCCACCTTCAAAGCCAGCAATTGCTGCTTAAGTCTTTCTAATACCATGTCCCTCTGACATTGACCCTTCTGCCTGCCTCTTCCGTGTTTCTGCTCTTCTGCAACTCTCCCTCCTCTCTTTCTTTCTCGCTGTTGTTTATTTTGAGCCCATCCAGATAGCCAGAATAATCACCCTATTTAAGATAAGCTGATTAGTTACCTTATATTCATCTGCTATTTTAATTCCCCTTTGCCATTTAATGTAAAAATTTCACAAGTTCTGAGGATTAACATGTAGGTAGGCATCTATGGGAAGCCATTTTGTGTCTACTACAGCTTATATAAAAAAATTATAAAACACTCCTGAGAGACAAAAAGTAAATTTGCCATTTGGCGTAAAATATTGTATTTATTTGAGAGAGCATGAGCAGTGGGGAGAGGGAGAAGAAGGCTCCCTTTTCTCGACATGGAGCTCAGTCCTGGACTGTAGAATCATGACCTGAGCCGAAGGTAGACACTTAACCCGACGGCCACCCAGGCACCCCAGAGATAAAATCTTGATAGGAAAAAGTTGAGGAAAGGACATAAACAGATAATTCATATAGATAGATATAAAACTGGCTCTTTAACATAAAAAGATGTTCAACATCACTCATAATCAGAGCAATACAAAATAAGGCTACACTGAGACAGCATTTCTCATTCAACAGAATAACTAAAATTGAAAAGCTGGAGAGCACTTTCTGTTGATAAGGCTGTAGGGAAATAGGCACTCTTGTACATTGCTGTTTGGAATGCAATACAGAAGTGAGTTTGGCAATGTCAAATAAAATGATGCATGCATTTATCCCTTGACCAGAAATCTCACTTCTAGGAATTTCTCCTGAAGATGCATCTCCAACAGTATAAAAATATGTATGCATAGCTTATTTACTTTAGCATTATAAGTACAAAATATTATGAATTGCCTAAATATTCCAGCATAAACTATGGCACATATAATTTGGCACTATGCAACTGCAAAAAAGAATGAGAACAATCTCTATGAAATTATATAGAATGATTTCCAGGAAACAATAGTAAATAGCAAAAGAGCATATATTGTATGCATTATTTTGTGTAAAAGAAAGGAAAATAGAACATCATACATCCTGTTGCAAAGTAAAAAAGCAGAAATGATAAATAAGAAACCATTTTTTTTTAAAGTTTACTTATAACGTGTGGGAGGGGATAAAGTGGAAAGGACACATGTGAGAGTAACACTTCTCTGAGTGTAACTTCTTGTATAGTTTTGGCTTTTCAAAGCATGTTAATATCCTGTATATTCAAAAGTGAAATTAAATCAGTACGTATGAGAACAGGGAGGAAATCTTGAAAGAAATTATACTGATTTTATATAAAATAAATACCAGAACCATCCCCAGGGAGAGAAAACAAAGAAATCAAGAAAGAAGTAATACAATAACTTATGCACATGGGCTTTCCCTATATACCCTCATTTTGGAATAGGGAAGAGGCTAAGAAGAGAGAAGAATCGCAAACAGACTGTGATCACTTTTTTTTTTTTTTAAGATTTTTATTTTTAAGTAAGGTCTACACCCAACATGGGACTTGAACTCACACCCCCAAGATCAAAGAGTTGCATGTTCTTCTGACTGACCCAGGCTGGTACCCCTCTGACACTTTTAAGTAGGTTTATTTATGTGGTGGTATGGCAACAAATTCTGAGATGACTTTGAATGTATAATAGGATTAAGCAAATGAGTAAACATGTTGATGTTGGAAGCAAGAATTCTCAATGGGGGGGGTGCCTGAGTGGCTCAGTGGGTTAAAGCCTCTGCCTTTGGCTCAGGTCGTGATCCTGGGGTTCTGGGATCGAGCCCCGCATCGGGCTCTCTGCTCGACAGGGAGCCTGTTTCCCTTCCTCTCTCTCTGCTTGCCTCTCTGCCTACTTGTGATCTCTGTCTGTTAAATAAAATATTTTAAAAAAAAATTCTCAATGAGGAAGAATGGACATACAAATGTGGAATATGAGCAGGGGTTGAAATTGGAAATATTGGTGTATAGTCATGATTTCTAAAATGTGTATGTGTGTAGATGCATATATTCATCTATTTCTAACAGCTTAAGACAACAAACATGTATTATCTTACAGTTTCTGTGGGCTAGGAATCCAGGAATAGCTTAGCTGGGTGACTCTGACTCCCTGTCTCTTATGAGTTTGCAGTCAAGCTGTTGACTTAAGGCTGCAGTCATCTTCAAGGTTCTTTGAGGCTGGGGGACCCACTTCCAGCCTCACTAATGTGGTTGTTGGTTGAGAGCTTCAGTTGTGCATTATGTGGGCTTCTTCATAGGCTGCTTAAATCATGGTAGCTGACTTCCCAGAGAGGGTAAAGGGAGGGAGGAAGAGGGGGAAACAAAAATGGAAGCCCTACAATGTCTTTAATAACCTGATCTCAGAAGTGACATATCATCAATTCTGCTGTGTCCCATTGGTTACTCAGACCAAACCTCTCACAAAACCTTGCACCAGGGTGTAAATGCCAAGAGGCAGGGATTGTTGGCACCATCTTGAAGTCTGGCTATCACAGTGCATGTGTATGTGTACGTGTGTATATGTGTATGTCTGCATGTTTATTTGTATGGATGTGCATGTATATGTACATGTATATGGCTAGACATACATGTATTTCCTGGCTCTGTCTACCGAAAAAGCCAAGAGGCAAAGTCATGGCAGTAGCAATCAGCATACCTAGCAACCAGATTTTGATCTCTAATATCATTCTTAGTAAAGACTACTAGGGCCTCTCAGATAAGTGGTTGATTCCAGGGTTGGAGCAGGTAGGTAGAAGACGACACAGGAACAACCTTTGCTACTCCAGAAAGAAAAGAAATACCCAAACACATGACAGGGAAATGTCACAAGGATGTAGAAGCTGGCTGGAAGGATCCACCACCAAATCTTGACTATTTGAACATTTAAATAATTTAGTAAAATAAGTTATCAATGATTGAAAAAAAATGAACTCATGCATTTTTACTGATGATTGTTAGGAAGGTAGATAGATAGATGAGTTCTCTTGCTTAAAGGAGAATGACTGGGCCTTACTGGTAAATGTAGATAGAGTGCTGGATTTAGGAAGTTGTCATTTGCAACTATACTGGTAAAGACTGGATCATACAAGAGTCATCAATGCATGCTAAACTTAAGATGAAATTTTAGTGAAGAGCAAGATATTTCTATAGTCTTGAAGAATCTTCCCCACAGACTTATTGGTTGTAACTGAGGGAAAAGATCCCAGTGATTACAGAATGGGGAAGTTGGGTAACACCTTGACCAGGTGATGAAAATCATGAGTGAAGGACAGATGTACATTGCACCACCCAGGTGCCCCTCCTTTTGAACCTTTAAAGCAGGATGAGATCAGTTTATGCACCTACAGCACTTCTTATCTATTCCAATATGCAAGGGATTTTAGGATTACTTAAGCGGAAGAAATTCATGGGCATATTTGAAAAAGTGTATATTTTTATTTTTGGAAATAATAAATTCACTTAGTTCAATATTCAGAATGTGCAAACAGCCAAATAGTGAAAAGTCCTCCTTGAACTTTTGTTCCCAAGCCACCCAGTTCCCCTCTCTGGGCAATTAATGACAGGAGCTTCTGGTATATCTTCCCAGGCATATTTTCTGAATATACATGAAAATATTAATAATATACTGTCTTTCTCAGGTGAATGATAGTGTGTTATTTATACACACTGTCCTGCACCTTATTTTTATTTTTCACCCATGGTAGATCTTGGAAATCCTTCTATGTCAGCTTATAAAGAACATTTCCATTCTTTTCTGGGGTTAAGAATATTTCATCATGTGGGGGCGCCTGGGTGGCTCAGTGGGTTAAAGCCTCTGCCTTTGGCTCGGGTCATGATCTCAGGGTCCTGGGATCGAGCCCCGTGTTGGGCTCTCTGCTCAGTGGGGAGCCTGCTTCCCTTCCTCTCTCTCTCTGCCTGCCTCTCTGCCTGCCTCTCTGCCTACTTGTGATCTCTGTCAAATAAATAAAATCTTTAAAAAAAAAATATTTCATCGTGTGAATGTACCATTGTTTAACCAGTCTACTGATAGACATTTAGGTTGTTTTCCATCTTCTGCTTTTGCAAACAATGCTGCCATAAATATACTTGTATACGTGTCACTTTGTACATGCTTAAACAGACCTATAGGTTAAATATTTGGAAGCGGAGCTTCTATGTCCAAAAAATCCATTTGTAAATATGATAGATACCATCAGATTGTCCTCTATAAAAATTGTTACCAGTTTACATTTCTCTACAGTGGGGAAGCATGTCTATTAATCTCCTTGATTCTACCACATAGTGTTAACCAACATTTTTTGACTTTTGACAAGCTAGTAAACAAAAAATGCTGTTTCAATAAAATCTTATTTACATTTCTCTTGTTCTAAGTGAGATTTAACATTATCTTATATGTTTAAGACCCATTTGTATTTCTTTTTTTGTGAATTCTAAGCTTATATCATTTGCACATTTTTTTTTCTTGGTTTGTGGATCTTTTTTATTTTAGAAGGTTTATATATAATTAGGAAAATTAACCCTTGGTCTTTGATATAATCTGAGAATACTTTTTCCAAGTGTGTTATCTTAGAGGCTTTTATAGTAGCTTTTTTAAAAAAATTAAATTTATTGAGGTATAGCATACACACAAAACATACTTAAATTAGTGATTCAAAAAAAAAAAAAAAAGTGAGGACACTCATGTAATCACCATCCAGATCAAGAAGTATAATGTTTTCAGCATTTGTGGAAATATTGTTAATTCCAAAAAGAAATGCAAAAATAAGTCTTTCAAACAGATAAAGCATTTTGGATAGATTAGAGACTATAGACAGTTAGCATTTTAATTGTCATTATTTATTTAGTGGAGTTGTTCGGATACTGATATCAAAAAGTTGTATTTGTAAAAGAGCAGAAAATTGTAAGGAATAATGATTTTTTTTTTCTGGCTAGATTGCATATTTTAATACTAGCTTACTCATATTCTTTTCTGATGAAGTGAAACATACCCTACAGTAAGTGCTATAAAGAGAGTCTTGAAGAATATTAATTTTAGATGAGCCACAGAAGAGTGATTCATCACTTTGCTCTTGGAGCAAGGATCTAGGGATGTTCCACTGTACTCAAATTTGCTACTAATTATTTTAGGGTTTCTGATGCATTTTAATAACATTGAAGCTTTTCTTGTTTGGGTCAATGATGATTCATTCAAATGCTCATTTCCTCTGAGTATTCTAAATGTTCTAGATGATTATCCATTGAAACTTCTCTCCAAGTACATCACTGAGCCTGTGGCAGCAACATCCGAGGAAATAATTTCAAGGCTGAACACACAGTGTCAAAAAGACCTCTTTAAAATATCTTGATTTTAAAAGGCATGCATAAAGTTTGACCTTAGACCGCTACTAATGGCTATTAAGAATGATAGCGGAAGGGTGCCTGGGTGGTTCTGTTGGTTGGACGACAGCCTTCGGCTCAGGTCATGATCCTGGAGTCCTGGGACTGAGTCCCGCGTTGGGCTTCCTGCTCAGCAGGGAGTTTGCTTCTCCAGCTAACCTCTCTCCTCTCACGCTCTCTCTCATTCTCTCTCTCCCTCTCTCAAATGAATGGGTAAAATCTTTTAAAAAAAAATGATAGCTCTCTCTTAAAAAAAAAGAATGATAGCAGAAGAACTTTTCTTTGAATAAATACAATCCAACCATAATCTCAAATTGGTGAAATGACGTTTTGTCTCCCTGTTTTAACTTCATTTTTTAATAAGAAGTCTTTACACCTGGTGCCTGGGTGGCTCAGTGGGTTAAAGCCTCTGCCTTCGGCCCTGGTCAAGATCTCAGGGTCTTGGGATCGAGGCCCACATCGGACTCTCTGCTCGGTGGGGAGCTTCCCCCTCTTTCCCTGCCTGCCTCTCTGCCTACTTGTGATCTCTCTCTCTGTCAAATAAATAAATCTTTAAAAAAAAAATCTTCACACTCAAACTGGATTTTAGAAATACCCAAATTTATATCAGCATGGTAGCCCATGAGAATGACAAATGAGTAACAAAAAAGCTCCAAAGGCAGGAATTCCAAGTAAGCTGTAGCAGTGTAGTGTGTTCCCACCTAAATTTGATCAGTTTTAATTTTTACTTTGGCTGTGCCCCTCAGGTATCATGAAGAAAATGTATGAATTTTGTAAATTTAGTTTTATATTTTTGCCTGCTTTACATATCAGACTCACCAAAGACTTCTTTCTTGCATAGCATTATTTTAAGCTGCCATCATGAGTGATGTCCCTGTATCATAAGACTTTCCTGTAAATATGATGAAATCAGAAAATCAAAGGAACAGAGATTAAGAGAATAGCTAGAAGCCACAGTGCATGTAAGAATTTTTACAAATGAGGAAAGAGCCTTATCAGCTGTGAGAGAATTTCGCCTCTCTCTTTTTGTAACAAACAGAATGTGAAATCATGAGCCAGAAATCCTCTCTTCAACCTTAGGACAAGAATTATCCTCACTGTTGATATTCAAATACGTGTTCTGTATGTGTGCTTTGAAGAGCCTCAGAACATCTTGCAAAACTTCACTAGAAAGGGACATACATCAGCTTTTTTGAGACTAGTTCAGTATTCCAAAATATGCAACTTGTATCTCTTAATCAGATTTGATCAAGAGCAAAAACTCAGCAAAATACAAAAGCCAGGAAATGCTTTTCATCTGTATCTTCCTTTTTTGTACCCTTTCCCACATTGCTAGCATTTACAACTTAGCCCAAATCATTAAAGATTCCTAATGTCCCTTCTAGTAAAACACCTGCTCTTGTCTCCACCAAGAAGAGGCAATAGGGTAAAGAAAACACTGAATGGATATCTAGGTTTTTATAGTTCTGACTCTACAATGAGGTAGATGTCAGGTAAGATGTTTCTACATCTCAGTGGTCTCTATGTATCCCAAAGTCTCAACATTCTGTATTTTACACTAAAGTATAAATGACTGACAACTCAGTTTTAAAATTTATTCCATACAGAGCAAGTTTAAAAGCTAAAAATGAAAGTCTGCCCTTCATCTCAGCCCGCTGGTTGGAATTGGGAGAAGGGCAGAGATAGCAAGCAGGGTCCACATAGGCATGCAAGAAGAGGGATGATAAGAGAACATCAGAGGTTATATGGTGCTATTTCTTTTGCTTCTAAAGAGACCAACACAAACTGGAGACCAACACAAATTATGTAATAAATATATATGGCTTAAATGTTGCCAGGCTAAAAATAAGATATTGGCCCATATTTCTAAAGCTCTGATATTTCTTTTGATCCTTTACTGATACTATAGTTATTTTTCTCTCATCAAAATTTCACCTGAAGAACTGGAATAAAGACAGGCATACAGACCAATGGAATAGAATATAGAGCCCAGAAATAAACCCTTGCAAATAAATCAAGTTATTTTTGACTAGGATGGCAAGACTATTCAGTGGAGGAGAGGATAGTCTTTTCAACAAATGGTGCTGGGAAAACTGGATATCCACATGCAAAACAATGATGTTAGGGATGGTTCAGTAGGTTAAGTGTCTGCCTTTGGCTCAGGTCGTGATCTCAGTGTCCTGAGATAGGGCTCTCTGCCCAGCAGGGAGTCTGCTTCTCCCTCTCCCTCTGTCCTTCCCCTGCCCTCTGACCCCAAACTTGTGCTCTCTCTTTCTCAAAAAAAAAAAAAAAAAAAAAACAACAAAAAACAGGGGCGCCTGGGTGGCTCAGTGGGTTAAAGACTCTGCCTTCGGCTCAGGTCATGATCTCAGGGTCCTGGGATCGAGCCCCACGTTGGGCTCTCTGCTCCCCAGGGAGCCTGCTTCCTCCTCTCTCTCTGCCTAGTTGTGATTTCTCTCTGTCAAATAAATAAAATATTAAAAGAAAAAACAACAACTTCGGAACAGTGATATGACCCTTGCCTCACAGCATATACAAAAATTAATTTTAAATGGACCAAAAACCTAAACATAAAAGCTAAAACTATAAAACTCTTAGAAAAAGATGTGGGAAAAAAGATGTATGACACTGGATTTGGCAGTGATATCTTGGATATGACACCAAAGGTACAGGCAACAGAAGAAAAAAATAGATTGGACTTCAGGAAAATTAAAGACTTTTGTATATCATTGGACACAATCAACAGAATGGAAAGCAGCCTGCAGAATGGAATTTGCAAATCGTGTATCTGATAAGGGATCAATATCTAGAAAATACTGAGAACTAAAGCTCAATAATAGCAACAAGAAACAAACAACCAGATTAAAAAATGGACAAAGGACCTGAATATACATTTTTCCAAAAAAAATACATGAGTAGTCAATAAGCACATGAAAAGATGCTCAACATCACTAATCATAAGGTAAAGGCAAATTAAGACTACCATCTGATACTACTTTGCATCCATTACTGGATGGCTACTATAAAAAACAAAACAAAACCAGAAAATAACAGTTTTGATGAGAATGTGGAGAAATTGGAACCCTCACATGCTGTTGGTGGGAATGTAAAATGATTGCTGCACTGTGGAAAGCAGTATGGTGGTTCCTCAGAAAATTAAAAATAGAATTGCCATACTATCAAGCAGTTCCACATCTGAGTATATACCAAAAATAATTGTGAGTAGGATCTCAAAGAGACATTTGTATACCCATGTTCCTAGAACAGTTATTCACAATAGCTAAAACATGGAAGAAAGCCAGGTGTCCATTGACAGAAGAATAGATAAGCAAAATGCAGATTCTACATACAATGGAATATTATTCAGCCTTAAACTTCTGATATAGGCTCTAATATGAATGAACTTTGAAGACATTATGCTAAGTGAAATAAGGCAGTCACAAAAAGACATACCATATGAATCCACTTATATGAGGTACATAAAGCAGTAATAGTCATAGAGACAGGAAGTAGAATGGTGGTTGTCAGGGCCTGGAGGGATAAAGGATGGGACGTTATTGTTTAATGCAAATTGAGTTTCATTTTTGTAAGATTAAAAGATTTGGAGATGGATGGTGGTAATGGTTGCACAGCAATATGAAAATATTAATATTATAGTACTTGATACTACTGAATCATACCCTTAAAAATGGTGAAGATGATACCATTTTATGATATGTGTATTTTACCACAATAAAATACTTAAAGAAGACTCATATAAAGAATTCATAGATTAATTTTAACCAGGTAAAGTTTACACTTTAAATTTCATATATGTATAATGTAAAGCTATTAGGTAAGTAGTGTACTAGACCACAAATTCCTTTACCAGACTGTGAGATCTACTTTATTCATCACTGGATCCTTAGAACCCAGCAAATGCTTGTCCTATAGCAAATGCTCAACAAATACTGGTTGAAGGAAGGTAAAAATTTTGATTAAAGAAGTTTTTCTTTCTCCTCTCTCCCTTTGTTTAGTGGAAGAAAGAGAAATGAAAACCTAGTTTCAGTAGAATGTTAGAAAAAGGGACAGTGCCAGTAATTATTCATCATGATAAAGTACTCAGAGCTAGCAGTTATGAGAAAAAGGTTTTTGATAACCACTGGTTTGATTCTGGAACTGTCTTGTAGGATAGAAGTTCTCAGCCCTACCTGCACACTGAAATGACCTGAGCCATTTAAAAAAAAAAAATGCAGGTGTCCAGATCCTACGTGAAAATAATTGAACCAGTTCCTAGGCATCAGTGTGTTTTATAATTACTCCGGGTGGCTGTAAAGCACAATACAGTTTCTAGGAGCAATATAGCTCCCAGAGACAATTTGAGAGAAGTGGGAAGGCAGTTATTAGTACAGCATGAAGAATTAGCCAGAGAAATACTAAGCTTTGGCATCATAACCATTTTAAGATTAATTATTGGAAAATGTATGAAATCTTTTTTAGGCAGCAACTCATTTCTTTGTTTGTTTTTCTTCGTTCCTATAAGTTGATTGAAACATTTTTCCTTATATGCAGTTCCACACCATTTGGCATCCATACCAGTGGGAGGCGGTAACTATATGTATATAAATCTTCCTTGACCTGCTCCATACTCCACCAGAATTTGCATGATTTCCATTCATTTCTACCATAATCTGCCAGAGATTTGACTAATCTGATACATTATAATCAGGTAAAATATTAGTCCCTGATAAGAACTTCCTTATTTTCCAAACCACATTAACATTGCAAGGAAACTTCAAGTAGCCCCAACCAAGGAGTTTGGCAGTTCAGAACTTGAGTCAGTCTCAGTCAATGGAATGGGAGCAGAAGGAGGGCTGAGTGTAAGAAACAGTTTGAAGGCAAAAGGATTTTGATGTTCCTTCAAATTATACCCAGGAAGGATTAACTCCTCTTTCTACACAAACAGCAAGTTGGTTATAGCCTGTGCTGTCAAACTGATTGGGATGAGTCTTCTTTTCCAGTGTTAGAGGGAAGTTTTCACTAGGTGAGCAATCATTCTAATTTTTCCAAGAGGGAGGAATTTCCCAAGACATGGGGCTTTCAGTTCTAAAACCAGGAAAGTCCTAGACAAATCATGACAGGGCAGCCACTTCCCAAAATGGAATGACTCTGTAGGTCTCTAAAATTTCTTGAATCAGAAACTTTAGTGTAAACCACATATAATTATTGTCACTGAATTGCAGAAGTGCATTTGTGAGTTTGTTTGGATATGGTGAAGGAAAATGATGTAGGAGAAAAAATATACCATGTTGTCAGTCATGCAAAATCTAATTATGCAGTTTATGGAAGGCCCAGCTTCCCTGTTCACTTTCCCACTTTTCCTTTTGGCCATTTCACTGCCTTTTTTTTTTTTTTTTTTGGCAAGAACACCAGATTGGGCACTGAAGCTGGTGGGAAAACTCTTGCGGGTTAGTGCTGCTACTGGTGTTCTGACTCTGCTTTACCTTCAGTTCCCAGTACCTCAAACCTACTGACTGATGTGCATCCAGACTTTCCATTATTGGGTTTTGGCCATCTTCTGTTTGTTTTGCTTTCCTAGTGTTATTCTCTAATCTTTTCATGAAAAATAAGAATGATGACCAACATTTACTGTGTGTCAGATACTGTGCTATAGATTTTGAATATATTACTTTGTCTAATTTTCACAAAACTTTGAGATAAAAATAATAATTTATCCCCATTTTACTGATGAGACTCGTTAAGCAATTTGCTTGAGGTCATAATGGAGAGGGAAGCTAGCATGGAAATATGGGTCATCTGACTCCGTACAGCAATTCCTAAGCCCTGCCCTAACTACACTGTCTCTGCAGCCTTCTAAGCCTTCTAAGGAGAGAAACCTATAATGCAAACCTAAATTTGTAACTCTAGGCTGTCATCACCAGGTGAGATGGGTCTGAATGTTGGGAAAACTCTTTATTATTCTGTCAGATATATGTATATACATAGACCTATTTCAGTAGCCGGATTTCCTCTTTTCTCTTTGGTTGTTTCTTAGTTTCATTTGCATACTTTGCCTTCAACCAGTCAGTAAATGACAGCATTCCTCAAATCTCCTCTCTCTCTCCTTTCTTTTAACTCTTCACTCTGTCCTTTAGTTACCTGAACCATGCTCATGTCTCACAGATGTTCATCTTTAAACCCTCTCTTCCAAGCTCCAGACCTTACATCCAGCTGGCTACCTGCCCTCATCATCGATGTCCCAAATTCTTCTCATACTAAACATTCTATATCAGATTAAAGGAACTTCTCATTGTACTTGCTTGAATGGACTTGGAAGACCTGGTTCTTTCCTGCATTTTCCATGTTACGGCTTATGCAAACTGGGAAACCTAGGATTAATCTTCATTATCTCCTCATCTAATCTATGACAAGTACTGCTAGTGTTTCTTGGACAATTGATAAAGTTTATCAGTCAGTCTCCCCATAATCATTCTGCCTTCCTTACTCTTTTTTTTAAATTACAGCCAGAGAAATTTTTAAAAACTTTTTTAAGTTTTTCATTTTAATTCCAGTATTAACACGAGTGTTATAGTAGTTTCAGGTGTACAGTATAGTTGTTCAACACTTACATGCAACAGTTGGTGCTTTCTTTAATTCCTTACAACTGCATTCCTTAATCCCCATCACTATTTCACCCATCTCTCTACCCATCTTCCCTCTGGTAACCATCAGTTTGTTCTGTAAAGCTAAGAGTCTGTTTCTTAGTTTGTCTCTCTCTCTCTCTTTTTCCTTCGTTTGTTTGTTGTGTTTCTTAAATTCCACATACGGGTGAAATCATATGGTATTTGTCTTTCTCTTATTTCACTTAACATTGTACTCTCTACCTCCTTCCGTATTGTTGCAAATGGCAAGATTTCATTCTTTTTTTATGGCCGAATAATATTCCTCTCTCTCTCTCTCTCTGTGTGTGTGTATGTGTGTCACATCTTTACATCTTTATCCATACATCTGTTGATGGACCTTTGGGATGGTTCCATAATTTGGCTGTGCTGCAATAAACATAGGGGTGCATGTATCTCTTTGAATTAGTGCTTTTGTATTTTTGCAGTAAATACCCAGTAGTGCAATTACTGGATTATAGGGTAGTTCTATTTTTAACTTTTTGAGGAACCTCCATACTGTTTTCCAGAGTGGCTCTACTAGTTTGCATTCTTATTAGCAGCAGTATAAGAGGGTTTCTTTTTCTCCACATCCTCGTCAGCGCTTTTTTTTTTTTTTTAAGATTTTATTTATTTATTTGACAAAGATCACAAGTAGGCAGAGAGGCAGGCAGAGACAGAGGGAAGCAGGCTCCCTGCTGAGCAGAGAACCCGATGTGGGGCTCAATCCCAGGAACCTGGGATCATGACCTGAACCGAAAGCAGAGGCTTTAACCCACTGAGCCACCCAGGCACCTCTCAGCACTTGTTTTTATATGTGTTGTGGATTTCAGCTATTCTGGCAGGTATGAGGTGATATCTCATTTTAGTTTTGATTTGTATTTCCCTGATGATGAGTGATTTATCATCTTTTCATGTGTCTGTAGTCCATCTGGATGTCTTCTTTGGGGAAATGTCTATTTAGGTCCTCTGCCCATTTTTAAATTAGATTACTTGTTTTTTGATGTTTAGTTGTATCAGTTCTTTGTATATTTTGGGCACTAACCCTTTATTGGATATGTCATTTGCAAACATCTTCTCTTATTGCCTTTTAATTTTGTTGATAATTTCCTTTACTGTGTAGAAGCTTTTCATTTTGATGTAGTCCTGATAGTTTATTTTTGCTTTTACTTCCATTGCCTTATGAGACATATATAGAAAAATGTTGCTACAGCCAATGACAGAGACATTACTGCCTGTGCTCTCCTTTAGAAATTTTATGGTTTAACGTCTCATTTTTAGTTTCTTGATCTATTTTGAGTTTATTTTTGTGTGTGGTGTAAGAAAGTGGTCCAGTTTCATTCTTTTGCATGTATCTATCCAGTTTTCCCAACACTTTGTTGAAGAGACTGTATTTTTTTTTAAATTTTATTTATTTGTCAGAGAGAGAGCACAAGCAGGCAGAGCTGCAGGCAGAGGCAGAGAGAGAAGCAGGCTCCTCGCCGAGCAAGGAGACCCACGCGGGACTTGATCCGAGGACCCTGGGATCACGACCTGAGCCGAAGGCAGTGGCCTAACCCACTGAGCCACCCACGTACCCCTGAAGAGACTGTTTTGTCCTGACTGCATAGTCTTTCCTCCTTTGTTGAAGATTAATTGACCATATAACTATGGGTTTATATCTGGGTTTTCTATTCTGTTTCATTGATCTAGGTGTCTCTTTTGTGCCAGTAACATATTGTTTTGATCACTATACCTTTGTAATGTAAATTGAATCCCAGAATTGTGATTCCTACAGCTTTGCTTTTCTTTTTCAGGGATCTTTTGTGGTTCCATGCAAGTTTTAGGATTCTTTGTTCTAGATCTGTAAAAAATGCTTGTGTATTTTGATAGGGATTGCATTAAATCTGTAGATTGCTTTGGGTAGTATAGACATTTTAACAATATTTGTTCTTCCAATTCATGAGTGTGGAATGCTTCTCCCTATCTTTGTGTCATCTCCAATTTCTTTTATCAGTGTTCTGTAGTTTTCAGAGTACAGGTCTTTCACCTCTTTGGGTTAAGTTATTCCGAGGTTTTTAATTATTTTTGGTGCAATTATAAATGGGATTTTTTTAAAGTTTCTCTTTCTGCTGCTTCATTCTTGGTATATAGAAATGCAACAGATTTCTGTACATTGATTTTGTATCCTGAAATTTTACTGAATTCATATATAAGTTCTAGTAGTTTTTGGTGGAGTCTTTAGGGTTTTCTATATACAGTATCATGTCATCTGCAAATAGTGAATGTTGTGCTTCTTTCTTACCAAGTTGGATGCCTTTTATTTCTTTTTGTTGTCTAATTGCTGTGGCTAGGACTTCTAGTAAGTACTATGCTGAATAAAAGTAATGAGAGTAGACATCTTTCTTTTGTTCCTGACTAGGGAAAATGGTTTTTCATCATTGAGTATGATGTTTGCTGTGGGTTTTTCATATAGGGCCTTTATTATGTTGAGGTATGTCTCCTCTAACCCTACTTTGTTGAGGGTTTGTTTTTGTTGTTGTTGTTTCTTATGGGTGGGTGTTGTACTTTGTCACATGCCTTTGCTGCATCTTCTGAAATGATATGTTTTTAAACCTTTGTCTTATTGATGAGATTTGTCACATTGATTGATTTGTGAATGTTGAACCACCCTTGCATCCCAGGAATAAAACCTACTTGATCATGGTGAAAGATTTTTTTAATGTATTGTTGGATTCAGTTTGCTTTTTTTTGTTGAGGATTTTGCATCTGTGTTTATCAAAGATATTGGCCTATAGTTCTCTTTTTTTGTGGTATCTTCATCTGGTTTTGGTATCAGGGTAATGCTGGTCTCCTCAAATGAATTTGGAAGTTTTCCTTCTAATTTTTGGAATAGTTTGAGAAGAATAGGTATGAACTCTTCTTTAAATGTTTGGTAAAATTCACCTGTGAAGCTCTCTGGTCCTGGACTTTTGTTTGTTGGGAGTTTTTTGATTACTGATTCAATTTCATTGCTGGTAATCAGTCTGTTAAAGTTTTCTATTTCGTCCTGCTTCAGTTTTGATAGGTTATATGTTTTTAGAAATTTACCCATTTCTTCTATGTTGTCCAATTTGTTGGCATATATGTGTGTACTATATATATGTGTGTGTGTGTGTGTGTGTGTGTATTAAGATTTTATTTATTTATTTGACAGAGATCACAAGTAGGCAGAGAGGGCAGGCAGAGAAAGAGAGGAAGAGGCAGGCTCCCCGCTGAGCAGAGAGCCCAATGTGGGGCTTGATCCCAGGAGCCCAGGACCATGACCTGAGCTGCAGGAAGAGGCTTTTTTTTTTTTTTTTTTAAAGATTTTATTTGACAGAGAGAGATCAGAAGTAGGCAGAGCAGCAGGGAGAGAGAGAGGGGGAAGCAGGCTCCCCGCTGAGCAGAGAGCCTGATGCAGGACTCTATCTCAGGACCCTGAGATCATGACCTGAGCCAAGGCAGAGGCTTAACCCACTGAGCCACCCAGGCGCCCCTGGCATCTATTTTTTATAATATTCTCTTAGAATTGCTTTTATTTCTGTTGTGTTGGTTATTTCTCCTCCTTCATTTGTGATTTTTTTAATTTGAGTTCTCTCTCTCTCTGTTTTTAGATGAGTCTGGCTAGAGGTTTATCAATTTTGTTGATATTTTTAAAGAACCAGCTCCTGGTTTCATTGATTTGTTCTATAGTTTTTTTGTTTGTTTTGTTTTAGTTTCTGTGTCATTTATTTCTGCTCTAATCTTTATTATTTCCTTTCTTCTCTTGGTTTTAGGCTTTGTTTGTTGTTCTTTTTGTAGCTCCTATAGGTGTGAGGTTAGGTTATTTGATAGATTTTTCTTGCTTCTTGAGGTAGACCTTTATTGCTATAAACTCCCTCTTAAAATTGCTTTTGCTGCATCCCAGAGATTTTGGACCATTGTATTTTCATTTTCATTTGTTTCCATGAAATTTTTGATTTCTTCTTTGATTTCTTGGTTGACCCATTCATTGTTTAATAGCATATTATTTAACCTTCATGTATTTGTGGGCTTCCTAGATTTTTTCTTGTGACTGATTTTTAGTTTCATACTGTTACGGAAAAAAAATGTGTGGTATGACTGAATTTGTTGAGACTTACTTTGTGGCCTAATATGTGATCTCTTCTGGAGAATGTTCCATGTACACTTGGAAAGAATGTGTATTTTTCTCTTTTAGGATGGAATGTTCTGAATTGATCTGTTAAATATGTCTGGTCTAGTATATCATTCAAAGCCACTGTTTCCTTGTTGATTTTCCGTTTGGATGATCTGTCCAATGATGTAAGTAGAGTGTTGAAGTCCCCTACTATTACTTTATTACTATTGATTAGTCCCTTTATGTTTGCTGTTAACTGTTGTATGTATTTGGGTGCTTCTATGTTGGGTGCATAAATATGTACAATTGTTATATCTTCATGCGACTCTTGATCTCAGGGTCATGATTTCAAGCACCACGTTGGGCATAGAGATTATTTAATTAAAAAAAAAATTGGGGGCACCTGGGTGGCTCAGTTGGTTAAGCGTCTACCATCAGCTCAGGTTATAATCCCAGGGTCCTAGGATTGTGCCCCATGTCAGGCTCCCTGCTCAGTGGGGAGCCTGCTGCTCCCTCTCCCCACTGCTCATGCTTGCTTTCTCTCTTTCTCAGATAAATAAGTAAAATCTTAAAAAGAAAAAAAAGAATTAAGGGCTGCCTGGCTGGCTCAATAGCGTGCAACTCTTGGTCTCAGAGTTTGGGTTCAAGCCCCATATTGTGTGTAGAGATCATTTAAAAATAAAATGGTAGGAGAAAAAAAGCAATTGTTATATCTCCTTGTTGGATTGTCTTCTTTATTATTAATGTCCTTCTTTGTTTTTTGTTTTAGTCTTTGTTTTAAAGTCTGTTTTGTCTGATAAAAGTATTGCTATCCTGGCTTTCTTTTGACATCCATTGTCATGATAAGTGTTTCTTCATCCCCTTACTTTTTAAAAAAATGTATTTAGTTATTTATTTGTCAGAAAGAGAGGAGACAGCAAGTGAGTATGAGCAGGGGGAGTGGCAAGAAGAGGGAGAGGGAGAAGCAGGAGAATGCAGGCCTCCATCCCAGGACCCTGGGATCATGATCTGAGCCAAAGGCAGACATTTGACTGGCTGAGCCACCCAGGTGCCCCTCACTTTTAATTTGCAGGTGTCTTTACGTCTGAAATGAGTCTCTTGTGGGAACATATAGATAGGCCTTTTTTTTTTTTTTTTAATTTACTCTGTAGCTGTTTCTTATGATGGGGCACTTTTTCTGTTTATATTCAAGGTCATTATTGGTAAGTATGTATTTATTGCCATTTTTTTTACTTGCTTTTTGGTTGTTTTTGTAGTTTTTCTCTCATTCCTCTCTTGCTCTCTTTTATGGTTTGCTAGCTTTCTTTAGCGATATATTTGGATTCCTTTCTCTTTATTTTTTGCGTATATATTACTGGATTTTGATTTGTGCATACCATTAGGTTTGTATATAACATCTTCTGCACATAGCAATCTTTCGTTTTTAAGATTTTATTTATTTGAGAGACAGAGAAAGAGAGAGCATGAGAGCAGGGTAAGGGGCAAAGGAAGAAGCAGACTCCCTGCTGAGCATGGAACCTGATGTGGGGCTCCATCCCAGGACTCTGGGATCATGACCTGAGCTTAAGGCAGAGACTTAACTGACTGAGCCATCCAGGCACCCCTGTATATAGCAATCTATATTAAGTTTGAACCATTATTTACTCCTCTCCCCCCACATTTTAGGTATATGGTGTCATATTATATATTTTTCTATTTTGTGAATCCTCTGACTAATTTTTATAGATATACTTATTTTTTTTTGCATTCAAGTACTTTTATTTTTATTTTTTTTAATTTTTTATTTATTTTCAGCGTAACAGTATTCATTGTTTTTTCACCACACCCAGTGCTCCATGCAATCTGTGCCCTCCCTAATACCCACCACCTGGTTCCCCCACCCTCCCACCCCGCCCCTTCAAAACCCTCAGGTTGTTTTTCAGAGTCCACAGTCTCTCATGGTTCACCTCCCCTTCCAATTTCCCTCAACTCCCTTCTCCTCTCCATCTACCCTTGTCCTCTATATTATTTGTTATGCTCCACCAATAAGTGAAACCATATGATACTTGACTTTCTCTGTTTGACTTATTTCACTCAGCATAATCTCTTCCAGTCCTGTCCATGTTGCTACAAAAGTTGGGTATTCGTCCTTTCTGATGGAGGCATAATACTCCATAGTGTATATGGACCACATCTTCCTTATCCATTCATCCGTTGAAGGGCATCTTGGTTCTTTCCACAGTTTGGCGACCGTGGCCATTGCTGCTATAAACATTGGGGTACAGATGGCCCTTCTTTTCACTACATCTGTATCTTTGGGGTAAATACCCAGCAGTGCAATTGCAGGGTCATAGGGAAGATCTATTTTTAATTTCCTGAGGAATCTCCACACTGTTCTCCAAAGTGGCTGCACCAGTTTGCATTCCCACCAACAGTGTAAGAGGGTTCCCCTTTCTCCACATCCTCTCCAACACACGTTGTTTCCTGTCTTGCTAATTTTGGCCATTCTAACTGGTGTAAGGTGGTATCTCAATGTGGTTTTGATTTGAATCTCCCTGATGGCTAGTGATGATGAACATTTTTTCATGTGTCTGGTAGCCATTTGTATGTCTTCATTGGAGAAGTGTCTGTTCATATCTTCTGCCCATTTTTTGATATGATTATCTGTTTTGTGTGTGTTGAGTTTGAGGAGTTCTTTATAGATCCTGGATATCAACCTTTTATCTGTACTGTCATTTGCAAATATCTTCTCCCATTCCGTGGGTTGCCTCTTTGTTTTGATGACTGTTTCTTTTGCTGTGCAGAAGCTTTTTATCTTGATGAAGTCCCAGAAGTTCATCTTTGCCTTTGTTTCCTTCGCCTTTGGAGACATATCTTGAAAGAAGTTGCTGTGGCTGATATCAAAGAGGTTACTGCCTATGTTCTCCTCGAGGATTCTGATGGATTCCTGTCTCACGTTGAGGTCTTTTATCCATTTCAAGTTTATCTTTGTGGACGGTGTAAGAGAATGGTCAAGTTTCATTCTTCCACATATAGCTGTCCAGTTTTCCCAGCACCATTTATTGAAGAGACTGTCTTTTTTCCACTGGATATTTTTTCCTGTTTTGTCAAAGATTATTTGACCATAGAGTTGAGGGTCCATATCTGGGCTCTCTACTCTGTTCCACTGGTCCATGTGTCTGTTTTTATGCCAGTACCATGCTGTCTTGGTGATCACAGCTTTGTAGTAAAGCTTGAAATCAGGTAACGTGATGCCACCAGTTTTATTTTTGTTTTTCAACATTTCCTTAGCAATTCGGGGTCTCTTCTGATTCCATACAAATTTTAGTATTATTTGCTCCAGCTCTTTGAAAAATACTGGTGGAATTTTGATTGGAATGGCATTAAAAGTATAGATTGCTCTGGGCAGTATAGACATTTTAACGATGTTTATTCTTCCCATCCAAGAGCATGGAATGGTCTTCCATCTTTTTGTGTCTTCTTCAATTTCTTTTAGGAGTGTTCTGTAGTTCCTCGAGTACAGATCTTTAACCTCTTTGGTTAGGTTTATTCCGAGGTATCTTATGGTTTTTGGTGCTATAGTAAATGGAATCGATTCTCTAATTTGCCTTTCTGTATTTTCATTGTTAGTGTATAAGAAAGCCACTGATTTCTGGACATTGACTTTGTATCCTGCTACATTACTGAATTGCTGTATGAGTTCTAGTAGTTTGGAGGTGGAGTCTTTCGGGTTTTCTATATAAAGAATCATGTCATCTGCGAAGAGAGAGAGTTTGACTTCTTCCTTGCCAATTTGGATACCTTTTATTTCTCTTTGTTGTCTGATTGCTGTTGCTAGGACTTCTAATACTATGTTGAACAAGAGTGGTGAGAGTGGGCATCCTTGTCGTGTTCCTGATCTCAATGGGAAGGCTGCAAGCTTTTTCCCATTGAGGATGATATTTGCTGTGGGTTTTTCATAGATAGATTTGATGAAGTTCAGGAATGTTCCCTCTATCCCTATACTTTGAAGCGTTTTAATCAGGAACGGATGCTGGGTTTTGTCAAAAGCTTTTTCTGCATCAATGGAGAGGATCATGTGGTTCTTCTCTCTTCTCTTATTGATTTGTTCTATCACATTGATTGATTTGCGAATGTTGAACCATCCTTGTAACCCAGGGATGAATCCTACCTGGTCATGGTGGATAATCTTTTTAATGTGCTGTTGGATCCTGTTTGCTAGGATCTTGTTGAGAATCTTAGCATCCATATTCATCAGTGATATCGGTCTGAAATTCTCCTTTTTGGTAGGGTCTTTGCCTGGTTTGGGGATCAGGGTAATGCTGGCTTCATAAAAAGAGTCTGGAAGTTTTCCTTCTGCTTCAATTTTTTGAAACAGCTTCAGGAGAATAGGTATTATTTCTTCTTTGAAAGTTTGATAGAATTCCCCAGGGAATCCGTCAGGTCCTGGGCTCTTGTTTTTTGGGAGGTTTTTGATCACTGCTTCAATCTCGTTACTAGATATCGGTCTATTCAGGTTGTCAATTTCTTCCTGGTTCAATTTTGGGAGTTTATAGTTTTCCAGGAATGCATCCATTTCATCTAGGTTGCTTAGCTTATTGGCATATAACTGTTGATAATAGCTTCTGATGATTGTTTCTACTTCCTTGGTGTTAGTTGTGATCTCTCCCTTTTCATTGTTAATTTTATTAATTTGGGCTTTCTCTCTTTTCTTTTGGATTAGTGTGGCCAATGGTTTATCGATCTTATTGATTCTTTCAAAAAACCAGCTTCTAGTTTCGTTGATACGTTCTACTGTATCTCTGGTTTCTACCTCGTTGATCTCTGCTCTAATCTTGATTATTTCCCTTCTTACGTGTGGAGTTGGTTTGATTTGTTGTTGATTCTCCAGTTCTTTAAGGTGTAGAGACAGCTGGTGTATTCTGGATTTTTCAATTTTTTTGAGGGAGGCTTGGATGGCTATGAATTTCCCCCTTAGGACCGCCTTTGCTGTATCCCATAGGTTTTGGAGTGAAGTGTCTTCATTCTCATTGGTTTCCATAAATTGTTTAAGTTCTTCTTTGATCTCCTGGTTGATCCAAGCATTCTTAAGCAAGGTGGTCTTTAGCTTCCAGGTATTTGAGTTCCTTCTGAACTTTTCCTTGTGATTGAGCTCCAGTTTCAAAGCATTGTGATCTGAGAATATGCAGGGAATCATCTCAGTCTTTTGGTATCGGTTGAGCCCTGATTTGTGACCCAGTATGTGGTCTATTCTGGAGAAGGTTCCATGTGCACTTGAGAAGAATGAGTATTCTGTTGTTTTAGGGTGGAATGTTCTGTATATATCTATGAGGTCCATCTGGTCCAATGTGTCATTCAACGCTCTTATTTCTTTATTGATTTTCTGCTTCGATGATCTGTCTATTTCTGAGAGAGGCGTGTTAAGTTCTCCTACTATTAATGTATTCATATCAATATGACTCTTTATCTTGATTAATAGTTTTCTTATGTAATTGGCTGCTCCCATATTGGGGGCATAGATATTTACAATTGTTAGATCATCTTGGTGGATAGTCCCTTTAAGAATGATGTAGTGTCCTTCTGTATCCCTGACTACCGTCTTTAGTTTAAAATCTAATTTATCTGATATGAGAATCGCTACCCTGGCCTTCTTTTGAGGCCCATTGGCGTGAAAGATGCTTCTCCATCCCTTCACTTTCAGTCTGGGTGTATCCTTAGGTTCAAAATGGGTCTCTTGTAGACAACATATGGATGGGTCCTGTCGTTTTATCCAATCTGCAACCCTGTGTCGTTTTATGGGTGCATTTAGGCCATTCACATTGAGAGTGATTATTGAGAGATACGTTTTTATTGACATTGTGTTATCTTTGAAGTCTTTCTTTCTGTCGATTGTCTCTATATTTCTGTTCAATGCTATTCTTAGGATTTTTCCTCTTTTATAGAACCCCCCTTAATATTTCCTGCAGTGTCGGCTTGGTGGTTGCATAGTCTTTCAAGCCTTGTCGGTCTTGGAAACTCTTTATCTCTCCATCCATTTTGAATGTCAGTCTTGCTGGATAAAGTATTCTTGGCTGCATGTTCTTCTCATTTAGTGCCCTGAATATATCTTGCCAGCCCTTTCTGGCTTGCCAGGTCTCTGTGGACAGGTCTGACGTTATTCTGATGGGCTTTCCTCTGTATGTAAGGAGCTTCTTTGTCCTAGCGGCTTTCAAGAGATTGTATCTACAATTATGATTCCTCAATTTTACTATGAGGTGCCTGGATGTTTTTTTTGAATTTATAATCTTGGGGGGGGACCTTTCTACTTCTAGTACATGAACACTTGTTCCATTCGCAAGATTGGGAAAATTTTCATGAAAAACTTGTTCCACTATATCTTCTAGACTTCTGTCTTTCTCCTCCCCTTCAGGGATTCCAATAATTCTGACGTTGGAACGTTTCATGGCATCATTTATTTCCCTGATTCTGTTTTCGTGGCTTCTAAGCTGTTTGTTCCAGGCTTCCTCCTGATCCTTTCTCTCTATTTGTTTGTCCTCCAGATCACTAATTCTATCTTCTGTCTCAGTTACCCTAGCTTTTAGAGAATTTAGATTAGATTGGAACTCATTGAGAGCGTTGTGAACCTCATCCCTGGTGGCCTTCAGCTCTGCCCTAACATTATGAACCTCCTCTCTGGTCGCTTTCAATTCTGCCCTAATCAATTCCGTTTGGTCATCCATGGTTTTCTCCAACCTAGCTATTGCCTGGATAATTGTTAGCCTGAATTCTCTTTCTGACATATTGTCTATGTTGATAGCCGTTAGCTCTGTTGCAGAAGGCCCATCCTCTGTATTTTTCTTCTGTTGGGGATTCCTCCTCCTAGTCATTTTGGTGAGAGATGACTGGACAGATGTAGCTGGATGTATTGACCGTGGTGCAGTCAAGGTGCACCCTGGAACGCTTCTGAGCACTCAGGATTCCCCACCCAAATGGGAGAAAAAAGAAAAGAAAAAGAAAAAAAGAGGGAGAGAGAGAGACAGGAAAAAAAGGGAAGATAAAAGTGAAGGTTCAGCCCAAATGGGCCCCAGGGTAAGGTTTATGACGTATACAAACAAAAACAGACAAACAAAAAGACTGATAAAAGTATATGACGAGAGAAAATATATATATATATAAGCAAAAAAAAGGAGGAGCCTCGTCAAGAAGAACCCCAAGTATAAGATTTATATACTATCCGGACAAACATAAATACACAGAGACACTGGCAGAAGAAAAAGATGGGAGCATGGTTATAGATTCTCGGTGTGGGCGAGGAAGGTTATTTTGATTCTTCCTGGATGTATCTTGATATCTTTGTTAAAGGACTCAACTTTCCTAAGAAAAAGGGGGATTAAAAATTGGTTCACCTATAGGGGTAGCATTGCTTGAAGAAAGGGGGTTACCTTGAAGTTTAACTCTATATGAATATTAGAAAATAAAAATAAAAAAGGAATAAACTGGACTAAACTAAATTAAAAATTTTTTTAAAAATTAAGAAAATAGAAAAGCAAAAGAAAAACACATGTGTATGTATCAAAAAATTCAGGTTAGAAGTTTATCATGGAATTTGATGTACTGGACCTCTCACTGTGATGGTAAATAGGTTAAAAAATTATCTATATAAAAAAAGAAAAAAAATGAACCAGAATAGTGGGAAAGAATTAAAAATAAAAGTATCTATGAAGTAGTGGTGGTTGTTCTCTTGTAGTCTTTTTTTTTTTTCTTTCCTGATTTGTTTTCTGGGGGAGGGGGCTGCCACATGGGTTTTCAGTCAATGATGTTCCCTGAGTTAAGTCCTCCCGACCCCCTCAAGGGGGTGGGCTCTGAGAAAAACGTTTTTTTCAGGTTTTTGTTCTCTGGAGGTTTTTATGTTTGTTCACTTCTTTTCTCTCGCCTTGACAGCTTTTGATGGTTTTTGGAGGTTTAGAGGAAAGAAAACTGCACCCCAACCTCCCTCTCAGAGAGAAGCCTCAGTCTGCTCCCCTGCAGGTGCTGCAGCCGCTGGGCCGCTGGCAGAGCAGGTTCTGAGTCACGGTCCCTGGGGACGCAGGATCTCCTGCTTGTACGCAAAACCAAGGCAGCTGTGGCTGTCTGGGCAGCTCCAGACCGCCAGAGAGGTTCCAAGCGGCGATCGCACACTGAGATTTTCCCGCTGGCTGGGGCTAAGAGCTCAGGGCTTGCGCGCACCTCTCCCAGGGGATGGTTTGGGGCGCGGCGCCTCCAGCTCTATTGGCTCTATCGCTGCGTGGGTCTATCGCCGCGTGGGTCCGAGAACACCAGGCTGGGCGTTCGTGCACCTCTCTCAGGGGAGGTTGAGGCACGCGCGCATCTCCAGTAAGGTGCGCGTTCTGCCGTCTGGTGTGGCTCCCAGCCCCTCACGGGAGCCGGACTCCACCCGTTCTCGGGCGCACTGGCGGCTCCGGGACAAAGACCAGGTTTCTCCGCTGCACTCTCTGGCTCAGCGCCAGGGGAGGCTGCCCTGGGTCTGGGGACTTAAGCCCCTATCCCTATCCGCCCCGATTCCCACAATTTCCCCGCTCGAGTCTTTGCTCTTTTGAGTGCTTTCAACAAGACTCCAAGTTAATGCTGGTCCCCAGATGCAGGGCACTCTCGTATTGGGGTATTATTTTCCAGTCGGTCGCCTCTGGTGGCTCCCTCCCCCTTTTGTTTATCTTCCGATATCAGTCCGACGTTCCCACTCCACTTTACCTGCCCACTGGCATCTTCTGGCCCCCGTAGAGATCCAGACGTGTATAATTCTGATCTCAGGCTGATTTCATGGGTGATTGGAGTTCTTTGGTAGGTAATCAGCTCACTTTAGGGTGCAGGTTGAAAAGGCGCCTCCTCCTACTTCCCCGCCATCTTGTCTCTCCTAGATATACTTATTTTTTAACTGCTTTTGTGATTCCTACTTTTCACATTCTTGCATATGGTCTTTCCTTTCTTCTTAAAGAGTCCCCTTTAATATTTCTTGTAGGGCTGGTTTAGTAGTCATGAACTCCTTCAGTTGTTGTTTGTTTGAGAAACAATCTCTCCTTCTATACTGAGTAATAACCTTGCTGGATAGAGTATTCTACAGAATTTTTCCTTTCAGCACTTTGAATATATCATGCCACAGTCTTCTGGCCTACAAAGTTTCTGCTGAAAAGTCCCCTGATAGCTTTATAATATTTCCCTTGCATGTACCTGTCTTTTTTCTTACTGGTTTAAAATTTTTTTCTTTATCACTACCTTTTGACATTTTAATTACTTTGTGTCTTGGTGTGGACCTCCTTGGGTGGATTTTGTTGAGGAATCTATCTCTGTGTCTCCTGGATCTAGATATCTGTTTCCTTCTCCAGATTAGGGAAGTTCTAAGCTATTATTTCTTCAAATACATTTCTGCCCCCTTTTCTTTTTCTTCTTCTTCTGGGACCCCTATAATGCAAGTGTTACTATGCTTGATGAAGTTGCTGAGATCCCTGAGTTTATTCTCAGTTTGCATAATTTTTCTCTTACTTGCTCAGCTTAGTTCCTTTTCATTACTCTGTCTTCAAGGTCATTAATTCATCCCTCTGCTCCTCTAGCCTGCTATTTATTCTATCAAATATATTTTTAATTTCATTTACTGTGTTCAGCATCTCTTTTAACTCTTTGTTAAGGGTCTCATTGAGGTCCTCCACTCTTTTTTCAAGTCCAGTGAGTATCTTTATGATCATTACTCTAAAGTCTCTATAAGGCATATTAATTGTATCCATTTTGCTTAGGTCTCTTGCTGTGGTTTTGTCTTGTTCTTTCATTTGGGACATAGTCTTGTGTCTCTTCATTTTGTCTGACTCTCTGTATCTGTTTCTGTGTTAGGATAGCCAGCTACTCTTCCTGCTTTTGCAAGTGATGGCTTTATGAAGAAGTTCTGTAATGCTCTGCAGTGCAGTGTCCTCTGTTCCTCAGGACTTGGTGCTTCAGGGAGTGTGTGTGTTGCCTATGCCCTGTGTGTCCTGGCTGCTTTTTTGTTCAGTCCAGTCATCTGCAGAGATTCTCTTTGCCTGTTGTGGGCAGTGTTTGGTCCCAGCCAGGGTGGGGCTCATCTTAACAGCATGCACACTGGTCTGCTTGTGAAGTGAGACCTGCCTCTGCCCCTGGAACCAGCACTCCACAAAATGCAAGGGTCAGAGTCGTGGTGTTGGCAAGGTTGAACCTGTCTGCTGGGGGAGGGGCCCTGCAACATGGGGACTGAGGCAAGCAGACTGGGAAGGGTGGATCAGGGAAGGTGATGCGACATGGGGCTTGGCGTAAGCAAGTGAAGTAGCACGTGTCAGTGCTGCACTGGTTCTTTTTTTTTTTTTTTTTTTTTTTTTTATTTGACAGACAGATCACAAGTAGGCAGAGAAGCAGGCAGAGAGAGAAGGGAGGAAGCAGGCTCCCTGCTGAGCAGAGAGCCCGATGCGGGGCTCGATCCCAGGACGCTGGGATCATGACCTGAGCTGAAGGCAGTGGCTTTAACCCACTGAGCCACCCAGGCGCCCCAGTGCTGCACTGGTTCTTATAGGTGGCTGTGTGTTTATGCTACCCCCAGGGGAGGGAAATGGCATCTGCCAGATCCTTTATTCCTGGAGGGCTTTCCCTGTCATCCCATACTCTAAAATGAGTACGTAACTCTCCCTCCCATATATGCCCCAGACATTTTCTAAACTGTTGCTTCTATGCTGTATCTGCATGGGCTGTTTGTCAGCTCTTTCTTTAGGTATAGGGACTCAGCTTCCTAACATGCTCTGGGCCCTCCCAAAGCTGAGCCACTGATTTTTAAAATTCCGGGGTTTAAGTCCCGCTGGTTGTAAGATCTAATGAAATTCATCCCCTCTTGCTTTCAAATCCAAATGTTACGGGGATCCATCTTCTTGTGGGCTTGCCAGTGTGATAGTCTGTTTCTCACCCTTCTTCATGCCACTGGCCCCGTCCTGACTACAGATAGTCTGTTAAGCTCCCAAACCATTTCTCTCTGCCCTTCATACCTTCTTCAATGTAGTCTCCTGTGTACTTTTAGTTGTGGAGTTTGTTCTGCCAGTCTTTCAGTCATTATCTGGTTATTTACAGTGATGAGAGTGTTACCTAGTTGTATCTGTGGTATAAGGTAAGCCTAGGGTCCTTCTACTATAGCATCTTCCCAGCTTCCTCCCAGAGAAATCTTAAAAAAAAACAAACAAAAACAAAAACAAACAAAAAAAACCTGACCATATTAGTATGGTTGTTTCCTTATCTATCTCTTCTGTCTCATCTTATACCAAAATTACTCCCCTGTATCATGCAGGGTTCCTTCACAAATTAGATGATAAAATCAAGTTGGATAATTTGAGGAGAGGCTAATAAAGTTATAGGCAGTGTTAATGATCCCTGGGGCTAGTAGTAATGATACTGGGACCACCTAATGCCTGAGTTGGGGGAAGAATTACCATAACCAGGAGATAGTAACTGTATAGAAATATCATCTGATAGAAATATTGTCTGTTGGGTAGGAGAAGGCAGATCATCCATGACTATCTTGTCAGGGAATGTCCTGGGGAAATAAGTAACTTGACTTATTCTCTTTCTGACACTTCAGTCCCATCCTGGTGCCTCTCATTAGTTGAACTCAACAGAAAGTTGGGTCCAAAAGAGACCATTGTGATAGTGCATCCGCCTTCAGGGGACTTCCAGAATAGGGTAGAGGCTAGATAATGGGGAAGGGACAAATATAAGAGAGCTAGGATACTTAATAAATTACGAATAATTTTCAAATATAGAAAGAGTATCAAAGCAAAGTAAAAAGCACTTCATACATCCAATAAAAACCAATTATAACTATAATACTTGAACTTCAGATGCAATAATAGTCTACTTGATGTGCTGTGTACAGTTCTAGAATAAGACTTCCCAGGCATCACAGAGTTCCTTTTTCCACTGGCCATAACTAAGAATTATACTTGCTTATACCATCAGCACTAAAACTCTCCTTTTCTAGATGTTGGGCCCTTCCTCATATCTGTGTTAGTCAACCCCATTCACAAATGTTCTCCCTCTAAGCCCTGCCTGACCACTTTGGAGATTCTCCCCTTCTTTGTTTTCTTCTTCCTCTTCTTCTTCTTTTTTTTTTTAACTACTTATTGCCTCTAAAATATTTCACTGTTTTATCCTAATCAAGGAAAAGTCTGTTAGTTTTCCTTTTTAACATATTAGGCATGTGTTGTTATTCTTTATTTTAAAATTTTAAAAATATATTTAAGTAAACAAAAATCATATGAAGATATTAACATTGACAGGAAGTGAGTTACTTAGATGAAATTGATTCACCTCTTTAAAAAGCAAGTGTTTTATAAATATTTGTCAGCTATTTAAATTGTATCATTCTTATGGGAAATGACTGTATGCTTGTGCTGACTATAATATATTTAAAATATTTAGCAAATACTTTTATGGCTTTTACTTCTAGAAATTTGGCAGATGTAGATGTTCTGAAAAACTCTCCTACTATAAGCACCTAAGAACACTGCTTAAGATCAAATATACATCTTTTAAAATGTAAAGATGAGCTCACAATAAAACAGTGAAAAATCTGTAAGTGTCAGAAATGGAGAGAAAGAAAAGCCTGTTCGTGATGCCCACAGGCTGCCTTGGGACATCTCAAGTCTTTTTATTTATTTATTTATTTTTTAAGATTTTATTTATTTGACAGACAGAGATCACAGGTAAGCAGAGAGAGAGGGGAAAGCAGGCTCCCTGCTGAGCAGAGAGCCCGATGCAGGGCTCGATCCCAGGACCCTGGGATCACGACCTGAGCCGAAGGTAGAGGCTTTGACCCACTGGGCCACCCAGGCACCCCAGGACATCTTGAGTCTTAAGGAATCTAGAGAGGAGAGGTTTAATGGCTGCGAGGGGACCTGAGAATAGGTATAGGGCCTTCTCCACATGCGGAGCTGGAACTTACACAGCTGCATAAAGTCCAGACCCTCAGAAAGTCAGTATTCTCTTTTTCTTTGTAGAAGAGAATGATATATACAGATATATACAGTTTTTTAAAAGTAGAAATTGATCTCAGATATTTGGGGGAGGTATAAAATATAAATGCCAAACTCTGCCTATAGGAGGAGGACAGGAGGGAGACTGAAGGAAGTGAATGCAATGGAAAAAGGATATACATGGGGCTTCTAGTAAATTTACAGTGTTTTACTCTTGGGGTATGTCCACCTCAGTTTTTTATATTTGTGAAGTATTTCAGAGTGAAAGACCATAAAGAAAATTTCAAAACGAGGTTACAAAGTAGCATATATGGTATGTCTGTATCAGTGTGTGGCATGTATATACCATATATATATATATATATATATATATATATATATATAGTATACTTCTAGAAGGATGTACTCTTAAATATAGACTAAGACAAATTGCAGAAGAATTCATATTGTAAGGCAACACAATGAAACAATACTATTAGTACTTTCAGATATGTATTCATATAATACCATTATTAAAAGAGAGGTGTTATATATGTTAATATATGTGTGTATATGTGTGAGTGTGAATATGTGTGTGTGTGTGTGTGTGTATAAACACCAAGTTAAGTAGTGGTTATATTGCAGGGGAGGGTGGGGAACTCACCTAAAAAGGGCCACACTAGGTAGATTGAACAACTTTGGCAATATATTGTTTCTTAAGCTAAGTGGTAGTACATAAGTTTTAGTTATGTTTTTCTTCATTCCCCTTTTTTATTTTTTAAATATTATAAAATAAACTGTAAAATTTTTATAATGAAATATTTTGCTGTCATAATCTTCTGAACAGCCCTTGGGCATGCTTGAAGCCTGAGGAAATGCTAGTGATCTGATACCTTTGGAGAGTGACCACCTTAGCTCAGAATTGCCTCTTTGATTTTTTTTCCTAGTGCAATGATTTATTTTATTAGGAGTATTTATTGAGCTCCTACTATGTCCTGTCCCTGTTTTAGTTGCTGGAGATACATCAGTCATTAAAACAGACAGAAAGTATAATCTAATGCATATGAGATTCATACAATCTCAAGAAAGTCTTGACTCTGCAAGAAAAATTGCTAAATAGACTCTCTTATTTGCTGTTAATGGGGTGGTTAGATGGCTGGTAGAGAGTGCTGGAAGATTTTTGGGATTCATTTTTGAGAGTGCTGTATATCCTCAATAAATCTAGAAATCATGATCAAATCCTGGGTCAGCAGCTGATAAAGTGCACCAATAATTACTACATCACACACTGTTTGGTTATATTCATCAGATAGGCCTGGAGGAAAACGGAATTGAATTAAACTAAATATTATGGCAGCATTTTTCATTTATCAGTTGTTCTGATAAGATAGTCTTGATATTGCTCTGGTTTAGATTTGCATTCTAGAAAGCAGGCAGGAATCTGCTTCTGAACTGGAGAAGTCACCATATATCACCCTCCCTCCCAAGTATTGATTATGGTTTATTTGCACCATATTGTTGACTGATTTCAACTATCTTTTTCAAAGGAGTGGAGGGTCATGCCCTCTTGAAAGTATAAAAGTTAACCTGCTTTTCTAGTCACCACCTATCCTCATCACTTAACAAATCACTCAAAATATGATGCCTTAAACAATAGTCATTTCATTAAGCACAAAAGCTGTGGGTTAAGAATTTGGGCAGTGCTTAGATAGGCAACTCTTCTGCCGCATGGAGCCCTGATGGGGGTCACTCAGTTGTATTCATCTGGTGGCTCTTCAGCTTTGGAGAGTCCAAGAAGGATTCATTCACATGTCTGGTGCCTTATTTGTATTGATGATGTCTGAGCTCAGTTGGGGCCCTCTCCCTTTTTTATTGTTTCAGGGCTTTTCCACATGGTCTCTCCACAGAGTAACTGAACTTATATGGTGGCTCAAGGCTATAAGAGAGTATGTTCCTAGAGGCAGAAAGTGCGAGCTAAGACACCAGATTCAAGGGGAGTGGATATATCTTCCTGAACATATATCCCCTGTTGGCTAGTGAAACTGGATTAGGATCACTGGTACTCTGTCAGGACCGCATCATATGCTTAGCACACTGAGATAAGCAGACTCAGTCAAAGCAGAATAGGTCAAAACAGGACTGATATATTAAACTCTCTCTTGGGATGCCTTTAACCAGAGGAAAGTAAGATAATGTAGTACCGGACAGCAGGTTAGCCAGTTAGCTGGAACAGTGACTCAGCAACCAAGAATTAGATGTTAGAGCCAGAATATCATTCCTTCATTTACTCACTTCATTCCACTTAATAAATACTTATTGAGTGCCTACTACCTACCAGTTAGTACGAGACACAAGGGTGAGACACTTGTTCTCATGGATCCTATAGTCTATTGGAGGTTAATAGTAAATGGGTAAATGATTAAGTAACCTACAAAATATGGCAGATTTGGCAGGACTAGAAAGTCTGTCAGTAGTCAGGAATAAATCTCTATAGAGTGGAGGTTTAATCTGATTATCAGAATGGTACAGAAGAGCCAATTTCAGAAAGAAGCACATTCTGGAAAGAGAAAGTAGTAAACACAAGGTAGGACAAACAGGATGAAGGTCAGGGTGTTTGGAGCACTATGAATGATAGGGGAGAGTTGTAAGAGATAAAAATGGAGAAAGAAGAGAAGTCAGATAATTGAGGGCTTGGAAAGCCGTGCTCAGAAGTTTGGGTTATATTTCTAGTATGAATAGAAGCCATTAAAGAAATTTGGTTCAGGAGAGTGGCATAATTTGATTGATACTGTAAAAATACCTATGGCTACTCTGTGGGGAATGGACTGTGGGAGCACAGAACAGGAAGAAGGAGACCATGGGTTAGTGCAGGGTGTGTGTGTGTGTGTGTCTGTGTGTCTGTGTGTCTCTGTGTGTCCCCTGATGAGAACTGAAGGCCGGGTATTAGTGGTGGAGATGGAAACAGAAGAGGGATTCAAGAGATATTTAGTAGGAAACCTCAGTAGGGCTAGGTGATAGATTGGAAGGGTATAAAGGGAGAGGAAGGCCTCAAAGGGAGTGAAGGTTTCTGGTAACTAGGAACCACTGTCATCCCAGCTCACCTTCTCACTCAAGTTAGGACAGAATATTTAGATCATTATTTTCACTCATCTCGAGCTTGCTTTTGAGAGTGAGGCTTCTATATCACCATGTGGCTTCTGTAAATGCTACCAGCAGCGAGCCCAGAAATGTTCAGAGACACTAAATATATTTTCAAAGTGCCTTTCAATTCACTAAGGGAAAAAAGAGGGGAAGTGCCTCCCTAACCCTTTCACTCTCAGCATATCAGGCTGAGCCAAGAAACACAAGCTCTTCCCAACATGAGTGTCATAGAGCATCTTTGAAAAGTAGCTAACCTGATTATGAAAATGAAGTTGAGAGACTCAGGCTCTGTGGGAGACTATGACTTGTTCCCTCAGCCTGCCACAGAAATAGCTCTAGGATACCTCACTTCCCTGCTACATGATGCTGTTCCTCTTGATTTATTTTCTCAGATGAAGGAATATTGAGTGATCACAACTCCAGCTTTGTGCCATCACAATCAGCTTTCATCAATCATAGTTTCAGACACTGGACCAAACAAGATGCCAGAAAAAAATCTGAGTGAGAATTATTTTCTGGGCATGTCGTTACAATTCTTCAGAGTGTAGTTTATCATTCTAGTCTGAGTGGGGGTGAGTTTGGACTCCAGGATTAAAAAGAAAGGAGTTCAGGCATACCCTGAAGATGTAGCAATGGAGGAAAATAAATGTGTTTCACTAGCCAGGAAACCCTGTGGGTTCAAATTTTCAACCTACTTAGCTTCACTTAGCTGCTTGTTCATCTCCCTTGTAAAAATGTCTAGATTCGTGTGAGCAACGTATACAAATAAATCTAAGGATCAGAGTCAAAGCACTTTAGTATTCAAAAATCTGTGGTCCTTATCTTTAACCAGTAAATTTTGCATCAACTGAACTGCTTCTCTGGCTCTTCACATGCAGCAATATGGTCTGCTCAACTTAGAGCAAGATGTTTTAGAATTACTTCTAAATCCAGTCTAAGATGTGCACAAATAAATAGAAATTTGTACTCAGTGTCCTCTGTCTGCACCATGCTAACAGTTCCAAAGACCTCCAGTGTGCAGACTAAATATCTGGCACTCAGGGCCGGTTTGTGGAACAACTCCAGTAGACACCATTCATACTGTATTGTCTTCGAGTCCTGGCCACTGGATAGTTAGCCAAAGGGTGTCCTTCACATGTCCCATCAAGGTTGTGGAATGAGGCAGCCTTGTTACTCACCATCCATGAATCAGCTCATGAACCTATTAAATACCCGCTTCCTGCATGTGGCATGACCCGTGGTACCTAGGGTAAGCCTCCAGGCATTCTTGGGCTTACCCAGCTACAGACTTCAACCTCATGGTGCTTCTGTAACTTATAACTTGGCTTTTGCTTCGGTTTCTGAAAGTATTCCATCCTACTGTACTAGAACCCTACTCTAAGCCCCACATAGCTCTTTTCATTCCCTTCTCTAGAGGACTAAAATCTGTTTCCTGTAGCCACCCTGTGCTCTACTCCACCACTTGGCTAGAGTCTTGGCCCAGCAAGCATAATTTGCCTTGATCTACTCCAGAAATTCTTTCTGGCAAATTTCATCTGTCAGATCCAATTAAGGCCAAGGCCAGGTGTGCTTGCCCCCTAAAGTATTGTGATTTGTCTTACTGTGAAATCATGCCCAGACTTCATCCTGCCATTTTGGGCTTATTCCCTTTTTCTTGCAGGATCACTTTGAGGATCTGGTGGGCAACACAAGAGATGACATTATTCCATTTTAAGTCCATATCATTGGATGTATAAATGTGGGCTAAGTTATAAATAACTACAATTAAGAGCCTCTAGCAGGAAAGTTTTAAGTTTAATTGATGAAACGTGTCAATAAATACTTTTTTTTTTCCTATTTTCTTTGTATTTGAAAAGCACAAGGTATTTGGATGATCATTTCTCAAGATTTGGATCCTCTTGCGTTGGGTAGGCTAGTGACATAAACTGCACTGTCATTCTCTCCTTTCTGTCCAAGATCCTCTATCTTTTCACCCCAGGGAATCCTTAGAAATTTGGACCAAAGAAGGAAGTTAGATATAGGAGAGGCAAGCCACAGGTTGTCTTTAATTGTTGGTTTCCTTTGTGGTGAGTAGAATGAGATCTGCCCTTGTCTTCCTAAAGGGACCCATAAAGCTCTGGACATAATGAATTCTATTCTGAGAAATAAGCCAAAAATTGAAATTTGGATTATTTTAGTGCTGCACTCCAGTGATCCAAAGAAAACAATGAGTTGAATATTTGCAAATACTGTAATGTGACTTAGTTACAACATTGTAATCTAGATACAGATTTAAGACACATGAAATCCCTGTGCTCCCTGGTCGCCCTCCAGGGTTGACATCACTTGTTATGAGGTTAAGAGGGAGTAGCTCAAAGAATGTAATGGAAAAATCCCAAATGCATATGTAATTGGTTATGCATCCCAGAAAGTTCACTATGTTTACACTAGGAAGACTGAACATCTTTTAGGAATCAAGAGTCTTTTGTTGTTACCACAAAACTGTCTGTTAAAGATCCTGTTCTTCCTATTTACACACCCAGATTTTGTTGGAACTCATGTAAGTTTGGGGGACCTTTAGCTACAGACATTTTGGCAGGAATGGCAGGTGGGATATCTAGGGACATGGGGTAAAACCCCACTGCTTGTGTCTAAGAACCTTTTCCATTTCTAGAGTGCGAAGGTTTGGGTAAATGGCCAAAGACTGTTTTCCCTGGTTATGTGCGGTAGGCACAGCACAGTGAAAAGAGCCCTGCTTGGGTATCAGACTCACTGACCTGGGTTTAAATCCTGATGGTTACTGACTCTAGCCCTAGAAAAATGCCTTGATCTCCCTGAGTCTGTTTCCTTGTATGCAAAATTGAGGATAAAAATACCTACCCTGCAAGAATTGTTGTGAGAATTGAAGATAATAAACTATTTTCCATGTTTCCCATGAAATAGAAATTCACAGCCAATAATATCTGTTATAAGTATTCATAATTATTATTACTACTATTATTAACTTATCATCTCCCTTTCCTATCATTTCCTCCAGAGAATTTCTTACAAATTCTCCAGTGACAGTCAAGTTCTGAGGAGTATTCTGTTTCTTCTTCTTCTTTTTTTTTTTTTTAAAGATTTTATTTATTTATTTGACAGACAGAGATCACAAGTAGGCAGAGAGGCAGGCATAGAGAGAGAGGAGGAAGCAGGCTCCCCGCGGAGCAGAGAGCCCAATGCGGGCTCGATCCCAGGACCCCGGGGATCGTGACCTGAGCCGAAGGCAGAGGCTTAACCCACTGAGCCACCCAGGCGCCCCTGTTTCTTCTTTTCTTTTCAGGTAGTCTAGCCCCCAAACTTACCCCAAACTGCTAAGAATTCCTCAGCCTAATGCATACCCCGCAAGAGTCTCCTGACTCAGAACCTGAACATGAAGAAGCTGTTGTGCTTCACTCACCTTTGCGGAGCCCCCTCTCTCATGCTTAGAAAGTCCCAGAGACAGTCTGTAGCTCCACTGTTGTAGTAGTTCAAATCAGGCCACCGGCATGTAGCATTGCATCTCTTCATGGGAAGTTTAGTCATTGTTTGTGCCTTGAATAAAGGAATTAGCCTAATCATGACACTTTGCTTAGATATCAGAAATGGTCACTTATTTCTAACTTTTAATAACTTTTATGCCATAACCATAAGTCTACCTATGACCATAGATTTTAAATTTATATACCACTGAAGTATGCAAAAATGCAGTATTTTTTGTATCTCCATGATTTAATTCAACTTTCTTAGGACCCTATCCTATCTCCACTCACCATTTCTTCAGATGTTGGGAAAGATAATCTTGATTTTGCCGATTAAAGGTAATTTAGTCACATTCAATTTAAAATTTAGTCTCTCAGCTAATTATACTCAGGTCAGGATTTAGAGTCACACAATTCAAAGTTTGTAGCCTTTCTTTCCATTCCCCAATATGTGCTGTTATGTCAGGTAGCCTGTCTAGTCTACAGACCAGCCTCGGCTCTTCAGAAGCTTCCTTTGGCTCTTTAGGGATTTTTCCTCTGAAGCACCATATCTGCTGCTGATGTATCTGATCACACCTGCTTGGGGAACTTGGACGGAAATATGAGGCTGATGTTTGTTGTCCCTGCCAGAGCCTCTGGTGACTGGGTCCATGTCTTCTACATCTCCTCACACCAACTGGGGTCTCTTTCATTCCTCCGGCCCTTATGGCCCTGCTCAGTACTATTTAAGGGAGGCATGAACTTGTGGATGACCACCATATTGTGCTTAGGTCTTCTCTCTGCTTAAACATACACCCCCTGCCTTGCTACCCAACTCCATCTACCCTGTGACAATCCTAGCACACTGAGAGGAAATCTCCTTTCACAGATTGAGACAACCAGGTGGGCTGGAGAACTTCTCGCTGTTCAGCCTACTTCCAAGCCACCTGGGATTTTTGTAGTCTTACATTCTTTCCTGAGACTGAGTGCCTAGGGGATGGGGATAGGGGGATTGCTGTTCTGATAGCTCTTCCTCTGGTCGTTCCTGCTAAAAGAAACCCAGTTTGTTCAGGATACCAGTGTGATTAGTATCAATATTCATCTTTTCAGGTTTTCTTTTACTTATTGATGGGCAATAAGATATAAACGGGGAAAAAAGATATAAATGGAAATAATTGGATAAGCTTCTCAGAAGTTTTTGTTTCCAGGAGTTAAAAAAACAAAAAGCTGACAAGTACCTCTGCTTTTGACTTTTCTCCTTCTTGCTTATTGAAGTGCATTCATGTTGCTAATAGGTAGAGTAGCCATCTTATAACTGGCAAGCCATAAGCTAAGAGTGCAATAGGATGCCAGGAGGAGTCTGGACTGCTGATGAACTACTTATCTTCAAATTTCTTGTTAGAGAGAAAAAATAGCCCCTATTTACTTAAGTCATTGTGATCATGTCACTTGTACATGTATCTAAAAGCAATAAAAATTGATCAACTTGGGCACCATATAGGTCTTAGTCTTGCCATTTCTAAATATGCATGGCCTCCCAACTTCCACTTTCACCCCCAGACTAACAAGTGCTTATTGACATTCTGTGTGTCAGGAAACCACTGTTATATCATTGTGGGGAAATAAAACTTCCCTGGATTCCTCAGTGCTCATGCAAAAAGCTGCAGTCTCCTGAGACACAGAAATGTAAAAGATACAAAGATCCAGAGTATTGGCTTTCACTTTCCCTGGATGCGTTTTCGCATGCCATAAGGATTAGATCTGTAACCATTTATTTTTCTAATGATGTAGCTAACAGCTCTGATCTGAAAGGATAATAAAACTTCTCTTATCTCCCCCAAAGTCAAACAACCTGAGGTAGCCACCTAGGTTAGCTCCTAGGAATTTATATATAAAAAGAGATGGAGGCAGGACCTCTCTAGGTTGGAACACTCCAGGCTTTTTAACACCTAGAAAGATTTTATTTACAAACCAAACAGGGTGAGAACCCAGCATTGTTTCCATCCCCGAAGAATCAGGAGTTTTTTTTGTTGTTGTTGTTTTTTTCCTTTCTTATTTGGGGAATGGCATGGAAGCAGCTGCTTCTCTCCTACATAAACAATGAGTCTTGGAACACTGAAAAAATAAAATTAAAAAATTTTTTTAAAAATTTAAAATTAAATAAAAATAAGGTATCTATACCATAAAATAAATAAATAAATAACTGAGCCTGAACTTAGTAAAATCAAAAAGAATAGAGGCTATAAAGTAGACCACAGAATAGTAAGAATACAGATGTGATTGTTTTGTCAAGAACTGGGGACGTGTTATGCCACTCGCACAGTGACATAAGTCTTTATATGTGTACGCTGCAGACATGAGGCTTCTGGGCAGGGAAAAGAATCCTCTATTGATACAACCAGATCAACAATCAGAATAACATTACAGTGTCTGTCCCCCACACCGATTTCCCAGACTTCTCAATGACAGCCTTGGAATCTTTTAACTTGGGGAGTGGGGCAGAGAATAATGGATTTTCTCCATTGTACATTGTTTATGTACCACACCCAGTGCTCCATGCAATACATGCCCACCTTAATAACCACCACAAGGCTCACCCAACCTCCCACCCCATCCCCTCTAAAACCCTGTTTGTTTCACGAAGTCCACAGACTCTCGTGGTTTGTCTCCCCTTCTGATTTCCCCTAATTCACTTTTCCTTTCCTTTTCCTAATGTCCTCCACATTATTTCTTATGTTCCACAAGTAAGTGAAACCATATGATAATTGACTTTCTCTGCTTGACTTATTTCACCCAGTATAATCTCCTCTAGTCCCATCCATGTTGATACAAAAGTTGGATGTTCATCATTAATACTATTTCTTCTTGCTCTAAACAACCTGACTCTTATACTCTTGTACGAAGTGAACTTCATGAACTTAATGTGGAAGTCTGAACAGGAACATTAAATCTTTGGTCTTTGCTGTGCTCTTTCCTTATTCTGAAGAGGGCCTTTAGAGAAGTAATCTTACGGGAATAAAATATCCATAGTACAATATCTCAAAGTATGAGCCTGTTGTATTTTTCAGTGTTAGCGAGTATGACATTATGTTATATCATGTTATATATTTCATGACATTATAAATTTAACCTGTTGTCAGACTTCTTCAGAACCACAGTAAACAGTACCTCTGGTGACCTTACTGTTCATTTTGCATTGCACTATTTCCCTCTGTCTCTTTTTACGGTGTCTTTCGTACATGGTCATGGTACTTGGCATCTTGGGGTGGTGTAATGTATGTCCATCAACCTGCTTGTCTCCTTTTTTCATTCAAATCTGATGGGTTAAGTGGCCACAGATTCTTTGATCCTCTTTCCATTGAGAAGTGAACTCTGTTTTCCTACCCTCTGAATCTGTGCACCATCTATGTGCAACATAGAATATGGCAGAAATGACACCGCACTAGTTTATGGGTCAAGTCCCTAAAAGACCAGCTACTTCTACTTCATAGGAAACACTCTTGCAGCTTGAAACCACCATGGAAGCAGCCCAGTTCCCCTGCAGAAAAGATCACATGGAGAGGACAAGAAGTCCAGCTATGTTTATGCTTCAAACTCTCCTTGTCGAGGCATTGAGCATGTGAAGGAAGTTAGCCTGGACCTTCCAGACCAACTCCAGTTGAATACCCAAGTGGCTCAGGTGGATTTCTTGTGGAGCAAAAGAATTGCCCAGCTGGGGCTTACCTGAATTCCTGACCACCACAAATTATGATATATAATTAAAGTGACTTGTTTTAAGTCACCAGTTTTTGGAGGACTTTATTACATCACAATTCATAACCAGAACAACCATGCTCATTGCTGTCTTTCCTCTTTGTCAATAGCACCCATTTTCTCCCCTTCTCCTGAGGATGGTCTCATAGCATCCCCAACATTGATTATATCCAGATGCTTTTTATTATAATAACAGTGTTTCAAGGAACCATATAGAAATCTAAATGCCAGACAAATTGCTTAATAGCATAGGATGTGAATTGTAATAATTATGTTTGGATATCTTGAGGACCTAGGTCTGTCTTCTACTTGGTAGGACATTGTATTCACTCAGAAAAAGCCCTTATCAGTACTATCATTCCTTATGCTGATAGAAGTATTGGTAGTAATAAACCTTGAACAACCTCAAGGTTTGATTTCTTTTCCATTTAGATCTGCTAGGATTCATAAAACACAATTTTGATTAATGCCAAGAAATACATCAATATACAATGATATAATTTTTGTCCAAAATCTTTGAAAAAAATTAGTATTTAAAAAATTTTAAAGCAGAATCAAGATTGAGTATCTGTGCTTCCTAGAGGGATTTAGAGAGATGAGAAAGGAGAAGGTGAAGAGGTTGCAGTGTGTTTGCATAGTCATGTCATCTTGATTTTTCTATTAAAATTTTAGAACCTTTCTTCCTTCAAAGTTCTTTTTTGCCCATGTGGCATAGTAGACAAATCTAAAATCCTGGGTAACTCAATCAGTGAGTATTGACTCAATCAAACCCAAGCCCCCTTACTGTGGTGAGATGAAATTCATAGGTAACATAATCTGTCTCTGCACTATTTTGAACAAAATATATAATGTCCTAACTTAAATGTAAAAGAGAAATAAAAGGAAATAATTCATAATACAATATTTTAACATGTAAGAACTTGAGCTCAGTAATACTGCAAGAATAATGAAAAATCAGAATCAGATGCTTGCATACACAGATACAAGCTCTATGATGGTGATAGCTACAAATGATTCAGGTGTGGCATATTGGTGACTCAAATACCACTGTGTTGCTAAAGGTGATACGCAATTTTCTGGAATGATGAATGGCTATTGGTAACATACTAAACAAAAAGTAAAGTTATCCCTTGATTTACATACTTGTTGCATTCTTATTTTTAAGATTCCATTGTATGTTGAAAAAAATTCATTGTACACTAAAACCATCCCAGCTTACTTTGTTTTCATGAGTGTCCAATGGGATATTCAAAAGTCATATGGCTATGAGACAATTCTCTATTATGTAAGATTGTCCAATACATGAATAATATCCAGCATCCCTGCTCCTTCCATCATTGTGATGAAAAAGTTTCCCTCCACAAATTTTGGAAAGGCTCCGTAGGATAGGATTGCCAGATTAAATCTCAGATGCCTTATTATATTTGAATTTCAGAGATACAACAAAACATTTTTTAGTATAAATAAGTCTCATGCAATATTTGGGACATACTCTCATTAAAAACAATTATTGTTTCTCCAAAATTCATATTAACTAGGCATCCTGTTTTTACTTGCTTAATCTGGCAACCATACACTAAATGGAGGTACCAATCTCTTGAGAAGCTCTGCTCAGTGGTCTGTTCTCAAGACCTCAACATCTGGAATCATGACCCCAGGGAACACTGAGAATCTCATGAGAAGAGGCAGCATAGAGTACGTAGCAGAGCTGCTTTCCCTTTGTTTCATCCACTGCCCACAACATGCAGAAGTTCTCTAACACGAGACACTGTTTTCTGGAGTTAGTCAAACTTGCCAACGGCTCTGCATTTGTTTGTAATTCAGTTCTTTTTTTTTTTTTTTAAGATTTTATTTATTTATTTACAGACAGAGATCACAAGTAGGCAGAGAGGCAGGCAGAGAGAGAGAGGGGGAAGCAGGCTCCCCGCCAAGCAGAGAGCCCGATATGGGGCTTGATCCCAGGACCCTGAGATCATGACCCGAGCTGAAGGCAGAGGCTTTAACCCACTGAGCCACCCAGGCGCCCCTGTAATTCAGTTCTTTATGATAATTTTAACTTAAAGGAAGTCACAAGAGGTCCAAGTTTGATTTTTTTCTAATAAGCCATTTAAAACATTTCCTTTGTGAGGAGAAAGGGACAGTTAACCTGTCACTGATTTTCATGTCAGCATGTTTTCTCTCTGGATACAATAAAGATAAATGGAGAAATTACATAGCACTTTATTGTATCTTTTGCTGCAGATATTTCTTCTGAACACCGAGTACAGACATGGGTGATATTAAGGTGGGGGAGGAAGAAGGGAGTGGGATAAAGGTGTACATGTCTGTCTCTCCTATATGACCTCTCTGATGAGAGGTGTCATGATTCTTACTCGTATGTCTGCCTAAAGGTGTCTGGCATAGTACATTGTAATGGTGGAACTTCAGTTCCTTTCTAACATGACAGAAAGACTCAGGCACCAGAGTAGAGTCGATCTCATATTAAATAGTGTAATGATTTATGTGTATCAGAAATAAATTATTTTTACAAGACCTAAGAAAATTTTGGAGCAAATTTCCTCAATTTTATAGATGAGGAAAATAAGATTCAAAAGTCTTAGCTTCTTTGAATAATATGTTGGAGCTAGAAGCCAGGCATCCTAAAAATGTCTCCAGATTTTATTTCTTTAGACATATTCTTAGTGGGATCTCTGGGTGACTCAGTTGGTTAAGCGTCTGCCTTCTGCACAGGTCATGATCCCAGGGTGCTAAGATCAAGCTCCCACATTGGGCTCCCTGCTCAGTAGAGAGCCAGCTTCTCCCTCTCCCTCTGCCACTCCCCCTGCTTGTTCATGCTCTCTCTCTCTCTCTTCTCTCTCTGTCTCTGTGTCAAATAAATAAAATCTTGAGAGAAAGAAAGATAGATTGATTCCCAGAAGGTTGGAGCTCAGTTGCCCACAATAGCGTGTTATCACACGCGCACACACGCACACACACACACACCCTTTTTAAGCTTTATTCCCTTCCTCTCTCACATCCTCACTCCCTGTGATCACTTCTAAAATAAATACTTATACTCAATTTCTCATCTCAGAGTCTGCTTTTAGGGGAACCCAGATTAAGACAATGGTGTGTAACAGTATAATTTTCTTGGTTAATTTTTTTTTAAAGATTTTATTTATTAGAGAAAGAGAGAGAGAGAGCACGAGCAGTGGGTGGCGCAGGGGGAGAAGCAGGTTTATGGCTGAGCAGGGAGCCCCATGTGGTACTTGATCCCCAGGACCTGAGCCAAAGGCAGACATTTAACCAACTGATCTACCCAGGTGCCCAGTTAATTTTTTTTAAAGATTTATTTATTTGAGGGCAGGAGGGGAAGAGGGAGAAGTAGATTCCCTGCTGAGTGGGGAGACCAATGTGGGGCTTGATCCCAGGATCCTGAGATCATGACCTGAGCTGAAAACAGATACTTAACTGAATGAGCCACCCAGGCGCCCCCTTGATTAATTTTTTTAAAAAGATTTTTGTTTATTTATTTGACAGATCACAAGGAGTCAGAGAGGCAGGCAGAGAGAGAGAGGAGGAAGCAGGCTCCCCGCTGAGCAGAGAGCCCGATGCGGGGCTCGATCCCAGGACCCTGAGACCGTGACCTGAGCCGAAAGCAGAGGCTTTAACCCACTGAGCCACCCAGGCGCCCCTAATTAATTTTTAACCTGTTATTTTATGTATTATTTGTAACTGATGAATTCCTCTACAGAGTCCAGAGCGATTTTATTTCATAGACAAAATGTGGTTGTCACTGGGACTATTGGCAAATGTTCTGTTTCTCCTTACTTTTACTCTCTTCCTTTTTTTTTTTTTCCAAGTAGGCTCCATGCCCAGCATGTAGCCCAATGTAGGGGTTGAACTCACGACCCTGAGCTCAAGACCTGGACTGAGATCAAGAGTCAGACAGTCAATGAACTGAGCCACATAGATACCCCCTGTTTCTCCTCTTTCTAAGCATATTGTAGGATTGCATGCCCCCTCTTCCAAGACAGATATGGCTATTTGACTTGACATGGCCTATGAAAACTAAGCGGAGGTGATATATCTTTAAGAGCCAGTCCATGGCCTCTCATGTTCACTACTTTTTTTTTTTTTTTTTTTGTCTTGCTGGGTGGTGGACAGACTCTCACATGACCTTTAAGATGATGGTGTGTATTGTTTTAAGCTGCTAAATTTGTGGTAATTTGATACACAACAATAGAAAACTAATTGTCAGTTGCAGCAGTACAGAGATGTAACCTCCTGCGAACTGGGTCCCAGCTGACCCACTGAAAATGTACTGTTACTGAAAAATAAAACTTTGGGGGGGCCTGGCTGGCCTATTCGGTGGAGCATGTGACTCTTGATCTCAGGATTGTGAGTTTGTGCCTCATGTTGGATGTAGAGAAAATAAAATCTTTAAAAAAAAAAAAAAGAAAGAAAACTTTGGTATTTAAAACCACTGTGATTTAGGAGTTGTTGCTGTAGAGTAGTTTGGCTTATACTAGCTGAATTATAATGCAAGTCTTTTACTTCCCCCTCTGGTAACCTATATTATTAAATAAAGAAAAAATCCCACTGTGATATATGATAGTCACCTTGAGTTACACAAAGAATAGAATTTTGCATGGAACCAAACTTGGTTAAAAAGTATTTTCCTTTAAATTAATATTCATCTATAATAATCTTCATCTTTCTCAGCTACTGGTTTTAAAATGTAACCTCATCAAAGTTAAGACCTATTCAGATCTCATCTTTGACATGCAAATGCCCTAATACTAATGTGCTAATATCCTACCAGATTTCTGAGTAGTTGCCTCAAAACCTAAAACATCTAGTTCTACCCTTGTTGAAAATAACAACAACCCAGCATCTTGCTCTAGTTTGGTGATTTGCCTTTTTGACATTTTGTGTTTAGCAGGAGGTTAATTAGACACAATTGCAGCACTGCTGTGCTGCCCTAGGGCACAACACAAAGGGCCAATTTGGAGACAACTGTATCTTGGAAACCCTAGGAGATACCAGCTTGAAATTTCCAGCAGGTTTAAAACAGAATCTTCTTTACAAATTTAGTAGCTTTATTGGAACCTTAGGTCTGCAGCATAAACCGTAATTGGACTAAAGTTTTCATGGCAATGATCTGCTCAAGGACATAATGAAAAGTCAACTTTTCTATGTGTTTATCTACTTCTTGACTCCTAGGCACAATTGGAAATGCTAATATCCAGATGCCCTTTTACAGAAAGAAACAGGACTTTTAATTTGAGTTATAGAATGCAGTTTTTTTTCTGTCCCAAAACGAACTCACATGGTTAGACCACCAGGGCAACAGAAAGTAAATGTTAACATGGAAAGTGAGTATAGTAGAGACAACTGCTTAGCTCACTGTATGCTGTAACAAAAGGAAGAAGTAACCTCTCCTAGCATTTGAGGCATTTCCTGGGTAGGCCGGTGAGCCTCAGGCTCCTGCCTGCCAGTCCTTTGTTACCTCAGACACTAACTGTGAAGGCCCTTGTTCTTTTTTGGTCAAATGTGCCTTCCTCTAAGACTCTGCATAGGTCAGGTCACTTTTCCTGAAGGGTCTAACTGGCCCACTGAATTCAAGTCATTGTAGGATTCAGGTCTGGATTCCAGTTCCAGATCCCTCACTTACTCATTGCATGAATTTAATCAAATTACTTTTATCTCTCTAACTTCAGTTTCCCCAAACGGGGTTAATACTTCCGAGGTTGTGGAGAAGATTAGGTGAGACAATAACTGGAAAGTCCTCCTTGGCCCCTGGCTGGTTGCCTTGTTAAGAATTTGACTAATTTTTTACACCACTCATTCTATTTAGCAGCTAATTAGTTTGGCCTTTGAAGTCTCTGAAAAAATGCTACTCATCATATTTTTATTTTGCTCCTTAGCCATCTTCTAAGTTTCATAAAAGCAAGGACAGACTGTCATTATTCTTTAGATCAAACCAACTCCTTTTTTTTTTTTTTAAGATTTTATTTATTTATTTGTCAGAGAGAAAGAGAGAGCACACACAAGTCTTGGGCGGGGGGCAGCAGGCAGAGGAGAAGCAAGCTCACTGATGAGCAAGGAGCCTAACACAAGACTTGATCCCAGGACACTGGGATCATGACCTGAACTGAAGCCAGATGCTTAGTCAACTGAGCCACTCAGGCATCCCTAGGTCTAATCAACTCCTAACACACAGTAAGAACTGGTCTTATGATGTAAATGGGAAGACATTCCTGTCACAGGGCAATCTGGACCTGTCACAGTGCCTGGCCCTCAAGAGTGACTTAATATATTGAATGATTGATGAGACACAATAGATAGATGAGACTAAATTAGAGAAATGTTAATTTCAGTGACCTTGCTAGAATATGATAATTTCACTAATGTGAATTGTAAATGTAAGCATTTAAAATGAGTAACTTATATTTTCAATATCTGTGGGCAGGAGGCATTCAATTTGCTGTGCTTTATAAAGTTAGAGTCATTTGATTTGTCCCTATATGAGTGTTTTCAGACACATTCCTGTATTAATTAAGTCTATTTTTTTAGGGATTTTTAGCAGCACATACCCCATGTATTCAGGCATGAAAGGCAAGATCCTCTATACATATTCATACATTTGGAGAGGAGATTTGGAGCTTCTCAGGGGAGGGTAAAATTTGTGGAAGGAAGCTCTCAGATGCTTGAGGCTGTTTTCTCTTCCAAGGAGAAATTCTCACATTGGCCTCTTTTCCAGATGGTACAAAGGAATACACACATCTATGAAACTTCTAAGACCCAGAGACATTGCCCTGAATCCAGAATAAACTCTTTTGTGTGTAACTAAGCAGGACTAGTGCATATACAAGTATTCTAATATATTCCATTGTTGCATTAAAAATCCTTGGAAATGGAATTCTAATAACACAGAGAAATTTAAAGACAACTTCACTGCCAGGAATTCCTGTCAGCCTACAGCTGCTCTGAGTCTGAGGAGTGGCAGAACACAGGCCTGATCCACAGCAGTCAGAACAGGTGATGGATTTTACCTAAAGGCACAAATTGGATGATTCATGTTATTCCTGTGCCTTTTTGCCCTCAGTGGGTAGCATATTTGCCCTCAAGTTTTACTGAAACTGTCAATGTTAGTTTAAAGATTTATTTTAGTACCAGTTCCTTGCAGCAAATGTGTGTGTCTAAGAGAGAGAGAACTTGTGGTTCCACACTTAAGCCACATCTCTCCATTTTCATTTCCCATTTACATTCTGGGCTTTCTCAAAGGATCCTTGGGCATGTTACCTCCTCTCTGATACTTCAGTCTTCAGTGAAGAGATATGAAGTCTGCACATGCACAGTACTCAGCACAAATGGGCTGCTCAGGATGCACATTTGCTATTGTCATTATAACCTACACCATGGGTTCTATTGCATGTATTACCCTGTATGTTTTTATTGTGGATTTTTTAATAAAGTAATCTTGACATGAGCAGTTTATTAGTGGATACATCAGTTGATAACAAATGGTATGTTGTCATGACGATGAAAATAATGATGTTGAGGCTGGTTCTTAGAGTAGTTGAAGTTTTCTGAGTTGTTCCATCAGAGAGGACATACGATTAACTGTGGTAACAAAGCGATCCCAAAATACAGTGGCTTAATTTAGATAGAAGTTTCTTTCCTTTTTATGTAACAATCCAGAAGCAAATGTCTGCTCTGTGTTCATCCAGAGACTAGGCTGCTGGGTTGGCACAACAATCCTTAATGTGCAGCTCCATGTCTAGGTCCAAGGCAGCTCTTCTAGTTGTTGCCATTTCTCCTGATGTCTAGAAAGAGGAAAGAGGGAGCCCAGATTTTCTTTATGGATAAAATAAGAAGTTCACACATCAGTTATAGTCCCATCCCAATGACCTGAATCCCATTTGGCCTCACATAGTTGTATGGTAGCCTGAGAAGAGTAGTCTCTAGCTGGTTAGTGATGTGCCAAGCTAAACCTTAGGGCATCTTTTTATTAATGGAACTTATGGAGAATGAATGAGGGATAATTAGCAGGATTTGCCAAATACCTTTAGTACTAACCAATTGGAGCAAGACCTACCAGGAAAGGCCTTTCATCTTTTTTATGCAGTTCATCTCCAAAACATATATCCAGAAATGTTTGATGGTCAAAGTAAGACACATATTTCTGATTTCTGATTACTCTAACCTAATATAGATTTATGGTATCAATGGATCTACCAAATAAAATAGTTTTAGAGAGTATAGAAGCAAGAGGCCTACTCAGACCTGAACATTCCTTCCCACTTACAAGAGTTAGTTTTCTGGCATAATGGAAGCAGTCATTAGTCCAGCTATAAGTCTTGTGAGCCCCGTGTATGGGGACTAACATGACATGTCCCACTTAATGGAGTACCATCATGTGGAGAAAAAGGACAGCCAATAGACATTAACCCAAAAAACCTAACCCAGAATGCATCTGGATCCTGAATGTGTATGTATTTGTCAGCTATATAGAATTACATGCAATTAAGAATCCTGCTTTGTTTTTGCTAACTGGTAAGTGAAAGAGGTCACCATTTCCAGAGCTGAACCCTTTCTCTGTTTTCATGGGGCATATATAGCATTAGATAATTGATCAGTGTGTAAATACACCTTTCTTTTTGTTAGCTCCAAAGCCTCAGTTTATCTGACTGAGGGTTCTTTTGGTTCCTGCACATAGCAGATAAAGGAACAGTCTTCTGATAGAAATTTAATAATTAAAATGGTCAAATTTTTGCAGAAAAGTTTTTTGGCAAGTATGTATTTTAAAAATGTAACTACAAAGAAAAGTAAATACTCTAAACACATTTCTCTGATTGCATTTTATGCAATTCCTAAAGAGTAATATATGTAAATTTAAGCCTCTTTCTACTATTAGATCCATAGTCATAATTGTATCACTCTACTGAGCAAAACATATTTGCAGTTCAGAGGTAGGTTGATATTTGTAAAATACTGTGTCACTTATGTTTATACAAAATAAGCTCCTTGGCTAGATACTCTTTGAATGTATGATAAAACATCCTATGATTTACTTAGTAAACAACTCTCAAAATGGGGGGAGGGACAAAATTTTTTGTTTAGTGTGATTATAGAACACTAAAAAGAGTGTTTAAGAGCTTTTAAAGAAAAAAAAAGATGAGCTTGTTTTGACTCACAAAGTCATAATATGGAAAATTTTTTATTATAAATGATAGAAAATTAATACTAGGCCACTTTTCTCTTTTAAATAACACTCTGGTGAACTTAGCCATGTACAGCAGATTTTTAAGAGAAAAGTTTACATGTGATGAAGAAATTTCCAATTCTTTGATTGCTTTTCAATTTTTTTTTTTTCTGTTAAAATGTAATTGCATTTATACTTCTGACTTCCTAGCATCCTCCTCTGGTTAAGAATTTCAGAGAATGAAAGGTCTGGTTGAGTGAGTTTTATAATATGAATCTTCAAATCAAATCCAATTAAGGTGGTCTTCAAGGACTAACCAAATGCTATATTTATACTACAATTCAGCCTCAACTTGTAAAAAAGCAAACTATACAAGTATATTGGCTGAGACTCAGGGAAATTTATAGTCTGTAAAGATTTCAATTGGGATGTTATTTCCAAAGTTGGGATTTAGCCTGGGGCTGAATGATTGAAGCCTTGTGGAAGGGCCACTAACACGAAATACGGGCCAGGAATTGGGAAGGAAAACTAAGCAAAAAATTAGACAGTGGTCCCAGCATCACTGATAATTGCTGATGTCAGCCACAAGCAGGTTGCATGATAGGACTGGACTAGAAATATGAGGAGTGGAATGACAAGCAGATGTTAAATGTTTACATTATATAAAAAGAAAAGAAAAATGTTCTATGCCAGACTGGTCATATTTGGAAGACATCTTCATATTATAACCATTGTTTTGTGTGTGCATTTTCCTCACTACTATAGATATGGTTGATAGTGCTGAGTGCTTTATTGAATATCTTATCTTTCTAGATATTCTGAAGTTGTCTGATAGATATTGAAAATAGAGATAATAAAATTTCCCATATTGTAAATATATTTTTCTTAAAATTCATATGAAATATTGTTTTGGGGGGAAGGGTTTGGAAGAACCATCTCTTCAAGCAGTACACATTGTATTTGTGCACTGTTTAAGGGAGGGAGAAGAAGGAAATGCAGAGAATTCTATGCCAGTGTGTTTATAGTGGGTGAAATTAACCATTGTTCCTTATGTTCGTGCATTTTTTTTTAACTCTTCAGGATATAAGGGTATAAATAGACAATTGGGTCATCGTTTACAACATCCAATCTTTCTAGATGTTAAGAAGGTCGCCAGTATATGACAAAAGTAGAGTTAGTAAATTAACATATTTTGTACATTTTGTGCTAAAATTCTTAGGAAAGGTTGTCTTCTGAAAATTTGAACATTATGGTCCACTGGGTCCAATGTTCCATATGGAACATTATGGGTCCAGTGGAGGAGGTAGAGAAAGGAAGATTTTAGGCCAGAATGTTTATATTTTAAAGACACTTTTGAGTTGTAATTGTTGTTACATGTTTGCAGTTTAATTCAATGATTGCTGTGTGTATCATGAACAGATTAAGTCCTTATTTGAAACATCTAATGGAAATACCCGATATATGTTAAAGTAGAGGAGGTAGTAAAATAGCACTTTGTAAATATCTTTTTGCTAAAATTCATAGGCAATATTGTCTCTTGGGAATGGAATTGTTAAATCACCTCTGTGAATAGTATACTACTATCTATACTTGTTCAGTGGTTTGAAGGAAGTGGGAAAGAAAGAATTGCAAAAGTTAATATGCTAATGTGTTCATTCTTTGACATTTCCAACAAAACTATTTTTCTGTATGTTATGTGCATTTTTTTGCTGTGATTATAGTTTAACTAATGAAACATTAATCCTAATGTTGCAACAGCTAGCCTCTAGATGTCAAAGAGGTTGCCAGTCTATGAGAAAGTAGTAAAATTAGCACATTTTGTACCCTTTGTCTTGAAATTCATAGGTAAGCTTGTCTTTTGTAAGTGGCCTTTGGATATAATTTGTTGAATCACCTCTAAGCATTACACACACCCATGCTTCTTGTCTACTGGTGTAGTGGAAAAGAGAGGGAACTGAGAAGGGAATGTTGCAAAACCAAAACGGTTATATTCAGAAGGTATAACTTGATTATAACCATTGTTACATGCATGCAACTTTATCAAACAGTGCTGTGTACATAGTGGACAAATAAGATTTTATGTGCAATATCTAGTCTTTCTAGATATTTAAAAATGCTTGATGTATTTAAAAGTAGAAGTTGAATAATACCTTTTGTAAATAGCTGTATGCATGTGTGTATGTCTTTACATACTCCATTTTCTTTATCCATTCATCTATTGGCGGAAACTTAGGTTGTTTCCATATGTTGGCTAGTGTAAATAATGTAATAAACATAGGGGTGCACATATCTTTTCTAAATAGTGGTTTCATTTTCTTTGGGTAAATACTCAGTAGTGGAATTACTGGATCATGTGGTATTTCTATTTTTAATTTTTTGAGGAAACTACATACTGTTTTCCACACTGGTTATACCAGTTTACTTTCCAACCAGTAGTGCAGGAGGCTCCTTTTCTCCACTTCCTTGCCAACACTTGTTATTGTCATTTTGATACTAGGCATTCTAACTGGTGTGAGGTGATACCTCATTGTGGTTTTAATTTGCATTTCCCTGATGATGAGTGATGTTGAACATCTTTTTATTTGTCTGTTGGCCATCTGTATATCTTCTTTGGAAAAATGTCTATTTAGGTCCTCTGCCCATTTTTTAATTGAATTATTTGTGTTTTGGGTATTGAGTTGTATATGCTCTTATATATTTTCGATATTAAGCCCTTTTGGATATATCATTTGCAAATATCTTCTCCCATTCAGTAGGTTGTCATTTTGTTTTGTTGATGGTTACATCTTTTTTTTGTGAATCCCTTGACTGATTTTTTAGGTATAGTTGATTTTACTGCTTTTGTGCTTTAACCTCTGCACTGGTTTTATAAGTGATTAATCTATTTCTTTTATTATGTTTACATTTATCTGACAATTCCTAATTTTCTTAGTCCTGATTATGGCCTTTTCTTTCCACTCAAGGAGTCCCCTTTAACATTTCTTGTAAAGCTGGCTTAGTGATGATAAATTCCTTTAACTTTTCTTTAGGAAACTATTTCTCCTTCTATGCTGATAGTCTTACTAGGTAGAGTATTCTTTTTTTTTTTTAAGATTTTTATTTATTTGACAGAGAGAGATAACAAGTAGGCAGAGGGGCAGGCAGAGAGAGAGAGAGAGGAGGAAGCAGGCTCCCTGCTGAGCAGAGAGCCTGATGCAGGGCTCGATCCCAGGACCGTAGGATCATGACCCGAGCTGAAGGCAGAGGCTTTCACCCACTGAGCCACCCAGGCACCCCTAGGTAGAGTATTCTCCTTTGCAGGTTTTTTTTTTTTTTTTTCCCTTCAGCACTTTGAATATATCATGCCCCTTTCTCCTGGCTTGTAGTTTCTGCTGAAAAAATCAGCTAATAGCCTTGTGGGATTTCCCTTGCATGTAATTGCTTTCTTTTCTCTTGCTGCTTTAAAATTCTCTGTGACTACTCTTTGTCATTTTAATTATTATGTGTTTTGGTGTGGATTTTCTTGGTTTTATTTGGGGGGTGGGGAGGGGGGGTTCTTTGTGCCTCCTGGATCTGCATTTCTTTTTCCTTCCCCAGATTAGGGAAATTTTCAGCTGTAATTTCTTTAAATAAATTTTCTGCCCCCTTTTCTCTCTCTTCTCCTTCTGGGATTCCTATAATGCTGTTATTATGCTTGATGGTGTCACTGAGTTCTCTTAACCTTTTCTCATTTTTTATTCTTTTTTCTTTTGACTTTTCAGCTTGGTTGCTTTTCATTACTCTGTCTTCCTGATTGCTGATCCTTCTTCTGCCTCCTTTAAACCAGTATTGATTCCCATTAGTGTATTTTTTTAAAAAAGATTTTATTTACTTATTTGACAGAGAGAGAGAGATCACAAGCAGGCAGAGAGGCAGGCAGAGAGAGAAGGGGACACAGACTCCCTGCTGGGCAGAGAGCCCTATGTGGTGCTCAATCCCAGGACCCTGAGATCATGACCTGAGCCAAAGGCAGTGGCTTAACCCACTGAGCCACCCAGGCGTCCCAGCCATTAGTGTATTTTTAATTTCAGTTATTGAGTTATTTATCTCTGATTGGTTCTCTTTTATATTTTTTTTTATCTCTTTGTTGAAGGTTTCACTGAGATCCTCCACTCTTAAGTCCAGTAAGTATCTTTTTGAGCATTACTTTTGAATTTTCTATAAGGCATATTGCTTATCTCCATTTCATTTAGCTCTTTCACTGTGGTTTCATTCTGTTCTTTCATTTGGGATGTACTTCTTTGTCTCCTCATTTTGTCTAACTCTCTGTTTGTTTCTGTGTATTAAGAAAGTCAGCTACATCTCCAGATCTTAAGAGTAATGGCCTTATGAAGAAGAGATTCTGTGGTGCCCTGTAGCTCAGAGTGCCCTATTCATCAGAACCAGGTGTTTTAAGAGAATCTCTATGTGTATTGTGTGTGTCCTATTGTGGCTAAGCTGTGTTTTCCTTCAGCCCAGTTGACTACAGTGGCTCTCTTAGCCTGTTTTGGGCAGGGTTTGATCCTGTGCTGGTGAGGGGCAAGTTGGAGGCTGTCATGGGCTTGTAGTTGGGAGGTGACAACAGTTGGACCCCATGCCTACCCCCAAGGGTGTGGTTGCACCATGCTACAGGATTCTCTCTCTGTGGTTCCTCTTGAGAGGTTTTTGTTGATCAGCTGGGCAGCAGTCATACCAGATGTCTGCCTCTTGTCTGTCTGCTGGGGATGCAGTCAAACTGGTGTGTGTGGTTATCTTCTCTTCTCCCCAGGGCAGGAGTCACTTTGGAATAGTGTTAATCCCTGTTGGGGCTGCTTGTAGGTTGTGACATGGTAGGAGTCACTTTGGAGGGACTCCTGCCAAGTAGGGCAGGTTGGATCCAGGGATGGATCCCCAGAAAAATGCAGGAGTCCAGTGAACAATGTAGGTGGAGGGTGTTCATGCTGGTTCCCACAAATGTCTGGCTGTCTAGACTTGGGGTGGGGAGAGAGAAAAATTGTTTCCACCAGCTCTTTTGTTCTTGGAGAAGTCTCTGATCCCTGCCCCCTTAATGCTCATTCCGAAATTAGTAAATAAATCTTCACATAAATTCCAGGTGCTTTTCAAACCTTTACGTCTATGCTGTATCTCAGCAGGGTTGTTTGTTATACTTGTTCTTTAAGAGTGGGGACTCAGTTTCCTATAGCCCTCCAAGCTCTGCCAGAGCTAATCCTGCTGATTTTTAAAGTATTGTAAATTAAGCCCTGCTAACTATAAATACTTGCAAAGTTAAGCCCAGTTGCTTTTCAAAGTCAAATGTTATGTATGGGGACTTATCTTCCCAGTGCATGTCCCCCATGTCTAGGGTGCCTGGTGTGGGGTCTTCTTTTCTTTCTTTTTCATTCTTGTGGTATCCCTCCCATTTGTGGTTAGTCTCACTGGGAGTTTGGCTCCCAACTGCATCTCTGCCCCTCCTACCCTTTTTTCTTCTCTATGATTAGCTGTGGAGAGTCTGTTCTGCCAGTCTTTGGCTTATTTTCTGGGTTGGACACACTAATGTGGTTGCCATCTAGGTGTGTTCATGGAATGGGCTGAGTCTAAGATCCTCCTACTGTCATCTTCCCAGAAGCCCATCTATATGTGATTCTTCTGAAAAATGAAATGTGACAAACAAGAAGTCTCTAATACAGTTCCCTGAAGAACAATTTGGAGCACTGAGGCTCCTAGTATTAAGCATAGGATAAAAAGAGAGGGAGCAGATGAATAAGAAAGTGCTTTTTCAAAAAAAAAAAAATTGGATAAAGATATAAATGAAGAGTTGGGATTTGGTAAGAGTGGTGTTATATTAGAATGGGGTAATACTGACTAGTGGGATAGAAAATAAGTGTTATTTGAAAAAAATACCTTGAGGGAAAATTCCAGACTGAGGACAAATAGCAAAGGTGGCACCTTGCAAAAAACATGTATCTTTTTTTTTTTTCTTGCATCCCCACTAAATCACAGTGATGGGATTTAAAAAAACATATACCTATACGGATACCAGAGAACAGTTTAGGAACAAAACAGCAACAATACTTTGGAAGTCAGAAAGCAGATGAGTAAGTGTTAAATATCAGGACAGATGTGAAAAAAACTATACATTAATCCAGCTGTGAGGAAAGCAGAGAAATAACCTGATTTATATCACGGAACCCCCAAATGCCTCAAATAGGTAGTACTATGTGCCTCTAGAAGTAAGAGTAAAAGGAATTCAGAAAGTAAGGAAGTCTGGGTGAGAGTCTGCTTAAGAAGCAGTTAGATACCCATATTTTCTCCCAGCTCTACGTAGCCAGGTACCTGATGCTGCCCTCCTGCAGCAAAAGTCTTCCTTGAAGAGAATAAAAGAGAAATTATCTAGAATAGGGGACACTGAAAATGAGGCAGTTAATTGATTGTTTCCATACAGAAGGCTAAAAGCTTCAGAGGACAACCAGTCTTTGGGTGAGAATTTCCAACATGACAGATTAAAACAAGAAAACAAAAGAAAGCAGTTTGGATGCAGCAGATTCTTCAAGGAGAAGAACTTTCAGAAAAGAGTATTTGTGTGTGTATCTCCGTGTGTGTGTGTGAGAGAGAGAGAAAAAGAGAGAGAGAGAGAAAGGGAAAATCGTAGTTACTTATTTTGTATTTTTACTGTGTATCTTTTATAATAAAAGCATTGGATAAAATAATAAAAATTACCTGTAGCCCATCTCTATCATAATAGGAGACAGAATGCTCTAAACTTCAGTTTACATTAGAAACAAACATCCAAGACAAGCACCATCAATTCCAAATCACACAGAAGATTCAGTGTTTAGGAAGGGATCATGTGGAGGTTCACCCAAAAATCATATGGAGAGGATTGGGTGGAAGGAATCATGTGGAGGATGGAGTTCATCTCAAAAAGGTGAGAGTTCTGCTTGCATGGGAAAATCCTAACAGCAAATCTGTGACCTGAACATTAGGGAAAAGAAAGGGGTTGGAAAAAAAAAGAAAGAAAGAGAGGGAGGGAGGGAAGAAGGAAGGAACGGGTTGGAAAATATATTAAACCAGAGGTGTCAGTCTTGGAAAAGCACTATTTCTGGTTGAGAAGGAGATGGTATCTCTTATTAGCTTAGTGGTAAAGGCAAAGAAAGAAGTAGCTCCATAAAAGGACCTTTAAAATAAAAATTAAAAATAACATTTTCTAAAGCAAAATTTATTAAGGGAAATGTATTTTATCAACAAAATAAGGTAATCCTGAACTAAGAAACAATGTAAGCCACGAAATCCCTTCTTATTTGCTATTGGACTGCTTATTATTTCTGGGCCTAGAAAACTCAATTCAAATAATGATGAAAAATAACTTAGACTACATGCAGAGTTACATGAAAAAAAGGTGACACTCAAAAGTTTTACTGCAGATGAAAACATTAAAAAACAAAATGAAGGAAAATGAAAAATGAAACAAAAATCCTATGATGAGCTAAATACAATCACAAAAGTAATCATAGCTGTGAATGAACCCCACAAATCAGACATTAAAAATTCAGAATAGAAAGGAACAAGCAGTAAGAAAATATGAAATAGGATCTGAATAAACTCAGGGAAAAAGTTTTTTTTTTTTTTAAAGACAAAATCATTTTTTTAAAGACAAAATCATTTTGATGCTGAAGACTAGGTTATAAGGTGCCCAGAGAAAATGTATAGGACCCAGTACAGTAAGAATCTTAGAGAATAGAAATTAAAAGAGCCAAGGAAATTTTAAAAATTAAGGCAGAGACAAAAAAGGAACAAAGAAAAGTAATTCAGGAAAAGAAGATCCAAAGTACATATAGTTGAAGTTCAGGAAAGGAAATACAGCATGATAGAATACAACTATATTTAAATAGAACTATATATTTAAAAGTAAATTCAAGAAGTTTTTTGAAAGAAAAAAAGTCCTGAATCTACATATAAAAGAATCCACTCTATACTGGGGAAAATTGTCCCAGGTAAGTCAGCTTCAAAGGATGAATTAGTAGAATTCCTTGATCTTAAAAAAATAAATACCCTTTGGGTTCTCTGATCACTTACAAAAGAAAATTGGCATCAAATTTCTCAATAGCAATAAAAAAACAAGACAGTAGTAGAGAAACAATTTCAAGATACTTAAGGATAATATGAACCAAAGATTTTAAATCCAGCTGTTTTCAAGGCTATGAAACATTATTTTTAAATGCAGTAGTTCAGAAAATATTTATAGTGGATTTAAGATGGTCAGAAATTGTTTTGACACTCCTTCCACTGAGTTCTAAGTTCCCTCCCCTTGAATCTGGGCTCCATGACTAATTTGACCAATAGAATATTGTGGAAGTCACGCTGAGTCAGTTTTTAGGTTCAGACTTTAAGATATTGAGAGTTTCCACTTCCTATGTCTGGAAAACTATTTCAAGTAACCCTAAAGCTACAACTTACGCAGTCTACTATCCTACTGGGAAGACCACATGAAGAGGTGAAGAAGCCTTGAGACTACACAGAAAGAAGGAGACTGAGCTCAGCCTCCCAGCCATCCCTGCCAAAGCATTAGCCATATGGGGAAGCCATCTTGGACCATTAAGACGAGCACAGATGCCAGCTGAATACCACATAGTGACATCAGTTAGTACTACGTGGAACAGCAGAATCACCCAGCCAAGCTCCATCTGAATCCTTGGTTCACAAAGTCATGAACTATAATAACGTGATTTTATTTATTTATTTATTTATTTAACCTGTCTCCTTCTTCCCTTTTTTTTTTTTTTTTTAAAGATCTAATTTATTTATTTTAGTGAGAGAGAGAGCATGAGCATGCACGGGGAAAGGGACAGAGGGAGAAGCAGGCTCCCTGCTGAGCAGAGAGCCCAAAGTGGGGCTGATCCCAGGGTCCTGGGATCATGACCTGAGCCAAAGGCAGGCACTTAACCAACTGAGCCACCCAGGCACCCCTAACATGATGTTTTTCAATCACGAGGTTTGGGAAAATTTATTGTGCGAAAATAGTTAACTAGAAAAATACAGAACTCTAAAACTCTTCTTAAAGAATCTGTAGGGAATGAGTTTAACTACAAGATAATTAGAGAAACTTCAGCAAAAGGACTAGTGGTGCACTTGAAAATATTTAATTGAAGATTTAAGATTAGAACAAGATGAGAAGAGTGGAAGAATAGTATAAAAATGTTATATGTTTTGAAAAATAAAAATAATAAAACTAAAACAAATATGAGGAAAAAGGGGAAAGAAAGGAAGTAGAAAAATCTCATTGATTGCTGTAGAAGGAACTAATGGCAGTCAAGGCATAGACTGTAACGTTTTCGTGAATAGAAGTTTATAAGAAAAAAAGGGACTAGACATTATCTAAGGTATTTGTATAGAGGCTACCATGAACAAAAAAACCCAAACTTTTATAAATATTAAACATTTTCCCTTAAGTTTTAAAAGAGCAAAGAGAACAGATTACATATTGAAAGACACATTCACATAAGATCCATTACACTCCTGAGATAAAACTCATCTTTATTCATAAATGTTAAGTGAGCTTAACTCACCTGCTAAAATAAAGGATTTCAATGTCTTACAAAACAAAGCAAAGACATATACCTAAAATGAATTAATTCTGAAAGACTGAAAATAGGGAAAGGTATATGAGGCTAAAGCAAAGAAAAAAAAAAGTTTGTGTTTTTGATATGTGACATGGTAGAATAACTGAAAAAACAGTAAATGAGGGGCATGTGGGTGACTGTTGGTAAAACAACTGCCTTTGATTCAGGTCATGATCTCTGGGTCCTGGGATCAAGCTCTGTACTGGTAGTCTCCTTGTTCGACAGGAGCCTGCTTCTCCCTCTGCCCTCTCTCTTGCTCTTTCTTTTAAATAAATAAAATCTTAAAAAAAAACAAACAGTAAATGATAAGGAAGAGCATTTTATGATGCTAGAGGCCATAATTCACAATGAAATGGTAGCAGTTATAATTACCTGCACACAAATAACACAGCAGCTAGATAAGACAAATTATAGGAAATGCAATGAGAATAAAAATATCTAACAAAAGGAGACTGACATTACTGTAAAACAGCCATATGAAACTAGTACAAAAGCCTTTTCTCAGTGAAGGTGTAAGAACAATATGGTATTTGGAAAAAAATAATTAGATCCATACCTTGTGTCGTTTACCATATAAACATCAAACAAATTAGAGCTCTAACTGTAAAAATTGAAATGGGTTTCAAGAAGTCAAGGGTAGTTTCCTTTATAAGTTGAGAATAAGGAAAGATTTTTAAACTATGACTCAAAATCTGGATGCAATAAAAAAGGGAGATAAATTTGACTAAATAAAAACTGGGAGAAAAAAAGGCCCAACTAATAGTTATAGAAACTAAATCAACTAGTGGTTGCTTTAGGGCTGGGAGTATGAAGTGTGGGATACCTTTTTAGGGTAATGAAAATGTTCTAAAATTATGGTAATGAATATACAACTCTGTGAATATACTAAAAACCAATGACTTATACAGTATATGAATATTTCAATAAAGCTGCTAAAAATCAAGACAATTAAAAAAAATCCAGTGTCAAACACAGATGACAAGCTGGAAGGAAACTTTTGCAACTCTTATCAGATAAAGAACTAATATTCCTCGTATATAAAGAGGTCTTGAAAACAGAGCAGAAATTGAACAAAAATCTGAAGGAAATATTAGCAAAATACCTGTGTAGAAAGACAAGTGCTCTTAAACAGGAAGAGAGGCTCTATTTTGAGTACGTATTCAAAACAGATAATTTTTCATCCATTAGACAAAAATTCAGAAGTGGACGACATATGCTATTGCCAAGACTTTGGAGAAACAGACATTCTTTTTTGTTTTGTTTTATTTTTAGAGAGATAGACAGCGTGTGGGGGATGGCCACAGGGAGGGGTAGAGAGAGAATCCCAAGCAGGCTCATACTCAATGCAGAGTTCAGTACCGGTCTTGATCCTATGACCCAGAGATCATGATCTGAGCTGAAATCAAGAATCAGATGCTTAATGAATGGAGCCACCTAGGAACCCTGGAGAAATAGACATTCTTATACATTACTAACAGGAATGCAAATGGTACAGCCATTATGGAGAAGAATGTACAACAGACATATACACAAGGTTATTAATTGTAGCACTACTTTTAATCTCAAAAGATTGGGAATAACTGGTTGAATAAACCATAATGCATCACTGTAAAGAAGGACTATTTATCCATCTATCATAAAATAATTAAAAAGATCATAATAACATATATAAAGTGACCTCCAGGCAAGTGAAAACAGAAAGTTGTACAACAAGGTATATGAACTATGCTAGATTTTGTATAAAAAATGATGTAAGAATATATACATACTTGCTAAATATTAAAAAGCTAACATAAATCAGAAACTAATAAATGATTTTCAATGGAGGGAATAGGAGTGGGGTAGGATAGAAATAAATAGAAAATTTCTCTGATATATCTGACTTCTTTTTGACTTGAACTAAATAAATGTTTGATGTATTCAAAAATTAAATAAAAAAGAAAACCCCCAGATAAAAAATAGAGTGAAATAAATGAATCTAACTGTATACCAAATTAGTAACTACACAGAAGAATTATTTCAAGTGACTTTTGTACATAAAATTCTTACTATATATCCTTAGATGATGACAAAAAAATTGCAAAGAAATTTTAAACTTCACTCTGTAGTTTTACTGTTAGGAATAATATGATACTGTAACTCTGAATATATATAAAGAGAAAATACATAATTGTAATAGATATAAACATAGTTTAAATATATATAATGAGATATTATATAATACATAAATATATATAATTATGAACTGATTTTTAGTGTAAGGGAAAGTAAAGGCAAATATAAAATCAAAGAAATTAGGGAAAAGTTCTATAATATTATACTTGAGTTGGAAAATTTTAAATGAAGCTATGGTATAAAATTACGTGTATTTTTTAGTTCCATTTGCTGAGAGGCAATGACATAGTGATATCCGTGAGCATATCTAGTACTCAGTTCCTAATTTCCATATTTCCCACTAACAGGTATCGGGGCTCCTTGGAGAAATTGCTGTTTCTAGGGTTAGGAGAGGTAAAGTATAAGCTGTTTTGCCAAAAAGCAAATATGTAGTCAAGGATTGATGAAGGTGTATTAAAAGAATACAGGAACCATCTTAAGAGGCTCCTACTAGGGTTACCTGGGTGGCTTAGTTGGTTAAGTGTCCATCTCTTGATTTTGGCTCAGGTACTGATCTCAAGGGTCTTGTGGTCAAGCCCCATGTCTGGCTCCACACTCAGTGGGAGTTGGCTCAGATATTCTCTCCCTCTGCCTTTCCCCCCACCACCCCCATTCACTCATGTGCACTCTCTCTCTCAAATTAGTAAATAAATATTTTTTTTTAAAAAGAGGGACTCCCACTGGTGAAATTTGAGACAGTTTTAGCAAAAGAAGAATAATTGTAACTTACGATTAAAAAAAAAGTTGAAAACCATAAGAGACTCTTAATCTCACAAAACAAACTGAGGGTTGCCGGGGGGAAGGGGGTAAGGGAGAGGGTGGTGGGGTTGTGGACATTGTAGAGAGTATGTGCTATGGTGAGTGCTGTGAAGTGTGTAAACCTGGTGATTCACAGACCTGTTCCCCTGGGGCTAATAATACATTATATGTCTATAAAAAATTAAAAAAATTTTTAAAAAGTTGAATAGATAAAAATCCATGAGGCCTAGGGGGTGCACACAAAAATGGGCGCATTTTTGACACTGGCTGGCTAAGATGAAAAGAGTACATGGTGCAGGGCCATGGTTGCTGGACTGATTAAGTAATCACTAAACCAAAGTGAAAATTAGATGGATCTATCAAAGTTGGAGGAAAAAAGCTCCAGCAAGGCTCTGACTTGTACATTGTAAAAAAAAGAAATAAAGAATAATGCATTTGTTGGAAACCTTCCCACCAATGTCAGTTGAATAAAGAGCATATATCATATCTGTTTTCAGAATATATGCCAAAGTATATTCAAAGGTGCATTTTGGAAGAAAATGTTAAGCATTTGTGATACTTGCAAATTCTGGAGAAGTGACACTTGCCCATCAGAAATGTACATGTAGGATTTATGAAGGCCAAAAGATGATTTTGAATATTGCACATGTTTCCCACAGAAATTGTCTGCATGCAAAATGACAGGATCTGAGCAAGAAAGGGCTAGTTATGTGTAAAATAATTTTAACTGCAAGTGACATTGATGTAGTTTAATTTCAGGGATAGTCTGGACTCCCATGCATACCATAAATGTGGAGCACTAGAACTTTCAGATGAAAGAACTTGGATAATTGCTGCCCTGCGCCAGAAATAGTGGAAAACATTTTGAAAAGAGAGCCAAGTTAACTATCTGTAGTCTGACTTATACATCTTTTAATTTGGCCCCCAGACCTCCAAACAGCTCCTGTAGACCACCTCACCATCCTCAAGGCAACCATGAATGAGAAGGAACAGCTAGAGAAGTCTCTACTCAGGCAAGAGTTCGTCTGGTCAGCTGAATAAAGACTCTTGTCTATGCCCACATTGTGCCTAGGACAAATTGAGGGCTTAAACAATGTGCTGAATTAAACGCTTGGTATTAAACTCAATGGAATTTTTCCATTGAAATTCCATTTCAAATTCCAGGGCAAAACTGCCCTAACTCACAGACCACAAGTCCAAGAACATTCTTCTTATGAAGTGACAACCCATATTAAAAGAGGACAACCAAAATACTAAATCTAACCTCTCTGTTTTTCAAACTGTTATTCTTTTTTTTTTTTTTTATTTGACAGAGAGAGAGAGAGAGAGAGAGAGCACAAGCAGGCAGAAAGGCAGGCAGAGGCAGAGAGAGAAGCAGGCTCCCCTCTGAGCAAGGAGCCCGACGCGGGGCTCGATCCCAGGACCCTGAGACCATGACCTGAGCCGAAGGCAGCGGCTTAACCCACTGAGCCACCCAGGTGCCCCTCAAACTGTTATTCTTGACTTCACACAGGGCATAGGCTGCATGTCCATTGTGGCAAGGAGAGTCCCTGCCCAAGCAGAGAGTACCCAAAAATACTATTTGAGGGGCTACTATTCACACTGTTAAGCCACAGTGACTCACATCTTTGCATTGCCAATGTGAAATGAAGACTGAAATCTGAAGCTGAGAAAAGCAATCAGCATGAGTGTGAAAAGCACGCAGATGGCAAAGATGCCAACAATAAACTTCTTCATGATACCAATAGGCTCAATTCATCTAGGCAGAGAAATATAGGCACACAATGAATACAAATGTACTTTCCTTCCCCAGTCACTTAGCAGCCTCAACATGCTTCCTTAACATGGAAGAACAAAGAACTTCCAACTGCAGATCTTTATGTACTTAAAAAAGAAAACAACAACAACAAAAAAACCCGTGGTAAATCTTCCCAGAAAAGTCTAGGATCCTAACTTGGCTCAATGGTGGGTCAGAGTGTTGACTGTGAATGAAAAAGACCAAGAGAGACACGTGGGTGGCTCAGTGTCTGCCTTCGGGTCATGATCCCAAGGTCCTGGGATGGAGTCCGGCACTGGGCTCCTTGCCCAGCGGAGAGCCTGCTTCTCCCTCTGCCATACCCCCTGCTGTGCTCTCTCTTTCTCTCTCTCTGTCAAATAAATAAATAAAATCTTACAAAAAAAAAAAAAAAAGGAAGAAAAGAAAAAGACCAAGATACAAAATCAGGTTGGAAAACAGAAGAAAAATCAGAATCACTCTTTCTTAATATTTTAACTGGTATGTAGCAGTTACTAGAAAACTGGCATGCCCTTGAGCAGAGCTTTACTTCCAGCCTTTAAAAAAAAAAGTTGCAAAATAGAAGGTAGAGTAAATGCTTGTTCTTTTTTTTTCAATTTATTTTTATTTAAATTTAATTAACATATAATGTATTGTTGGTTTTAGGGGTGGAAGTCAGTGATTCATCTCCCCTTATGTAATACCCAGTGCTCATTACATCACATATCTTCCTTAATGTCCATCATCCATTTACCCCATTCCCCCAACCTTCTCTCCTCCAGCAACCCTGCGTTCCTGTAATTAAGAGTCTCTTGTGTTTTGTCTTCTCTGATTTTGTCATTTTATTTTTTTCCTCTCTTCCCCTATGATCCTCTGTTTTGTTTCTTAAATTCCACCCATCGGCAAGGTCATATGATAATTGTCTTTCTCTGATTTATTTTTAGCATAACACCCTCTAGTTCCATCCACATGGTTGCAAATGGCAGGATTTCATTTTTTGATGGCTGAGTAGTATTCCATAAATGCTTATTTTTATCATGTTTGTATGACTGCAAAGTTCAGTAACTCAACCATGTCAGCCCACTTAAATGAGGATTATTTTAGCTACAGAGGCATTCTTATGGAAATCAAGAGATAGGTACCATACTATGCAGGACATCATGAGAACAGGTATGAAATCTGGGAAGGCAACAGGTTATGGAGCAAATTTCTTCATATGTTCAGTGGCCATGTGGGAAGTACAAAATGACCAAGAACAAAATTACCTGAATTAACCTATTCCAAGTTTTTGCTTTAACTTTGTTTTATAGAAAATTATCAATAGTTGCTTTCATTCAAAGCTAATTAAAACATTTAATGAAGAATTAAAAGTTACAGCTCAAATTGAGAAAACACGCTTATACTGCAATATTTTTAATGTGCTTGTAATTTGTACTTGGGTTTTTTTCTTTTCTTTTATTGAGATATAATTCATATACCCATATTCACTCTTTTAAGGCATATAATCTGTGATTTTTTGGTATATTCACATAGGTGTGCAACCATCACCACTGACTAAGTCCAAAACATTTGCATTACCCCACAAAGATATCCTCTTCCCATTAACAGGCACTCTCTATTCCCCATTTACTCCAGTCCCTGGCAACCACCAGTCTACTTCTTGTCTCTATGGATTTGCCTATTTTGGGCATTTTATATAAATGGAATCACTGGAACCATAAAATATATGGTCTTCCGTATCAGGTTTCTTTCATTTAGCCTAATTTTTTCAAGGTTCATTCATGCTATAGCATGGATATCTCATCCTTTTTTTGGATAAATGTATTTCATTGTGTGGCTATACCACGTTTGTTTATTCATTCATAAATGGTAGACATCTAGGTTGTTTCCACTTTTTAGCTAATATGGACATTAATGTACAAACTTTTGTATGGACATATGTTTTCAAATATCTTGGGTATATACATAGGAGTGGAATTGCTGGGTCAAATGGAAACTATGTTTAATATTTTAAGGAACTGCTAACCTATTTTGCAAAGTGGCTACACCATTTTAATTCCTACCAGCAAAGTATGGAGGTTCTAATTTCTCCTTATCCTTATCCACAGTTATTTTCCGTTTTTGTTCTGTTTCTTTATGGCTATCCTTGTAGATGCTAAGTATATCTCATTGTTGTTTTGCATTTCCCCAATGACTTACAGTATTGAACATCTTTTCATGAGCTTTTCTGCCATTTGTATGTCTTCATGGTGGAAATGTGGATTCAAATCTTTTGCCTGTTAAAAAAAATTTTATTGTTGATTTGCAGTAGTTCTTTATTTATTATGGATATAGACGCTTTTTAGATGTGATTTGCAAATATTTTCTCCCATTTTATGGACTATCACTTCACTTTTTTTGATAGTATTCTTTGAGGCATAGAAATATAAAATCTTGGGCACCTGGGTGGCTCAGTGGGTTAAGCCTCTGCCTTCGGCTCAGGTCATGATCTCAGGGTCCTGGGATCGAGTCCTGCATCAGGGTCTCTGCTCGGCAGGGAGCCTGCTTCCTCCTCTCTCTCTCGCTGCCTGCCTCTCTGCCTACTTGTGATCTCTCTCTCTCTCAAATAAATAAATAAATTAAAAAAATAAAGTCTTTATGAAATCCATTTTACTTATTTTTTATTTGATGACTTGTGTGGTGGGTGTTATATCTAAGAAACCGTTGCCTAATTCAAGGTCACAAAAATCTACACTTACGTTTCCTTCTAAGAAATGTGCCATTTCTGGGTGCCTGGGTGGCTCATTTGGTTAAGCGACTGCCTTCCGCTCAGGTGCATTATCCTGGAGTCCCAGGATTGAGTTCCGCATCGGGCTCCCTGCTCAGCAAGGAGCCTGCTTCTCCCTCTGACCCTACCCACCTCATGTTTTCTCTTTTTCTCATTATCTCTCTCTCAAATAAATAAATAAAATCTTAAAAAAAAAAAAAAGAATTGTATCATTTCTTCTTCTTCTATCATTCCCCGAAAGGGAGAACAGGAGGAAGAATACTGCTCTGGTACAGCAATCTACTTGATTTGCTTTTCTTGGTTTTGCTTAGAGTTTTTCCTTCCATAACTTTGACTTCTCTCTCTCTCTCTTTTTTTTTTTTTTAAGATTGCTATTTATTTATTTGAGAGAGAAAGCAGGAGCGGGGGTAGGGGCAACGGGAGAGCGAGAAGCAGACTCCCTGCTGAGCAGGGAGCCCAGTGCGGAGCTTGATCCTAGGACCCCAGAATCCTGCCCTGAGCCAAAGACAGATGCTTAACTAACTGAGTCACCTAGGTGCCCCTAACTTTGGCTTTCTTAACACAGGTCATCAAGGCCTCTCTGCTTCTGCTTTCCTTTCAGTGTTACTGCTAACTGATTGAGTTTCTTGATTCCCCAGTTTCAGGAAAAGAATCTTATTGACCCAGTTGTTTTTTGTTTTTTGTTTTTTTGAAGGAAGTCACATAGTCTATAGTTGGATCACAAGCATTTGGGACAGATGCCCACCAGATCTAGTGAGCTTTGACTTTTCGAGGGAAGAGAGAGACCACGTTAATAAACACCTCCACTAATACCGTATTTTGGAAAGGAAATTAATTTAGAGAGATAGTTCTCAACATATATAAAAATATATCTGATGTTGTGTGTGGGAGTTTAGAAAATAAGCTGCCAGGAATCACTTGTTATATTAAATATTATTGCAGTAGGCCTGTGCCCGTGACCACCTGATTCCACCAGTTTCCCCTTAAGTTCTTTTGTTCTTTTTGAGTGCTTTTAACCAGACCCCAAGTTAATGCTAGTCCCCAACCACAGGCCACTTTCGTATTGGGGTATTACTTTCCAATGGGTTGCTTCTGGTGGCTCCCTCCCCATTCTGTTTATCCTCTGATATCAGTCCAAGCATTCCCATTCCACTTTACCTCTCCACTGGTGTCTTCTGTCCCCATAGAGATCCAGAAGTGTATAATCCTACATCTCAGGCTGATTTCATGGGTGTTCAGAGTTTTCTGGTAGATATTTATCTCACTTTAGGGGACTGATTGAAACAGGGTCTCCTACTTCTCCGCCATCTTGCCCCTCCTCTACCAAAATGTGTTTTATAATAAGAGGTTGGTATTTGCCTGGCTCCTCTGAATAAACCTTCATAATGCGGTGAAGGTAATATTATATTATCCTCATTCTGTAAAATAACTTGCCCCAAACCCGCCTCAAACACATTGTTCATTTTAAAACCATCAAGAGGAGACGCCTGGGTGGCTCAATCGGTTAAGTGTCTGTTTTCAGCTCAGGGTGGCTCAGTCAGTTTATTGTATGCTTTCAGCTCAGGTCGTGATTCAGGGTCCTAGGGATGGAGTCCAGTCCCACATCAGACTCCTTGCTCAGGGGGAAGCCTGCTTCTCCCTCTGCCTGCCACTCCCCTTGCTTGTGCACTTTCTCTCTGACAAATAAGTAAATAAAACCTTTTTAAAAAATAAATAAAACCATCAAGAGAAATTAATCTGTTATTATACAATGTAACTTGGAAATCTTAGTAATTTTTTGAAATGTAATTAACACACAATGTTTTATTAGTTTCAGATGTACAATATATTGGTTCAACAATTGTATATGTTACTCAGTGCTCATCACGAGTGGTCATATATCACCATATGACAGTATTATAAATATTATTGACTATATTCCCTCTGCTGTACTTTCCATCTCCATGACTTAATTATTTTATAACCAAAGTTTGTACCTCCCAGTCCCTGTTATCTATTTCACCCACCCTCCCACCTACCTCCCCTCTAGCAACCATCAGTTTTTTTCTCTGTATTTAAAAGTCTGTTTTTGTTTATTCATTTTTTTTTTTAGATTTCGTATGTAAGTGGAATCAGATGGTATTTGTCTTTCTCTGACTTATTTCACTTAGCATAATACCCTACCCTCTAGTTCCATCCATATTTTCACGAATGTATATCTAAATATACATAGGTATATATGAGTAAGTTTAATATTCAAGTAATTGGAATTCCAGAAAGAAGTAAGAAGGAAAAATAGAAGGGAAGAAATCATCAAAAAAGTAATTGGGGAAGAAATTCCTAGAATTTCTAGGACTTAATTTCTAGACTGAAATGGTAACACCAAGTATATAGCACATATGAATGGGAAAAGAACTATATTGAGGTTTATTACTGTGAAATTTTAGAACATAGAGCACAAAACAAGAAACAAAGAGAAAGGGGGGAAAATTGGTCAAACGCTAAAGAAGCTAGACTCTGAATACTTCAGACTTTTCAGCAGTAACATTGAAAGCTCTAGAGGTTGATAGAATAATGCCTCAATAATCTGAAAGAATTTCGTCCCAGTTGAGATTTCTGTTCCCCAGCCAACAACGTGTTAGAACAACATAAAGCATCTCCAGAACACACAGCTTCCACAGAACATCACCTTCCATTTCTGTATTTTCAGGACTCTTGGAGATTAAGTCAAGAAAGAGAAAAACATAGGACAAAGACCAGGAGAGCCAACCAAAGAGGAGACTAAAAGAATGCTAGGATGATGGTGAAAGATCCCAGGGTGAGAGCTATCCATTAGATCTCTAGTGCTACCATTGCAGACTGGAAGAAGTCAGAGGCTGTTTGAGGCCCTTCATTAGGAAGATAAAATGGAGGTAATGCTAATGAATCTCACAGTTTTGAGAGGAGCTTTTGACAACTGATTAAGAAGTCAGGGCATGAATTAGTGAAAAGTAAATTTAAAAAATCAAGACAACAAAAAATTAAGATAGTCATTAATTCCTGATAAAACAAAAAGTTATACAAGAAAGAATAAGTCATTAGAGTTTACCATTTATTTTTGCTAAAGCTAACTTTTACATCAGCATAATAAAATAAACTCTGGTATTAACCTAATTAAAATTATGATATAATCATATTGGAAGGATGAGATAAAGGAAAGAGAACACATGTATGATAGGAATGTGGAAGGAAAAGGAGCAAAACCTTCATCTTCCATGGTGGGAGGACATTAGATAATGTCTAAAATAATAGTCAGTGGTAAAAATTCAAGTACAGTATTTTGAGTGATGGAGGTAAATACTAAAATATTTAACAGAGTTTAAATTGGTTGTTTCTTGGAGAGGTAAATGCTGGGGTGGAGATGGAAGAGTATTCTCTTTCATTACAAACCTTGTAGAACTATTTGATTCTAAAGTAAATGCATATAAAACTTAGATTTTATTAGTTAAAAATAGGGAAAGAGACAAGAGCTAGAGAAGAAAAGTGTCCGGAAAAATAAAATCAGTAATAAATGCAGAGGTTCATACCTTATTTAAAAGGAAGATATGGAATGTTTTTGAAGTCTATAGAAAAAAATATGAAAAATAGCTCTTTTCAAAATGTAGTCTGAGAAAGTTATAAGATATTTATTTAATAAATCCAAAATGGCAATGTATGTGACACACATCCAAACATAAAAGGACCTAAATGGTCTTAAAGAAATATATCAACTAGTCACTTCCATGGAGAACTAGGGCATATTGCTGAAAACAAAGACAGGAGTATGGTAGGTGGAAAAGTGAATACAGAACAAATGTGTTATCAGTTTACAGATATGTTATCAGTTTTTAAGAAACAAGTGTAATTCAAGTCACTGTCATCTGGTTGTTCTTATGTCAACAGATTAAACCGTTATGGTGCAGCTACTGAAAGAGAAAACCTGTAAACAACTAGGCAGAGGAGCTATGTCTAACATAGGCTTAGATTTGTGGGGAGGGTACATCCTACCAAAAAAACTCCTAGGGAGGAAAGAGGGAGAATGCTGCATAATTGATGGATGTAGGTGTCAATCTATCATTGTATGTGAGCCCTCTAAATTTTATTTGCAAAATTAATTTAAAACAGACTTGAATAAGAATCTAGTTATATTAAAAATGCTTGGGTGATTATAAACAATGGGCAAATGATTAATGATAGCATAATTAACTCTAGGGCAATGTGTAGTCAGGTGTTGCAAGGGTCTGTGTTGGGTCTGGTCTAGTTTAATGCCTTTAATGATCTGGAAAAGGGAGTGAATAGAATTTATAGATGCTACTCAGTTTTCCCCTGAGTTCATGGCCCTGAATAGAATGTTTTCCTGGCATGGTATGGGTGGCACTCAATCTGGCATAGAAAAGGATAGATTACAATCTCCAGTCCTTCACCCTTGAATGCTTGCCTTGTATATTAGAATTAATATTCTTTTCACCTGGTCCATTTTGCAAGACTTGGCTTTCTCTGAAATATTTATGCTCTGTTTCTCTTTACTCTACTTTCTGCTGAAAGAATATGTACAACAGCTCTCCTCTGTCCTATATGTCAGTTACTATTACTCTCTCAGGACTTGAATTTATGCTCTGGTCTCTCATATGCATGTAGCATACAAGTCTACTGTAATTTTAGTTCAAATATGACCATCTTGTTCTGTGAATTGGACAAGCAAATTGTTTATATATTTGTATATATTTATAAGCCATATTTGTTGTTTGATCTCAATATTTTCATGTCCCTTTCAAAACCATTATTTAAAATCTTTCCCTTAAATCATGGTCTAAACAATGCCATGTTACTTGTTGATAAGGAATTCGGCACTTTGTAATCCAATTAAGAAACTTTATTATTCTGTGTGATGTTGTGCTCTGTCAGTACTTCATTTTAGTTCCCTACGAGAGGTTACCAACTTGATTCCACTTTCTTTTTGCTTTTGATGGCTTATTGAATAAGCTTATTTCATCAAAATATTCTAGTCACTTGAAGATTATTATAGTTCTCTGTTATCCATGCATTGGGTATTCAGATGGGGAAGAAATCTACTAACACTGCAGGGCTTTCATTTTAGCCAGAAATTTCAACCAAAATCAGCTTTTTCCCGCAGGAGAGGAACACAGAAGGAAATGTGGCATTTGATTTTCATTATTGCCTTCTCTCTGTTCTCTTTATTTAAGGAACTAAGGAGGGAAGAACAAAAATTAGGTGGGGACATCAACTTGAGAGTTGATTAAATCATCTGCTTGTAGACAGTTGACCCTAATTGCAAAGAACCTTGATGTAAAGTTAAAAGAATCAAAATAGAAATGAGAGCAAAATAATGAAATGAGCACATGTATGTACTTCTCTTGCTACCTCAATCCCTTTTAGCAATAGAAAATATATTTTACAATGAATAAATCTTTAGCAGCACAAGAAAGCAAATCTAAAAATTGTGCTATCAACAGATAAAGAATTGTGGGAAATTCTTGGAATGTAGAAAGCAGATAGGACAAAAATGGAGGATGGAGGAAAAAAATAGCCTTACACACACACACACACACACACACACACGATTACAACCACCACCATCACCACCACCACCACCACCAACAACAACAACTTTAAAGGTAATGACACATCCAGAGAAACTTTAAGCTCTGACTGAGTAAATAGCACGTTTAAGAGGGGGTCTTGGGCTAGCTATTAGAAATATTAAATAAAGAGATGGATGAAGAATGCCAGGGCCAGTGGAATTCCCAACTCAACCTCAGCATTATTGATCTTAGGTTAAAATCTAAGACCTATGTGATAAAGAAAGTGAACTACCTACTAGAGAAGGTTCTCCATTGAGGGTAGGGAATTAAGGGGAGGAGAATAAACTTTATAGTTACTGTATATTCAACAGATAAATCTCTTTTATCCTGGAGTAAAATGTCCTAAGGACCTTCATTCCTCTTGTAAAGCTTCCTTATTTTAAGTAACTTGTAAAACCAGCCAGCCAGTGTGCCTTAACCACCAATTCACTTTGCTAGAGTTTTCAGTTCACCATCCTATAAGATAAATGATGACCCTGTAGGGGAAAAAGATCTAGACTTACAAAAAGAAACTCAGTGCACATGTGATAGACAGAATTCTGAGATGGCATCCAAGATACCTACCTTCTGATGTACAAATCCCTAATCTCTTTCCCTTGCATGTGGGTGGGACTTACGAATACAATAGGATTTTGCTCCCTTGATTAGGTTACTTAATTAACTTTGAGTTAATAAAAAAGACCATTGCACTGGATAGCCCTGGAATTATCAGGTGAACCTGCTAAAGATGTCAGGGAAGTTTATAGCAGCAGAGGTATTTTCCTGCTGTCATTGAAGAAGAAAAAATTCATGTGGTCAGCTGAGTCTAGGAGGTGACAGTGGCCCTGCAGAAAGTCACCAAGGAAACAAAGGCTTCTGTTCTACAACCACAAGGAACTGAATTCTGCCAACAACCAGTGAGCAGGGAAGAAGATTCTGAGCACCAGATGAGACTCCAGCTCTGAATCTTCATTTCAGCCTGGTGGAACCCTGAATAGAAAACCCAGCTGACCCATGCTGATTCCTGACCCATGGAAACTATGAGATAACACATTTGTATTGTTTTCAGCTGCTAAATCTGTAGTAATTTGTTATGTAGCAATAGAAAATGAATGTACTACATTTTATTCGACCTAGTTTTTTCAGTCATTGAAGTACCCTGATAACCAAGGATACCAAATGCATGAATAGGAAGGACCAAGAGGATTGAAGAGAATGGCTTTTGAGAAAGCAAAGATAATTCAGAGGACAGAAAAGAACTGTAAAAAAATCTTAGCAACTTTTGTTGTTTCGGAGAAAGGGGAACCCTCTTGCATTGTTGGTGGGAATGCAAGCTGGTACAGCCACTCTGGAAACCGGTGTGGAGTTTCCTCAAGAAGCTGAAACTAGAGCTACCCTACAACCCAGCAATTGCACTACTAGGTATTTACCCCAAAGATATAAATGTAGTGATCTAAAGGGGCACCTGATCCCCAATGTTTATACCAGTAATATGCACAATATGCACAAACTATGGCATGAGCCGAGATACCCATCGACAGATGAATGGATAAACATGTGGTATATATATATATACAAGGGAATATTACTCAGCCATCAGAAAGGATAGAATCTTAAAATTTACATGGATGGAACTGGAAGGTATTAATTATGTTGAGCAAAAGAAGTGAATCAGAGAAAGACAATTATCATATGGTTTCATTCATATGTGGAATATAAGAAAGAGCACAGAGGATCATAGGGGAAGGGAGAGAAAACTGAATGGAAGAAATCAGAGAGGAAGGCAAACAATGAGAGACTCTTAACTATGGGAAAGACACTGAGGGTGGCTGGAGGGAAGGTGGGTGGGTGATGGGGTAACAGTGATAGGCGTTAAAGAGGGCATGTGACATGATGAGCAGTGGGTGCTATATACAACTGATGAATTACTGAATGAGTAAAGGATAGGTTATTTAGTAACAGCTGGATCAACTAGTTTTCCTTTTGGAAACATGAAAAGGTTAGATTAATACTTTAACTCCATATGCCAATAGAAATTCTTATGAATGAGGAATGTCTATATGAATAAGAACCTACAGAAGTATTAGTGGCAAATAGAGAGAACATTTTTATAACATTGGAGTGAAGACTTTCTTAAACAATACCCTAATATAAAGCCATAAAGAAAGAAACTAAGGACTTGGGTTACAATTGAAAATTTTTGAAAGATGAAATGACATCTTAAAGTTAAAAGATGAGTAAAAAATAACCCCAATCAATATCAAAATGATACAATGAATTCTTACAAATCATTAAGAAAAAGACATTCAAACTTTAAAATGCATAAGGAGAACAAGAATTATAAAGAAAAAAAATACACGAATAGCTAATAAACATAATTTAAAATAGTTAACTCCTTTATTTTTAAAGATTTTTATATTTATTTGAAAGAAAGAGAGCAGGGAGGGGCAGAGGGAGAGAATCTTCAAATAGACTCCCTGCTGAGTGTGGAGCCTGACACTGTGCTGGATCCCACCACCCACGAGATTATGACCTGAGCCGAAATCAGGTGTTAGATGCTTAACTGTTGGAGCCACCCAGGCATCCCTAAAACAGTCCACTCCCTAAGATGTGAGAACAATGCTAACAAAGTAAATAGACAAAATGTGTTTTCTATCTTATTTGCAGAAAATTATCAGCTAAGGGCAAGCGTGTGAGGGAAACAAATTCTCTGGCATTCTTTGTATATAGTAACCAAGCTTTTATTAGAGGACAGTTTTGTATTATCTAGTAAAATCTTTTGATTTAACCTATGACCTAGAAAATCCACTTCCAGATTTCTATTCTAGAAAAATACTCAGAAATGTGCACAAAGAGACAAGAACAATAATGTCTGAGATATTATTTGTGGTAGTGAAAAACTAAAACCACCAAATATCCATCAGATAGATGGACTACATGGTGTGAGCATTACAGTGAAATATTACATGGAGCATGTTTAAAAAAATGAGGTGGATCATGGCCAGGGAGAGTTTACCAAGATATACCATTAAGTGAAAAAGGCAAATTGAAGTACAATCTACTGTTATATAACTTCAGTATTATTATGTAAAAGTAAAAATAATTCTGTGTGTTTTTATGTGTGCATATACATATATGGATAAAAAGAAAAAGGCCTGAGAGAAAGGAAGGAGATAGGGAAGAGGAAGAAAAGGAAAAAATAGAGAATAGAGTGGAAAAATTGAGGTTTATCACAGTTCTGATCTAACAATTATATTTCCTATTATGCTTTTATGTTTGGAACTTTGGTGCAGAAGAAAAGAGTTCTCTGCATATAGATTTTATTTTTAATTAGCTTTTGATCTTTTAAGTCAGTTGTCATGCTTAATCAGAAAAATCGGAACTTTACTTTTTCCTCTCTTACAAATAAATTTGTACTCACAAGCCAAGAAAACTGCGAGAAAATCTCACCTAAATCTATCCCTTGTCTTTCATTCAAGTAAATGAGGGAAAATAAATGTGTGTGTGTGTGTGTGTGTGTGTGTGTGTGTGTGTATGTGTGTAAATCAGAAACTAATAAAACTGATCACCTGCAAGCGATGGATGATAACAGAATGGGAAGAATAGGGAATGCAGTGTTATCTGTTAACGTCAATTTTACTTTTAAAACAAGTCATTATTTTACTCATTTTAAACAATACAGTTATATCAACAAGGAAGAAAAAAAAAACTAAAATTGAATATAAGCAAAAAAAAAAAAAGGAACCTAAATTTGTGAATGTCAAATTTACAATAAAAGCACAAAAACGAAAAAATTCAAGTAGGGCCTGAACACATTACACTGTATGCACACAGTTTATGCGTGCAGAAAGACAAAGAAATGTGGGATTTTACCTGGCTTGTTACTGGTAGTAGCATAAGGATACTGATTCAGAAGTAATTTTGTTTTTATTATAGAATGCAGCCAATGATTAAATGTGTTAATGTTTAGAACCAGAATTCTCACTGTGGGAGTGGAAATACACTAAGGAATAGAGGTGGTATAGAAGTAGAATAGACTTTTAGTCAACATACCAGGTGGGGGAAATGATTATACGCATGAGCCAAGAAGAAGGTAAGTGCGGCTTTCCTTGCCCATGTGCGTACTAACACAAGACTTACCTGTCACAGTGGGCCATATATACTAACAGAAGAACATGGAGGAAAGAACATAAAATTATTAAATGTCTCCAAAGGTGACAAAAACATACTTCTGACAAGTTAGCTTTAATTCGGTGTGGCATTTTGTGTGTGTGTGTGAAAGAGAGACACCAGCAAAGTTGAACACATTCTCATGTGTTTATTAGCTATTTGGATATTCTCTGTCCAAGTAAAAGCTTTTTTGTGTTGTCCGTCTCTGTTAATTTGCACGATTCTTTACATAACCTGTTTCCAGGTTTTTGGTTGGTTTTCTATATTACAAATGTCTTTCCTCACACCATGGGCTGTAGTCTTTCTCCTAAAATGGTGTCCTTTGAAACAGTTTTTTAATCTAATAGTCCACTTTGTCGGTTGTCTTCTTTATACAGTTAAATGCTTGGTTTTGTTTAGGAATTGTCAGAGTCACAGTCATGAAGATACTCTGTTTTCTTCAGGAAACCTTTACCTTTCACATTTGCATCTGCAGCCCTCTTAGAATTTTCTGTTTGTACACGGCTGGGGAGGGGTTATAGATTCTTTTTTTTTCCCTTCCATATAGATAGCCAATGTACCCAGCACGTGTTATTGAAAAGATAATCCTTTCCTCCATTGCACTGCAGTGTCAGCTTTCTGATGAATCAGTTCTGGAGACCTACTGTAGAGCATGGTGATGATAGTTAACAATAGTGTATTGTGTACTTGGAATTTGCTTAAGTGTTCTTACCATTAAAAAAAAAGTAAAAGAAAAGTATGGTAGCTATGTGAGGTGATGGATGTGTTACTTAGCTTGTTTGTGGTGATCATTTCACAATGTATACATATGTCAAAACATCAAGTAGTACATCTTAAATATATATAATTTTTGTCAATTATACCTCTGTATATCTATTAAATATATATATAGCTGTGCTAGATAACAGATACTGTTCAAGTAAAACCCACCGATTCATATCAATCCTGACATTAACTATCCACTTTGTGTCCAGTAGTTTCATATCACAGGGTAGTCAAGGCAAATAATGGTGAGTGAGAAAATAGAAGGAAATCAGAGTTCAGGGGTCACATGAAACTTGCTAAAATCAGACATCTTTGCAATTCCAGTTGATATGTTTCACTTCCTGTCATTTTGCTCCTTTACACTCTGGCTGAAAGGAGACAAAAGTGGAGCCATGTTCCAGCATTATCGCTCGTTACGCAGGTTATGGCTGCTGTCAAATTCTCCTCTAAGGAGCAACCCCTCATTCCCCAGCTGTGTGTGTTATCACGGTCTGCATATCTTCACTGTCTTTCCTCCTAATTTTCGCATTCCACTTGCTGCTTCTGGGTTTGCTCTGTATCATTTCGGTGTTGTCTCTGAGTGACAAGTGAGTCTTCAACTTTCTCTCTTTTCATGAGAGTGTTATAGTATCTAAAACTGAAGAAATGCCGTAATATCTTTGTGAAACTGATGGTAGTACTGTCAAACCTATGGAAAATTTCTTTAGACATGGCAATAGGGAATATATTTTTGTCAACAGGCTTATCTGTTCATTAGATTGAGAATTTCATGCAAGCCACATTTAAAGTCTTGTATGGTATTAATACTAATCAGTGTTTATTAACATTCAGACATGTCCACAACTGTTGTAGCAGCTGAGTGCCTGTAAGTTAAATTGATTTCAGTCCTTAGATACCCATTAACAGGACTGCTTCCTATTTTGGTAATGGAGTACAGTTGTTTGGGGGTGTTTATGAAATGACATCTATTTGATTTATAAGTAACCTTGACTAGGAAGTCTCTGTGTGTTAGAATGTAAATGATCACCTCCCCCACTTTGATTGCCACACTGCAGCTGTGCATTCCCATTTCCAAACCATAAGAGACCAAAAAAAGATCTGCAAACACAACAAATACTAAGTTAGAGTCTCTCAGCCTCAAGCAGATATTTTAGGAGAGATAGCGTTCAGATTTGCCCTTAACCAGCCCAAACACCACAAGCCCACTAAGGGGACTGTGTGGTGATGTAGTGAAGCAACCTCAGGAGATCTTCTGGATTCAAAAGAAATTTTTGAATTCTGGCTCAATATGCTGACAACCTGTTCTCAGGTAAATTTTAGTCCTAAAGAACTTTAGAGTGTGACTTGAATTGTATTGATTTGAGACATTCTATTAAAGCATGCTCCAGAGCTATAGCTCTGCCCTCTGTAGAGGGCAGAAAAATATCATCCTCTGGATTTCTGCCGAAGTGGGACTTAGAGTTGGTTTAGAGATTTGCTGAAATCAACCTGGTTGCAGACCCTAGGGTCTTGACATCTCTCTGATTCTCTGAAGAAATGTGCACAGAGCAAGTAGAGGGAGTGACAGACTGTTCCTCTGCTTCAGTGATACTCCTTTCAGGATACATGTATTTGAAAAAAAAATTTTTTTTTATCTTGACAGGGTATGAGTGCATTGACCAAGGAAAGATAGCTCCAAGTGCTACTCTTCCGTAAGGAGGGGTGCAGAATCAGGCAAACACTCTGAGAGGGTTCCCATTCTGATCCAAGCCCACTTTTAGATAGTAACAGTCTACTTTCTGAATTTTAGCTTAAGAATTGTGTCAGTTTAATTTTGAGCACAAAAGGCTCAACAGTGTTTTGTAATTCAGTGTTTTATTATTCAAGGTTGAATCACAATGTCCCTTACATGGGTGTTGCAAGGCAAGGTTATTTGATTGATAGGAGAACTCTTTATGTACCAGATTATTCTATGTGTAACACTAAAGGGGAATGTTTTTATAAGAGAACAGGTTCCCATGGGTTTCATGGCTAAAGAATTATCTGGATGCTGATGTTCTGAGTGTTCCATTTTACTTTATAGGTAGTAATGCACTGTTTCCACAGACTGTAAATCTTTTTTCAGGGAATTTTGTGAAAAGGAGGCAGATGAATGGCTATAGAACTAAGTAGGAAATGTGAACGCATACAAGTTATATTTGGAATAATGTAGATAATAGAAAACATGTCAAGAAAAATGGGTAAGAAAACATGTAAGATTAAAGTGCAATGACATGTGTGCATCAGGAAGATTATCCTCACAGAAAGGAAAGGAACAAATGCATTCTCTTGGGGGGAAGAATGGAGCTGTTAGCTGTTGGGACTGGGAAGTGCTGACCTAAGGTCATATAACAAAAATGACAACAATAAAGCCCCCATATATTTTATGGATCATTTCTGTGAATCTCCATCCTGTGTACTTTTGCATCCTACCACATACCACCCACCTTACTTGTGGTATTCTTTAAAAATTGGGCCATCCCAAAGTGGAAAGATTTACATATTCAAAGCTGTTATAGTGATTGTCCTCACTCTTGTTTCGCCCTCCTTTTACCTAGATTTCTGCTTCCACCAGATGCTAACCTTTTGGCTCTGCATTTTCAGCTTCAGTCCTACCTCTGACCCTGACTCACATCTCCTGCAGGGCATTGGGTGACTTCCTTTATCCCTTACCTCTCTAAGCCCTGGGCAACCAACCTCAGGACAAACCCTCAGATCCACCCCAGCCATATGAGCAGTGGCGAAGCCAGCCAAACAACTGTTCACTACCCAGATGAGTCCTTAGTTCTTGACGAAGTCCAAGACAATGATTTCTTTCCATAAGTTCACCAGCCAGGCTAGGAGACACATGCAGAACTTTTCTGAGAGGGGGGTGTGTGTGTGTGTGTTCGTTCCTATCTGGTTTTTGTTGTTTGTTTGTTTGTTTTGTATTTGTTTTTTGGAATGGTGACTTTCATCTTTTTTAGATTTGTTTATTTATTTTGAGAGCGGAGTGGGGGGAGAGAGAATGCAAGTGGGAGAGACAGAGGGAAAGGGGGAGAGAGTTCCAAGCAGACTCCATACTCATTGTGACACGGGGTTTGATCTCACAACCCTGAGATCATGACCAGAGCAGAAACCAAGAGTTAGATGCTTAACAGACTGTGCCACCCAGGTGCCTCAGGAAGGCTGACATTTGAAGAAGGAAGGAATTATATGGGTTCTCCTGGGTGGCCACTTTTTTTAGAGGAATATAATTATGTTTCTTCTAGAATTACTATTTTATTCTATTGCAAATTCCCATGCTTATGGAAATAGGAAAAAGGAAGAGAAAGTTGTAGAGGCGTAAAAACAGGAGAGAAATTTTTATTACTTTAGGTATTTGTACCCCCCCCCCAGCACAATATTCCCATATAGTACTTACTCTTTAAATTGGTCAGGCCCACAGTGTGAAAGGTTTACTTAAATCTATTTTCTTGTAGTCACATACCCAGAATTGAAATATGTAATGAAAAGAGCATAGAGGTAAACCAGTCAAATTCTAGTTCACTCACTCTCTGCCTAGAAACTTCATCATTTTAAATATTGTCAGTTTCACTATTCTTACCTGTAAAAATGGAAGTTACAATTTTTGTCTAACAGGGTTTTCTAGGACTGTATGAGATAATGTATATGAAAATCCCCTACTCTGAAGCCTGGCCCCAAACATGCACCCAAACATGTCACCATCTTTGTGGATGCCAAATGAGGAAGCTAGTGCACTTTAATTTATTGCTCCCATTTTTGATGGGGATAACAGTTATCTGAGCATATTAGAATGATTCAGTTATACATTCCCACTGACTTGTTCCTTGGCAGGTGTCTTTAATAATTAGCCTTTCCCCCTCCAATCATGAGGCTGTGTAATATGGGTATTTCATAAACAAAAGTTGTCTTTAAGCTGCATCTACTAAAAGGGAGGGTCTTTAAAACATGTTTTGAATTTACCTAAAGAAAACTGTCAAACAGAGCAATAATCCCAAGGAAATACTAAGCTGGAGTGCAGGAGCAAAAATTTGATTAAAGCAAGCTTTACCAAGCTTTGTGGTCCCTTTCCCTCTTAGGGCTCTCAGGTCCTCTATACCTTAACCTCACAGAGGATGTCACGGTTGGAAGAGGAACTTATTTGTCCCCAGACCACACAGCAAGTTTCCATTCCTATTTTGTGTTTCTGGCCCATACACCCAAGCTGGGTGCACTGGATTTCCCCAATGCAGTCTGCTCTCTTGGTTATTGTTGACAATTAAGATTTTACAGCCTGTAGTGATTTGTTTGAGGGAGGGAACAGCAGCTTTGGGTGTCCTTTGCTGTGATTGGAGGAATGGGCTCTCAGCCTCCGTAATAATGCACAACAGCTGCTGAAGAACATCTCATTCTAAGTGACACCACATTGGAAATGGAGAACCAGCCTCCACAGTCATTTGTACAGTCATTTGTATGATTGAATTTCCCATTTTGAGGGAGGCAGATGACATTTTTATCTAAAAACAATTTAGCCTTCTTTCTGTGTTAAGGAGGAACAAGATCTACTAGCAGAATACAAAACAGGTTATAGAAAAAGAGAGAAGGTCTTGATGGGAGGAAATGAAGTAAACCAAACAAAACAATAAAGTGGGGAATTTGCATCCACCTGTTTTTGTACACAATGATAACAAAATAACTGTTTTTTTTCCTCAAATTTCCTTAAATTGGCTCCACCAGAGTGATCATAATAAAGTTGGGGACAGCCAAAAGTTTAATTTGTATTTATCACATGGTTGAATTTCTGGGCATTTGAGCAGCTTGGAACAGGAGAGCTGTTTAGGAGAGAAGTGAGAGCTTTTCTGAGACATCATGGGTTCCCTTGCCACCAGACCTTGAGCCATTTAGAACTGTTGTCCACTGGCTGAACTCTAGCAGTGGATGGCATACTCTTAATTTGTTGTCACTACTGAGGTGGTGTTAGACCGTATTCTGTCAGTTGTGGTATCTAAGTCAAAAAGGGCATTGTCATGGGGAAAATCTGGGTTGTAAGACGTAATTCCATATATGGTTCCAAATAATGGCATTTTGGGAGAGAATTATGAACCTGAACCACCAAATCTAATAATGTTTGCTGTAACATCTGAGCTGTTTGTGTTGTGTTTTCCAAATTTCCAAATTACTTTCTATGCTTACTCTTTTAGAATTTCTCAGAAGTTCTTTTAAGAAAGAAAAGATCTTTTCCCCTGACTTCCCCCAGGTCTCCGTATGCCTCTATACATTTCACAGATATGGAGTCAAAGGGTTGGACCCTCTGACTCCAAATTGGGAGATTTCTAGGAATCACTCTAACTACATCTTCCTCATAACCTGTTTTATTTCCTTTTTAGTTGAACATGTGTTGGACGTTCTAAGTTAAACCATATTATACAGGAGCTTATAATACTTGAGTTTGTTATGAAAATGGTTTGAATTCTGTTTGAAAACCATAATGTGTTTGCTTATGACTTAGTGAAAAGGAATAGAGTAACAAGAGCTGATTGTAAAATAAAGCTGTGCTAGGTACAAAGTGGTGCTCAGGGACTCTTTGCAGAGCTGATATAGAGGTGGAAGAGCAGACTTCCTCTCTGCAACCAGATATCTAAATTCCAGAGTGTATGTATAAGTTGGTAAGATCATTCCTGTGACTGTTTCTCTTTGAAGGATGACTTTCTTTCTACTGACATCTCTAAAGAGCAGGAGGACAGTCATAAAGGAAGAGGTAGCATAATAGAGTGTTCTGTCCTGGGACAACCTCTTTCCCAAAGTTTTTCCATTTTTGTCAACACCGTGTGTCCTTCTTGCTCTCAGACATCAATTTAGAAATAAGAAAAATTGTTCTATTTGAGGGCAAAAAGGAAAATTGAAATGGGTCTTAGAGTCTGGTAAGAGAAAAGCGTGCTTAACATGAAGTATCCTGAAGTAAAATGCTTGTGAAAATAGTTAAGTGGAGTGAGATTTCCTATCTCCTTATTTGGTGAGGGAATTATATTTTATCAGGAGGTACCTGTTGAGTTATACATGAAGATGGGGAAAGCATAAACTACAGCTTAGTTGTGAACCAGAGTCTCTCTATTATGTGACAGAAACAATGTGAAATTTAGAGAGAAATTTATTATTTGTAAACAAAAAACATGTAACCTTGGTAGCCATTGGCAGTCATTTCATTATCAGGAGAGAAGCCAGCCTGAAGACCAGACTAACACAAGGAGGAGGGCAGAGCCAAGGACCAGGGAGAAACGGAGCCAGAGAGCCCTGATCAAACCATGCTTGAAGCCTACCTGATTGCCAAACTCTTAATTACGTGAGCCAATAAATCACTTTTGATGTTTAAGCCATTCTGCATGTTGTGTTACTTCCAGCCAAATACATCTTAATGGACAGAGAATTTGTTTCCAGAAATAAGGTGTTGAAAATAACAGACTATAAAAAGTGGGAGTTGCGGAGTAGGAATTAGATGGAAAGGTGCGAACACACCTTTGTTCTAGTCTGGGAAGTTGGCGGTTATTTTCATGTGATAGCAATCTGTGTTTAACTAATTGTTTTTGCTATGTGCCAGCTGAGGCTATTAGAAAAACTGGTAAGAAACAATTCAATAGGATAGAATGCCACATAGTCTTCAGTACGATTCTAAAATAAAAAGACAAGCTTAGGCTTAAGAGGGTTTGTACAAAGACAAAGCAGGGAGTATATACTTTCTAAGAGAGTGCCTCTCTGGAAGACTGATGATCTGGAGTCTAGCTGTGTTTAAAAAGCCCAAATAATTACAGAAAAGGGATGCAACCCTGATCAAATTTCATCTGAAACCCCAAACATAAATGATGTAAGCTATAAACCCCCCTTCTGTGCTTAAGCCAGTTTGAGTTGCATTTTCAGTTATTGTTACTAATTTCCATTGAATTTTTACTTACCCTTAGTTACTTTCTTTAGCCAATACAAGGCCTAAAATATGTTATTGTTGTCATTGTTTTTCTTTATTTTACTTTACTTTTCCTTTATTTATTTATTTTTTTACATCCCCATCCACCTCCTGTCTGGTAACGAGCAGTTTGTTCTCTATAGTTAAAAGTCTGTTTCTTTCTTTTTATTATTATTATTATGTTCAGTTAGCCACCATATAGTACATCATTAGTTTTTGATGTAGTGTTTGATGACTCATTGGTTTACTAAAACACCTAGTTCTCATCACAACACATGTCCTCCTTAATACCCGTCATCCAGTTACTGCATCCCCCAAGCCCCTATTTTCTGTAATCCTCAGTTTGTTTCCCAGAGTCCAGAGTTTCTCATGGTTGGTCTCCCTCTAATTTCTTCCTATTCAGTTTCCCCTCCCTTCTCCTGTGGTCCTCCATGCTATTCCTTAAGATACATACAAGTGAAACCATATGATAATTGTCTTTTTCTGCTTGACTTATTTCACTTAACGTAATCCCCTCCAGTTCCATCCATGTCAGTGCAAATGATAGGAATTCATCCTTTCTGATGGCTGAGTAATATCCCATTGTATATATGAACCACATCTTCTTTATCCATTCATCTCTTGAAGGGCATCTCTGCTCCTTCCACAGTTGGGTTATTGTGGACATTGCTGCTATGAACATTGGGGTGCATGGGACCCTTCTTTTCACCACCTCTGTATCTTTGGAGTAAATACCTAGTAATGCAATTACTGGGTTGTGGGGTAGCTCTATTTTTAGCTTCTTTTTTCTAAGATTTTTAAAAAAAATTTATTTATTTGACAGAGAGACACAGTGAGAGAGGGAACACAAGCAGGGGGAGTGGGAAAGGGAGAAGCAGGCCTCTTGCCGAGCAGGGAACCTGATGTGGAACTCGATCCTGGGACTCCAGGATTATGACCTGAGCCAAGGGCAGTCGCTTAACTAACTGAGCCACCCAGGCGCCCCATCCATTGGATGTTCTTTCCTGCTTTATTGAAGATTAGTTGACCTTAGATTCGCAGGTCCATTTCTGGAGTCTCTGTTCTTTTCTTTTGATCTGTGTGTGTGTTTTTATGCCAGTACCATGCTGTCTTGATGATCACAGCTTTGTAAAAGAGCTTGAAGTTAGGCATTATGATGCCCCAGCTTTGGTTTTCTTTTTCAACAGTCCCCTGGCAATTTGGGGTCTTTTCTGGTTCCATACAGTTTTAACATTGTTTGTTCCAGCTCTGTGAAAAATGTCAATGGTATTTTTCACAGAGCTGGAACAAACAATGTTAAATGCATTGAATTTATGCATTGAAATCCCTATGCAGGATAAATATTGTTCTGGGCAGCATAGACATTTTAACAATGTTTATTCTTCCAATCCATGAGTATGGGATGTTTTTCCATCTCTTTGTGTCTTCCTCCATTTCTTTCATAGGTTTCATAGTGTAAGGATTTTACCTCTTTGGTTAGGTTTATTCCTAGGTATCATATGGTTTTTGGTGCTATTGTAAATGGAATAGATTCCTTAATTTCTCTTTCCTCAGTTACATTGTTAGTGTATAGAAATGCAACTGATTTCTATGTATTGATTTTATATCCTGCCATGTTGTTGAATTGCTCTATGAGTTCTAGTAACTTGGGGTAGAGTCTTTTGGGTTTTCCACATAAAGTATCATGTCATCTGGGAAGAGGGAGAGTTTGATTTCTTCTTTGCCAAATTGAGTGCCTTTTATTTCTTTTTGTGGTCTGATTGCTGTTGCTAGAACTTCTAGTACTATGCTGAACAATAATGGTGACAGTGGGCATCCCTGCCGTGTTCCTGACCTTAAGGGAAGAGCTCTCAGCTTTTCCCCATTGTGAATGATATTTGCCGTGGGCTTTTCATAGATGGTTTTATGATATTGAGGTATGTTCCTTCTATCTCTATACTTTGAAGAGTTTTAATCAGGAAAAGATGCTATATTTTATCAAATGCATTTTCTACTTTGTTGAGAAGATCATAAGGTTCTTGTCTTTTTGTTTATTAATGTGCTCTGTCACATTATTGATTTCTGAATGTTGAACCACCCTTGACACTCACCTGGTTGTGGTGAATAATCCTTTTAATGTACTGTTGGATCCTATTGGCTAAGATCTTGTTGAGTATTTTGGCATTCATGTTCTTCAGGAATATTGGTCTATAATTCTCCTATTTGTTGGGGTCTTTGTCTGGTTTTGGGATCTGGGTAATGCTGGTTTCCTAAAATGAGTTTGGAAGTTTTCCTTCTATTTCTATTTTTGGAAAAAGCTTCAGTAGAATAGGTATTATTTCTTCTTTAAATGTTTGGTAGAATTTCTCTGGGTAGCCATCTGGTCCTGGACTCTTGTTTTTTGGGAGGTTTTTGATTGCTTCTTCAGTTTCCTTGCTGGTTATTGGTCTGTACGGATTATCTGTTTCTTCCTTTTTCAATCTTGGTAGTTTATAAGTTTCTAGGAATGCATCTATTTCTTCTAGATTGCTTAATTTGTTAGCGTATAGTTGCTGATAATAATTTCGAATAATTATTTCTATTTCCTCGCTGTTAGTCTTGATCTTTCTCCTTTCATTCATGATTTTGTTGATTTGGGTCCTTTCTCTTTTTTTCTAGGTAAGTCTGGCCAGAGGTTTATTGATCTTATTAATTCTTTCAAAGAACCAGTTTCTAGTTTTGTTGATCTGTTCTACTGTATTCTGGTTTCTATTTCATTGACTTCTGCTCTAGTCTTTATTATTTCTCTTGTCCTGCTTGGTTTAGGCTTTATTTGATGTCCTTCAGGTCGTTCAGGTGTAAGGTTAGGTTGTGCATTTGGGATTTTTCTCATTTTTTGAGATAGGCTTGGATGGGAATGTATTTCCCCTTTAGGACCTTCTTTGCAGTATCCCATAGGTTTTGGACTGATGTGTTTTCATTCTCATTAGTTTCAAACTTTCTTTCTTTTTTTTTTAAGATTTTATTTATTCATTTGACAGACAGAGATCACAAGTAGGCAGAGAATTGGGCAGAGAGAGAGGAGAAAGCAGGCTCCCTGCTGAGCAGAGAGCCCGATGCGGGGCTCGATCCCAGGACCCTGGGATCATGACCTGAGCCGAAGGCAGAGGCTTAACCCACTGAGCCACCCAGGTGCCCCAATTCTCATTAGTTTCAGTGAATTATTTAAGTGCTTCTTTAAATTCCTGGTTGACCCAAGCATTCTTTAGCAGGATGCTCTTTAACTTCTAAGCATTTTGAGTTCCTTCCAAATTTCTTCTTGTTGTTGAGTTCCAGTTTCATAGCATTGTGGTCTGAAAATATTCAGGAAATAATCTCAATCTTTTGGTATTGGTTGAGACCTGATTTGTGACCCAGTATATGGTCTATTCTGGATAAAGTTCCATATGTGCTCGAGAAGAATGAGTATTCTGTTGTTTTAGGGTGAATGTTCTGTATATAGCTATGAAGTCCATCTGGTCCAATGTGTCATTCAAAGCTCTTCTTGGTTGATCTTCTGCTTAGATAATCTGTCCATTGCTGTGAGTGGAGTATTGAGGTCTCCTACTATTAATTTATTATTATGAATATGTTTCTTTATTTTGGTTATTAATTGGTTTATATAATTGGCTTCTCCCATGTTGGGAGCATAGATATTTACAATTGTTAGATCTTATTGCCGGATAGACCCTTTAAGTATGATAGAGTGTCCCTGTACATCTCTTACTACAGTCTTTGGTTTAAAAATCTAATTTGTCTGCTATGAGGATTGCTACCTCAGCTTTCTTTTGAGGTTCATTAGCATGGTAAATGTTTCTCCATCCCCTCACTTTCAATCTGGAGGTGTCTTTAGATTCAAAATGAGTCTCTTTTAGATAGCATATGGATGGATCCTGCTTGGTTTATCCAATCTGAAACCCTCTGTCTTTTCTTGGGAGCTTCAGCCCATTTACACTCAGAGTAACTATTAAGAGATATGAATTTAGTGCCATTGTATTGCCTATGAAGTCCCTGTTTCTGTGGATCTTCTGTTTTGTTTTGCTTTGTTTTTCCTGGTCTATGTGACTCTTGGGTTCTCTGTTTACTTACAGAATCCCCCTTAATATTTCTTGCAAGGCCGGCTTGGTGGTCACATATTCTTTCAGTTCCTACCTGTCCTGAAAATTCTTCATCTCTCCATCCATTCTGAATGATAGCCTTGCTGGATAAAGTATTCTTGGCTGCAGGTTCTTTTCTTTTAGTACCCTGAATATGTCTTGCCAGCCCTTTTTGGCTTGTCAGGTTTCTGTGGACAGGTCTGATGTTACTCTGATGTTCCTCCCTGGTCCCAGGTTCACCCTGAAATAATGTGAGAACAATGGGAAACTGTAGCATGCTCCTTCCTACCCTCTCTGAGCATCTTTGAGATCTTGTTGCTCAAAGCTCTCCTGTGACTTCATCTTCCCCACCATTTGTGCCCATCTCAAGCCTCAGCAAGAGACCATTTGGAACATGAAGCTTAATGACTTGCCAGTGTTCTAGTGTTAAACTCTCATACCTCTGTTACAAAATAAGAAAATGCCACAACCTGGACTGGCCTTTTTCTCCCCACTTCACGGCCCTCTCCTGACTGCGGGAGCTCTGGGGCAAAACCTGTGTGTGTATCCCAGTGTATGGCTTCAGATCCTGCTCCGGCTTGCCAGGTGTGAGCTAATGTTGGACACCTTCCTATAAGCAACTGTTGTTCAATGCATTCAATGTATATTGACTTCCATACTGGTTTTTCCAAAAACCAAAGGTAGCTTTGAAAAACCATGTTTGGAAATGTTTGGAACGTTAACCTGATTGACGTTTTGGGGCTTTGAGTAGTATATAATTGAACTCATAACTGCGTTAATTGTATTGTTAAAGTGTTTGGGAGTTTTTTGTGCTTGTTATGTGGAAATAAAGTGCTTCATTTAAAAAATTAAAAAAAATTTAAAAAAAATTTAAAAAATTAAAAAAAAAAAAAGGAACCAGGAACCTCCTCTCCCTAGCTTTTCTCAGGATAATTTCTTTGGCTGTAAAATTTGCAAGCTTCACTATTACATGTCGAGATGTTGATTGATTTTTATTGATTTTTGGAGGCTTCCTCTGTGCCTCTTGGACTTGAATGCTTGTTTCCGTCCACAAATTAGAGAAGTTCTCAGCTATGATTTACTCAAATATACCTTCTAGCCCTCTCTCTCCACCCCCTCAGGGATCCCAATAATTCTGACATTGGAACCTTTCATGGCGTCATTAATCTCTCCAATCTTTTTTTAATGTGCTGTTAGCAGTTTATCTCTGTTTTCCTCAACTTCCTTCCTTTCCATCAGCTTATCTTCTAGATAAGAATTCTCATTCTCTCTTCTGCCTCATTTACCCTGGCGGTTAGAGTATCCTGTTTAGACTGCCTCTCATTCATAACATTTTTTAGTTCAGCCGGATTAGATCTCATTTCTGCTCTTAGAGATTCCATAATTGTCAGTAATGCTTTTTTCAAGTCTAGCTATTGACATTATGATTGCTATCCTGAATTCTATCTCTGATATCTTGCTTATTACCATATCCATTATTTCTGTGGCAGATGACATTGTCTCTGTTTCTTTGTTGAGATTTCTTCCTCCTAGTCATTCTGTCAGGGGATGGTTGAGTGATCGAGCAGTCCAAAATATCAACCATGACCCAAGCAAGATGCACCCTAGCAAAATCCAGAGTGGTCAGAAGCCACCAATGAAAAACAAAGCCAAAATGAAACACAAGAATAAAATTTAAAAATTTCAAAAAAAATTTTTAAAAGGGGGATGGGTAAACTATAATCTCTCAGTGTGGAAAAAACGGTGTTTCTATTGTTCCTAGGTGTATTCTGGTCTGTATGTTGGAGGACGTCACGTCCCAAAATTACAAGGAAAGTAAAACTTGTGTGTGTGTGTGTATGTGTGTGTGTGTATATATATATATTATATATATATATATATATATAATATATATATATATAATTTTACCTTTACATATAAAGGTAAAATTGAATAGGGTGAAAAAAGGACTAAAATGAGGCATATATGTATAAAAAATATAGGTGTGAAAAAATACAAGTTAAAAAGCAACTATGAAATATGAGTTGATATAATAAAGATCTAGTTGAAATAAGGGGAAGGTAAAAAGAAATAAAAGGAGAAAAAGCATAAGAAAAAGAAAAAAAGAAAAGGAGAATTTTATCTGAAAAACAAGTCGTGAGGTCACACCTAGAACACAATATACATTTTCCCCTAGCATTGGGATTTTACAGTCTTATGGGATCCACAGGATTGTCATCCACCTGTTCTTCCAACCTGTCTTGGGGAAGGGCCTGCTGCGCTGTTTGTCTGGTAACCCTGACTGTCTGGAGTTCCCCTGGCCCCCTGTCAGGGGGATGGGCTCAGTGGAAACAGATCCTTTGTGTGGCTTTTGTTCCCTGGGGGCTTTCTGCACCTCTTCAGAGGATCAGAGCAAAATGGTCACAAAGAAACCTCTGGCCCAGAGCAGAAAATTCACAGTCTGCCCTCTTTAATAACCCTCCAGCACAGTTTCCACTTCTGTATGTGCCACGGAGAACCACAGCCTCCAGTGGTGCATGCCCATAGCAACTCTCTCAGAGGTAGACCCAGGGGCCTGGGAGTGCCACTGCCCTTTGTGACTCTTAACCCGCAAGTGGCTGCAGGCTCATATGCACATGTGAAGCTCCTGGATCATGTCTGGGTACCACTCTAATGTCCTTTCCAGGTTGCTACTGCCCTGTGAGTTTTTGCCTGGTCGTGGATCCAGGTTCCAGATTTTTTTAGGCTGCTCAAGAAAAGAGCAATTATCAGCCATCCAGGCTCATGGTTTATGGCAGTTTGACCTGATAGTTACCTCCTGGGCTTACTGACCATAACCTGCTTCCCAGCAACACTGCTCAGGCCCTTTACCAGTTCAGGAACCCTCTTTTGCTCTGTAGTTCCTCGTATCCCAAGACCACAATGCCCTATTTAGAATTCTGCTTTTTCATTTCCAGAGCCTCTTTCAGAGAGGGATGTCTCTCACTAGAGCAGATTTCTAAGGGTTTCTAAGGGTTCTGGTGTTATATCTCCAGGAGCCAACTTACAGAGGCTCTCTCCCCTTTCTGTTTATCTTCCAATATCTCCCTGCAGATTCACCACTTTGCAGGTCTTACCTTGCAAAAAACAGGTGCTTTTCTGCTTGTTAAGATCCAGATATATATTCTTACATCTCAGGCTGATTTTGTGGGTGTTCAAAATGGTTTGATATAGATATCTAGCTAAATTCAGGGGACTGGTTGAAACAGGGTCCACTAACCCTCCGCCATCTTGCCTCCTCCCTTGTCATTGTTTTAAAATCTTTATTCTGTTCTATTGTTCTTGCCTTTTCCAGGAGACTCAAGGTTTGAATATTCTTATTTTGAGTGCCTGGCTTCTGCCTGATCTGAAAAAAATGGATGAGCTAACTACTACACTGCTTGAATAGAGTAAATTCTTAAACCATGTAATCACAAATTTGAATTTTGAAAACAAACCTGAGTTTGTACTTTAGCAATTACTGCCTAAGATCATCTTCATTGAGGCTGGCTCTGGACAGATCTGGTATCTGAATCATGAACCAGCTGTCTCTTATTGGTGCTGGCTTGTGATTTGATTCTTGCCTTCCCTGGTTTTTACTGAGGGCTTGGTAATTTTCTCACCCAGAAAGGGGCTTGGTGAATTTTCACCCAGCTGGCCAAACCTTGGGAATATAGTTTTTCATATGTTTTTGGATCTTCAACTTCTCAATATACACCTTTTCTCTCCAACCCTTGTTTTTTAAATCCCTTCTAGGATAGTCATAACAACTATGTGGTAGTCTCTTTCCATTTTCTTAGCTAAAGCAACATTCTCCATGGATACTGAAGACTTCAGTTGTAAAGTACAGAAACACAGTTTCAGCTACTTGAAGAAGGAATTTCCTGGTTCACATTACACACCATAGAAAATCTGGGATCTGACCCCATGGATGATTGGATAGAAGACTCAAAGGTCAACAGGACAAACTCTGTCTGTGTCTCTGAATTTCTTTTCTGCTTCTTTCTGTATGTCAACTTTGGTTTTTGAGGCTAGCTGTCCTCACAAGTCTCTAATGATGTCCAGATTTAAGCTTACATCTTGATAAGTTCTTAACTAGATATGAAAGAGTGCTCTTCCCTGCCAGCCCCAGCTGGGAAAATCCTGAGGAAAGGCTCTCATTGGCTTGACATATATCACACACTCTAATGTAGTCACTGTGGCCAGGGGGAAGGGATACAAGGTTTGGCTGACCTGGGCAGGGGTCTACTTCTCCTGATAGAGTATGATGATCTGCATCCCTCAAGAGAGTCACGTGGTTGAAATGAGTAAGGAACAATTCCCAAAGGAAGGGGAGAGGGGAACAATCTGTGCAATAGTGAGGTGAGTGTGCATAATAATATAATTGGTGACTTACATGCAGTAGGTTCTCAATAAATGCTACTAAATGGATGGATTAGTCTTGAGTTCTCCAGCTTTAAAAATGGTTTTTACTTATTTCTCTTAGTCTGGAGGTGACTGTTTAACCTTTGTCTCACCCCTATTCTCAGTCTGAGGTCTTTCTGCCTAACTTCTCAAGAAATATTGATGACTCAGAAATAAAGCTACCAGTAAGTCAGGACATTTACTTGTCTCATTCCTTCTGCAAATTGAAATAGATTCTCTTCCTCAATCTTTGCTATTCCCCCAGCCTCAACTCTTGGCTCCCCCTTGAACTTTGTGGTTTCTACAGCCACAGTTAGGAGAGTTTTCTAGAAGACTTACTCTGTCTTCCAGATGCAAGATTTACTTATGGTATGTAAACACCAATGGCAAAAGTGCAATCACACGTATGGCCTACATTTAGGAACCTAGATTACTAATCACATGGGGATGCCTCCATTTATTGTAAATCCCTGATGTGTTACTGATGACATGTGCAGAATGACTACTTCTGAGTCCTATTTCTAACCAACAATAAACATGGAATATCCTGAAGCCAGTTTTTGAGGGGTTTCCTCATTGAACTTTCTTGTCAACTGACTGCCTTATTACAACACAACGTGTGGAACACAAAGTTCCGGAAGAATGATCATTAGTTGACTATAAATAACTGGGAGACAAACGTACGCTGGAAGCACAAGGAGGATTAGCTTGGCAACTAATGTGACAAGAAAAGAAACAGAAATGGATAACTGCTTCCTTCTTAATGGTAAAAATTCAGAGAAATAGAATCATTTCTCAATGTCTTACAAATAAGAAATTTTATTCTTCTAAAAAACAAGGCAATAAAATCTTTGGGAGAAAGGAAACTCAGAATCACACCATCTTGCAGCATAACTACAAACAAGAAACTCAGATAATTTCAAATAGAAACACATGGTATACAGCATTACCACTGCTGTCTGAAACCAACACAAGAATTTAAAATATTGATTCTGGCAACACTGGTATGACTTTCCATTACAGCAAAGTTACTGAAATGGAAACATGGACTGCCGTTTTGCAAAAAGGATAATCTCAAAAATATGGCCATGTTGAGAACAAGAACATGCAGACATTGGACTCTTTATTTCTTCTCTATTATTGCTAGTTTCTCAGAATTCACAAAAACAAAACAAAATACTTCATTAGCATTTACTAAAATGGAAAAAATAAGAATCTCCTATCTGGTATGTCAGATTAGTCATTGAGAAAAATGCAAATTAAAACAGCTTGTGGGGGAAATGTGATATTCTGTGAATATATCTAACAAGTTTAAAAAGGAAAGTGATAGAGAATAAAAGGAAGCCTATAATATTAATAGCTGACACAAGTTGTCCAAAAATATCTGTCAGGAACTTGTTGCTGTGAGCTTCATAGCTGATCATTGAAAGTGTCATATCCTCTTTTATTAAATAATACTGATTTATGGTTAATTCAAAACACTAAATTTTAATTACTTGTATTTTTTTAAAGATTTTATTTATTTATTTGACAGAGAGAGAGATCACAAGTAGGCAGAGAGGTAGGCAGAGGTGGGGGAGCAGGCTCCTTGCTGAGCAGAGAGCCCCATGTGGGGCTTGATCCCAGGACCCTGAGATCATGACCTGAGCCGAAGGCAGAGGACTAACCCATTGAGCCACCCAGGCACTCATTACTTATATTTTTTAAAGCAAAATATATTTCAAGACAAAATCATGAAAACTAAAAACTTAAGATAATTTCAAATGCCAAGCCAAATAAACTGTTTGTGAAATTAAGACCATTTTTCCCCAAAGAAAGTCATATTTTAAATACATATGTACTGTATTTCTGTCATTGTAAGAAAGGGTGTGAATCTTGGGATTCATGTCTAGAAGATGACGGGAGTGAGTATTGGCATTTCCTCAGATAATTCCCAATCATCTAAAAAAATTGAAGGGTTGGGCGGCTGGGGATTAAAGTTAAAAGAAAGAAAGACTTCGAACTTCAGCAGTCATGGAGATGATGGCTGTGACCAAAGCTACAGCATTCATAGAAAGGCAGTGAGAAAAGGAGAGACGTGTTGTACAGGGGCTTTTTATATGGTGTCCACTCGCACTTGTTGTATGAAGGGAAATCATGAGTTGATTTCAGTAGTGTGTGAATTCCTGGAACATTTGCCCTGGAAGAGACCTTTGATGGGCTCTCACCCCACACTAGACAGATAGGTAGACCAAAATGGGCTGGAAGGTTAACTCCAGGTACAGCATCTGTTCAACTCTTGCTGGCTGATGACGATTTATAGGTGAGAGCTCTAGTTCTCAGCACCACAAACACAAAATCTCTGGGGGCCCTGCCCCTGGAAATGAAGCATAGGTTTAGTTTTCATTTTACAAATTTTCATTTTCTGTCTTTTTAAAGAGTGGCTTCAAATCTGTACTATAGAAAATATGTACTTTGAAGAAATCTAGCCAGGGTTTTTCCTATAACTTGCATTTTGGATTAGCCCATGAGCCATAGTGAATTTTAGAGGTGAATTATAGAATCCCAGTATATTTGCATTTAAAAGGCCTTAGAAATCATTTAAAAGCCTATCCTTTTTTTTTTTTACTTATTTTATTTCTTTTCAATGTTCCAGAATTCATTGTTTATGCACCACACCCAGTGCTCCATGTAATACGTGCCCTCCGCAATACCCACCACCAGGCTCACTCAACCCCCCACTCCCCTCCTGTGTATTCATCTGTTGATGGATACTTAGGCTGCTTCCATAATTTGGGTATTGTGAATAATGCTGCAATAAATACATAGCAGTGCACATGTCTCTTTGAATTAGTGTTTTTGTGTTTTTGCAGTAAATAGTATTGTAATCACTGGATGGTAGGGTAGTTCTATTTTTAACTTTTTGAGGAGCCTCCATACTGTTTTCCAGAATGGCTGCACCAGTTTGCTTTCCCACCAGCAGTGCAAGAGGGTTCCTTTTTCTCCACATCCTCATCTGCACTTGTTATTTATGTTGTGATAGCTATTCTGACAGGTATGAGGTCTTATCTCATTTGAGTTTTGATTTGTATTTCCCTGATGATGAGTGATGTTGAGCATCTTTTCATGAGTCTATTGGCTGGCTGTCTGGATGTCTTCTTTGGAGAAATGTCTGTTCATGTCTTCTGCCCATTTCTTGACTGGATTTTTCATTTTTTGGGGTGTTGAGTTTGATAAGTTCTTTATAGATTTTGGATCCTTGACCTTTATTGGATATGTCATTTGCAAGTATTTTCTCCCATTCAGTAAATTGCCTTTTAATTTTGTTGATTGTTTCCTTTGCTGTGTAGAAGCTTTTCATTTTGATGTAGTCCTAATTATTATATGTATTTTTTGCTCTTATTTTCCTTGCCTCAGGAGGTATATCTAGCATTATGTTTATTCAGCCAATGTCAAAGAAATCACTGCTTATAGTCTCTTCTAGGATTTTAATAGTTTCAAGTCTCACATTTAGGTCCTTGATCCATTTTGAGTTTACTTTTGTGTGTAGTATAAGAAAGTGGTTCAGTTTCATTTTTTTGCATGTGCAGTTTTCCCAACACCATTTGTGGAAGAGACTTTTTCCCATTGCATATTCTTTCTTCCTTGGCAAAGATTAATTATATGGGTTTATATCTGGGTTTTCTATTCTGTTCCATTGATCTGTGTGTCTATTTTCATGCCAGCTTACTATAGCTTTGTAATACATCCTAAAGTCTGGAATTGTGATACCTCCAGTTTTGTTTTTCTTTTTCAAGATTGCTTTGGCTATTTGGGGTCTTTGTGGTTCCATACAAATTTTAGGATTGTTTATTCTAGTTCTATGAAAAATGCTGTTGGTATTTTGATAGGGATTGCATTATATCTGTAGATTGCTTTAGGTAGTAAGGACATTTTAACAATATTCATTCTTCCAATTCATGTGCATAGAATGTCTTTCCATTTCTTTGTGTTGTCTTCAGTTTCTTTCATCAATATTTTATAGTTTTCAGGGTATAGGCCTTTCACCTCTTTGGTTAAGTTTATTCTTAGATATCTTGCTTTTGGTGCAATTTTAAATGGGGTTGTTTTGTGAATTTCTCTTCCTGCTGCTTTATTGTTAATGTCTGTATCAGAAGTCTTGTACTGAACATGCTGGTAATGTGGACTTTCTGTTATCACTCCCCACCTCCATGAGTTTGGAAGCTCCCTAAGAAGACAACTTATATAAAAGAGATTTTCATGACAGAAACTGCTGCCAGACCCTGATTGGTCTTGCTTCGCTCTAACTTCATATTTCAAAAGCCCAAGTAAGCTCCATGTTTGAAGACAGAATTCATTTATTGTGGAAGCTGCCCTAGGAAGGTTGTTGAACATAGGTCAGTCAGTTGAACAGTTGAACAGTCTTTCCTCCAGTTCAAGGGCATTATCCCTCCTCCATTAGGAACAGCTCAGAATATTCACGTGGGTGGTGTCCTGGAATGTTCAGGCTCCAAGGTAAGAAATACAGAGTGGTAGTGGGGAATTTGAGACTGGAAAGGACAAATGTGTGATACTCACTTGTTAACACCTATAACTGGGCATGAAATTACATACATCCTTCAGTCTATGCATAGGATTCAAACCATAACTTGAAAAGTGTTTAGCATTAACAAAGGACATTGTCTACTCCCAGGATCCCCACTCACCTATACTCTTCTCTCAGGTTAAGCAAAGGTACTTCCCCTTGTGCCTGGTGACCTTCCCATAGCAACTAGCTCCTCTTCATCCCCTGATCCCCCTAGCCTTCCCTCTGTACTAGGCAGAGCTGAGTTGAGTTATGGCCAGTGCCTGCCTAGAAAAGGAAATTAGTTTGGTTTTGAGTGGCTTCAGAGGATGAATTTAGAGCCATTCAAACAGACTGGAATCAGCATGGGCTCCCTTGTTGTATATTCACCTTTAGATCTCTATAGGGTGGAATGGAAATCTAGATGACCACTGATTGTAGACATTGCTGAGGAAAAGATGGGCCTCTGGCTTTCTCATCTTTCTTTCAATGCTAGTCTATGACTTAATAATGTCTTTTGTTCATTTAAATCAGTTTAATACTGGATAGAACTTGGGAATTGCACAGAAATAAGCTAAAAATGAGGTAATTATTGAGACGTTCACATCTAATTTATTCCCTAAATGTATGCAAAGAGACAGGGGAAAGTCTAGGCAACTCAGAAATAAAAGAAATTTCCAAAATACTTGTGATCAGAAAATGAATTATCAGCATCCATTTATTGGAAGCACAGAAAGATGAACACTGTTTGGCAGATATTCTCAGCATTGTCTAAAAATGAAAAACAAGACCAGAAACGTTTAGCTCATCCTAAGGATGTATTTGTGAATATGTCATTCTTCTGAACTGGTGAACTCTAGAGTCCTGTGGTTTGGTGTATGAGGACTGATTGCTTTACTTAAATTATACAAAGGTTTCATGATTACAATTTGCTTGTCTTTATGGATTTCTTCCAGCAATCCCCATTTTTTGTAAGAAAATACAATCAACAAATAAGTTCTTTTCGAAAAGCTAAATGTTAGGTCAGTAGCAATTTTTTTAGATTTGAAGAGACTTTCTCACTTCTACTTGTATAAATAATTCAAGAGTTACTGTTGTAATTTTGGGTCTTTTTTCCCCTTATTTCTTAGAGAAATCTTCTCTTTGTGGTTGAATGATTGAGGGAGAGTAACTGCTATGTTCCTGGCTATATCTAACCTCTAAACCAAAAATTTGGTGTTCTCCCTTTGAATTTGTCACAGCTTATATATTTGGTAATCCACAATGTTTTGTACACTGAAATCCAGAAACCTCAGAAATAAGTCTTGCTTTGTTGTTTAAAGGCTTCAGGGTAATAGGCAGCAAGTGTATGAAAATTCCATTACATTCTGGACTGTGTACTAGCTCAGGTGGGGAAAAATCACAGGTGAGATGCAGGGGAAAAACAGAACTCACCATGATGACCAGCACTGTCACATATGATATTCTAGCACAAAATTACTGCAAAGCTAGCCTCAGTCAGAAAGTCCTGGATTGAAAGTGTCAGAAAGAAGGGAGGGGATGGGTCCCAAGTGAGGACATACAATTTGCATGTATTATTTCATTTAATCATCATACTAACCTCTACTGTTTTATAAATGAGGAATCTTGTGTGTCAAGAAATGAAGCAACTTGCCTAAAGAACTAAGAAGTGAAAGCAGCAAGATTAAATTCTTGCTATAATTTCAGGTTCAGGGGAAGGAATTTACTGGGAGGACAATTTCATGAGTGGCTCATGAAATTTTGTTGTTTAAATTAAATGAACTTTAGGGGCGCCTGGGTGGCTGAGTGGGTTAAAGCCTCTGACTTTGGCTCAGGTCATGATCTCAGGGTCCTGGGATTGAGCCCCATATCAGGCTCTCTGCTCAGCAGGGAGCCTGCTTCCCTCCCACCCCACCCTGCCTGCCTCTCTACCTACTTGTGATCTCTCTCTCTGTCAAATAAATAAATAATTCTTTAAAAAAATTAAATGAACTTTATGTAGTGGTTTTCCAAGTACATTCTTAGAAAAACTACTATTTTCAAAGCTTTCATGGTTGTTCAGTGGTTCTGGGACGTTTTACTTTAGTTTCATTCATGAAATGGAGTTGTACTGTTGATAAAATGCTTGTGTTATAAACCAATGCCTAGAAAATCATGAAATTATCTGTTTAAATTATTACTGGTTAATTTCATATATAAATGTAATGCATTGCACCTTACAAAGGAAGGACTCAATTAGGGAAGAAAAAAAAACCTCTCTTTTGTTATTCTACAATTAGAATTCTGTCACCGTCTCATTTGTCGCCTCTTTTAAGCAATATTTATTGAAAGAATTCATGTTCTTTGATTACATTTGAACATGCTGTCTTCAACCCACTCCAGTCAAGGTTTAGTATCAGTCATGTCACCAGATCTTCTCTAGTCTGTCACTACTTTATTGGCCAAATTGAACCAGCCAAGTTCAAGGTCTTTTTTTTTCCTTTCTTTCATTTTATGGGACCTCTCAGAAACATTCAGCATAGTTGACAGCTCCATTCTGCAAACCCTTTCCTTCCTTATCTTCAAGGATACCACATTCACCTGGTGTTCCTTTTGCTTCCTTCCCTAACACCTTTTTCTCAGTGTACACTGCTGGTCTCCCTCCTCAGTTTGGCCCCTAAATATCGGAGAGGGCTGCACTGTCCTCTCTGTTCCTCTTAGTCCTCCTCTCGAGTCCACAGACTTAAATATTATCTACATGCTGAATAACTGACCCCTACCTTTATTTCAGATTCATATATTCAGCCTCTCACTTGATATCACTACTGAGAAGTTTAACAGATCCTACATTTAACATACCCAAAATAAAATTCCTGATCTTTCCCCTCTCAAACTATCCCTTGTCTATTCTGGCCCATCTTGGTAAGTGACAGCATTGTTTACCCAGTTGTTCAGAGTGAAAACATGGGAGGCATCCTTGACTCATTTTTCCTTTACTTCCTACAGCCAATTTTATCAGCAGATCCTCTCAACTTTATCTCCAAAATATATCCCGAGTCACTTTACCTCTCTCCCAACACTCCCGTTGATATTCTAGTCCAAATAACCATAATGTCTCATCAGTTACTGTCCTACCCTTCTGCTTCCACTCTTCCCCCTTCCTGAATAATCTATTCTCCATACCATATATAGCTTAGGGATTCTCAACCACAGCACTACTGATATTTCAGACTAGCTGTGTGTCGTGGGGGTTATCCTGGGCATTATAGGATGTTTAGTGGCATCCCACTAGATGTTAGTAGGGCTCCCCAGTTGTGATGACCAAAAAGTATCTCCACACATTAACAAATGTCGCCTGGGGGGCAACAAAATCACTCTGTGCTGAGAACAACTTCCTACCCAGAATAATTTTTATCTAAAACATGAATCATGATTAATTATGATATAAATATTAAAATAAAAAATGAAATAAAAAAATTACATCACTTCCCTCCTTTAAACCCTCCATGACTCCCCATGTCTTTCATCACGTCTAGGAAGGCTCTGCATGATCTAGCCCCATGTCAGCTTCAGCTTGACTTTAAGGTCCTCATTGGCCTTATTTCTGTTCCTCACATGAAATAAGCTCATTCTCACCTCAGAGCATCGTACTTCCTATTCCACTTAGAATGCCTCTCCCACAACTTCTGAACTTCTTCCTTGCTGCTTTCTCCACATATTAGATTCAGCTTTTTAGCAAGCCCTCCCCTCACCACTGTACTCTACATTTTCAGATATGCTTTCTTCATAGCCTCTATAGTTACCTGAATTTACTTTATATATATACTTGCTTGTCTGTCTCCCCGCCTACAATATAAAGAGGAAGCCTCTAGTCTGTTGTATACCCCTATTCCACCTCCGGCACTTAGAGCAGTGCTGTGCACACAGATTAAGGCCAGAGGAATATTCATTGAGTTTGAAAATTTTTCATGTCTTGGCTTAACATACTGATACGGTTATGTGTGAAGCTTCACAGTCTAATGTTTGCAGGTGTTTTGGTTTTTTTTGTTTGTTTGTTTAAATTTTTTTTTTAATTAAATTTTTTATTTATTTTCAGTGTAACAGTATTCATTGTTTTTTCACCACACCCAGTGCTCCATGCAATCTGTGCCCTCCCTAATACCCACCACCTGGTTCCCCCACCCTCCCACCCCCCGCCCCTTCAAAACTCTCAGGTTGTTTTTCAGAGTCCATAGTCTCTCATGGTTCACCTCCCCTTCCAATTTCCCTCAACTCCCTTCTCCTCTCCATCTACCCTTGTCCTCTATATTATTTGTTATGCTCCACCAATAAGTGAAACCATATGATACTTGACTTTCTCTGTTTGACTTATTTCACTCAGCATAATCTCTTCTAGTCCTGTCCATGTTGCTACAAAAGTTGGGTGTTCGTCCTTTCTGATGGAGGCATAATACTCCATAGAACAGGATACTAGTCACACAAAACTCAAATGAATTCCTGTGTTTGATGAGACAAGTGTGGAGAATACCTCTTTGGTAAGGAAAGCTGCCAACATGATTGGATTGTGACTGGAGCCCAAATGCCAATAAATGAAGTTTGGCAAAGTTAGCACCATGAAACTCATCTTTTTCAAGTGACCTAGGCTGTGTTGAAACCCATTCCCAGAGGTGAAAGCCTAATGAATCTTATCTATTGTGCCATTGAGTCTTCTGTTTGATAGAAGTTTTGTCAGGGGAATGAGGTATTGACGTTTTAATGTCTGTGGATTATGTTAATGTGCTTAACTATATTGATCTGTTCAGCATTCTGTACTTGCTTTGGCTGCCATCCCAAAAACTCCAAGAGAAGGAAGTGTCCAGATGGCCATAACATGGTCTATGAAAAGGGATCAAAGTAGCAGCACATCACTGTAATTCATAAAATATTAGTCATCAAATTTTGACACCTCACTTAAGCCACAAGCCTAATGGGAAGGTGCTTAATGAGCTAAATTAATCCTACCACTGACAAAAATCCATGTGGGTGACAAGAATGAGGACTTTCCAGCTGACCTGCAGTCTGGGAGTGACAGAGAAGTAACTTTCCATGGGTGAGTCCTTGGGTTCTGCCATTCAGGCACGGACCTCAGAAGTAATGCAGGAATGGGTCACACAGACAAGAGGCACAGAGCACGGGCAGGTCCAGACAGGCCTGGTAACAGTACCAAAACAAGAATTAGTGGAATGAAAAGTACTCAGGGTCTGAAATTGGGTGGCTCTAGATTAACCCCCCTGTTCTGCTAGTTACTGATAACTTATCAGCATGCCTACCTGTTGGTTAATTTATTTCCTTATACCTTCATTTTTTTTCACCTGTAAAATGAAGGAAATAATGTTTCTTCTCTCCTAAGATGGTAAGAGAATAAACTATGCTAATGTAAAGTACCTGGACTAGAAGAGGCATACAGGTCTTTCCTTTTTTTTTTTCCATTCCCTTCCAGACTTTGTAGCGTCTGCTCTAATTAAGACACTATGTGCATCACCTACCTGACCTTGAAACAGCAAAGACCTTCAAAGAGGGAGCCCAGAGTCAATCTTCCGTTCTTAGCAGCTTTTGTCAGCTGCCTCAGAGGAAAGATTAGCCTATGTGAGTTGCTGACATTGAGTTACCCTCTGTTCTGTAAAGGTGATCGAAGGTTTGGCAGGAGCTGTTGGGGAGGGAGTGCTTGGGGAGCATCTGTGCCCACCTGCCAGCCCACAGGAGAAGAGCAGGGAACAGCAGACCCCTGTCCTGCCAGGCTGATCCCCATCACAGATGCCACAGACACTTTACGGCCATTATAATAAAACGCTGAGTCTGCCAGCCCTGGCTTCATGAGAAGAGGGGATAAACAATAGCTAGCAGATTAAATAACACGGGACATTTTATATTCAAGTTTGAGAGTTTAGTAGAAACTGAGAGCATCATAAATAAAAAGGACTGCAGTAGACTTTAATAAAGCAAACAGACCAAGGAGTCATTCATTTACAATATGAAGGATTTGTTTTCCAGGGCAATCATGCAAAAAGGCTTAGCCTACCCTGCAGATGAAAAACTAGCTTGACCCTATCCTGCCCAGCTGAATGAACTCCACAAACAGGATTTTCAAAGTGCTCTTTTTCAATTAATATTTTAATATTTTGAGCCCTTTCATGGAAATTATAGCTTTAACTATTCAAGATGACTTAGCGACTGCCTGATTTACAAATGCACCCAAGCAATGCCAATGGCCTTTGCAAATTAGATTTTTAAAATAATTCACATGGTGGCTTTTTAATGTACTCAAGTGCTTCCCATATGCCGCCTTCTAGCCTCATTCTGAAGCACAGATTTTTCAGAGCCTAGTACACATTTCAACTCTTCTTTCATACTTGCCCCCTTCTTTTTTAGATAATTTCAAAACCACTTTTCTTTATCATGTAATGAAAAGAGAACCACAGGGCTCAGGATGAGGAGATGTCAATATTAAAACTTCCTTCCCATTGAGTCTCAGATCATCACCAAATCTTCAACCCTCTCTCATCATTTTGCTTCTTATATTGTTTCTGTAGTGTCTTGCTGTTTTGAACTACTCTATACACTGTGACAAAAGTATTTTTAAAAATAATAATAAGAAGGTTTTATTTATTTATTTGTCAGAGAGAGAGAGAGAGAGGAGCAGACTGCCCCCTGAGCAGGGAGCCCCACATGGGTCTCAATCCCAGGACCCTCAGGGCCATGATCTGAGCCAAAGGGAGACTGAGCCACCCAGGCACCGCAAAAGTATTCTTAAAACATTGCTCTTACCACATTGTTCCCAGTCAAGAGATATAAGAGCACCCTGCTGCCTCTAATCCAAACCTTCAACTCCTCATCCTGAATTTCCCTTCCCATTTAAAAAAATAGACTATTATTTATTTATTTACTTATTTATTTTTAAGCATTTTATTTATTTAACAGAGAGAGTGCAGTAACAGGGGGAGCTGCAGGCAGAAGGAGAAGCAGGCTCCCCTCTGAGCAAGGGCCCCCATGTGGCACTCTATCCTAGGACTCTGGGATCATAACCTAAGCAGAAGGCAGACACTTAACTGACTGAACTACCCAGGCATCCCAAAAAATAGACTATTTTTTCAAGTAGTTTTAGGCTCATAGCAAAATTCAGAAATTATAAAGAGATCCTATACATTCCTTGACCTCACACATGCACAACCTCCTCCACTATCAACAATCTGCACCAAAGTGGTGATTTGTTAACATTGACACATTATCACCCAAAGTCCATAGTTTATATTAGGGTTCACTCTTGATGTTGCACATTCCTTGCACATTCCAAAGAATGTATCCACAAATGTACAATTATGTGTATCCATCATCGTAGTGGGATATAAAGTAGTGTCACTGCCCTAAAAATCTTCTGTTCCCTGCTTATTTTTCCCCTGCCTCTTCCCTAATTCCAGGCTACCACTGATCCTTTTACCTTCTCCATCGTTTTGCCTTTTCCAGAATGTCATAAAGTTGGAATAATACATCATGCAACCTTTCCAAATTGGTTTTTTTCACTTAGTAATGTGCATTCAAGTTTTCTCCATGTCTTTTTGTACTTTTTAACGCTGAATAATATATTTCATTGTCTGGATGTGCCACAGTTTATTTATCCATTCATTTACTGAGGGACATCTTGGTTACTTCTAAGTTTTCACAATTATGAATAAAGCTGCTGTAAACATCTGTGTGTAGACTTTGTGTGGACATAAGTTTTCATCTCATTTGGGTACATCCCAAGGAGTGCAGTTGCTGAAATGTATGACAAATTTATGGCTGGTTGGTTGGTTGGTTTTTTTATAAGAAACCACCCAACTTGTTTCCAAAGTGGCTGTTCCAATATGCATTCCCACCACCAGTGAATTAGAGTTCCTCTTCTTCCACATCCTCACCAGGATTTGGTGTTGCCACTGTTTGGGGTTTTCTTCATTCTAATAGATGTGCAGTGTGACTGTTAAACCCCTCTTTCAATTCACCTTGTCTTTCCAAATTTATTTTTACTCTTCTCAAACAGGAACATCCTACTGTTGTGTAGCTTGTGTTCTGGGCTCCCACTGGCCTCTGTCCCAACTCTGTGCTTTTGCTCATGTTTATCACCACATGAAAGTCTACCCTCTTCTTCTGTGCCAAATATATCTATGCCCTTCTTTATGGGATCTTCTTGACTGCACCAGACATAATTTTTTTCCCTTTGCTATGAATTTCTCTAAAGATATTGTTCTCAACCTTCGAGAACTTTAAGAGGTACTAATGGCTGGGTTCCATCCGCGGAGATTCTCATGTTATTGAGCTGGGTGCAAGGACTTTTAAAAGTCTCCAGGTGACTCTAAATGTGCTGCTAATGTTGAAAACAAGCACTAGGACTTGCAGTCCTCACCGGACAAATACTTTACTATATACTAAGTACATTGTATAATGAGTATCAACACTGGTATTTTTTTTAAAGCTCCCCAGGTAATTCCAATGTATAGTTAAGGCTGAGAATCACTGGCATTCTGCCTTACAATTTGCTTCAGTATTATCTATCTTATCTACCTAACTAGATTGACACTTAATAAATGGTGTTTCTACTTTTTGATTGCTGATCCCATTCCACTCCTCCATCCTTAACACATGCCATAATACTGAACACACTACAGAAAATAGTAAATAAATATTGGGGTGCCTGGGTGGCTCAGTGGGTTAAGCCTCTGCCTTCGGCTCAGGTCATGATCTCAGGGTCCTGGGATCGAGCCCCTCATCGGGCTCTCTGCTCAGCGGGGAGCCTTCTTCCTCCTCTCTCTCTCTCTACCTGCCTCTCTGCCTACTTGTGATCTCTCTCTGTCAAATAAATAAATAAAATCTTAAAAAAAAAAGAAAATAGTAAATAAATATTTAAGTAGATAAGTACTTTCTGGTGGCCTGTTAATTTTTCCCCATCTAGGGTCCATGGATTAGAGGCACGATCACGTATTTAAATCTCAAATGGGTACTGTCCTTGCTCAGATTAAATTCCCATCCCACAGCCAAAGGCTAAATCTCCTCTTGGAACTGCCCTGCAAATAATATATCCCATCTTTTAGAGCAGAAACCAGCTGAGCAAGTGTAAATGATTTATTACAGCCTATTATATCACTGAGGAAAAGAAGAATGTCAGTAAGAGATGAGGAGAAGCATTTGAATTTACTACCAATTTTTTGTTTTGAGGATTTTGCTCCTGCTTGTTCTGTGGTTGTGTTATGATGCCATTTATACCAACTGCTACTTTAAAAAAAAAAAAGATAACAATAAGATAATTAACAAGACAACAAATGCTACTTGCTGGCCTACCTGAGCTGAGTTTCTAGATTTTTCTTACCCACTTCAGCCCATCCTGAAAATATGATTCAGCCATCTAGAAATTAGTCTTAATTTCTTTCGCAGGTGCAACGTATATCTGGAAAAACCCATTGATGATCAGTCACAGCAAAGTTTCCAGAGGATGAGTTCTTCCTCATATAATGAAACCACAAATTAGCCCATTGACTCAGTTGCCTGCAGTAGTGTTCAGACTTCACCTTTCCCGAAATTTACCTCTTTTAAAGTTTCTTGTTCAGTGTGTTACCAGACCAGTAAGAAGGGTTATTTTGTGAAAATATATTTCTTTCAAGGATGCGACTGATGTTGAAATGAACTAAGCTCATCAAAATGCAGAAGCCAGGTTCTGATTTAGGAAGATGACTGAAAACCTGTATTTATTTCTCCTCTCCAGTGTCCCATAGAAATGGCAGTAGACTGTGAAGTGTGTAAACCTGGCGATTCACAGACCTGTACCCCTGGGGCTAATAATACACTATATGTTAATTAAAAAATAAAAAATTATAAAATAAAAAAATATATATATAGTCTTGTAAAAAAAAAAGAAATGACAGTAAAGATATTTGAAGAGGGATAAACCCAATAATAATATGTGAGACTCATCCTTTCTTTTCCTCTTTCAAAAAAATAATCTCCCTCAAGAATCCTTTATACATTTCTCTAAAAAGAGTTTGTAACATTTCCCATTACCATAAGGTTGTAGAAATCCTTCCTCTTCTTTACCATTTATATATGCTCTTGTAGGCTATACTGCGGACCATATATCAGCTATACATTATAGCTGGCTTGTCTTTGATGGGTCAAGCTTTAGACTGTCTGCTTTACCCACAATCTTTTTCAGAAGAGATCATCCCTAAAGGGGCCTCACTGTTGTATATGGCCCCAGGAGAATGAACCAAGGTAACCAATCAAACCGGCTGGGGACACTTTAGGGGGCCAACATGTGAGCTTTGGCTAAATACATCTTTCTTAAGGAGTTCTGCATTTACGGCATTAGAATGAACCATTCATTTTGGGAGCAGAGTGAAATGCGCAGAGGGAAGGTAAGACACTGAAGTCATAGATACTCAGGAGGAATGAAATAGAAGTGATGTAGAAAGGAGAGGGAAAGTAGAGAGAAGGTAGTTGGAAGCAGCAGAAGCAGTAAAAATAGAAATAAAAAGTAAACGAATGCGCCAATAGAAGCTAAAGGGGCTTTGGGGAATCCTTTTAAAGAGGACGGCCTTGGTCAACATGCTGCTTTGGCTTTTAGACTTTCATGAAAATGAAAGTTCTATACACTAAGAATGTCAGCGCAGAAGAGATAAGGAATCTGTTCCTTGCTTAAGCCACTATAGTTGAGTTTTCCACTACCTAAAAATGAAAAATTTCAGGTGATGTGTCCTTTCTTTTTATCTTTGTATTTGTTGTCCTTTGTTTTTTAACTCTGGACTTAAATGCATAGAATTGGATTCACCTTAAATTTAAATTTAATTCTTTTAAATCTTTGTTAATGGCATACTGCCATCATTGGTCCATTCATAGCTCTCTTTCATTTTTTTTTTTTAAGATTTTATTTATTTGACAGATAAAGATCACAAGTAAGCAGAGAGGCAGGCAGAGAGAGAGGGGGGTAAGCAGGCTCCCGGCTGAGCAGAGAGCCCGATGTAGGGCTCGATTCCAGGACCCTGAGATCATGACCTGAGCCGAAGGCAGAGGCTTTAACCCACTGAGCCACCCAGGCACCCCTCTCTTTCATTTTCTTTTATTTCTTGATAATACCCACAAACCACTACACAATCCAAGAATTAGAACATTAACAATGATTTGAATCTCCCATGTCTTCCTCCCCATAGCATGCTCTTGCCTTCCTGACAGAAATAACCATTTTCCTAAAATCAGCGTTTACTGTTATCTTGCTTTCTTATTCCTTATATGAATGTATGCTTAATCAAAATATTTATTTAATTGTTTTTGAACTTTGCTAAAAGGGCATCATGTTGTATATAATCTAAAATTTGCTTTTCTCATTTAACAGTATGTTACCAAGATTCATATATACTGTGCCTATAGTTACAATTCATTCATTTTCACTGTTGCATAATATTCTATACTTAATGTGTACATTTCCCTGTTTCTGGGCATTTTGGTTGTTCCCAGTTTTTGTTTGGTTATTGCCATTACAACGTTGCTGTAAACATTCTTCTATAAAACTCCTGGTGCATGTTCCTTTGGGTAAATACTAAGGAGTATAGTTTCATGCCACAAGGTATGTGAATGTTCAACTATACAAGATAATGCCAAATTATTTTCCAAAGTAGTTGAACCAGTTTACACTCCTACTTGCAACATATGAAATATGCTGTTGCTCTACATCTTCTCCAATACACAGAATGCCAGATTTCTTAAATTTTGCCCAAAAAGTAGTGATAAAATAGTATTTCATTGTGGATCTTGATTTTTTAGCAGTGAATATGTGTTGCTTATGAAATCAGGTAGAAACAGTAAATATTTTAGTTCAGAAATTCACATTACATACATATAAACCCTAAACTTACAAGTTCCCGATGCTTCAGTGTCAGTAAGAAAAACATTTCACAATGATATTATGAGCGGAATGTGAACAAGGGCATAGACTATGTAGAGTTTCTTTTCTAAGCTGCTTACCAAGACAGATATACATTCTCTGATTCTTTTTTCCTGCTTAACAGTAAAGCAGCTCTTTAAGAAGATGTAGCCTATGGCATTGAGGGGGAAAAGAGAGGCTGGATTTCAGTCCTAGGATTTCTTTTGAATTCAAAGTCTGATTCCATAGGTTGTGTTTATGTGACATCAAAGTAACTATTTTAACTTAAGGGGCAAAAAGTGGGTCTGTGGCATCACATAGAAAAGTGACTTGAGGCACTGGATTGTATTTTTCATGTTTAACCACTCCGGCTAGCATTTATAGAAAGAGCCCCTCTTCAGTCAGACTACAATGTAGTTATTTTCCTCTTCCATAGAAGAGCTGAAAATTATTTAGAAGATCAACTGGCAGGTGTTATATAAACACCAAATGCAAGTGAACATTCCTTTCAAATAGTGCCGTAGTAAAACCAACAAGGCTCAAAGAATTGCAGTACTCCAAAGAACACAATACAAAAGCCTCAGAAATACTGATATTATTAGTGAAGTAAATCTACAACTTTGAATTTGAGGGGGGAAAAACAAAAACTAACATGATAAGGACACCAAAAAAAGAACAACAAAGTCTCTATGTAAAAGGAAGCAACCAATATTAAATAAAATGCCCTCCTATAACCAGAAGTACTGCTGCTTCCCACAGGTTCCAACTAAAGTGTTTTTACGCTGCAGAATTCTGGTTTACAGTGGCTTGTGTGGTTGAGGAAGTAACAGTGAAAATGCCTGTCTCCTGGAAGAAACAAAGGCCGGGTATAATGTAGGAAGGATAAGCTGTTTCTTGTTATTTTCCTCAGGACTTAAAGTCAATTCAATCCAACAAGTGTTCACTTGATTTCTATGTGGGAAGGCCCCTCCTTTTTAGTTTGACTTAATTCACAAGAACTTACTGAGCATCTAATGTTGGTCCCTGGTGAAGGATGTTAAATCTTTAATGGCACAGAAGACTCAGTGGTGGGGGGGGGGGATTCAAATGGGGACAACACTATGTGGCTGAAGGGCAGAAAAGACACCAGATAGAAGTTAACATCTGAAAGAGACCTTAAAAGATCGGGCTGGTGGAGATGGCTGCAGACTGTGTTCCAGATAGAGCAGCAGGAGCAAAAGCAGAAATGTGTAAAATCATTATACTTTAAGACAAGAGCAAATAGTTTAACATAATTGTAGAAGGGTAGGAGGAGACGTTCAAAAAGATAAATGGAGGCTGTATTGGTCAGAATTCTTTAGATGGAAGGTCACTGCAGTGCAAGTAAAACCGGACACCGCTCGGAAAGGCACGCACTGGCCCACTTCCCTGGAAAGACAGGGGATGCTCTGGCTTCAGTAGAGCTGGATCCAGGGACTCCCATCTTGCTCTCCAAACTTCACCTCTCTTCTCTCTGTTGGCTTCATTATCATGTTATACTTGTTAACTCCTGGCAGCTCCGATCTTTTATCATTGTTACATCTAACAGTTTCCACAGAAAATGAGCTTCTTTCTCAAATGTTTAGGCAAAACCCTCAGAATAGAGACTCGTTGTTCTGATTTAAGTCATTTCTGCCTCTCCCTGAACCAAGTACTGTGTCTTAGAGGGTATGTCATTTGTCCACTTCTAGAGCCAAGAAGAGGGATCAGTGCCAACCAAACCAATTGTATTAGTGAGTAGGGGGTCCCCACAAGGAATCTTAAAGGCACTTACCACAAAAGAACTGGCTTCTGGGGAGGAAAATTTGCAGATGTCCCCTCCTACGAAGCTATTTTGGGGGCTCTGACACCATGCTGATGAACATGCACCTGATTCAGCAGTGGAAGACCATTAAACATTTTTATGAAGAAAAGTACAATGATTAGAGTCGCCCAAGAATGATCTGGTCCAGGATGGAAGACAAGGAAGAGGTGGGAATGACTGAAAGTCAGACAAGAGATGAGAGGAGCCAGTGATAATTGTCTTTAAAATAAAATGAGGGCATGAACTAGAAATGTTGGCTCTGATATTTGAGAGACAGTGGATTAAAGACATTTTGTAAGTCGCACCAATTGGTTATTGGATGAATTCTGTGGAAGAGAATGAGGCATCAAAGATAATTGTGTTTTCAAATCTAGTCAACTGGAGAAACGGGTGTCAGAAGTTATTTGAGAATGAAGCCAGTTTAGCTTGTCAGTGCTGAGTTTGAGGATAAGTGGTGCTCCCAGTAGAGATTTTATCAGGCAGCTGGGAAGTGAAGCCTGAGTAAAATCCAGAAGCCAGATCCAAACAGTGGGAAACACCAAGATAACCCCAGAAGGCAGAAAGGTCAGGATAAGCAAGAGCATTCTGAAGCAGGGAGTGACCAATCCAAATACTTCTTATGTTTACGGCCAGAAGCGTGTGTAGAGTCCTGGCAGGTATTGAAGACAATCAATGGCCTGGGGTTTTTGCCCAGCTGGTCACTGTGGATAAGTAACAGAGACAAGGAAAGAGTACAGGGCAGATTATGTGACCAGCTGATTCTTTTCTTCATCTCTCCCCTAACAATTGAAAATTCTCATTTCTTCCACTTTTCTTACTTTTCAGACCTTGTGTATAGACTAATCCTCCAAGTTGGTTAGCCAGTCTGCAGATTTTTTTCATTCCCCAGTCTGTAGTTAGTTGTTGTCAGAATAGCTCCTTTGTGGATTATCAGTTTCCCCATGTTTGTAACGTTCATTCCAGTGGCTCCTGTGAAGGAAGCCATCTAAAATGGGACTAAGATCTTTGCTATGTATCAGAGTTGCTGGATGACTGTAACTGAGTTACTAGCCTTTTGAAACCCGTTTCCTCATCTGAAAAAAGAGAGTTGGTAACATACCAACTTCATAGGGTTGTCCTGAAGATTAAGTGAAATACATGTGGTACAGAAGCAATAGTGTTGTGTTTAACTTGTCTGGTTTTGTGTCCTAGTGAAAAATAATTGGCAAGTGAGGAGTTCAAAGCTGGAAAAGTATTCAGTCTTTCTGTTCTTGAATTTTTCACTTCACTCGTTATAGGATCCTCCTCCATCTCCAACCTCTCTCCACCCCAGAATCACATGGACACACTTTGAGAGTCTTATGGACAGTCTTCATTTCCACAGGGACATTGTGCCTGAGCAGAAGGAAGTATGTTATCCCTCCCCTTTCACCTTCACTGTGAGCACAGTGAGGCTGTTGTCATGGTGAAGACCCTCATGAGGTTCAGGGTGTGCAGAAGCAGAGGAAGGTGGAAGGACCTTCCAAACCCATGAGCTGTTATCCCTTTTTCTCAACCTTCATGAATAAATCAATACTATTTTAGCATTAGTGCTAACCAAGATCATAGGGGTATGGTGTGGGTAGGGGCATATTGTCATTAGATGTACTGTAGGAAGGAGTCTGGCACATAATAGAAAAGGGGCTGGGTGCAGGTGTGGGAGTCTCAGAGCCCTGGGGGGAGGGTGATGAGCTCAGGTGTACAGGAGGCCTGGGAAGACAGACGATGAAAGGGAAGTGGTGCCATTTGAGAGAGGCAAAAGGCAGGACTTTCTCCTTTGTCCTTTTGCTACAGATTAGAGTCAAAGTCTACATCCTCCTTGTCTTTTAAATATTGTGGTATCTTGACAAAAAGAGTAAAGGAGGAGGATGTGGACGGCCATCACAGGTGACATTAGAGGGGACTGGGAGGTGTGTGTGTGCTGCAGATGGGGAGCAATTCCTCATTCCCACAGTGGGACCAGCCAGCACCAAGTGTATGCGAAGGAATGACTCTTTAATGAATCTTGCTGTTTTGAAAAGACTGTTCATCTGTCAAGCTGACCAAAATAAATAGAAGCCCTAAAGAAAAGCCCTTCTCTTCAGTACTCTGATTACAGCTGGAGCTGACGTTCCACAGAATGTAATGATTTATTCAGCCTGAAGATGACTGGCTGCAGGGCAACAGGGGGATTTTCTTCTGCAAGAATTTCTGTTACGGCCTTTTTTGACCCTTCACCCTGGTGATTGAAATTTAAAAGTCAAATGAATGCATTTGCCATGAGTTATTGAGTTTTCCTACCCTGCACTTAGCATAGCTTGCTATTTGGGGGAAAATAGGATAAAGGGCTCTGTTCAGTCAAATGTCTGAATTCATGATCTCCCCAAGCATCTTGGATTTAGATGGTGGATTTGAGGATATAGAGAACATGGGTGTTTTTAGTAAGGGATGCAGCTTTCCTGGGGTTTGTTAGAGAGAAGCATATCAGCAAATCGGTGATGAGACAGAAATGAGGAAGGCAACTCAGGAGGTGATTTTAGGCTGTTCCAGTGAATTGTGGTTTCCAAGCCCTCTCTGCTTCTGTTGACCTGGTTTCAGGAATTGATTCATGGAAGCAGCAGCCTTACCAAAGAGGGTGGTAGAAAGATAAATTGTATTAACATTATATATGCCAAAATGAATCTGGAGATTTAATTGAAAAAGAATGGGTATCAGATCTGGGGCAGACAAGGCCAAAAGGAATCATAAGGCAGTTTTTTATTTTCCTGAAATTGCTTTAGAGATAGTTTTTATATTTAAGCCAAAAGTTTCCAAGATCGATAGTGATCTGACACTACAAGAAAGGCCACATCAGAAAGCCAGAGAAAATGAATGTATGTTGTAATAATATGTGATACACAAAAACCTATGCACTTGGGACCAGCCTGTGGTTGGCATTGTTTTTTTCTAGCTAGAAGCTTTTCCCTGAAGCTGTCAGAGTCAATGACACAGCAATTTAAAGATAGCAAGGGTAGAAATACAGATATTCATATTAAATAGCTGGGACACACAGCATAACTCAGAGAACAGTGTCTGATTGGAACTAGGAACACCTTTTTCTAAGATGGCTGTTTGAGCAGCCCTGACCACAACAGCCTCCCACTGGAAGGATAAAGAGAGAGCTGAGAGGCTTCCTAAAATTCTCTCATCCACTAAGCATCCCTACTATGCGTCAAGTGCCATGAGACTATACATAGAAGCAAGGTACTCAAGAATTTGAAAAGTGAGAAAATGCATAAATAGCCATGGTGTAACACACAATATGGTAAATTTCATAAGCATACAATAATCTCACAGCTAGCTTTCTGGCAATCTCTGGGACCCACTGAGCTGCTGAGCGACTGCCTGGCAAATCAAGATATGACTGTAGTATCCGGCAAACATTTATTCAGCAGCATCCATTAAGAAGTAAGCCCCATGGGGCAAGGAATTTAGTGTGTTTGGTAGATTAGTATTACTGTTGCAGTAAGAACAAAGACAGCAACAGTAACAGCTACTCCTTATTGAGAGCCTATGATGTCTAGCACTGTGGTACAAAGTTTTCAAATAGTCGCTCATTTAGTCTTTCACCAGCCTTATGAAATAGATATTATCCCCATTTCATTGCTGAGGAAACTGTGACTTGAATTGGAAAAATCAGCTTGCCTGATGTCACACAAAGCTGAAGGATAGAGGAGCAAAGATGAAACCTGAGCCAGCCATTGAAGAACAGGTAAGAGGGCCTGGCCACAAGGAGGTGGCCAACCGGCAAGAAACATGGAAGAAAAGTACGAGATTAGTTTGATGCAAGTCACAGGGCAAGTCATGGTATGACAGCTGTGCCAAGCCCATACAGGAGAATCGTAGATAACAGAGAATGTTCCTGCTGGATAACATCTGGTCTAAGGCTTCTCACACTTTAATGTGTATATGAATCATGTGGGGGTCATCTTAAAATGGAGACTCTGAATTCAGCATTTCCAGCAAGCTTCCAGGTGATATGATGCCCGAGGCAAAGGCTTCAATTTGGGTAGTAAGAGTCATACATTGGTCTCAGATGCTGATCTAAGAATCAGTACTCAACAGTCTATGAAGTCCAGAGTTAAAATGATAAAGATAACCAACTGAATTTTTTATATAATTTTATTCCATTTTTTCTTGTTATTTATGTTGTTATAATTCACTTTATTTGCAACACAATATTATTAAGATAGACTACATGAATATCAGAGTTAATCATAGACTAAAACTCTGGCAACCTTATGTCAGTCTCCAATTTTTTTTTTTTTCCAAAAAGCCTAGGAACCACTAATCTAATCCAAACTCTCATTTTATAGGTGGAGAAACTGAGGTGTAGAGTGGCAAAGTGCTTTCCCAATTAATAGAAGATGCAGGCTGAGAGTCTCCTGGCCCTGAAAGTAAAATCTAAGGCTACAAAAGTAGTTACATTAAAATGCAGAGAGCATTACTTAGTCACATTGAGAAGCCTTGATTTTGTAGTACAGGCAAAGACAAATCATGGAATATTTTGATAAGGGGAAGTGACATAATGAAATGATAAGTTGGGGCAACTGGTCTGGCGACAAAGTACAGCATAAGTGCCTAGAGGCAAGGAGATGAATTCAGAATCTAATGCTTGATTACCTTCATCTATAAAATAAAATCTAAGATGCCATCAGTTATAAGAAGTAGTTATGTACCCCAAAGAAAGAAAAATTCCTATCAATAAAACTACAACAAAATGATTTATCATTTTGGGATATTATCTTATGCATATCGAATTGCTCTTGTATAGTTATTTAGATATTGTTCTCATTTTTATTGTATATTACTTTTGAGCATTTATAAAAGTAAACTATGAGCCAGATGGATGGTTAAAGCCATGGTTCCCAAAATATGCACGAAGCCACCTCAAGAAACTCACAGCAGGATCATGGGATATTTTATATTTTCATGGGAAACACAGTGATCCTTGGACATCTGTTATTCCTGGTGCCAACAACGAGCTTGAGGTTATTCATAGTTTTAACATTAGGTCAGGCTACATTCTACATTCCTTTCAGTATTTTGTGAAGCTGGAGTATTGGCAGTTGCTGTGAGAAAAAAACAAATACTGAACTTCCTGTTATGAAATAGATAAGTCATGGGGATTTAATGTACAGTGTGGTCACTATAGTTAATAATGCTATATTTGATATTTTAAAGTTTGCTTAGAGAGTAGATCTTTAAAGTCCTCATCACAAGGAAGAAAATTACAACTATGGTGATAGTTGTTAACTAAACTTATTGTCATGATCATTTTGTAATATATATAAATATCAAATCATTATGTTGTATACTTGAAAATAATATATGTCAAGTATAGTCATAAAAAAGCAAATAATGCAAAATAATGTGGAATAGAATTAAGAGTTGTGCAGTGCCCAAAAGCATACCTGCCACATTAGAAAGTAATTCTAGTTATTTAAGAATGAAACAAAATTGGGGTGCCTGGTTGTCTCAGTGGGTTCAGTCTCAGCCTTCAGCTCAGGTCATTATCTCAGGGTCCTGGGATCGAGCTCTGCCTCGGGCTCTCTGCTCAGTGGGGAACCTGCTTATCCCCCTCTCTCTCTGCCTGACTCTCTGCCTACTTGTGATCTGTCTGTCAAATAAATAAATAAAATTTTTAAGAAAAAAGAATGAAACAAAATATTATTTTTTCAGATTTCCAAATGGCTACTAAATTGTTGGACCTAAGTATTTAATAAATACAACTGTTAGATATTTCTTTTGGCCTCGTGCTGTGAAAAAGAGCTGAGACCCTAGAAATGCAGTGAACCAGGGAAGTTTAGGAATCTGTGGGTTGAGATGTTCCTAAAACTTCTTCACATTCATAGAGCAACTCTTCTGGATTACTCTTTGATTCAGAGTAGTCTGCACCTCTGTTTTATCTATACATTATCTTCCATGCCGTCAGATGCATTGGTGATGCCTCATTTTCTAAAGAGTGCTCCACTAGAGTCACTGCAATTTTTTTCAAGCCCCATTCATTCTGAAAATTTTTGTTTATGGAAAAAAATCTCAGGGTATTTAATAGAGGTTTTCAGATAATAATTAGGGCTCATATTCCTTCCTTACGCATTCTGTTAGGAGCTAGCAGTTGAGAACAGTGAATTCCATTCATACCACCAGGAAAATTATGTCAGACTGAGCTAACATAGTCCACGACGAATGCACTATGACTGCTCTCTGACCAATAACAACTGTAAGTTGCCACAGAGTGAAAAACCAATTTCACTTGTAAATATGTTAAAATGTGAGAAAAGATACGTTTATCAACAAACCAACAAAATGTATTGCTATCTATATCACATTGTTACAGGAGTTGAGGTAATAATGTGGAAAGATGATCTGTAAACCATAAAGCACCACCAAAAGTATTTTAATGAGGGACCAGGTGATAATACCCTGAACAAGGGTATTTAAAAAAGGCTATAGGAGAGGGGCTACACTGGGGTTGAAGCACTGGGAAATAGAATCAATAGGATTTTAAAATCAGAACACAAAGGAGGTTGTTCAGCAAGTCTCAGGCTAAAGAAGACTGTCGTGTAAGTGCTTAATGAGGTAGTATGAGAAATGTACGATCCATCTGGCAGCCCCTTGGTCCTCCTTGTTATAATCCCATTCCACAGTTAGAGCTATAGACTCAAGTTATGTGCTCCTGACTCTGATGTTTATCCCATGGTAAAATTTAGAGTCCTTGATAAAATTACGATGGAAAGGAAGAAAATGTTCTAGATATTTATAGCAAATCACTTACATACTTCATCTTTAAAATGCAGTTTAAATTTGTAGTTAAGGTATAAATTTACCTGCTTTGGGAGAAGCAGGCCTGGATTACAAGTTCCCACAAAACCTTTTAGTAGCTGTATGACCTCGGACCTCCAAACCTCAGTTTCCCTCTCTTATAAAATAGGACTAATTATAATATCAATCCATATGGTTGTAATGAGAATTGAATGAGATAAACCATAAGTCACAGTGCTTGGCTTACATTTAATATTTAAATGTCAAAAAGACGAAGATACTTTAGTTCTTTTGTCACCTCCTGGCAGGGTTGGAATACTTTCTCATGAGAATTTGTTCCCATGCCTAAAATTTTGTTTTGAAAAGTTTCATGATGTATTAATAAACAGAAGCAAAAGTCAGTCATATGTAGGCTCTTTCCACTGTTCCATCTTCACTAGTTTGCCATAGTGTATGCTACCATCATGTTTTTTACAACTCAGAATCCTTCTACCTGGACATCTTTCTGCTCTTGACTCACTGGAATCTATTCTTCACCCTTATTTTTCTTCTTTTTCTTTTTTATTTTTATTATGTTATGTTAGTCACTATACAGAACATCATCAGTTTTTGATGCAGGGCTTAATCCCAGGACCCTGAGATCATGACCTGGACTCAAGGCAGAGGCTTACCCCACTGAGCCACCCAGGCGCCCTGAGACTGTCTTTTTTCCATTGGATTTTTTTTTCTTGCTTTGTCAAAGATTGACCATAGGGTTGAGGGTCAATATCTGGGCTCTCTATTCTGTTCCATTGGTCTATATGTCTGTTTTTGTGCCAGTACCCTCTCTTGGTGAAGACGGCTTTGTAATATAGCTTGAAATCAGGCAATGTGTTACCCCCAGCTTTTTTCAACATTTCCTTGGTGATTTGGGGTCTTTTCTGGTTCCATACAAATTTTAAGATTGTTTGTTCCAGCACTTTAGAAAGTGACAATGGTATTTTGATTGGGATGGCATTGAAAGAATAGACTGCTCTGGGCAGCATAGACATTTTAACAATATTTATTCCTCTGATCCATGAGCATGGAATATTCCCTCTATCCTTATACTCTGAAGAGTTTTAATCAGGAAAGGATGCTGTATTTTGTCAAATGCTTTTTCTGCATCAATTGAGAGGACCATGTGGTTCTTCCTTCTTCTCTTATCTTATCTTCCTTCTTCTCTATCACATTGATTGATTTGCAAATGTGGAACCACCCTTGCATCCCAGGGATAAATCCCACCTAGTTGTGGTAGATAATTCTTTTAATGTACTGTTGGATCCTATTAGCTAGGATCTTGTTGAGAATTTTGGCATCTATATTCATTAGGGATATTAGTCTGAAATTCTCCTTTTTGATGGGGTCTTTGCCTGGTTTTGGGATCAAGGTAATGGCCTCACAGAAAGAGTCTGGAAGTTTTCCTTCTGTTTCTATTTTTTGAAACAGTTTCAGGAGAATAGGTATTATTTCTTCTTTGGATGTTTGGTAGAATTCCCCAGGGAATCCATCAAGCCCTGGATTCTTGTTTTTTGGGAGGTTTTTGATCACTGCTTCTATCTTGCTACTGGTTTTTGGTCTATCTAGGTTGTCATTTTCTTCCTGTTTCAGTCTCGGAAGTTTATAGGCTTCCAGTAATGCATCCATTTCTTCTAGGTTGCTTAACTTACTGGTATATAGCTTTTGATAATAATTTCTGATGATTGTTTGTTTCCTTGGTGTTAGTCATGATCTCTCCCCTTTCATTCATAATTTTATTACTTTGTGTCTTTTTTCTTTTGGATAAGTCTGGTCAGTAGTTTGTCAGTCTTTTAATTCTTTCAAAGAACCGGCTTTTAGTTTCATTGATGTGTTCTACTATATTTCTGGTTTCTAATTCATTGACCTCTGTTCTAATCTTAATTATTTTCCTCCTCATGCAGGAAGATAAGCTTAATTTGTTGATTCTCCGGTTCTTTAAGGTGTAAAGATAGTTTGTGTATTTGGGATTTTTCTATTTTTTTGAGTGAGGCTTAGATGGCTTTTGTATTTCTCCCTCTGTATGGCCTTTGTCATATCCCATAGCTTTTGGACCAAAGTATTTTCATTCTCATTGGTTTCCAGGAATTGTTTAAGTTCTTCTTTGATTTCCTGGTTGACCCAAACATTCTTGAGCAGGATGGTCTTTAACTTCCAAGTGTTTGAATTTCTTCCAAACTTTTTCTTGTGATAGAGTTCCAGTTTCACAGCATTGTGGTCTGAGAATATGCAGGGAATAATCTCAGTCTTTTGGTATCAGTTGAGACCTGATTTGTGACCTAGTATGTAGTCTATTCTGGAGAAAATTCCATGTGCACTCAAGAAGAATGAGTATTCTGTTGTTCTGTATATATCTATGAGGTCCATCTGGTCCAGTGTGTCATTCAAAGCTCTTGTTTCTTTGTTAATTTTCTGCTTAGATGATCTCTCTGTCGCTGAGAGTGGAGTGTTGACATCTCCTACAATTAATATATTATTATCAGTATGTCTCTATTTTGATAAACAGTTGGCTTATGTAGTTGGCTGCTCCCATGTTGGGGACATAGGTATTTACAACTGTTAGATCTTTTTGTTGGATAGACCCTTTATGAATGATATAGTGTCCTGTATCTCTCACTACAGTCTTTAGCTTAAAATCTAATTTGTCTGATATGAGAGTTGCTATCCCAGCATTCTTTTGAGGTCTGTTGGCATGAAATATAGCTCTCCATCTCTTCACTTTCAGTCTGGATGTATCTTTAGGTTCAGAATGAATCTCCTTTAGGCAGCATATAGATGGGTCCTGTCTTTTTATCCAGTCTGCAACCCTGCTGTTTTATGGGAGCATTTAGGCTGTTCCTGTTGAGAGTGATTATTGAAAGATATGATTTTATTGTCATCCTGTTGCCTGTGAAGTCCTTGTTTCTATAGATTGTCTCTGTAAATTTCTTGTCTATACCACTCTTGGGGCCTTTCTCCTTTTATAAAACCCTCCCCCACCCCCCTATTTCTTGCAGGGCTAGCTTAGTGGTCACATATTTCAGTTTTTGCCGGTCTTGGAAGGTTTTTATCTCTCTGTCCATTCTAAATGACAGCCTTGCCAGATAAAGTATTTTTGGCTGCATGTTCTTCTCATTTAGTACCCTGAATATGTCTTACCAGCCCTTTCTGGCTTGCCGTGTCTCTGTGGACAAGTCTGACGTTATTCTGATGTTCCTTTATCTGTATGTAAGGAATCTCTTCGCCCTAACTGACCTTAAGATGGTTTCCTTGGTTTTAAGATTTACAAGTTTTACTATTACATGGCTGGGCATTGGTTTGTTGTCCTTGATCTTGGGAGGGGTCCTCTCTGCCTCTGGAAATGAATGCTTGTTTCATTTCCCAGATTAGGGGAATTCTCAGCTACAATTTGCTCAAATATATCTTCTGTTCCTCTTCTTTCTCCACCCTTTGGGGATCCCAATCATTCTGACATTGGAACATCTCATGGCATCATTTATTTCTTTAATTCTGTTTTATGGATTTTAAGCTGTTTGTTCTAGGCCTCCTCCTGTTCCTTCTTTTCTATCAGTTTGTCTTCTAGATCACTAATTCATTCTTCTGCCTCATTAACCCTGGCTGTTAGAGAATCTAGATTAGATTGAATCTCACTGACAGCATTTTTAAGTTCTGCCAGGTCACCTCTCATTTCTTTTTTTTTTTTAATATTTTATGTATTTATTTGACAGACAGAGAACACAAGTAGGCAGAGAGGCAGGCAGAGACAGAGAGGAAGGGAAGCAGGCTCCCTGCTGAGCAGAGAGCCCAATGGGGGCTCGATCCCAGAACCCTGGGATCATGACCTGAGCTGAAGGCAGAGGTCTTATCCCACTGAGCCACCGAGGCGCCCCCCCTTTTTTAAAATTTTTTTATTTTTTTAAATTTTTTTAAATTTATTTTTTATTTTTTTTACACCTCTCATTTCTGCCCTTAGAGAATCTCTGTTGCCATTAATGGTTTTCTCCATCCTAGGTATTGTCTGCCTAACTGTTACTCTGTAGTCTATTTCTGACATCTTGCTTCTATCCATTTCCATTAGTTAGTTGAGTGGCAGAGATCACAGTCTCTGAATTTTTCCTATATTGGGGGTTCCTACTCTTGGTCATTCTGTTGAGGGGTGGTTGAGGGAATGTATAGAGTCTAAATTACTGACCACAACTGAAGCAAGATGCACCTGTTTTACAGAGACCTTAAGGTTGTTGACCTTTTGTTCTTCCAGCCTGTCTTCTGGAGGAGGGGCCTGCCATTCTGTTATCCAGGCAACCCTGTTTGGGCAGAGTTGCCCTGCCCCCTGTTGGGGGGGGTGGGTGGGATGGGCTCAGTGAAAACCTGTTTTGGGGGGCTTTTGTTTTCTGGGTGCTTTCCGTGGTGGCTTTCTGCATCTCTTCCCAGAGTCAGAACAGAACTGACTGTATCCAAATATCTGTCTCAGAACAAAGAGATTGTAGTCTGTTTTCCAGAGAGCCCTCCAGGCCACACTGACTCTGTTTTTGTCTGTGCTGCTAAAAACCACAGTGTCCTAGGTTGTGCCCCCATAGCAACACTCCCAGCCCTCACTTCCAGATCCAGACACATCTCTACCCTTTGTGCTTCTAAAAACCGCAAGCGGCCCCAGTTTGCACACGTGCCCCTGCAACTCCAGGTTTCAGTCTGGGGGGCTGCCCTAAAGTCCTTTCCCTCCCACTACTAGTCTGCGATTCTGTGCCTGGTCCCCAGCGCAGAAGGCTTTTGCACTCTGGTAGCACAGGATCCCGGAGGCTTCTTCCCCCTTCTGTTTAGCTTCTGATATCTGCCCACAGAATCATGGCTCCCCACTTCATACCTGGAAACCAATCGCCAGAGATATTCTGTTTGTAGAGATCTGGGTATATATTCTTACATCTCAGGCTGATTTTGTGAGTGTTCAGAGTGGTCTGGTAGATATCCAGTTCAATTTAGAGGACTGGTTGAAATAGGGTCTCCTACTCCTCTGCCATCTTTATGCCTCCTCTCCGCATTCATTTTTAAATGTCCTTCTGATTCTGTCATTATTCAGGTTAAAATCCTTTTAACAGTTTCTCATTTCAGTGAGAATAAAGCTCAAATTCAGTACCTAGATTTTCCAAGTCTGATGTTCTATCTCACATCCTACCATATCACTTCTCTCCAGCAGTGTTCATCTGCCCTCTGTTCCTTCAGTATGCCAAACCTATTCCCATTGTAGGAACTTTCATGTTCCCTGTGCATAGCACTATTCGCTCACTATTTTTCTTGTTCATTAGTTTATTTAACAACGATGTTTTCTCCATCTGCTCCCAGTTCCACCCCTCAGAATGTAAACTCCATGACAGCAGATGTTGTCTTGTTCTTTGCTATATACCCGGTGCCTAAAGCACTATCTGGCACATACAAAACATTCTATAAATAATTGCTTAATCATAAATGAACACATACAAATTAAACATAAACAGAATACCATTCTATATTTACCCTTTGGGGTGTACATTTCTTTTCTTTTTTTTTTTTTTAAGATTTTATTTATTTATTTGACAGAGATCACAATAGGCAGAGAGGCAGGCAGAGAGAAGGGGGAGCAGTCTCCCTGCTGAGCAGAGAGTCCGATGTGGGGCTTAATCCCAGGACCCTGGGATCATGACCTGAACCAAAGGCAGAGGCTTTAACCCACTGAGCCACCCAGGTGCCCCTGGGGTGTACATTTCTTAAGAGACAATATTCTATAAGCAATAAATACCAGCATACATTATAATTTATACCTGGTAGTAAATGATTGAAAGAGTCCTGCCCAGGTACTGACAGACTGAATTTGCACAAAGCCAAGGAAATGATGTCTTATTGTCATTTCCCTTTGTTTTAAAAGTATTCAGTAACCAAGAGCTCACTGTAGTGTTTTTCGCTTTATATCTAAAAGGCCTTCTGGTTCTAGTTCCTAAAAGATTTCCTTGTCAAAGGAAATGAGCAAACAGTTAATCACAAAGATTGACATTCCATAGCAATTTAAATCCCTTACAGTTACTTGATTCTCCTAGTATTTAACATGCAAGCCATTCTAAGATGCCAGGCTAGAGTGTGTTCTGAATAGCCATCAAGTGGAGGAGATATTTATCTCTCCATGTATCTATCCACATATAGGACTCAATCTCTCTCTGTCTTTCCTTTCCTCTACTTGTTGTTGGTAGAGAAAATTTTGATTTACAAATAGAAATTTATATCTTTGAATTCTTTACTCACAAAGCTGGCAAAAACTAGGGGCCAGACACATTCATTCCAGCATGAAGGACTAGTCTCTTTTAAGCACTCAGCAGTAACAGCTTATAAATCTGTCTGCATAATATTATTTATTCAAGGAAAATCTGTAACTTAATTACTGGGAAGGTACAGCAGAAAGAAATGGTCCTCAAACTCTGAATCAATGTAAAAAGATTCTGTTCAGTTTATTTAAATTAAAATGTTTATTGAACAACCACTATTATTACTGCTATAGGCAGTCATCAAGTCAGACACCCAAGGTGGAAGAAAGAGCCTTGGGAACAGCATGTAAAATGTCAAGCACAAGGCTAGACACGCGAAAGGTACTCAGCAAATATTGGCTTTCCCCTCAGTTTCTTGGTTCCTCCTATTACTCTGGAGACATGTCTTCAAAGGTAGTGTAACTCAACTCATATATACACTGAGGTGGGTAAAGGTGGGGGCAGCAGCCCAATGTGACAGTATCTGTGCCCAGAATGGGGTAGGATACTTCACATACATAAAAATCTCATTTCCATCTTTGTAGGTAGGTATTTGCCAAAATGGGAAATGGAGGCACTGAGAAATTAAATAAATTGCCCAATAATATGTGGTAGACCCAGAATGCAAATTAAATTCTGGTCACTCATAGCTATGTTCATTTTGCTCAGAACACATTTATTGTTCACCTTGAATCCCTGAGGCTGAGGATTCAAACAAACAGGACATGCTCCAAATGCTTAAAGAGCTTTCATCCAATGTGGGATGAAACATAAAATAAGTAACTTTTTTAAAGTGAAAATATGGGGCTGGGTGCCTGGGTGGCTCAGTGAGTTGAGCCTCTGCCTTCGGCTCGGATCATGATCTCGGGGTCCTGGAATCGAGTCCCGCATGGGGCTCTCTGCTCTGCAGGGAGCCTGCTTCCTCCTCTCTCTCTCTCTCTCTCTGCCTGCCTCTCTGCCTACTTGTGATCTCTGTCAAATAAATAAATAAAATATTTTTTTTTAAAAGTGAAAATATGGGGTGCATGGGTGGCGTAGTTGGTCAAATGTCTCTTGATTTTGGCTCAGGTCATGATCTCAGGGTTGGAGCCTTCCGAAGATTCTCTCTTTTCCTCTCTATCTGCCTTTCCCCCGCAAAAAAGGTGAAAATATTTTAACAGAAGTATGCTTGGTAGGACAAAAGAGAAAATGTCTCACTTTGCCAGAGTGAAGTAAGGGTGGGCAATAGTGAAGACTTCCCCAGGATGTGGTAACAGATGAGTCTTGAAAAAATACACAACTACTACAATCTTTGAGCAATCTTTGGAGAGGAGGAGAATGAGGAGATGAGGTGATGAGAGAGTGAGAGGGGAGGAAGTCAGTCTGGGTGTTGGGAATTGCAAATGCTAGGTCCAGAGGACTTTAGGGAATACAGATCTTCCCATTTGGTCTGGAATGTGAGTGTGTGTGATGGCAGTGGCAGGAGATAAGCCTGGAGAAGTGAGCAAAGGCCAGGCAGGAGTGGCTTGTGTCAGGCTGAGGGCTTCAGACCTTACCTTGTAAGTAATGGGGACCCAGTGAAAGATCTTGAGCCAGGAGATGACATTCTCAGAATGGAGGAGTCAAGGAGATCTGAGAAAAGGCTTCTGCACCGGTAGTCCTGGCAAGAGAGGCTGAGGCTCTGAATCAAAAGCTCAGAAATGTACCTCTCTGGGTACTCTCCACTGCCCAATTTAGCTTGGTGTGCTCCTTGTAGCAGCTCTGAGCCTTTGGCAATATTAACCAACTTCCAGGGACAGAAGAGAGCCCTATTCTCAGCCAGTGTCTGGCACTCACTCTTCTGTTCAGTCCTCCAGTTAGATTTTATGTAGGTTGTTGTCCCAGTGATGTTGACTTTGCAAGGGTTCTGAAATTAGCCCATTAGTCACTCCTCGCATCAAGTTAAGGAGACTCCTATTAAAGTACACCAGATTCCCTAGGAGGAATGCAGCATTATCAGCCACTAATGCCCTGCCCTTAATTGCTTCACCAGATTAATTGGGTGGCTCCCCAGCAGGACCTTAATCAAAGGAGGGCAGAATAGGTAAATGTTGATGAAGTGACAGAATAAATGAGATTCAAAGCATTGGGCACAAGCTGGGGGAGAAAGAACTGTGTTCAGCAATCTGGGCAGAAATGGAGCATCAAATACACAGGAGAAGATCAGGAGAGGTGGAGGAGCAAAGAACTTAAATACAAAGGATGCCAAATGGGCTCATCAAGCAAGGAACCCACTTAAGGTATCCCTTTTACCATCTATGACCTTCCCTCAATCCTAAAGAGAGACTATCTCCTGAGAAAGGAATGTAGAATAATCACTGTCATTCCTACATTTCATTCAGCTCTTACAATGTGCTGAACAGAGTACCTGAAACTTTCTATGCATTTTCTCAGTCAGCCTCTACTACCATGATATGAACTAGGCTCACTGTTTCCAGGTTTCCCAGGAAGAGACTGAGGCTCAGGGAGCTTAAGTAAATTGCTCACAGTCATTCAGCTGAGTAGCAGAGTCACGATTTGAGTCTAGATGCATTTGGTTCCAGAGTCTTAACCAGTAACTCAACTACTTCATCATTCCATCTGTCACTACCTCAACTCTTCTGACTTGTGTGGGTCAGCCTTTAGTAATAATTGGCTGCATTTTAAAAGGCTCCAGCGCCAACCCAGCTCCCATCTGCACCAAATCTAGGCACTTTACTATATCCTTACCATAGCCAAGAGCTGCACTCTGTGGCTCACCAGGAGATTCATTTTACCTGCAGTTTGAGCACAAACAGAAGAATGTACATCCTGAGGAAGCTGCTGGATTCTTGCATAGTAAGAAGTGTCTTCTTACTATGTAAGAAAACTTCTTACTAAGTAAGAAGTTTAAGGTCTGTCTGACCTTAAAGCAAATGCATGTCTATTTATGACTCTCTCAGGAGATGATGCTTGAGCTGACTTGAATGATAGGTCATAGAGGTGAAAGTGGAAACTGTAGGCAGAGGTAATACCATAGACAAAGGCATGTAGGCATGATTAACCAAAAAAAAGCTTGGAGAATGGTGAGGAAGGTGTTTGTGGAAGAAGACAGATAGCAGGAGATGAGAATGTTATTCAGTTGTACAGAAGCTTTACAGAGACATAAGTAGAAATCCTAATAAGAGCTGTTAACAAACAGTTAAAGACTAAATATGAGTACTTACCTGATAGTTTACCAAAAAGCCTTATCTCCTGCTGCGGGAGGCAGTCACATCTGAGGAGCAAGATCAAGATGTGATCATTGAGGTTCCTGAACTCTGATATTTAAATGCTCACAATCAAAGTAGGTCTTATGTACTAGGATAAGGGCTGACATTGGGAAAACCTGGGACCCTGAGACATTAAAGGGAGACATCTGAGTGAGTGTGTCTTTGGCTCTTAACTGTGTAGAACCCCCTCAAATGTCAGAGCTTGAAGAGATGGCCCACCTCTCTGGAGAAGAGTTAGAAGCCCCAAAGGGGAAGATTCAGCTAAGCTCATTTCCCCATGAAGCAACAGATAACCCCCTTAGGAGCTCATCCTACCTTCACTCCTGGCTGCCAGGCTAATTACTAGGATTAAATCCCCGCATAACTTGGCTGAGAACATGCTGGGCTTGAGAAGGATGGAAAGAGATTTTGGCTAAAGAAATTGGAGGAATTACCCTATGTATACACATGGGCGAGGAGTATATCCCTGGGATTGAGTTTTGAAGGTGCTTAATCAAAGGGTCAGAGCATAAAACTGAATAAACAGAAAATCAGCAACTGGTAACACTTTCTCAGGACAGAGAACTTACCACCCTGGCATGGACCCAAGGGGATGAAGCAAACTTTCAACTTGGGTGACTTTTAGGAGCCTGGGGGGGGGAAAAATGTCATCTTGTGCTAGACAATGGAAATGCCTGAATTGCCATGCATATGGTAGAGGAAAGCATAAAAAGGCTGCAGGAAGTGGGATAGTGGAGTTGATATATTATGTGAAACTAAAAGACCTCCTGTAGGAAAGCATTCCATGGAGGACCCCAGAGCAAGTATCACTCGCCGAGGCCATCAGGAATGTATACCAGCAGCACCCAAAGGTTCAGTGATGGCCTCCTCTATAGGCCTGGGATGATGGTAAAAGAGATGGTCCCAGAGCTGGACTCATGATGGGGAAGCAAAGTAATGGAGGCCAAGCAGTGATGCTCAGCTACTAAAAGCCAGCAGGTCACAATTACTGTAATAACCAGTAAGGAGAGGGGGGCAGCCAAGGATGCTTGACTTTAGGGAGTTGTGGAAAAATTCATAGAGGAAAAATTGGCCAGTATTAACTAGTATCTACAACTAGAAGCAAGACCAGAGGACACAAGTAAGCTGCATGAGCAAGTAGCCTACCCCTGTATCACAGTTGCATCAGAACCATTGTCTCACATCTCTGACTGTATATGGGGCCCTTATGATCAGCTATAGGTAGAGGAAAATGTCTAGGCTTTGTTTGCAAATGGATCAGCTTAGTATATCTGTACAAGTGAAAAATGGATGGCAACTGTATAGCCACATTCAGGGAGAGCTTTGAAATACAATGGAAAGGGAAAATCTCCCCAATGAGCAGGTGATATACCTCATGATTTGCTTTGTGTGCAAGAACAAGTGGTCTAAGATAAGAAAGAAAACACACACACACACACACACACACTCTCTCTCTCTCTCTCTCTCTCTCTCTCTCCTGGACAGTGACAAGTAGCCTAACCAGATGGCCAGGAACCTAGAAGAAAAAGCACTTGAAAATCAGAGATAATAACTTCTGGTGTAAAAGCAAATGGATAGCATATGGAAGTGGGTACAAAGTATGAAGATTTTCACACATTAATGCCCAGCAGAAAGCATCAACTATGGAGAAGACAGTGAATAACCAACAAGAAAAAATGGTTACATTCACTAGCTCTCATCACTGTCACCCCAGAATTGGAATGATGGACATATAATCAGAGTGGCCCAGTGGCAGAGATGGAGACTATCTATGAATATAACACCATGTATTCTCATTTGCTAACTGTTACTGTCTCTGAATAGCCAACCTTTGAGCAGCAGAAACCAATCAGTGTTGATCCCTCAATCTGGCCCTGTTCTTTCAGCAAATTGACTATCTTCTTTGTGGTAAGTGAACTACACTGAACCCCTTTCACTTTAAAAGGTTCACCCTCACAAGGGTAGATATATGAGTTTGCCTTTCTTTCCATAGATCCTCAGGCAGCATCACTATCTGGGGGCTTATAGGGTGTTTGTTCCATAGGATGAAATCCACATAACATAGCATCTAATAAAAAAAACAAAACAAAAAAACAAACAACAACAACAACAAAAAAAACCACTGCTCAGCAAAGAATTCACTGTTTGCATCACCCATTGCACCTTCCCGAATCAGCCAGCCTCATACCAGACTGTACTAGAACAACCTACTGAAGACACATCTGAAATAACATTCTTAGGTGCAGTGCTCTGCAGGGATAGGGTGCCATCAGAGACCTCTAAATGGCCTCAGTAGGAAGAGAACATGGATCTGGAAACATGAAAGTAGAAATAGAAATGTTCTCTGTCTTTCTCCTTGCTTTAACTCTGGCCTCTGCAAGATTAGAGGTCCTGGTAACCAAAGGGGTACATTCTTGTGAGAAACAGAGTAAGGATCCCCATGAACTATAAGCTATGATTCCTGCCAGATTGCTGTGGACTCCTTGAGTCCAAATGCTAGCAGGTAAGACGTGGAGTCAACATTTTGGTAGAGATAATTTAACCCAACCAGCAGGAAGAGCTAGGGCTGCTTTGACAAAACAAGGACAGGAAAGTAGATGTGTGCAACAAAGGTAGTTTGGTTGGGTGTTTTCTTGATAACTTTCTTGCTTGTAACTGTGAGTGGACATGTGCAGCAACCATAGCCTGAGAAAATTATGATTTCTAAGAGATCAGACCCATTAAGATTGAGGTTTTGGGTTATGGGACAATACTGGCAGAAGAGACAGTTTAGCGTGAGAGGAGGAAAAAGATGAGTACCGTTGAGGCTTGAGATCAATGGTAGCAATGGGGGCTGTAGTTATCCCTACAGAATTACCTCTTCTAAGTTTCCCTTCAGGAATAGAGGTACATGAGGACCATGGAAAACATGAATGGAGAAGTGAATCTGTGCAGCATATAGTGTAAAGTGTGGCATTCATGAAGATATGCTGGTCCAGACCTCCAAACTGCTGTAAGATACACAGTTAATGGATGAATTCTGTCTTCTACCCTGGAAACACTGAGACCATACTTTTCACAGACTGCCCCCAATTACTAAGTACAGCAGGTTCATAGAGCCAGTCCACTTCTGCTCAACATGGGATTCCTCTAACAGGAAACTTGGGCTCAGTGATGTCTCATCAGCACAGCTGAAATTTTCTTAGAGCTGTACTGTGGTCTGTGGTTTTCCCATCTAATCCTGACTTCAGTCTCTGCTTTCATGGGTATCAGATCTGCAATGTGATTTAAAAGCTCTCTCTGGGGGCACCTGGGTGGCTCAGTCAGTTAAGTGGCTGCCTTTGGCTCAGGTTATGATCTCAGGCTCCTGGGATTGAGCCCCACATCGGGCTCCCTGCTCTGTGGAGAGCCTGCTTCTCCCTCTGCCTGCTGCTCTGCTACTTGTGCTCTCTCTCTCTCTGTCAAATAAATAAATAAAATCTTTAAAAAAAAATAAATAAGAGCTCTCTCTGGCTACTTCAACACCTTTCTCTTGCACAGGCACTTCCCCCAGTAGATCTCTTGGATGTCTAATACCATCTTGGTAACTGTTTCTCAGAAGTCCCAAACTGACACACCTACTATATGTTCCAGAAAACAGGAATCATGTCTGTGTTGTTTACTACTGTATCCCCAGTGCCTAGCATCATTCCTGGTAATTGAATTAACCAGTGCACTCGTTAATCATAGCAACATCAATAGCATGGTAGCAGTGGGACCCAGACTGGATGGAAATGGAGCCAAGTCCACAAGTCCAGGACACTCTTTCAGGAACTGAAAAAGAAAAGTGAAAGAGAAGTAAGATTTGGGGTTGAGGGGCACCTGGGTGGCTCAGTGGGTTAATGCCTCTGCCTTCAGCTCAGGTCATAATCCCAGAGTCCTGGGATCGAGCCCCACATCGGGCTCTCTGCTCCTCGGGGAGCCTGCTTTCTCCTCTCTGCCTAATTGTGATCTCTGTCTGTCAAGCAAATAAATAAAATCTTTAAAAAAAAAAAAAAGATTTGGGGTTGAAGGTGACTAGAAAAGAAAGCAGTATCGAAAGGAGCTCTTTTGGGGTTAGAGAGGTTTAGTCACGTAAGCTGAGGAGAAGTCAGTGAAGAAGGAAACACTGAAGGTACACCAGAAATAGAATAAAATTAAAGAAATGAGGAATAGAGGATGGGGGCAGGGAAGGGGTGGGAAGCTGAGCAATTGCCTTGGAGTCCCTATTTTTCTAAAGTTATAGGACAAAAGATCATCTGCTGAAAGAGAGAATCAGAAGAGACCCCGAATTGCTAAGGAAATGTTGAAAAACAAAAAACTGGTGGCATCACATTACCTGATTTCAAACTTTACTACAAAGCTGTGATCACCAAGACAGCATGGTACTGGCATAAAAACAGACACATAGACCAGTGGAACAGAGTAGAGAGCCCAGATATGGACCCTCAACTCTATGGTCAAATAATCTTCGGCAAAACAGGGAAAAATAACCAGTGGAAAAAAGACAGTCTCTTCAATAAATGGTGTTGGGAAAACTGGACAGCTATATGTAGAAGAATGAAACTCGACCATTCTCTTACACCGTACACAAAGAAAAACTCAAAATGGATAAAAGACCTCAACGTGAGACAGGAATCCATCAGAATCCTAGAGGAGAACATAGGCAGTAACCTCTTTGGTATCAGCCACAGCAACTTCTTTCAAGATATGTCTCCAAAGGCGATGGAAACAAAAGCAAAAATGAACTTTTGGGACTTCATCAAGATCAAAAGCTTCTGCACAGCAAGGGAAAAGGTCAGAAAAACAAAGAGGCAACCCACGGAATGGGAGAAGATATTTGCAAATGACAGTACAGACAAAAGGTTGATATCCAGGATCTATAAAGAACTCAAACTCAACACACACAAAACAGATAATCATATCAAAAAATGGGCAGAAGATATGAACAGACACTTCTCCAATGAAGACATACAAATGGCTATCAGACACATGAAAAAATGTTCATCATCACTAGCCATCAGGGAGATTCAAATGAAAGCCACATTGAGATACCACCTTACACCAGTTAGAATGGCCAAAATTAGCAAGACAGGAAACGTGTGTTGGAGAGGATGTGGAGAAAGGGGAACCCTCTTACACTGTTGGTGGGAATGCAAGTTGGTGCAGCTACTTTGGAGAACGGTGTGGAGATTCCTCAAGAAATTAAAAATAGAGCTTCCCTACTTCCCTGCAATTGCACTACTGGGTATTTACCCCAAAGATACAGATGGAGTGAAAAGAAGGGCCATCTGTACCCCAATGTTCACAGCAGCAATGGCCACGGTCGCCAAACTGTGGAAAGAACCAAGATGCCCTTCAACGGACGAATGGATAAGGAAGATGTGGTCCATATACACTATGGAGTATTATGCCTCCATCAGAAAGGATGAATACCCAACTTTTGTATCAACATGGACGGGACTGGAAGAGATTATGCTGAGTGAAATAAGTCAAGCAGAGAGAGTCGATTATCATATGGTTTCACTTATTTGTGGAGCATAACAAATAACATGGAGGACATGGGGAGATAGATGGAGAGGAGAAGGGAGTTGAGGGAAATTGGAAGGGGAGGTGAACCATGAGAGACTATGGACTCTGAAAAACAACCTGAGGGTTTTGAAGGGGCGGGGAGTGGGAGGTTGGGGGAACCAGGTGGTAGGCCTTGAGGAGGGCACGTATTGCATGGAGCACTGGGTGTGGTGCAAAAACAATGAATACTGTTATGCTGAAAAGATATAAAATAAATAAATTAATTAATTTTAAAAAAGAGAGTGAGAATGGGAAGTGAGGGATAGTGGAGACTAAGGAGGGATTGGGTGAAACAGCCCCTGATGGTGAATGGACATAAGAACATTCTGGGACATGTGGAAGACTAAGGAGAGGGGCCTCTGCTAAAGCTGGAACCATGCATCTGTAAAATCAGCTATGGGATTTTCTTCAACATCTCCTAGGGGCTCCTGTGTAGAATGGAAATACCAGACAACTATGATAATACAGAGTTGAAGTGGCAGGCTCCAATAGGGACTCAGGTGAAATAATGGTAAGCAAGAGGAAGGTGATGGTAACTTATTTTAAACAGTGATTTACCAGAATCCATATTTGAAGGAAGGAGACCTATTCCCACTTAATGGAATATTAAACTAACCACCTTTACTCCTGCATCTTGTCTAATTGTCCCATATGAAAGTATTTTCCACCCACAGATGAAGTCCTGGAGGCTCAGAGAGTTTTTTTTTTTTAATATTGTATTTATTTATTTGACAGATGAAGATCACAAGTAGGCAGAGAGGCAGGCAGAGAGAGAGAGAGAGGAGGAAGCAGGCTCCCCACAGATCAGAGAGCCCGATGCGGGACTCGATCCCAGGACCCTGGGATCATGACCTGAGCCGAAGGCAGAGGCCCAACCCACTGAGCCACCCACGCGCCTGGCTCAGAGAGTTTTGAAGAACATGACCATGTTCCCTCAAGTTCTGTGTGTGAAAAAAGTCTTTCAAGGTTTGGAATTGACTGGGGTTGAGGTGGGGTTGGGGAGAGTGATGTCTCATGCTTAAATCTCATCTGAACATTATTTTATGCTTACTTTTAAGAATGTATACTTATTTAAGATTTTTTACTTATTCTTAGGAATATTCAAGAAGGGAGGCTATGACTTACATGGTTCAAATACTCTAGGTCATTAAATAAATAGTAACTGCATTGATTTTTCAAAAACTTACGAACAAGTGTTTGGGCTGAGTTCCATTTTTTTCTTCTCTTTTAACAACCATCAGGCTGTTTTATATATAAATTTAAAAATGATTTTTATCAAGCAGATAGACAGTTTTGCAGGTAAGCATACCAACCTTTGCTATGTGTGGAATGAGACACTGTATTTTTATGGTGTGGTTGATAATCTGTGTGGATTTCAAATTTGTTTTTTCTCCCTAAGATTTATTAAGAATGAGAGAGAGAGAGGGAGAGCAAGCACACATGAGTAGGGGGAGGGGCAGAGGGAGAGAGAGAATCCCAAGCAGACTCCCTGCTGAGTATAGAGCCCAAGGTGGGGCTCAATCCCAGGGACCCTGAGATAATGACCTGAGTGGAAATCAAGAGCTGTCTGCTTAACCAGCTAAGCCACCCAGGTGCCCCTGAATTTCAAATTTCTTAATGTGCACTTATTAAGTGAGTTTATGGTTTTGGCTGTTGTTCTCGTTACATGTTAACTGTAACATATCATAGATAGTAACTAGGTCAAGGAGGTTTTTCTTAACAAGAACAGAAATAATTGCCCTGACTATGTTCAAAATGGGCTCTGACAAGAATTTTAAGAAGTTTTGCAAATGAGGTTGCTCTTGGAAACTTGTTTACTCGTTATGAGGCCCTTCATCCATTATCTGATAAAGATAATTTGAGTCAAGTAAAGGGCGAAGTTCAAAATGAAAGCAATAAAGGATTCATTTTCAAATCTAACGATGACTATGTTCCCATAAGCATTCTAGTGAATTTAGATTTATGGACTTATGTGACTCTGCAACATGTCTTAAAATTATCGTGGATTCCCTGTGGTGCCATCTTCAACAGCTGGCCTCATGCAAATGTGAGACTGGACTGTTAACCACACAACATTACAGACAAATATGAGAAGCATGGTTCAGGCTGTCATTCTTTTGTTTTTTAAGAAATTAACCAGAAGAAATGTGAGAAGATTCATTACACACGAAAGAGGCAATGGAATTGCTTTCCTTATGTTTTTTTTCTACTAGAGCTGAAAGAACTAGTTTGCTGAATTATGTGTCATGAATAAGCACTTCTTTGAGGAGAAGTTTTATTAAAATAATATTTTTAAAATCCAAGATGAGTCAAATCTGCCAAATTTTTTGTGAATTGTTTAAAAAAAATGATAGTTCACTAACAGTGCCAGAAAGAATTTGTGCTGCCAGTTGATTCTGGATCACTGTTAATGAGGTAAGACCCCCAGTTATAAGTAGTTTATGTTTACATTAGGTTTACAGTAGGTTTATGTTTCCACTTATTTTGTAAGTGGGCAATTCAGAGCTCAGGATACACTTGCTGAAGAAAAAGTACTGCCAGCGAGCCAGCGTTGGCCAGATTCATTTTTGGTATCTAAAACCTTTAGATACCTAATCCCACAAGGCTGCCCATTTTTTAAGTGAGAGTGCAGGCTCACAGGTAACCTGCATGGAGCTATAGTCAGGGCCAGCAGTGTCAGTCTGTGGTGTGTGTCCTGTGAGAGGGCCATGGCACTCAAGACGGAAGACGGAGAAATTCTATCCAATTCTTAGTCTGGTGAACTGCCAAAATAGAGATTGCCACTTCCACATGCAAATCTTTCTTTCTGGCCCAGCTCTCTTCAAACCTTGGTGCCTCTGACACCTCCCCACTCTCCCTTCCAGAAAAACTGAAGCTGTTTCTTGCCTGAACTGGCACCTGGTTCCCCAGCAGCCTGCCCAGGGGTAAAAATAGTATTTGCCCATGGGTTCTAACATACACAGAACTGCAAAAACTGTTTAGAAACAGAACCCAGCCCAGCTCAGTTTAGTCCCCAGGCAGAGAGATAATCAAGATTTGTGGCAATGGGACTGAGAACAAGAAAGCTCTACAAAGAGGATGGAGAATGGAAGGGCGATGAATTTCTAAGCCACAAAGAGTTTGCAGCAGCCTGATAGTCATGGGTGGACACAAGGGAGAAGGATAAACAAATGGGAGAAACAAGTCATTTCTTCTTTTTATTTTATAGGCTCTTGTGGTTGTTTTTAATTACATCCACAAATTCTTTCACTCTCCTCTCATCAACTGATATAATCTATAGAGCCTCCCCTTGAACCTGACTGGACCTTTGTGACTGCCTCCATGAACAGAATCCAGTGGAAATCACACTGAGTCACTTCCAAGGCTAGATTAGAAAAGCCCATGCAGCTTGTGCTGGTATCTCTTGTGATACTTGCTCTACTCACTCCGGGAGGTCTTGGCCACCTTGTAAGAATTTTGCTACCCTAATGCTACCTGACACCACATGGAGAGACCACAAAAAAAGAGAAAAGTGCCCAAGACATCCAAACTGTTGTAGCCCCAGCTGTTGGTGTTTTCCTAGTCCACGCTTCAGTTCTGTGAGTGAAAATGCCTTCATGATGGCCCCAGGTCCTGCCACCTTTCCACTGCAACCACATGAGAACCCCAAAGGAAATGCCTAAGTCCTGTCGACTCCCATATTTGAATGCCAAATAAAGGATTCCTTTTGTTTTGAGCCAACCTGGTATGCTTTGTTACCTAGCCATAGACAACCTGAACAAATTATGTCTCTATAAAAAAAGAGGCTTTTACTTTTCCTTTCTCAAAATGGCAAATATTCTGAAGGCCTGGAGCCTTCTCTGCTCCGGGGAAAGTTAAGAAGTTTTAGTTTTCAAAAGCCTGCCCTCACCCCAGCTTCTTTTTTTTTTTTTCTTTTAAAGATTTTATTTATTTATTTGACAGACAGAGATCACAAGTAGGCAGAGAGAGGAAGGGAAGCAGGTTCCCTACTGAGCAGAGAGCCCAGCACAGGGCTCGATCCCAGGACCCTGGGATCATGACCTGAGCCCAAGGCAGAGGCTTTAACCCACTGAGCCACCCAGGCGCGCCCCCCCCCACCTTCTTTTTGACAGGATTATTATGTAGAGAGGGAGAGCTCTGTTGATTGAGCAAGAGAGAGGAACCTAGCTATTAGAATGGATGCCCTCCCTCCAGAGACTAGAAAAAGTGGAAGGCTGGTGGGGTCTGGAGATTGACAGTCATGCCAGTGGCTAACTGGTGCAGAGGTAGCAGGGGTCATGACTAGCAGAAAACCACATTAGCACGAATGAAGGAGGAGCTCAGTACAGCTATGATGAGTGCAACACCAGGTTCTCCTCTCTTGAGTTTTTTGAACTGCACAAGCTTTTTGAGATTCTTACATCATGCTAGATGGGAAGAGGGCCTCCTAAACATGACTGATACGGAATTTCCTGTCACGTGATGTGATTTTGAAAACGTAAGGAAAAAAATCCTCTCTTGTCCCAAGATTTATTAAACCAGTCTCACCTAGTTATATACATATATTTGTGAATGACAGAAATTACCTTAACCATCCCAAAGGTGTTTGTTATCCTGACAAGAGGCTTTGACATTAAAAAATTAAATGAATTTCTCATTGAGGAGAATTTTAGACAATGTAAAAAAAAAAATCTTAAGAATAATTAAGTCATGGGAAGATCGTCATCCGGGGCTTTAGAAGATCCATTAAGCTGACTTTGCTCCTGAGGATCCCTGTTCCTCCATTTCTGAAATGATGAGGTCTTTCAAAGCTCCAAGGTGGTTTGAGCTTTTAAAGCTCCAAGATTTTTGTTTATTTGTAGAGATGTCAAATGTGAAGTTTGTTTGACACAAAATGCCCAGGCCCACATAGCTGTTGCTATGAATCATATCCTCTGTATACCAGGGAAGATACCTCAAACCGTTCCCATTTTATTTCCAGATAGCCTTGAAAATAACCGAGTGAGATTAGTCATGTAGATTTAAAGACCCAGAAACTGATTCCTGGAAGCATTTAATCCTTAGTGTTGCCTCCTCTTCCTTCCTGGTCTCCCTAACTAAAATAAACCAGTCATTTGTCTTTGTCCATGAAATAAAATTAGATTGACTAAGGTCTCTTTGCAATTTTTTTTTTCTGTCTTAACCATGTATTACAATTGATCAGAATAATTAACAGCGATCCTATCTAGGTGGGAAAGTATTTTGATAACCTGACAACTGATCTGAATTCCAACTCTATGCATACCATATGAATTCCAAGTATATGCACTGTTCAAAATGAAAGAGGAAAAAAAATGAAATCCTGGTAAAGGTGGCGCGAGATGAAAGCATTGAACTCTCGTTCCTGAGAACTGCTGATGAGTTCTTTTTAAGGTGAGGTGTGCCCTTGCATGTAGACAGGACAGGAAGGGATCAAAGGAACAAATAAACAAACAGAATGTGTTCTCAGAACTCCTGGCCTGATTGCCTCAAAGAAGAAGTAGAAATAGATCAAATCAAAGCATTTTTTAAAAGATGCCAAGGTGGCTTTTTAAAGATCAGCATGCTAAATGCCAGGTGGCTAATGAAGGTCAGTCAGGCAACTTCCATAATTTGTCTTTATGTGTTTAGTTGTGTGCCTTTATTAGGAAAATGATGGATAACTTTCTCCTTAGCAACTTTTCGAGAGTATTTTTTTCTATAATATGTAAAAAACTAAAAATATGACTGCAAGCATGTAGTAGCATAAAAGCAATTTAAAAAAAATTATTCATTTGACAGAGAGAGAGAGAGATCACAAATAGGCAGAGAGGCAGGCAGAGGGGGTGGGGGAAGCAGGCTCCCTGATGAGCAGAGAGCCAGATGCGGGGTTCCATCCCAGGACCCTGAGACCATGACCTGATCCTAAGGCAGAGGCTTAACCCACTGAGCCACCCAGGCGCCCCATAAAAGCAATTTAAAGTTTTTTTTTTTTTTTCCTGGTAGCGCTAAGAGAGCAAATGAACCTCACGATAGCCATGTTTGTGCTCCAAATGAGATTAATTGCTTTGCTTACACCTAGAGGAGTCTTAGTGAATCTGAACCACATTTTTGCTAACTTTTGACTTCAAGAACCAAAGCTGAAGAGGGTAAAGCGAAAGCAAACACTGTTAAAATGGCTTTTGTAGTACAGATTTTAGAGACTAGAGGGCATAATTGTTTTAGCTGATCCAAGGCAATGGAAAGCAAAATCTATTAATCTGTTTATTACACAGTGACCTAGAGGCTTTAAAATTTGGATCATGAATGCAAGCTTGTTTTCCATTAAAAATCCAAATCACTGTCTGCTGGAAGGAGCAGCAGAATAAAATGTGCATTTTCTGTGATGGTTGTGGATGTTTTGCAGAGGCCCTAGGCTTATGACAGAAAATAGAACACACTTAGAGGGGCCTTCTTTTGCTTTAACATATTTTTCTGACTTAAATCTATCAAGCTGTCCATTCGGTCTTCACTTGGCCTTTTCCTCCCCAAAATAGCAGTCCTCCCTCCCCACAAAGAATATGTATGTGCGTATGTACATGTGTATGTATGTGATGTACTTCACAAGGATCTCAATAATTAATTTAATATTATTATGAAATTATGGAGTTGATTCTAGGTAGAGATTATCTTTTATTTATTTATTTCTTAATGTGCACCTCTCAATAAGTATTTCTTCCAAAGAGATTAGCTAGTTGATGACATTGTGTGGTCCTAATGCTGTTTTTGTCTTTCTTTGGCCTCTTCTTACTTAAGAATTCCTGGGTCTTCTTTACCATTTTACTTTCTTTGATATGACACACTTCTGGTTTTCACTCCTTACATATTATATGTGACCCCAAGCCCTAGATCACTTTCCTCTGCGTTAATTTCTTCTGCTCTGTTCATGTCAGCACACCTATATGGAGGGGGGATGGTGGAAAAGTGACTTCCACACTACAAATTCCTGCTTAATTTCATCATGTTTTTGCTTCACAAACCACAATTCTTATTACCACTGTTAAAAAAAAAAACAACAAAATTCAACTGAGTAAATTTGAAGATCTAGTTGGCTTTATTTAATGATTCATGAATTGGGCAGCATCCCGTCTAGCAAGTAGAAAGGAACTCCTAGGAGTTGTACAAAATGGAAGGGTTTTTATAAGCAGAAATAGGGCAGGTCAAGAAGGTTATTACCAAAAGAAAAGAAAGGATTATTTCAGATTTCAGACAAGGCATTCCCTTCAGGGCAAGGGCAAGGGGTCTTATTTTGTAGATTACTTAACTAGTGCTGATCAGGAAATTCCAGGCCAATTGGTTTAAAATACAGTCTTGATTGGGGCTCCTGGGTGGCAGTAAATTTAAGTATTAAATAATTTTTTTCCCTAAAAAAATTATTTAATAATTTAGAGGTTAAGCCTCTGCCTTCAACTCAGGTCAGGATTCCAGGGTCCTGGGATTGAGCTCTCTGCTCAGCAGGGAACCTGCTTCTTCCTCTCTCTCTACCTGCCTCTCTGCCTACCTGTGATCTCTGTCTGTCAAATAAATAAATAAAATCTTAAAGAAAAATAAAATCCACTCTTGGGAGAGGCTGAAATTGTTGTTAGGTAGGTATTAAGCCTTGCAGGGGCTTAGCAAAAGTGACTCTATTTGGGGTCTTTTCTGTCTTTTTAACGCCACATTCAAATTTTCCTTGACTGATAGGTTGTCTTTCCTCTTTTTCTGCACACTGAAAGCCCACAAGCAGATTATTTGTAGACTAAGGAATGCAAGTGCTGAAGGAAATGGTCGAGGCCTTTAATAAGTTTCTAGATATGGGATAAACATCTCATTAGATAAAATGTCAAATACTTTTCAAAACAAGCTTTTGACTTCTACCTCCAAAATATATTTCAGATCCATCGAGATAGGCAGAATTTTGGTCCCCATGACCTTCCCTCCCCCGCCCCGATTTTACTCTTGTGAATGTTACTTTTCATGGCAGAATGGATTTTGCAGGTGTAATTAAGGTTACTAATCAGATGACTTTAAATAGGAAGATTCTCCTGGATTATCCAATGTAATCAAATGAGCTCCTAAAACCAGAGCTATTTCTCTGGCTGGTAGTAAAAGAGGAACTCAGATATTTGCAGCCCGACAAGGATATAATACGTCATTGTTGGCTTAAAGATGAAGGAGCCATAACAAGGAAAGGAGAGCCTAGTTCTATAACCGTCAAGGAACTGAATTCTACCAACAACCTGAATGAGTTTTAAAGCAGAAACTTGAAAGCAGAGTTTGAAAGCTCTTCCTAAGAGCCTACAGATAAGAACTCAGTCTGGCTGAGCCTTGATTTCAGTCTTGTGAGGCCCTGAGTAGAAGACCCACTTAAGAAATGCTGGACGCAGAGTTGAGGGCCACACCACTATGTTTGTAGTCATTATTTACAGCAACAAACTAGGATAGAAACTATCATATCATTAACTTTTCTTATGTAGGATTTTAAAAGTCTTTACTGTTTAAGCTGTTTTCATTTCAGTTCTTCTATTGTTTATAATTGAAAGTTTGTATCTCCTTCTTGAGCTGTGAAAAATAAGTCCTTAAATTAGAACGTTTCCTTCTGTACCAGTGGGCCATTGAATGTGTTAGCACTTTGATGAAAGAATTCTCTTTGCATTGGCTGAATGCCTGTTAAGGTCTAGGTTCTGTACTATTCAGTTTACAGATCCTACTTTCAATCCTTACGGCAAATTTTATGTGCTTCAAGGGAATATAAATGATCATATTGGGGGGAAAATAGTAACCATCTTTGATGGTAAGAAGAACAAGAAATATTCCAAAGGGAAGCGGGCATATAAAGAAATAGTTTATTTTTGAATGTGACTCTAATATGCAAAATATCCAGGATTTCAAAAGCCAGCTACAGAGCAGAAGTGATTCTGTTTTTAAGGTTAATGAATTTTAGGCCACAAGCTGAACTGTACAATAAATAGAAATTTTTAATTTTATATGGCAGCGTAATTGTTTACTTTTAAGTCCTGTAAAGAAAAATTGTGCCAGACCAGTTAAATAGGCAAGGAAAACTTTATTCAAGATGATTGCAAAAGGGGAGAGAGACTGTTGCAATAGAGAGAAGAGGAGAGAGAAGGTGAGCCCTACTGAAGGAAAAGGCAGGAAGATTCCTAAATGCTGGGGTCAGCTAATGGGAAAGTGCTGGAGAAATTGAGGGAAAGTTAGTCAATGACATTAGGCCATCTGCATTGACTAATTTTGGGTTTGTTTTGTTTTGTTTTGTTGAAGTTAGGATCCTACTCTCCACAAGAATGGAGACAGAGGCTCTTTCTCAACAATTCCCTTTCAAAGGGATGGATCCCCTGTGTTGTAGAAAATTTACATTTAAAGGAGAAAGAGAAAGAATTTATAATTGCAAATTTTCTAAAGTAACTGTTCTAAGAAAAAGGGAGCCAGGGCCACCTGATTGGCTTGGTGGGTGAAGTATTCGACTTTTGACCTCAGGGTAGTGACTTTGAGCCCCATATTAGGTGTAGAGATTACTTTAAAAAGATAAAATCTTAAGGGGAAAAAAAAGAGAGAGAGAAGGAAAGAAAAAGGCAGCCAGAAGCCTGTAGTCAGGAAGAAGTTTGTCTGACGTTTGGTCAAGTTGAAGGGAATGTTGGTCAGTCTCAATTTGGCTTAGCCTTTGGAAAATTTAAATGTAGTTTTTTTGAAGAGTTTTATTTCTCAGTTGCTAGACTCATTTCAACCCCTACCTCCCTCCCACCAATTGTTCCATGGTTCCAGGCAGCAAGGGCCAAGGTGGACTCCTCTGAATATCAATTGTCTACAGCTCAGTTTATGTCAGAGTGGTCCATAGTGCTGATTAACACAGCTCCTTATAAAACCAGCAGCTCTCTGAAACTTCTGTGGTAGATTTGGGGCACAGGAATTTTACTTCCAAATGGTCTATGAGCCAGTCAACTTGGATAACCAGGATGGTTTTCTCTCTGACACATTCTTCATCTGATCAAACTAACAGCCTGATGGAGAGAGAGAGGGTACAAGAAATAAAAAGAAAATAATATAGTTAATTTCTCAAACAAGTTTTTCTGCCACATCCTAAAGAGTAGGCTGATTCATTCAACAAACATGAAAGCATTAAGATGCTGATGTTGTGAATTTATGTGCTAATTAAGGAAAACAAAGAAAAATGCATCTCATTAGCCTGAAATCATCAGAGTCTGAGTTTAACCATCATATAGTTTATATAGTATTTAAGGACTTGTCTGAATTGGAGCAGTAAATTTAAGTATTAAATAATTTTTTATCTAATACTAGAAACCATGGTAATCATTTATTTTTAAAATATGCTTTTATTCTCATATTCTTAAAAGTTTTTTGATTACATGCTATTGCTACCTGTATAGGGATTTTTATAATTTAAGTTTTTTTCTCGACCTTTCTGATAATCACATTTAGTGGGGGGAAAAAAAGGGCAATATATAACATACCTTATAGAATGTATCTATTTGTGTCATTCTACAAAGACAAAATTTGGTTTTGCACATAATCTCTGTACATGAGGATGAGGCCTATGATAAAATTCTTAGAGATCATTTATGTGTTGAATATGGCTCTGGTGTTCCTGTCAGGCATAAGTATTATAATAAGCCCATGGAACAATTTCTAAGGAGATTGAGCGATAAAATATCAAGAATTTTTTTTTAGAAAATCTTGCAGTTTTAAATAACATAGCAGATACCGACAAACATTAAGGTTGAACTCAATTCATAATGTTGCCATGACAACAGATCTTGAAAACTGCAAGTGAGGATAAAGATGAATAAAAATTTGGTTTGTGGACCTCAAAGAAGGATCAAATCCTTAATTTTTTAAAAAAGAAGTTTTCCAATGCACAAAGTTTCTGTAGCTCCCTGGGCAAGTACACCCCCTCCCTACCGGGTTTTACTTCTTTCTTTGCCTGCTAAGGGTTTCCTGATGCTTCCACCCCACCCAGCCTCTTGAGTCTTTCTGCTTCCCTTGGCTCTTGACTGAAAAGTGGCAAAAAGTAAAAAAAAAAAAAAAAACCATTTCTTTGTAGAGCAACAGAAACAGCCTGGAATGTTCCAAGGGAGATTTTAATAAGAAAACAAAGGAAAACAAAAATAATACTTTAGCTCTCCCAAATCATTTTTCAATGCTTTCCAGGTGTGGCTCTCTTGGCTTGAGCAGATTATGGAACTGTGACTAGGGAGACCAACCCACCCCAGCTTTCCCAGGAATTCCCTGGTTTTAGCACACAAGCTGGGAAACCTCCTGATCTTGGGAAACTGGGATGGTTGGTCACCCTACTGGTCTGTGAGAGGATACCCTAAAAGCCGCCTTTTCCAGTTCTTGGACTTGTCCCCTACAATTTCAACTCCCCCCCCTTTTTTTTAAATTTGTGTGTGTGAGAGAGAATGAGAGTGCAAGAGCACACACAGTCAGGGGGAGGGAGAAGCAGACTCTCTGCTGAGCAGGGAGCCCAATGTGGGACTCCATCCAAGGACCCTGGGATCGTGACCTGAGCCGAAGGCAAACGCTTAACCGACTGAGACACCCAGGCATCCCACCTCCCCAACTCCTTTAGTGTCCCCTTAAGGTAGACACAGACGGTAAGAAGGTTGAATGAGCTGGTTTGGCTCTCGCAGAATGGAAGAGTCCCATTTACTCCAGTATGTTAGTATGGCAACAATTAGAAGGCCATTGAGCCATGACTTATAAAGAAATATTTCACCACCTTAACCAATACTCTTAGAAATAGATGTCCCCAAGCCCCAACATTGGACAGCTGCCCAAAAGTTTATCACAGGTATTGCAAATGCTGATATCAAAGATAAGCTGGATCTTTGGGTGGTGTGAATAGTAGAACAACAGCTATTGGACTGCATACTTCCTCAACAGTTAAAGTGGCTTTAAAGACTTCTTGATCAAATAATCCAGCACACTTGGTCTATTGTAGACCCAACCCACAAGTATGGACAAAGAGAATACCCTCAAATATTTTAAAATACCATATATAGTGAGTAATTAGAGGTGAAGAATTGACTTTACTGGAATTAGAGTTGCCATTTACCTCAAATATGAGTGGAAATTTTTTTTTAAGCAAGGTCCACACTCTGTGTGGATCCCAACACAGGGCTTGGAATTACAACACTGAGATTAAGACCTGAGCTGAGATCAAGAGTTGGTCACTTGACCCACTGAGCTGCCCAGGTGCCCCATGAGTGGAATTTTTATAAATAATTTTTATGCTTTTTTAATTTGTATCCATGTAGGAAAGAATGAAAAATACAAAAAAAAAGAACAGAGAAGACAGTGAAAATCATCAGTAATCTTATTACACAAAGATATCCATAGTTAATATTTTATCATTTGTTTCTGACCTCTCTCTGTATATACCAACACATGTACGTGTATGTATCCTATAACTATAATGTGCATTTGGTTTTCTAATCTCCTTTTTTTGACATAACCTTTGTTATGGACAGAATGTTTGTGTCCCTTTCCAGTTTCATATGTTGAAGACCTAATCCCCAATGTGATGATGTTATTTGGAAATGAGGCCTTTTGGAGGTAATAATTAAGGTTGCAGTCATTAGAGTGGGACCCTCATGATGAGATTAATGATCTTGTAAGAGGAGACAGCAGAGCCCTTACCCTTTCTCTCTCCCTGACATTTGAGGACAGAGCAAGTAGGCAGCCAGGAAGAGAGCTCTCAGCAGGAACTGAATCAGTTAGTATCTTGACCTTGGACTTCCCAGCTTCTAGAAATGTAACCAGTAAGATTCTGTTGTTTAGGATACTCTATGGTATCCTGAGCCGACTAAGAAAACATTATATAATGAAAAACTTCTGTGGTAAGCATTCTTCAAACACAGTATTTATAATGGCCAAATAGCAATCCATCATATAGCATGAATGTACCATGCTAATTCTACCAAACTGCTGGTTTAATCCATACACATACACACTTATTTTTGGTTGCTCTCACTGTTTTCCAAAAAGAAAAATGATTATGTTCAGGAATGTACTCCTTCTCCATGTAACCATGCACTTCGAAGAGAATGCTATTAGGAGCTCCAGTAATGGACCTGGTTGGCCCAAAAATAATACAATTCTTTTTCCCTGGCATGTGGCCACTTCTAGCCAATAAGGTGTTAAGGGAAGTTCTGATGAAGAGATTTGGGGAGTTTTTCCTCACATCTAAGACAGAGCCATAAGAAGAAATAATCTCTCTTCTTCTTATAGACATTGTGAATTGTGGGTGGATAGCCATCTTACTTTCTGCCAACTCTGAAGATCACAGAACCTAGTTTTTTGATGACATTGACGAACTACTGAATCACAACCCTGAAACCTACCTCCTCTATTCCTCCTATTATAAATTTCCCTTATATTTAAGTCAGCTTGTGTCAGGATTTCTGGTACTTGTAGTTGGACACAAAACATTTTATAAGTTTTGCTGTTAAGCCATCTTTGTGCATAAATCTTTGTCCATATTTCAGATTATTTCCCAGAATAGAATCTCTGAAGAAAAAACCCTGAGTCAAAGATAATGAACATATTTAATATTTTTCATAACTATTGCTAAATTTATTCTGAGAAAGGCTGCATCAGTTCGCACTATCAGCAATATATGAACAACTATTTCAGTGTACCTTTACTAGCACCAGATGTTATCTTTTTAAAACTTTTTTTAAAAGAATTTTATTTATTGGAGAGACAGAGACAGAACATGAGCAGGGGGGAGGAGGCAGAGGGAGGGGGAGGAGGCAGAGGGAGAGGGAGAAGCAGACTCCCTGCTGAGCAGGGAGCCCCACCAACCAGGGCTCAATCTCAGGACCTGGAGATCATGACCTGAGCCAAAGGCAGATGCTTAACCATCTGAACCACGCAGGCGCCCCTCTTTTTAAAAACTTTTTATTGATGTGGTAGAGAAATAATGGTACCATCTGTGATATTGTAATTTGCATATTTATTAAAGGGATCTAACATGTTTTCATATATATTTATTAGTCATTTGTATTTAGTCAAACGTACATTGTCTCTTCATGTCCTTGACTACTTTTTCTTACTGTTTTCTTAAGTGAAATTTAAGGATATGTAGTCGTTTTTTTTTTTTTTTTTTTTTTTTTTTTTCTTTAGCTACCAGACTTGGCTTTTTATGTAACTTCTGTTTGAATAGGTATAACCTTCTTTTTTTTTTTTTTTTTTTTTTTTTTTACATGTTTCCCAAGCATTAGTAATGTAGGGGCCCACTTTATTTTTCTTCTTCTTCTTTTTTTTTTTTTAATTTTTTATTTTAATAAACATATAATGTATTTTTATCCCCAGGGGTACAGGTCTGTGAATCGTCTGGTTTACACATTTCACAGCACTCATCATAGCCCATACCCTCCCCAATGTCCATTTCCCCACCACCCTCTCCCGTCCCCCTTCCCCCCCGCAACCCTCAGTCTGTTTCTTGAGATTGAGTCTTTTATGGTTTGTCTCCCTCCCAATCCCATCTTTTCATTTTTTCTTTTCCTACCTCCCCCCAAACCCCCCCACCTTGCATCTCCCCTTCCTCATATCAAAGAGATCATATGATAGTTATATTTCTCCGATTGACTTATTTCGCTAAGCATGATACCCTCTAGTTCCATCCACGTCGTCGCAAATGGCAAGATTTCATGTCTTTTGATGGCTGCATAGTATTCCATTGTGTATATATACCACTTCTTCTTTATCCATTCATCTGTTGATGGACATCTAGGCGCTTTCCACAGTTTGGCTATTGTGGACATTGCTGCTATAAACATTCGGGTGCACGTGCCCCTTCGGAGCACCACATTTGTATCTTTAGGATATATACCCAGGAGTGCAATTGCTGGGTCGTAGGGTAGCTCTATTTTCAGTTTTTTGAGGAACCTCCACACTGTTTTCCAGAGTGGTTGCACCAGCTTGCATTCCCACCAACAGTGTAGGAGGGTTCCCCTCTCTCCGCATCCTCGCCAGCATCTGTCATTTCTTGACTTGTTAATTTTAGCCATTCTGACTGGTGTGAGGTGGTATCTCATTGTGGTTTTGATTTGTATTTCCCTGATGCCGAGTGATGTGGAGCATTTTTTCATGTGTCTGTTGGCCATCTGGATGTCTTCCTTGCAGAAATGTCTGTTCATGTCCTCTGCCCATTTCTTGACTGGATTATTTGTTCTTTGGGTATTGAGTTTGATAAGCTCTTTATAGATTTTGGATACGAGCCCTTTATCTGATAGGTCGTTTGCAAATATCTTCTCCCATTCTGTCAGTTGTCTTTTGGTTTTGTTTACTGTTTCCTTTGCTGTGCAAAAGCTTTTGATCTTGATGAAATCCCAATAGTTCATTTTTGCCCTTGCTTCTGTTGCCTTTGGCGATGTTCCTAGGAAGAAGTTGCTGCGGTTGAGGTCAAAGAGGTTGCTGCCTGCATTGTCCTCAAGGATTTTGATAGATTCCTTTCGCACATTGAGGTCCTTCATCCACTTTGAGTCTATTTTCGTGTGTGGTGTAAGGAAATAGTCCAATTTCATTTTTCTGCATGTGGCTGTCCAATTTTCCCAGCACCATTTGTTGAAGAGGCTGTCTTTTTTCCATTGGATATTCTTTCCTGCTTTGTCGAAGATTAGTTGACCATAGAGTTGAGGGTCTATTTCTGGGCTCTCTATTCTGTTCCATTGATCTATATGTCTGTTTTTGTGCCAGTACCATACTGTCTTGATGATGACAGCTTTGTAATAGAGCTTGAAGTCTGGAATTGTGATGCCACCGACTTTGGCTTTCCTTTTCAATATTCCTTTGGCTATTCGAGGTCTTTTCTGGTTCCATATAAATTTTAGGATTATTTGTTCTATTTCTTTAAAAAAAATGGATGGGATTTTGATAGGGATTGCATTAAATGTGTAGATTGCTTTAGGTAGAATAGACATTTTCACAATATTTGTTCTTCCAATCCATGAGCATGGAATATTTTTCCATTTCTTTGTGTCTTCCTCAATTTCTTTCATGAGTACTTTATAGTTTTCTGAGTATAGATTCTTTGCCTCTTTGGTTAGATTTATTCCTAGGTATCTTATGGTTTTGGGTACGATTGTAAATGGGACTGACTCCTCAATTTCTCTTTCTTCTGTCTTGTTGTTAGTGTAAAGAAATGCGACTGATTTCTGTGCATTGACTTTATATCCTGACACTTTACTGAATTCCTGTATAAGTTCTAGCAGTTTTGGAGTGGAGCCTTTTGGGTTTTCCACATATAGTATCATATCATCTGCAAAGAGTGATAGTTTGACTTCTTCTTTGCCGATTTGGATGCCTTTAATTTCTTTTTGTTGTCTGATTGCTGAGGCTAGGACTTCTAGTACTATATTGAACAGCAGTGGTGATAACGGACATCCCTGCCGTGTTCCTGACCTTAGCGGAAAAGCTTTCAGTTTTTCTCCATTGAGAATGATATTTGCGGTGGGTTTTTCATAGATGGCTTTGATAATATTGAGGTATGTGCCTTCTATCCCTACACTTTGAAGAGTTTTAATCAGGAAGGGATGCTGCACTTTGTCAAACGCTTTTTCAGCATCTATTGAGAGTATCATATGGTTCTTACTCTTTCTTTTATTAATGTATTGTATCACATTGATGGATTTGCGGATGTTGAACCAACCTTGCAGCCCTGGAATAAATCCCACTTGGTCGTGGTGAATAATCCTTTTAATGTACTGTTGGATCCTATTGGCCAGTATTTTGGTGAGAATTTTCGCATCTGTGTTCATCAAGGATATTGGTCTGTAATTCTCTTTTTTGGTGGGATCCTTGTCTGGTTTTGGGATCAAGGTGATGCTGGCCTCATAGAATGAGTTTGGAAGTTTTCCTTCCATTTCTATTTTTTGGAACAGTTTCAGGAGAATAGGAATTAATTCTTCTTTAAATGTTTGGTAGAATTCCCCTGGGAAGCCGTCTGGTCCTGGACTTTTGTTTGTTTGAAGATTTTTGATGACTGTTTCAATCTCCTTACTGGTTATGGGTCTGTTCAGGTTATCTATTTCTTCCTGGTTCAGTTGTGGTAGTTTATACATCTCTAGAAATGTATCCATTTCTTCCAGGTTGTCAAATTTGTTGCCATAGAGTTGCTCGTAGTATGTTCTTATAATTGTTTGTATTTCTTTGGTGTTGGTTGTGATCTCTCCTCTTTCATTCATGATTTTATTTATTTGCGTCCTTTCTCTTTTCTTTTTGATAAGTCTGGCCAGGGGCTTATCAATCTTATTAATTCTTTCAAAGAACCAGCTCCTAGTTTTGTTGATTTGTTCTATTGTTTTTTTAGTTTCTATTTCATTGATTTCTGCTCTGATCTTTATGATTTCTCTTCTCCTGCTGGGTTTAGGCTTTCTTTGTTGTTCTCTCTCCAGCTCCTTGAGGTGTAGGGTTAGGTTGTGTATTTGAGACCTTTCTTGTTTCTTGAGAAAGGCTTGCACTGCTATATATTTTCCTCTCAGGACTGCCTTTGTTGTATCCCACAGATTTTGAACTGTTGTGTTTTCATTATCATTTGTTTCCATGAATTTTTTCAATTCTTCTTTAATTTCCTGGTTGACCCATTCATTTTTTAGAAGGATGCTGTTTAGTCTCCATGTATTTGCGTTCTTTCCAAATTTCCTCTTGTGATTGAGTTCGAGCTTCAGAGCATTGTGGTCTGAAAATATGCAGGGAATGATCTCGATCTTTTGGTACCGATTGAGACCTGATTTATGACCCAGGATGTGGTCTATTCTGGAGAATGTTCCATGTGCACTAGAGAAGAATGTATATTCTGTTGCTTTGGGATGGAATGTTCTGAATATATCTGTGATGTCCATCTGGTCCAGTGTGTCATTTAAGGCCTTTATTTCCTTGTTGATCTTTTGCTTAGATGATCTGTCCATTTCAGTGAGGGGAGTGTTAAAGTCCCCTGCTATTATTGTATTACTGTCGATGTATTTCTTTGATTTTGTTATTAATTGGTTTATATAGTTGGCTGCTCCCATGTTAGGGGCATAGATATTTAAGATTGTTAGATCTTCTTGTTGGACAGACCCTTTGAGTAGGATATAGTGTCCTTCCTCATCTCTTATTATAGTCTTTGGCTTAAAATCTAATTGATCTGATATAAGGATTGCCACCCCAGCTTTCTTCTGATGTCCATTAGCATGGTACATTGTTTTCCACCCCCTCACTTTAAATCTGGAGGTGTCTTCGGGTCTAAAATGAGTTTCTTGTAGGCAGCATATTGATGGGTTTTGTTTTTTTATCCATTCTGATACCCTGTGTCTTTTGATTGGGGCATTTAGCCCATTAACATTCAGGGTAACTATTGAGAGATATGAATTTAGTGCCATTGTATTGCCTGTAAGGTGATTGTTACTGTATATTGTTTCTGCTTCTTTCTGATCTACTACTTTTAGGGTCTCTCTTTGCTTAGAGGACCCCTTTCAATATTTCCTGTAGAGCTGGTTTGGTGTTTGCAAATTCTTTCAGCTTTTGTTTGTCCTGGAAGCTCTTTATCTCTCCTTCTATTTTCAATGATAGCCTAGCCGGATATAGTATTCTTGGCTGCATGTTTTTCTCGTTTAGTGCTCTGAATATGTCATGCCAGTTCTTTCTGGCCTGCCAGGTCTCTGTGGATAGGTCCGCTGCCAATCTAATGTTTTTACCCTTGTATGTTACAGACTTCTTTTCCCGGGCTGCTTTCAGGATTTTCTCTTTGTCGCTAAGACTTGTAAATTTTACTATCAGGTGACGAGGTGTGGACCTATTTTTATTGATTTTGAGGGGCGTTCTTAGCATCTCCTGGATTTTGATGTTTGTTCCCTTTGCCATATTAGGAAAATTCTCTCCAATAATTGTCTCCAATATACCTTCTGCTCCCCTCTCTCTTTCTTCTTCTTCTGGAATCCCAATTATTCTAATGTTGTGTCGTCTTATGGTGTCACTTATCTCTCGAATCCTCTCCTCGTGTTCCAGTAGTTGTTTGTCTCTCTTTTGCTCAGCTTCTTTATTCTCTGTCATTTGGTCTTCTATGTCACTAATTCTTTCTTCTGCCTCATTTATCCTGGCAGTGAGAGCTTCCATTTTTGATTGCACCTCATGAATAGCTTTTTTGATTTCAACTTGGTTAGATTTTAGTTCTTTTATTTCTCCAGAAAGGGCTTTTATCTCTCCGGAGAGGGTTTCTCTAATATCTTCTATGCCTTTTTCGAGCCCGGCTAGAACCTTGAGAATTGTCATTCTGAACTCTAGATCTGTCATGCTACCTATGTCTGTATTGATTAGGTCTCCAGCCTTCGGTACGGCCTCTTGTTCTTTTTTTTGAGGTGAGTTTTTCCGCCTTGTCATTTTGTCCAGGTAGGATTTGCTTTCTCCTGCTGTGGAATTCCGCTGTTCTTGGTGACTGAAGTTGGTTTTGGATCGGTTTCTTGTTGATCTTCTGGGGGAGGGGCCTGTTGTAGTGATTTTCAAGTGTCCTTGCCGCAGGCGGAATTGCACCGCCCTTGCCAGGGGCCGGGCTAAGGAATCCGCTCGGGTTTGCTTTCGGGAGCTTTTGTTCCCTGAGCGCTTTCCGTAGAGTTCCGGAGGACGGGAATGAAGATGGCGGCCTCCCAATCTCTCGGCCCGGAGGAGCCGAGAGCTTGGGGTTCCGCTCCTCAGTGCGCTCTCAGAGCAAAGCGCCCAACAGTCCCGCCTCCCTGGCTTGCGGTCGCGCCTCGAGGAAAGCAGTCAATTGTTGGAGCTGGAGAAAAGCGCCGGGTCGCTTTTGTCTCTGTGGCCTCCGGCCGCGCTCCGAGCCCACCCAGCCTGCGACCGGCACAAGGTAACCCTGGGCTTAGAGCTCACTCCTCGGCTTTGTCGCTATAGCCGGCTTCCCCGCTCCAATACCTGCGAGCTCTGCGGCACTCAGACACCCCCAGTCCTTCTGTGACTCTGCGGGTCCTGGGGTTATGCTGACCCCGCCTGGGTTTCCCCCCAGTTTAGCCTCTGGAGCGATGTCTCCCACTGGAGCCGACTTTTAAAAGTCCCGATTTTGTGCTCCGTCGCTCCGCCGCTTGCCGGGTGCCGGCCCCTCCCCCCGGGGTCTATCTTCCCGTCGCTTTGGATTCACTTCTCCGCAGGTCCTACCTTTCAGAAAGTGATCGATTTTCTGTTTCTGGGATTGTTGCTCTTCTTCTCTTTGATTTCCCGTTGGATTTGTAGGTGTTCACAATGGTTAGATAAGCTATCTAGCTGATCTCCTGCTACCCGATGTCGTCTCAGCCTGCTACTTCTCCGCCATCTTGACTCCTCCCCCTATGTAGTCGTTTTTAAAAGTTGGTCATAGGGACACCTGGGTGGCTCAGTTGGTTAAGCAGCTGCCTTCAGCTCAGGTCATGATCCCAGCGTCCTGGGATCGAGTCCCACATCGGGCTCCTTGCCCCGCAGGGAGCCTGCTTCTCCCTCTGCCACTCTGTCTGCCTATGCTCGCTTGCGCGCGCGCTCTCTCTCTCTCTCTCTGACAAATAAATAAATAAAATCTTTAAAAAAATAAATAAATAAATAAAAGTTGGTCATAATATACTTTTCATACATATTATCATAGGACAGAAATTAATCTTGGCTTTTTAGTTTTTAAAATGAAAAACAACAACAACAACCCTGAAACTCACTAGAGACATAAAAATCTTCTTTTCTTTAAAAGATGTTCGTATCAGGGATGCCTGGGTGGCTCAGTTGGTTAAGTGTCTATCTACCTTCAGATCAAGTCATCGAATTCCACATTGAGTCCTGCATTGAGCTCCTTGCTCAGTGGCGAGTCTGCTTCTCCCTCTCCCTGCCACTCCCCCTGCTTGTGCTCTCTCTCTCTCTGACAAATAAATAAATAAAATCTTTTTAAAAAGTAAATGAAAGGTGTTCGTATCTATGGAGTTTGGGTAAAGTCATGCAAGAGTTTAATAGTTACAATCCAAATTCACACGAAGTCTTCTACTTTTTTATTTCTCTAATCAGTACTCTTAGGCTATTTAACTGCTCATTTTAAAGCTTCATTTATGACCTGTTCAGCAATATTTAGGTTTCCCTCCACTGCTTTAATAACCCACTATGACTACCCTCATGCACCCTCTTGCTAAAAATTGTTTTATGTCAGGGCTTAGCAAATTTATGATCAGCTGGAGAGAAACATGGGTATGTGAAAGGAAAAATGAGTTCTAATAATAATATATACTCAAGGTATAGGAGGCAACACTTGTTCATTTTTATTCTGAAAGTGCCAGTTTTCAGCATTTCTGCAACTCTGGAAAATAGCATAATGCAGTCTTCATTATTAATGTGTTCAATTATACCTTTTTATATAGGTTGGCCTTAGCTAGGTACTCTCTTGAGAGAAAAAGGGAGACATGATGAATGATACTCATTCCCTCATGCCAAACTCCTCCCATAACTTTGGCTAGATTGTAAAGAAGAATATTACAAAGTATAGCAGTCTGCTTTGCCCCAGATGTTAGAAGGAAAATCTATATTACTTTTGGGTCTGGCTTGTGTGTAGGAAGTGTGGCAGCCTTTTCAGTGTGATTCAACAGGTCCCTCTTAGGCAGGAGTGCAGGAGCCAGGAATCATGAATGGGTGGTCCCTGAGTTAGATGGGCCTTATCCTAGAAATCAGGTAGAAGTGCTGTAATTACTGAGGTTTGGAGGCCAGACTTTAGTGACCCAGGAGCAGTTGGCAAGGGGAATGTAAGTAGCAGGACAAAAAGCAGAGAAAAAAAGCATATCCTGGAAAATGAAATACACAGTGGTGAAAAGAGCTTCTGTCAGAGGACAACAGGTCTCTTCCATATTTGACAGGCAGCAAAGGACACTCAGAAATGTGGGCTCCCAGTGGTTGGCTCTGGAAAACCCAAATTCCAGATCTGTTAAAGGGTAGCAAAACTCTACAAACAAGTTTCAGTGAAGAGAGGGATGCAGAGGGGTATTGTAGTACCCAAAGGCAGGAATTCAAGAAGAAACTGGAATTAAGAACAGGAAAATCACCAGGAACTCAGGTCATGGTCTGCTGTCTCTTTTCTCAATGTACATCTGCTACATTCTTCTTCTCTCAGTATGCGTATGGATAACTCATTGTGGTCCACAATGAATGCGGCATCTCCTAGCTTCTGAGTTTATATGTCATATTCCAGCCATACAAATTCTGAATCTCTCTTTATTACCCTTAGTCTCCTGTAATTTTATATCTCTAGAAAGTTAGGTAGAAGATAGCTAGATAGCTAGATAGATAATACTCTATTGCGATTTCTATTCACTGATAAGCCCAGCTCTAGTCCAGTCATTTGTGTTTGTGGCACGTAAGGTCAAAGTGAACAGACAAGACCATGCGAACTCAGCTCTAGAGATTGGAGCCATCTACTCAAGGTTATTCTGAGCTATCTACTCAAAATCTGAATCTTATTGGATTGGAGAGGAAAAATGAGACTCTCAATGTACTGGCTGTTTTATATTGAGATTGGTCTTTTTTTTTTTTTTTTAAGATTTTATTTATTTATTTCACAGACAGAGATCACGAGTAGGCAGAGAGGCAGGCAGAGAGAGAGGGAGAAGCAGGCTCCCTGCCGAGCAGAGAGCCCAAGGCGGGGCTCGATCCCAGGACCCTGGGATAATGACCTGAGCCAAAGGCAGAAGCTTTAACCCACTGAGCCACCCAGGCGTCCCGAGATTGGTCTTTGATCTATGGACCCAGCTATTGTTAAGGACAGTAGATTGAACTGAGTTTTGGTCAGTCTTAAGACAGTATCTGACATAGTTCCTGCCTTAAGGAATACTTCTGAGGAGTGGTTACATAAATGCTTATAATTTCTTCTGGTTAATGTATATGTTTAATATGTATTTGTTTTTGTACTTTAACAAATACTGAAAACTTTCAGCCATGATGGATTAATAGGATCTGGATTTGCCCTCCCACCTTCAACAGTTAAAAAAACCAGATGAGATACAGAAAATGATGATTTTCAGACATGAGATATTAGGTAGTGCCAGGATTGTGATCCACGAGAGAGGAAGCCTGTGATTACCTCAGTTTACTGCCAGGAAAGGCTTATAACACAGGTAATGGAACCCAAATAGAGGCTGGCAGTTTTATGAGTTGAAAGTCCAGGAAGGCCAGAGAGGCTAGAATTTGTGGGACAAAGTAATGAAGAAAAAGGAAGCTACAAAGAGAGCGTGCTCTGGAGGTCTACAAAGGGCTTTCTTCAACTCTTCATCTGAGTAATGATCTGAGTAGGCATGCGTGTGAGGAAACTACCCAAGGCCAGGAAGTGAACCAACAAAAGGGAATAAGAACAAGCATTAATATCACTAGAATTAATGCATAGCTAGGAGTAGGTTATATTCACGCTAGCCAAAAGGAAAAGATTTCTTAATACAGGAGACATTAGGTAGACCTCTCAAATGGCTATTGCCTTAGTGGTGGGGCCAAATTAGCTCTAGGCTAAAGACTGTTCTGGGCCAAATCAGACAAGCTAAAAAGCAAGCCTCTAAATGATCAAAACAAATTCGAAATGTCCCCAAACAAAGCCCAACAATAGTTAAATGAAAGCAACAAAATATAACACTCAACAAAATAAAATTCAGAATGTCTGGCATCCAATAAAAAACTACCAGGCATGCAAAAAGCAGGACAATAGGATCTTTAACTAGGAGAAAATCAATCATGTGTGTGTTAGAATCAGCAGATAAAAATTGCAGGTTGAAACAAGTGTTGTATATATATTCCATATGTTTAAAAAGTAGAAGAAACATAAACATGATAAGAGAAATTAAAGATTTAAGAAAGACCTTTGGAACTTCCAGAGTTGAAAATATAGTATCTGGAATGAAATCTGAAAACCATATCTGAATTGGAAACTACATTGTTTGGAATTAACAGCAGATTAGATGCTACAAATAAACAAAGATTGCTGGACTTAAAGACTAGCTATAGAAATTATCAACAGAGAGGGGAAAAAAAGACTAAAAAAATTAATAGAGCATCAGTGACCTGAGGAAACATATCAAGCAGTCTCATACACATGTATTGGTGTCACAAAAGGAAGAGTGGGCTGCAAAATAAGAAAAAAAAACTTTCTTAAAGAAATGTTTTCCCAAGTTCAATGAAAACTGTAAACCCACCGTTACAAGAAACTCAGCATAATTCAAGTAAAGAAACATGAAAAAAACCAACACATTCGTAGGCAGAATCACAGTCCCCCAGAGATAATCATGTCTTAATCCCTGGAGCCTGTGAATATGTTACCTTATATCATTGCAAATTAAGAATCTTAAAATGGGAAGATGATCAGGACTACCTGGGAAAACCCAATATAAAGTCCTTGTAAGACCCAGGCAAGAGAGTCAGAGAGAAAGAGATGTGACAGTGGAACTGTGGTTACAGAGTGATGTAAGGAGCAGGCCAGGGGCCAAGGAATGCACACAGCCTTTGAGAGCTGAAAAAGACAAAAAATGGATTCTCCCCGAAAGCCCTTAGTAGAGGCAGCCCTGCCGCAACCTTGATTTTAGGTCCATCAGACTGATTTTTAAATTTCTGACCTCTAGAACTCTAATATAATAACTTTGTATTTTTTGTACTTACTTTTTAAAAGATTTTATTTAGGGGTGTCTGGGTGGCTCAGTTGGTTAAGCAGCTGCCTTCGGCTCAGGTCATGATCCCGGAGTCCTGTAATCGAGCCCCGCATTGGTCTCCCTACTCGGTGGAGAGCCTGCTTCTCCCTCTCCGTCTGCCTTCCACTTTGCCGGCTTGTGCTCTCTCTCTATCTCTCTGTCAAACAAATAAATAAAATATTTTTAAAAATAAAGATTTTATTTATTTATTTGAAGAGAGAGTGAGCACAAGTGGAGTGGAGGGGCAGGGAGAGAGAGAGAAATAGACGCCCCGCTGAGCAGGGAGCCCAGCATTTCGCTCCATCCCAGGGCCCTGGGATGAAGACCTGAGCCGAAGGCAGCCTCTTAATCAACTGGGCTACCCAGGGCTCCCTAAATTTATATTTTTAAGTTGAAGTATAGTTGACTCACTAAAGTTGTATTGTTTTAAGTCATTAAATTTGCCATCATTTGTTGCTGTAGCAGTAAGAAATTATATGAATACCTAAGAACTTCATAGAGAAATTGCCAAAACTAAGGGCTAAACAGAAAAATCATAAAAGCAATCAGAAAAAAAAGGAGCACATTGAATAGTGAAGAAAAAGATATATTTTCCTTAATGATTTCATTTATTTATTTGAGAGAGGGAGAGCTTGAGCGAGGGAGAGGCTGAGAGAGAGGAAGAAGCAGAATCTTTGCTGAGCCAGGACCCTGAGATCATGACTTGAGTTGAAGGCAGACATTTAACTGACTGAGACACCCAAATGCCCCTGAAGAAAAAAATCGTAAAAGCATCCAGAGGGAGAGAAAATTCTGAACACCACTGATTTTATGTTGGAGTTCACTCATTATGCCTTCAGTATATGTTTTGGTTCTCATTTTTACACAGCTTGGAATGTTGTCCTTTTATTAATAATTGCTCTCCTTTTAATGAGCCCTTGCTAGAATGGGCTAGATTATTGGGATAGATTATTACTATTTCCAACCCTACCCCCAAACTAACCAGTGAGGTTTTGAACCCAAAGATAGGTGATTAGTAAATTTAAGAGCAGGGTTCAAAACCAGATCATTTTGAGAGGACATGCTCATTTCACTGTGAGCACTTTTCTTTCCTTAGGAAAAACCCATGTATTCTTTAAATCCTTACGCAGGTCCCATCTCTTAAGTGAAATGTTTTCCTCAATAATCTTCAATGCAATAATCCTTACTGTCATTGAGCTGTGGTAGCTTGTCTTTAAGGATATGCCTTCCCCTCCCCCTGCCTCCATGAACCAGACTCCTGATATTAAGGTCCTGTGTAACCCTGGTCTGGGATGACTCTGTAACTCACTTTTGACCAGTAGTATGTAATGGAAATGGAACTGCATAACTTCCAAAGCTAGATAATGAATAACCTAGTAGTTTCTTTCTGGGTCTCTGAAATGACTTCCTCTTGGAACACTTGCTCTAGGGGAGGCCAACCGTCATGTAACAAATCTGACTACCCTTAGACTGCCATGCTGTGAGGAAGCCACTCTAGTTACATGAACGAGACATGTGGAGAAAGAGTCGAAGGTCTGACTAACCCCTAATGGTTCCAGAATCCCATTCTCAACTGAGGCAGAAAAAAAATTATATCAGACGGAAATTTGAATCTGGACAGAGAGATGAGGAGAGGCAAAAATGGCAAATATGTCCAGAAATAAAAAATAATTATTTTTTCTCATTTAAAAAAATCTCTGAAAAAAGATCAATGACATTAATCGAACATAATAGCAGTATATTATGGGAGTAATATGTAGTAGTAAAATTATGACAATATGACAACAGCACAAAGCGAGAGGAGAGAAATGAAGGCATACTGTAGTATAGTTCTGAAAAGACACTTTGAGGCGGTACAATATTATTTAAAGGTATACTGTGATGAGTTAAGGATGTGTATTGTAAACCCTGGAGCAAGAGTTGGCAAACTAGGCCTGTGAGTCAAATTTGTTTTGTAAATACAGTTTTACTGGAACACAGCCAAGCCCATTTGTTTTCATATCTGTACAGCCCACAAATCTAAAATATTTGTTCTGTGAACACTTAGAGGAAAACTTGTCAACGCTGCCTTAAACAAGCACTAAAAAAAACCCCATCAAACAAAAAAGTACAGCTAACAAGTCAATAGTGGAGATAAAACAGAAACATAAGAACTTAATCCAAAGGTAGACAGAAAAAGAGGAATAAAGTAATAATCTCTCTGCCGCATCCCATACAGTTGAGCATGCTATCCTTGAGTTTTCTTCTCCCCCTTTGGTTGCTCCTCCTTCATCTTTTTCACCTACCTCTGCTCCTCTCTTAAATGTTGGCCCCCGTCTACCACACTAGCTGGTCTGCCACTTGCCACATGCATGCCCCCTCTCCACACCTGCAGAATCATCTACAGGTCTAAATAGTTCACGCTGTTTCATGCATCTGGATCTTTGCCCATGATATTCTTTCTCCATGGACCTCCTCACTCCTTCCACCGTCAGCCCTTACCTCGGCTACTGCACTGTGCCCTTGTGAACTCCACTTAACTGTAGCTCAAACTAGAGGATTCAACTTAGACATGATCTCATCCATCCCACAAGCCTTCCCTCACCCCACCCCGTCCCACCTGTGCCCAAGCTTCTTTCTTCTACTAAAGCACTTACTGCACTGAATCATAATTATTTATTTACTTGTTTTTCTTCTCCCTGAAATTCTAGGATCCTTGAATCAGGAATAATGTCTTTTTTTTTTTTTAATTCCTGATATCTCTATGGAGTGGGTTTTGAATACATATTTGTTAAATAAATAAATGAAAGATGAAATGAAATATCTACTTATAAAATGAGGATATTATAAAATAATAACAGAAGCTAACATTTATTAAAGGACACTTTTGTGCCAGACTCTGTCTAATGTGCTTTACATGCATTAGCTTATTTAATTCCTATTGGTCCTATTCCTATAAAGTCCTATTAGGTAGGTGTTATTCTCATCTTCACTATTTGATAGGTCAAGTCTGTTTCCTAAAGTGGTGAAGAAATAACCAGCATTCGAACCTAGGCATTCTGATGCCACCGCCTAATTTCTGGAATGTTTGAGCTGAAAGAAACCCTTCAAGATTGTGTGACCTACCCCCTCACTTTACTGATAAGAAAGCTGAGATTACCGAGCCAGTAATGAGGTTTACAAAACGATACTTGAACGTTCAGAAGTATTTATAAATTCTTTGTCTTATTTAGCTTTAATGGTAATATGTGATTACAGTTGGGTTACAGGGAAGCTGCAGTTACAGAAAGCCTGTTCTAGGGATCTCTTGTCTTATGAAAGAGTGGAATGTGCATGACTTAATAAATATGTGGAAATCCTTGGAAGAAAGATGTTTCCAAAGGTAGAAGAAGCAGCTTCATTCAAAGAGAATTTATAGGTTTAAACACAGCAGAAGAAATGTTTGTACTGAAAATTGAAAGTGAAAGGAAATAGAAACAAATTTAATGAATTTTTTATCTATAACAAACACTCCTAAGTGACACTATATGAAACTTATTTGTGCTTGCGTTTATGGAAATATAATATCCTAAAAAATCTGTATGCTGGAGTCCTGCATTCCTGTCCATTCCACAGTAGTTAGGTTTTGTTTTTTCAGCTTTAAAAATAAATAGGATGGACTCTGAGATTGGCTCTTTTACCACCCCCTAAGTAGAATTTAAATTTTTTCTGTCATGTTTTGGAAATGGTTATGTTTTATTATTTCTAGTAAGGGATTTTTTTTCACCTCAAATATTTGCCTGTATCTGGTGAGCAGATATTAATAGCAAAATAATCCTATACTATAATTCTAGTGGTGAGATGGGTGATATTAGTTGTAAATGACAGGTAGAATATGTTCTGTATTCCCAGGGTCCTAACATAAACAGATTATTAAAATAAGTTGCAGCTGAGATTTAAGAAATCAATGCAGACAAAACAGGCAAGCAGAGAATTTCTCAAGAGTAATCTCATATTTACAAGGTAAAAAGTCTGGTAGTTTTAGATTCAGTTTTTGCCTAATGAACTTGCAACAGGAAGATTCCCCATATTCCCAAAGAACAGGCCACTTAAGTGGGTTCAAATACTGAATGTTAAATTAGAAACGTGATTTTGACTTTGACTTTGATTTATTATTTATTCTCAATTTATTTATATTATTTATATTTATTCTCTATTTATATATTTATATATTTATTCTCAATTTATTATTCAGTCTACCATTTGAGGTAGTTTTCTTGATTTAAAGAAAATACCCATGGTAACAATGATACATTAAATAAAAATTACATCCTAAAGGACATTTGGACCTTTTACCCACTTCTATTAGAAAGCCAAATCCTTTGAATGAGTACACGTTTCCCATCGACGAGTGTAGTTTTCAACTTTCCTAACTCTGAGGACTTTGAGTCCTCTGAGACCCACTTCTGGATTAAACACCAATCTCTCTCCTTAAGGAGATAGGCTGCGGGTGCTTTCTTTTTATGAGGCAATAACTGCAGTCTCTACTGAATAAACTCAGCAGCTGAGGTATTTATAGGAAATAAACTCAAGGCTAAAAAGCTAAGGGTGTTTTTAGCCTAGGATAGAATGATAATTGAGTATTTCCAGGAGTACACCCTCAGGTTAACTCTATTATACTCAACAGGCATGTCTCTCCACCTTTCCATTTTTCTTCAAGATCTTTATTGACTCTCTCCCCCTTTAGAAGGTAGATCCAAATTTTGTCATAAATTTCTCACTTTTGCCATAACAAGTGCCTTATTTTTAAATAGTCAATCCTTAAACCCCCTGCGAACTTGCTAATTTTTAGGTCATCACCTAAAAGAAAGGGCTTGGGTTTCCTTTTCGTCAGCTGTAAGAAGCCCAGGGAAAACATTTATTAGAACCCGTGATTTAAAACCAATTAAAAACTATAGTCATAGGATAAGGAAATAAATAAACAATTGTAAAACAGCCTTCAGCTCTGTCCTTTGGGGACATTGTGATTTCACCACTTATTACATTAGCTTATTTTAGTTCTGAAATCCAGTTTGTTACCGATACAAAGAAATGGGCTCTGCAAATAAAATGGAGTCTCTGCTTGCTTACTGCTACATTGCAAGAAAAAGTAGCTGAGCAGATTTCACCAAATTTGAAGGGTATATTGAAGATGGTCTGATATAACAAAAAACAAATAAAAAAAAAAAAAACAAGCAAAAAGGATGTTACAAGTGTGCCCATGCAATTCATTTTGAAAAATCATTAGGATGGCACTTCAGAGAGACAAGGAAGTCCTCCAGGACAACTGCAGGCTTTCCAAAGGGTGATCCAATCACAAGTGCACATATATCCCATATGTCTCCAGCATGAGTAAAAGCAGTGACAGTTTATTTGACAATGGTTAGTTATTGTCTAGAACAGTGTTTGGTTGGCCTGCTTGATGCTGCAAATATTTCTTAATATGTGACTCTATAATCAGTTCTAGTATGTTCTTAGAAATGGATATCATTTCACTGAGGCAGAAATCCATTATCATTTATTTATGAAATAAACTGTTCTAACACGATAAGGAAAATTTCTGGCAATTACTTATTTTGAATTAATTCATATCCTGTAGCAGATGCTGTCAGTGTCCCACGCAGATCCAGTGAGCTAATGTGCAGCTCACTTGTAACTTCAGCAGTGGTTCTCTAGACACCAAGAGTTCTCCTTTCTTAAGTGCTTACATCTCCTTCTCAGCCCACACATGCTGCAGGCTAGGAATACCAGGGAACTCATCACTTTAGGAACAATGGCCAATCTGGGGAGGATGAGAATTGGTAGATTAATGTGTCAGCTTCTTGCCGCTTGGCCGGTCAGTTCTGAGCCACATTCTATAGTCTATTAGAGTTCCCTGGGGGATTGAGCCCACACAGAAGTTTATTGATAAACCCTTTATCGGCTTCCCTCTTTTCTCTGCCTTACCTCCTCGGATGTGTGCTTCTGAGATCACCTCCCAGATGAGCTTACGCACTTCCAACACGTTGTGTCGTATTTGCCTTGAGGAGGAACCAAACTAAGAAAAACTTGAAGCCTTGGCAATTTCTTATCCTGGTAGCACATTTCACCCCTGCTTTTTACATCTAGTTTGGTGGTTAAAATCATGAGCTTTTGCATTAAACAGCCTTAGATTTAAATCCAGCTTTCCATCTACTTAGCTGTGTAATTTGGGGGCAAGTGACTTAACCTCTCTGAGCTTCAGTCTTCTGTGTCTGTAAAATGGGGTTAATAACGGTACCCGCTTTAAGGTGTTGTGTCTTGTGTCTGTTAATTTAGATAATACACTTAGCACAGTGCCCAATACATATAGTAGATATTCAATAAATGTTAGCTCTGGTTTCATAACTTTCTGGCTTTTTTCTGAAAGAAAAATTATTTCATCTTCATCTGAAGTATGTAATTAGGCTTCAGGGGCACCTGGGTGGCTCAGTTGGTTAAGTGTCTGCCTTCAGCTCAGGTCATGACCCAGAGTCCTGGGATTCGAGCCCCACATCGGGCTCCTTGCTCAGCCTGTTTCTCCCTCTCCTCCCTGCTTGTGCCCTCTCTCACTATCTTTGTCTCTCTCAAATAAATAAATAAAATCTTAAAAAAAAAGTAATTAGGCTCATAGAGGAAGTAAGTGGTTACTCACTGAGAATTGATATGCGAAGGAATGTTTAGAAGCAGCCTCCTTTTGTATAGCCCTGTCAACTATTCAGTCGGTTAGCATCTGCCTTCTACTCAGGCCATGATCCCAGGGTCATGGGATAGAGCCCCACAACGGGCTACCTGCTCTGTGGGGAGCCTGCTTCTCCCTCTCCCTCTCCTGCTGCTCCCCCTGCTTGTGCGCTCTCTCCCTCTCTCTGTCAAATAAATAAATAAAATCTTTAAAAAAAAAAACTATCTCTGTCTAAAATTTCATATTGGTTCTTTCTCTCTAGAGTATCCTGACTAATACAATCTTCATAAAGTTTAAATCACATTCAAAATTCAGTGTTTTAGGAAATGCTATGTGAGAAATCATCTTTGGATGACATTTAAGAACATATTTATTAATATTTATTTACTTTATAAATTAGTTTTAATTAATTTTAATATAATACACATATTTAAAACAATTATATTACAGAGTAACAAGAACTTATTTTCGCTTCAGACTTTCTGGTAAAAGTTAATGTTTCAGGGTCAGGAAGACAAATTATGTCAACGATAAAAGCAAAGCTTATTGTTTATTACTAGCAACCCATAACCTGTAGATATTTATTGAATAATAAGTAAATAAAATGAATTTAAAAATCCCAACCTTGGATTTCTGGAATGATCAAAGACCCTTATAGAATCTTAACACAGCATGGGCTTTTATGGGTGCTCAGTCCTCCTCACTATAAAGCATGAATAAGAAACTTAGACCTCGCAAGGTCACCTGACTAGTAATGGGTAGTGCTTGAATTAGGACTCATGGTTCAGTGTTGTTTTACTTCAGCCTAACACTTCCCTACAAACAAGGTGGCACTCAAGGACCTGTGAGAGTCAGCCTGGAGGCCCTCCTTTTGCCAGTGTTGTGTATAGCGGCGACCCAAGGATGTCCTTCAAGCCATCCCCCAGACCCCTGCCACTGGAGACACATTGCCACTCATCACTCTCAAGCCCCTATGCCAAAGTTCCCAAACCTCCTATTCCTCTAGATTCTTTATGGCAAAAAACAGTTACTGATTCTGGCTAATTCAGTCTAAAAAGAAAATGAATCTATTATCAAGTAGCCCACTGAGCTGGTAGGGCAGCTGGAATCCTGATCTGGAAATGGACAGGGACCAGCAGGGTCAAATTGCACATCAAAATCCCATCACATTAGTAGCCTGCTGCCATCAGACACTCATGTTACCCTGCTGGCCTCCACATTCCTGGGCGCTGGCTGCCATGAGGCAACCATTGCAGGCCATCCCCACCTTGCATAGGAATATCTGATTGGCCAATATTGGTAACATCCACCTCCTCCTTCCCTCTCTCCAAGTCAGTGAGCTGTTGGGAGAGGGAATATTTCCCATTCTTGAAGTTCATACATGGGAGGTAGGGGCCTTTTTTTTTTTTTTTTTTTTTGGAATTTCCATGGGAAATTTTTACTAGTATGTTTTGAAAAGATTCTTACCGTCTTTAGTAGAAATTAGAAATAATATTAAAAATACATGCAGTTTTCATAGAGTTGAAATTTGAACTGAGCATGTAATAATGTCTTACTGGTTATTCCAGTTGTACTGAAACCTGTTCATTCACTGTTAGAGCCACTTTATAGATTTTTTTCCCTCAATCACACAACCCCTATTGTACAATGATAGGAACATATTTAAAACAATGTTTAAAAATTAAGGTGTAAAAGGGGCACCTGGGTGGCTGAGTCAGTTAAGCATCTGACTTTGGCTCAGGTCATGATCTCAGGGTCCTGGGATTGAGTCTGTGCTCAGCAGGGAGTCTGCTTGTCCCTCTCCCTTTGTCCCTCTCCCCCACTCATGCTCTCTCTTTTTCTCTTTCAAGTAAGTAAATAGAATGTTAAAAAAAATTAAAGTGTGAAAGTTTTGTGTTTTTTTTTTAAGATTTCATTTATTTATTTGACACAGAGAGATAACAAGTAGGCAGAGCAACAGGCAGAGTGATGGGGAAGCAGGCTCCCTGCTGAGCAGAGAGCCTGATGTGGGGCTTGATTCCAGGACCCTGAGATCATGACCTGAGCCGAAGACAGAGGCTTAACCCACTGAGCCACCCAGGTGCCCCTAAAGTGTGAAAGTTTTTAAGTTGCACAGGACATTACAAAGATAACTGTGCTGTATTTTACTCGAATTGTTAGATTTCCTTGAGAGCATAAGGGAGGATGCAGGTTGTATTGATTTCTTAGTTCCCATAGACCTCCAGGATTCTGTAAAGAGCAACCAGTTAATGAATGAATTACTGCCTGGCTGCCTGGCTGCCTGGCCGGCTAACTAAATGAATAGATCTGTGTACTATGCATTGCTTTTCCCTCATGGTTTCATCCTAAGGGTTAAGTGAAGAGTAATGTCTGGCCTCTGGCAAGCACTCCAAGAATGCTAATCATCGCTATGACTTCTACCTATAGGTGGTGTAGGTGGTAAGAAGCACACTGCTGTAGGGAACTCATGGGTTGCAGCCCTGGCGGCCTGGTTAAATCTGGGCCAAGTGTTGGCCACACCCTTCTTGTGCCATCCTGTGGGCAGGACTGGTAAACACAATGAAGCTACAGGGAAACCAAGACTTTGGTGAGAGGCTTAAACCTGTAAACCCAGCTCAGCTCACTGTAGGTTTTAAGATAAGAGGAATGAAGGTGTTTCTAAAATATTTCTGTATATCACTGATAGAGCAGAGCAAATGGGGATGGGGGCTTTCTTCTGTAGGATTTAAATGTTACATGATTAACACTGAAAAAAAATTTTAAATCAACCCTTGATTATATAGTTGAGTTACCAATGTCATTTTGTGTGCAGGCAGTGGGGATGTGCTTTTTCCTTTCTTAATTACGTAAAGAAGTGTACAACCAACTGATAATGCCGCTAATTTTACTTCCTAGAGTTTGTGGTATTCTCAAAGATGCTCAAAGGCATATTTATTTATTTATTATTTTTAAAAAAGATTTTATTTATTTATTTGAGAGAGAGACAGTGAGAAAGAGCATGAGAGGGGAGAAGGTCAGAGGGGGAAGCAGACTCCCCATGGAGTAGGGAGCCTGATGCAGAACTCCATCCCAGGACTCTGGGATCATGACCTGAGCTGAAGGCAGTTGCTCAACCAACTGAACCACCCAGGTGCCCCCTCAAAGACATATTTAGGCTGAAATTTGTTGTCACCTAGTTTGTAATACAAAATACTGTAAGTGGCCTCCGTATCACCCCCTTCACACACACCCCCCCCCCACACACACACTCAATTAGCCCTCAGCATCCATTTCTACCCCTTTCTGTATGCCTTCCCACAGGATAGAACTACTTTTCTCTGACTTTCTTGCAGCTGTGGTTCTGGGTGAGAATTTGCTTCCACCAATGAGATGTTGGAAGTGCAAGGGAGGCCTTCTTCATAGTGAGCTGCCAGCTCATTAGTGTTCACAGCCGGACTCAGCATTCATTCCACTGTTGAGTTACCAGCTTTGTCATGCTTGAAGGCAGTGTCCTAGAGGCACTAGTCACCAACTTCAGTGGGAACTGAGGAAGTCCAACACCCAAGCAGTGGAAACAGCAGCAATTTCTTGACCTGTGGATTAGAGTGGTCCTCGAAATCAATATCTGATAGCAGACCACTGCCTTCTGCTCCTTGATACTATCCCACAATTTTGTAAGTACCAAGTTTCCGGCTTTAAGTTCCTTTCTATCTGAAGTACCTAGAGTGATTTCTCTTTCTTGTACTGTATCCTGACAGATACTCTATGGATGTCAAGAAGAATTAAAATCTATATAGGCTACGAAACAATAACTATTAGAGTAGAAAAATAAAAGTAGGGAATAGGTATGTAAAGTATACATTTATTCGTGTAAGAATACACGCACACACATATACTTGTTTATGCATAGAAAATATCAAGAAGATTTTAAAGAAAATGAAATTAGTAATTATTTCTGGGAAATAAAAATAAAGCCTGAGATGGGAGAGAGATTTCCATTTCATTTATATACCCCTTAATAAAGTGTTGTCTTTTTTTTTTACCATGCTCACCAAATATTTTTTTCAATTAAAAAATTTTAAAATACAATAAAATGGCAAGTTTCTATAACAAGTTGCAAAAGAAAAAAGCATCCATTAACTCATCGATCTAACATAATGTAACGTGTTTTTACATACTCCCTCTAAATCTTTGTTGATTGAAGTTCTACAGTGAGATATGTACACATACAACTTTATAATCGTTTTTGGGGTTTGGATTTTTTGTTTTGTTCTTTGGGTTTGTTTTGTTTTGTTTTATTTTGATTGTTACAGTATATGTAACTAACACTTAGGAAATATTTACCATGTGCCAGGCATGGTGATTAGAAATTTTCTTGAATCGTAGTTCATTGAAACTGAGATATTACTGATTGTAACATGCACCATTATCTTGTGTGTCATTAAGAAAGAACTTAAAAAAAACTGCTAACTAAAACTCTAACACAATGGGGCGCCTGGGTGGCTCAGTGGGTTAAAGCCTCTGCCTTCGGCTCAGGTCATGATCCCAGGGTCCTGGGATCGAGCCCCACATCGGGCTCTCTGCTCGGCAGGGAGCCTGCTTCCCCCTCTCTCTCTGCCTGCCTCTCTGCCTACTTGTGATCTCTGCCTGTCAAATAAATAAAATCTTAAAAATAAATAAAATCTTAAAAATAAATAAATAAATAAATAAAACTCTAACACAAATAACACTTAGGGTTTTTTCCCTCTATTGAACCTCATATCTCTAGAAGGTAAGCAACTTCTGTCTAAAGGCAACAGGTCATTTCTGACATCCTGACACTTGACACTTTAATGATGGTTCCTCATAAGGCATAAATTGGTTATACCAGCCTCTATTACTTTGAAATTTCTTTCATCTATTTCAAGGGATTTCACAGTTGTCTTTCTTTCAGTGACTTTGCTGATGTACGATAGACATATAGTTTAGTCCCAAAATGTAAGACAGCTTCCTCTTCAAGGTTGCTTTGCATGAAAGTAGGGAGTGGCAGTCTTTCCTTCAGGGACAAATAGTTGTTTTGTTAATATCAAATTTAAGTTCTATTCTCCTTCCATATCTTTGTCGGTACACACTAACCTTTATTTCCATGCTGAATCACAATGTAATTTTTAAGGCATTTTAAACATCAATTAAATTCAAATTATAAATTACCACAATGTACGTAATTCAGTTGATGTGACAACCACATGAACAGTGAGAATGCTTACATGTGTAAACGACTCTGTGCTTGTAAGATACCATCAACTGCCAGTGATAGCCCAATATCAGTGATGTTAAAATGTGGAAAAGTTCTTATTAGAATAGATAAAATGTTATCCATTTTATCCTCAAACAACCTGTAAGTCAATTCTGTTATTCCTCAAATAGAAAGCTGAGAAACAAAGAGGTTATCAAGGTTATTCATTATTAGGAAACAGGTCTTTTAAAAATGCAGTCAGCCTGGTTCCAGTGCTCACCATCTTAACCATTAAGCTATGTTGTCTCCTTGTTGTTTTAAAACTTCCCTTATTGCTACAGAATAGTCTATTATAGCTGTTTAATATTCCTTCAAAAGGACAAACTAGAATTTATTTGACCATTAGCAAATATTAGATAATTAGATTGCCTCTAATTTTTCCACCATAAGTTATGCAATTAACATATCAATGCATATGGCTTTTCATGACCCAAAGGGATATGTTTTATTTTCTAATAAAAATATAATACTTATTTTAGAAATTTTGGAAAATACAAAAATTATAAATAAGCGAACAGTGGTTACTATGATTTCTTCATCAAGGGGCTACCATTGCTAACAGGGTGGTGAGTTTCTTTTCCAAAATTTTCCATAGCTCTTTTCATATAGCTGAGATTATAATGGAAATGCCTTTCTGTGCTCTACTTTATTCTCTTAGAGTGTTGTATTAGTTTTCTGTGGCTGCCATCACGAATTACCACAAATTTTCGTGACTTAAAACTACAAAAATTTATTCTCTCACAGTCCTGGAGGCCAGAAGTCCAAAATCAAGATGTGGGAAGGGCCATTGTACTCCCTCATTTAGGACCCATCAAAACATGTTGCTTTTATAATGTTCTAAGATTATAATCATAAATGAAGAGAATAATAACCAGTTGTGAATACTGGCAGCTCACTGCATTGCTTTGGGAGCCAGACATACTCCCTGTTCCTCATACAACCTGGAACCTAGCACAATGTGGCTGGAACAGACTCAGCACCTGATAGATGTTTCTGAATGAATAGTCTATCTAGTAAGGCAGTGTTTTCCATTGTGGGGCAGCATCATTGTTTAGAAAGTTTTCACATATAGAACCCACTAAAGTAGTTATTTTTAAATATTTGCATTTCTATTCTATTCCCCTGGCATTCTCCATGTGATATTGATTCATTAGAGAGAAAAAGGGGAGCTTATTAAACTTATAATTAACCTTTTCTCTTGACATGTAATTAGCTAGGATTTATGAGATGCTAAAGGCTGCAGTGTCTGAGAAAAGGAGCATAAATAAGGATATTTTTGTTTTACTGAGCTTGGAATAGTACAGTCATTTATTTTCATTGAAATATTATTTATCTGATATATTTTTCTTTTTAAAGTGGCTAATGATCTTCTGAACAACTTTAGATAAATTATTCTAGTCCAGTCCAGGGGTAGAGATCTGATTCTAATTCTTTCCACCAAAATTGAGGATCTGATTAGGTCAAATCTATGTAAAACATTGAGAAGTGTGAATTCACTTTTCATCCCCATTTTGTTAAGATAATTTTATTATTTTCATGCTATCATAATTCAAAATTATACTGTCAATAGGGTAACATTTTAGATGAACCGAATAAATCTTAAAGGAAAGATGTATTAAAATTTATATTGAACTACAACTGAGAAGGGTTTGTTTTGCACTATGTTGCAAGCAAACTTTTACCAGCTAATTTTTAAGTTTTCTTCTTATTTAGAAAGAAACATCTTTTTTCCTCAAATATAATGGGGTAACTTCAAAATAAAGAAATGCCTTATGGTAAGGAAACAGATTACAAGGCATCTTATTTTTCACTTATTTCGAAAAAAAGTTTAATTGACTTGCCAAATGAAATGTGAGAGATTCTTACTTTTGGAATCCTCCTACACTTAAAAATGGCTCACATTCTCTGTGTTGTCAAGAACATAGACATCCAACCTCATTCCCAAACTGTCTTTTACTTTATAGTTCTTGGGCTTCTCTAGCGAAAACCTCTCTAATGTCACTTAGACCAGATATTTTCATGTACTGTACTTTCATGTCATCCAATTATGGAGGCTAAAACAAGCTACTGGACCTCTGATTCCAAGCACCACTTTTCCTTATCCATGCTATGATAAATCATTTTTAAAAAAATTATTTTAAATTCACTTTCTAAAATTTAAAACAGAAAAAGGAGACATTTCTATTAGGCTCAGCAGTCCTCTGTGGCTTCCTGTTTATTTCAGTTCTCAAATAGGAGCTTTCCCCATAATTATTGTCATTATTACTACTATCTCTGGTCTTTCATAAATACATCATATGTTCTGCTAATCCCCCTCCCCTCTTGCTAGTTAGATATATGTGATCTTTTGTTAACAGGGTTTTATTATAGTCTTCACAATCCTCCTTTCCCATATTTGCTTTTGCCAATCATTTGAATAACACTTAATTATTGTTTTCCATGATTTGACAGTTGTTGTTACAGTGACTTTTATAGTACACTGTAAAACATATTTTAATAGCATAAAATATGTGATTCAAAGGAAGTAAAAATGCATAGAAATAAAAAAGTCATAGGAAAAGAAAGAAGCAAAGTTTAGTTAGCTGAATTGTGGTCTCTTGCTTGGGAAGTTATCTATCTTTCTTTTTTTCTTTCTTTTTTAAAAATATTTAATTTAATTAATTTATTTATTTGAGAGAGAGCACAAGCAGTGGGGAGGACCAGAGGGAGCAGGAGAAGCAGACTCCCCACTGAGCAAGGAGCCTGGTGCAGGGCTCAATTTGAGGATCCTGGGATCATGACCTGAGCCAAAGGCAGATGCTTAACCGACTGAGCCACCCAGGCATCCCGAGTTCTGTATCTTATGAGACCTGCTGTAAGTCAAAGATAGGCTGATTTAAGTTCTTCTTGATCTATGCTTAAGATGAGCAGGAAAAATGGCTTCAGTTACCTGGTCCAGTATCTGTTCACCAATAATCTGGGTGTTAGTTTTCATTCTGTATTTTGACTATGATCCCTGGAAAATTTTCTGTTTCCTGTGATAGCAATGGTTTTTCTCTTTTTTAGAGTTGCTGATACAAGGTCAAAACTAATTATCTCCCAACCCTCTTATAAGGGTTTTATTAAATGGCATCTGTCTGTGCTTAAATATTAGGTACCAGAGCTATTAGGAAGGAAAGTCAGGAGGATGACAAACATAAATATCTTTATCTCTGCTGCTAGGACAAGGTGACCTGAAAGATAGTCACTGTATTAATGTTAATGAGGATAAACAAGCCCTGCAACAAGACTCAGATAGCAGAGCCCAAATCACCATGTTTAGTTCCAAGCACGCTAGGCTCTGCAATCTGAATGCAGAGATGAATGAGATGCTCTGGCCCTGAGAAGCCTGTGTAGGTTCTTTGTTCCTATGAAGATGGGAAACCCCTATAGATCTGGGGCATCACTGTTGGAATAATGTAGTAGAACTCTCAGAGAAAGCCAGTTAAGTATATCTTAGGTTGAGAAAGGTGAGACACTGTGTGACATAAATTTTTTTAGAAAAAAAAAATTGGACTTTTTGCAACTAGTATGATAAATCTCCAAACTTTTACTACTAGACTTATCAAACATCTCATATTCTACTGCCATCTTGATTTCCTCGCCACTTAATTCCTTAACCTCTGGAGATCACCCGGCCTGATCACTCCTTTGAAACTACCTCCTGATCACTTAACTGAAACTACATTCTGAAAGGACATAATTTCCTGATTGTTAACTTAATGGAAAAATATAGACAGACCAGCAAGGTTGTTAATAGAATGGTCTTGGAATCAGGCAGACTTGCATTTAAAATCTGAGTCTACTGCTTGCTTACTAACTAGCTCTGTGACCTTGAGAAAGCATTTTAAAACCTCTTCTGTGAAACTGGGATAATTAAATCAATCTCATAAGTGTATCATAAGGATTAAGTGAGATAAAATATGTAAAGCACCTAGCACAGAGCAAGGCGCATAGTTGTTGCCCAGTAATTTCATACAATTACTATTTTTTAAAGGCTTTCACAGTCTTTATTTCTCCTGACATTTCTTTTTTTTTTTTTTTAAAGATTTTATTTATTTATTTGTCAGATAGAGAGCGAGAGCGAGCACAGGCAGAGTGGCAGGCAGAGACAGAGAGAGAAGCAGGCTCCCTGCAGAGCAAGGAGCCCGATGTGGGACTCGATCCCAGGACGCTGGGATCATGACCTGAGCCGAAGGCAGCCGCTCAACCAACTGAGCCACCCAGGCGTCCCTCTCCTGACATTTCTATAGCACGTGAAACATGTCACCATTCCATGCTTACTAAATATGTTTCCTTCTTCTAGGCCACAAACCTTAAATAATCTTTAATGTCCAACCCTTGGATTGCTCTTCTTCATTTTCTAAGAAGCTGTTATCAGTTTTTGCCCAAAGAAGGAGAGAAAGTTGGGAGCACTTGGGTGGCTCAGTTGGTTCAGCATCCGACTCTTGGTTTCACCTCAGGTCATGATCTCAGGGTTCTGGGATCGAGCCCTGTCGTCAGACTTGTGTTCAGTGAGGAGTCTGCTTGAGATTGTCTCCCTCTCCTTCCCCCATGGCCCCTCCCCCATGCATGCTCACATGTGCATTCTTTCTCTCTCTCTCTCTAAGCAAATAAAATAATTTTTTTTTAAAAAAGGAGAGAACATTGTACTACTTTGAGAGAAATAACTCTAAGTGAGACTCAGGGAGACAGAGCCAACCTAAGGCAACCCTTGCAGGAGCTTGAGTAGTCAATAAATCCGGACCTCACTCTTCTTCTTCTCTCTAGTCTACTGCTGGGGTCCTTATTGGCTGAGAGCATAAGAGACCGTGGATATAGTCCCCAAGAGTTCAGCCTCCCAGAGTAGAGAACAAAGTGAAGAAGAGTGAGGAATGGACATAGGGAAGCCAAATGGGAGATACCTAACACAGATACCTAGAAACAAATCTAAAAAATATGTGTAAGATGTCTATGAAAAAATATACAATTTCCTAAACAGAAACCCATGTTTATGGATAAGTAGACTCAATATTCTGAGAATGTTAATTTCTCAGAAATGGATTCATAATTTAATGCAACTTTTAAAAATACCAAGAGTATTTGATGGAACTTTTTTAAAGAAGTTTTTTATTTAAATTCCAGTTAGTCAACATACAGTGTAATATTAGTTTCAGGTACATAGTATAGTGATTCAACACTTCCACACAACATCTCATGCTCATTAGAAGTGCACTCCTTAATCCCCATCACTTATTTCACCCATTCTCCCCACCAACTCGCATCTGTTAACCATCAATTTGTTCTCTATAGTTGAGTCTTTTTTTTTTTAAGATTTTTTTTTTTTTTATTTGAGAGAGAAAGAGAGAGAGTGTGCGAGTGGGAGGAGGGGCAGAGGGAGAGAGAGAGAATCATCAAGCAGACTCCCCACTGAGCATGGAGACTGATACTGGTCTCCATCCCAGGACCTGAGATAATGACCTGAGCCAAAATCAAGAGTCGGCTGCTTAACCGACTGAGCCACCCAGGCACCTCAAGAGTCTGTTTCTTGGTTTGCCTCTCCCTCTCTTTTTTACCCCCTTTACTCGTTTGTTTTGTTTCTAAAATTCCACATGAGTGAAATCATATGGTATTTGTCTTTTTCTGACTTATTTCACTTAGCATAACACTCTCTAGCTCTTTAATGAAATTTTTAAAGCTGATTCTTAAATATATAAGGAAAACCAGGGGTATCTGGCTGGCTCAGTTGGTGAAGCATGAGACTCTTGATCTCAGGGTTGTGAGTCTGAGTCCCATCCTGGGTGTAGAGATTACTTAAAAAAAAAAAAAAAGTATAAGGAAAAACCAAACAAAACAAATGAAAAATGCCAAGACAATTTTGAAGAACAAAGTACAGGATACTTAACTTAGAACTCTCAAGGCTAATTATAAATTTATGATAATTAAGACATTAGCAAAGCCCCCAAACAAACCCATATATATATATATATATATATATATATATATATATATGGAAACCTAATATATAACAGGTGGCATTATAGAACAATGAGTAAAAGGTGAGTGTTAATGATGCCAAAAAAACTAGTTATCCATCTGGGGATTAAAAAATTTTGAGAAAGGCACCTGACTGGCTCAGTCAGAACATTCAGCTCATGATATTGGGGTTCTGAGTATAGAAATTTCTAAAAATAAATAAATAAAATTTTGACTTCTCACCTCACAGAATATACAAAAATTAATTTCAGGTGTGTTAAAGACCTAAATGTGAGAGAAAAATGTGAATATGTAGAAAGTAAATATAGGAAACTATCCTTATGATCTTGGTATAAGGAAGAACTTTTTTTTTTTTTTAAGATTTATTTATTTATTTATTTGACAGACAGAGATCACAAGTTGGCAGAGAGGCAGGCAGAGAGAGAGGAGAGGAAGCAGGCTCCCTGCAGAGCAGAGATCCCGATACGGGGCTCGATCCCAGGACTCCGAGATCATGACCTGAGCTGAAGGCAGAGGCTTTAACCCACTGAGCCACCCAGGCTCCCCAAGGAAGAACTTTTTTTTAATCCTACAAAAAGTATTATGATCTTTGATAGGAAAAATTCCTAAAACAAGACACAAAAGGTATAAATACCTTAAAATTGGGGCACCTGGGTGGCTCAGTGGGTTAAGCCTCTGCCTTAGGCTCAGGTCATGTCTTGGGGTCCTGGGATCGAGTCCCGCATCGGGCTTCCTGCTCAGCAGGGAGCCTGCTTCCCTCTCTCTCTCTGCCTGCCTCTCTGCCTACCTGTGATCTCTCTCTGTCGGTTAAATAAATAAAATCTTTAAAAATAAATAAATAAATAAATAAATAAATACCTTAAAATTAAGAACTTCCATTCTTAATTAGTAGACATGGTAAAGAGAATAAAAGACAAGTCACAAATTAGGCAAAGAAGGCAAATATTTGTAATGCAATTATTGACAAAGAACTAGTATATAGAATATAGGAAGATCTACCAAACAATAGGAAAAGATATATAACCCACTAGGAAAATCGGCAGATGACTTGAACAGGAAAATTACAAGAGGAAAGTCAATGGCTAATACAAATAAGAAAAGATGCTCAATTTCATTAGTAATCAGGAAAAAGCATGTGTAAATAACAAATCTGACAATACCAAGTATTAGTGAACTATTGGAAACTCCTAATCCTATTAGTAGAACTGTTAATTGGTACAATTTCCTTGGGAAAATGATTAGCAGTACCTAGTAAAGTTGATTATAGTCATATTCTACCACAAAGAAATTCTACTCCTGGGTAAGTGACCTAAAAGAATTCTTGCCCAGGTGCACAAAGATTTTTATATAATAATGTTTATACCAGTTTGATTTGTAATAAGCAAAAGCTAGAGATAACTAATGAATCCATTACAGTAAAGTTGCTAGACAAATCGTGATATGTTTGTACAACGGAATAGACCCTTAGTAACATGAGTGAACCTCACAAAATATTGTTGAGTGACAGAAGCAAGAAAAAACAGAATACACAAAATATGATTTCATTATATACGGTTCAAAAACAGAGAAGTCATTAGGGTATGTCAAAAGCAGTATGTCATTAGGGATACATACATAGGTTATGTAAGTATAAAACCAAGCAAGAGAACATCATTATAAAAGTAAATATGGCAGGGTTTGTTGCAGGGGGGCGGGTTGTGGGGGGCAAGGGGGAGAGAAAAAGATATGTTCAGGTGAAAAGCACTAGGGGTTCCAAGTATTGACAATTTTTTTTTTTGTAACCTGACTTGTAGATAGTCAGTGTTTATTATTTTTCTTTCAATTGTGTGTATACATTTTGTATACTCTTATGTATATATATTTCACAATTAAAAAAAAGAAAACCATATTTTCTCCCTTTGTTAAAGTAGGTTTACACATGATATTATACCATCAGCCCACTTAAATAAATACATTCAAACCCATTTCCTAAATTAAAAAAAATTAAAAATACATTTAATTTATATATATACAATAGTTGTATATTACCTATGGAAAAACTATTGGTAAATATAGTCAAAGATACAGATAAAGACTTTTATCTATATTATATATTATGTATATTCTATATTTTTATGGTTAGGAATAATATATAAAATTAATCAGCATCTACTACATGGCTTAACTGTGATTAGTGTTTGCATATGCAACATACTTGTTCACATATTATTTCTGATTCCTTGGTTCTGAAAGGAAGACATCACTATCCTCAATTTTTAAATAAAGACACTGAGAACCTAAGTTAACCAACTTGACCCCAAATAACCCAGCCATTTGGCCCACAGCCTGCTCATACCAATAAAGCCCTTTGAATTGATTGTTGTCTGATCCCCCAACTGGGATGCTTTCAGTTATATTACAAGATGGTCCTGGGGCACCTGGGTGGCTCAGTGGGTTAAGCCTCTGCCTTGGACTCAGGTCATGATCTCAGGGTCCTGGGGTTGAGCCCCATATCAGGCTTTCTGCTCAGCAGTGAGCCTGTTTCCCCCCCACCTCTCTCTGCCTGCCTCTCTGACTACTTGTGATCTCTCTGTCAAAGAAATAAATAAAATCTTTAAAAAAAGGAAAAAAAAAGATGGTCCTGTTCTTTACTCTCCTATAGTCTTTGGGTACACTTTTTCATATGGGTTTCTGAGAAAGCTTTAGGACTTCTCAGGAAGAAATGATACCAAAGTTATAGACACCTGAATTAATTACTTCTTCCAAAATTTATTTCTTAATGTTCAAAGTGAAGAGTCTAACAATAATTCCTTTTTCTTAAATTGAGATATAATTGATGTCTAACATTGTATTAGTTTTAGGCTATATGCCTAAAACTTTAAATACTTCTTTAAATACTAAAAGTGTGTTATTTAAGCATGAAAATATAAAACTGTCACTCTCTTTCAGATTCCTTTTTTGGTTATGGGTAGGAAACTGGATTAAACTAAAAGAAAAGAACATAAATACAAGCCAGGTTCTTACATCAGAAGGCCATTTTTTGACACTTGTTTGTTATGATAACGTTTATCTAAATCACATTAACTGTGAAGCACCGAGGATAAATTTATGAAAAGTCTAAATTATATATTTGACAAAATGTCTTATTTCCAAACTCAGTTCAGAATTATCTGATTGATCTAAAAGTACAATACCTAGTTAAGTTGCTTTTATGGTCCAGATGTAATGAATGATATAGAAAGATTTCTGCTTAGTATATCAGTTGCTAAAATCTAAATAGTAATTCAAAGTACTTAAGGATACTTTAAAAATTAGAATCTTAATAATTAATTAATAATAATTGAAAAATTCTTCTTGTCACTTATTTATTCTTAGTTTGTTGAAAAAGAAAAGACTTAGCATAGAAAAGAATGGCATACTTCAACTAAGGCTTCATCTGAATACTGACAACTTTTTAAAATTAGTTTCATGCACATTAATTCTTCTGTGGTACTACTTTTAATATGCTGTATAGGAAATGTATCTCTGATCTTATGAATGACTGAGCATGGTATATAGAACAGATACAATTAGATATAATTATAGCAATAATGAATTAATGATCCTATTAAAGAATCTGTTATTTCAAAATATTTTACTCTTCTATTTCTCAGTGGTAAATTTAACAGATATATGTAGTTCTCTAATTGTCCTCAAGCAGGACTGATTTGGCCTCCACAAAACATTTGGCAATGTCTGTAGTCATTTTTATACGTTATGGTGGGTAGAGAGTCAGCGCTACCCTCACACTGTCTAAAGCCAGATATGCTTCTAGACAGCCTACAATGCACAGGCCAGTCTCTGACAAAAAAAATTATCTGGTCCCAAACCAAAATATTAATAGTGCTAAGACTGAGAAACCTCCTCTAGCGCAAACTAAAGGACTCACTACAAATTTCTGTCTTTAAATTTTTGGATGTTAAAAAAGATAAAAGATACATACACATATGTGCGTGTATCTATTCACACTGAATACACATGTTATGAGATGGGCTTATAAAATGATGAGGCCGCTTTGTTAGCATATGAAATTAATTGCTAACATTTACATAATGTTTATAAATACTTTCTTGACACTGTCTCCCAGGTAATATTATCTATACCCATAGAGTCAGTTTTCATCTCTATGATTATGACTTTCAAATATTTATCTCTAGCCCAGACTCCAGTGTGTTACCACATTCCACTCATTTTCTGTAGTCAGTATTTCCTCTCTCCCACCCTTTGCCCTCAGCACCACTGCAGTGGTTTGGCCTCATCCTTATTTGTCTGGATTACTATGTGACTCCATTGTCAATAGTCACACCATCTTGTAGCTATAAAATAAGGAAACCCTATCTTCTTAGTGCACAAATTATAATAGCTTCAATCCTGACTAACTCCCGGAAATCAGTTGTCATCACATTACCTGTCAGCTGCCTCTAAGAGCTCCCAGGGTTCGACCATGCAGTCTCTTGAAAATGTCCATGGGGGTCTTGTGTTCACTAAGGCTGGATGGCAGCAGTGTCTTCCTGTAAGGTCCCACTGACCATTCAGCTGGGCATGGCTTTCTGCCAACTGTTAACCAACACACTGATCTCAAGGAGGAGGTGTCCTGCTCTCACCTTTTCATCTCTTCCTGAAGCATAGGACAAGCCCTCCCCGAGTTCCCCACAGTAAAACTAAATCCAGACCATAACTTTCAACAAAATTTTGCTGCAGGTTTAAAAATAAAGAGAAAGGATGTAGAATGAGGTAGTTATACACAACCTGCACAGGCCCAGACCCATGCAAAGAGTCCATGCAGGGACCTCATTCCTAGCCAAACCTCCCTGCCCAAGATGGCTTTGGCTCTAGAAATGCTCCAGGAATCTCCATGACTTGGAGTCTATGCCAAATGGATGCTGGCACCAGAAATAGAAGGAAAATTTTCCCTCACCTGTCTGAGATCTGTCAGTTTCCATTCTCAGTATGATTGACAGAAGAATTTAAATTCCTTGCAGACACAACTTCACCACCTCCCTAATAGGGATATGACTCAGCCCCCAAAGATAATCATATCAGAATACACTGCCAGAAAAAAAAAAAAAAAAGAATACACTGCTAGTATCAGTTCATTTCCTAAAGTCCGAGTAATTCAGTTTTAAATAATTTTTCATGGGACATCAATAATGCAGAGGAAGCTGGACTGCATCAATCTCATTCTAGCTCATTTTCAGTCTCTCCTCACAAATGGTTTAAAATCTTGGTGTCAGTCTCACAAAGAATCACACTGTTGTGACAGAGGTGACTTTCTAACCAATCTCCTTCCAGTCTGGTCTCATTGAGTCCACATCTTTGCTGCTGGCTGCATTCTATAAGGGATGCAAATCTGATCAGTTGCTGCTGCTGCTTCTCCTTTTCTTTTTAATTCCATTAAAATTGTGGCAATCTGAATAGCAGTTCAGGAGTTTGAAAAACAGGAACCTAGGCAAAAGTTGAAGATATGGCTGATAAAGGGCCCAACCCTGACACGGCCCACCTTCAAAAAAACGTGGCCCCATTTTCATGTATTTCCATGGCTTTGGAGACATGGTAGTTGACTCCAAGTTGTTTAACGAGTGGGAAAGTGGGCCCAGAGGCGAGAACTGATAGGGACAGTGTAGAAAAAGAAGTCCTCCTGTATGTCCCTCCCCCTCTCCCTGGGGTGGATTCAATAGGCTTACCCACAGGGTACCCATAGGAACATGGTGTTGCCAGTATAGCCCTGAGTACATAATTGCTGACTGCTCACTATGACCTGAGGTGTGGCTAGCAGTCCCAGCCCACCTTCTGGTGGTCTCTCAGTCATGGGAGGTACTGAAAAACCTTAGGCAGGGTTCATCAGCTATCTGTTCCTAAGCCACTTGAGCTGGGCCAGGCTAGGCTGAGACAGTCCACATCCCTCAAACCGCCTCTGCCTGCCCTCTCTTCTCCAGGAGAGTAGCTCTTTAAATTTCAGTAAGTGGGAACTTCATGCTTCATTCTCAACTAGTCTTTTCTTCATGTAAGAGTCCATAGTGGTTCCGCATGGCCTTCACAACTCCCCTCTTGTTTCTGTAGCCCTATCACTTCTCTTTTCCCCATCTACACCCAATGCTGGAGTACAGTCAGAACTACTGCAAATCCCTGAACTTAGATTCTTTCTCATGCCTCTGCCTTTGCTGTGGTCTAGGCCAGGAATGCCTTCCACCCCATCATCAGTGGGACGTACCTTATCAGCTGCCATCTTCTCCAGGAATTCTTTCTTTGCCCCATCCCCAAGCCTGGATTCAGATCTCTTATCTATAGTCTGGAGCACATCATATGTATCTCTGGCACACCTCTTATCGTACAGAAATGGTTTGTGTCTTCCATGAGTCATGGGAACTTCCTAACAGCAGAGGAAATGTTGTTACCCTCTGTACTCTCAGGTCCCTGGCACAGGGCCTGCAATATACTAAATGCTCAGTTAAATTTCATGAAGGTTGACTCCGTATTTTCATTAGATCCTCTTGACAATCCTGGGAAGCTAGTATTGTTTCCAACAGTGCTTGTAAGCAGTGAATCCATTTAATTTAAGATTAAGATTAAAACAACCATGAAAATTATGGTTACAGATTAGAATGTAAGGTGTAGGAATCATGACAATGTAGAAACGAAGTAACTAACAAAAGAGGATAGGAGAAAGGGGTGAAGAAGTTGGGTGTGTGGATGATGTTGATTTTCTCTATATTGTAGCCAAAAGTATATTGTAGTATATTTATTTAGTATATATTGTAGTATATTTTCTCTATATTGTAGCCAAAGTCAGGTTTTAAAGTTGACAGATAAGTCATAAATGTATAATCACATTTCAAGATATAAAAGTGAACATTAGAGGGGTACCTGGGTGGCTCAGTTGGTTAAACATCTGCCTTCAGCTCAAGTCATAATCCTTGGGTCCTGGGATCAAGCCTGGCCTCTACCTTGGCCTTGACTTCTGGCTCCCTGCTCAGTAGGGAGTCTGCTTCTCCCTCTTCCTCTGCCCCTCCTCCCCAATCATGGCTCTCTCTCTCTCACTTGTGCTCTTCCTCTCTTTCAAACAAATAAAATCTTAAAAAAAAAAAAGTAAATATTAGAAAATGTAGAAAAATAATTCAGTTAATTAAACTCAGGTTTTAGAGGATAAGGAGTGGTAAAGGGGGATATTACTCATGGTTGGGAGTATATGTAAAGTAAAAAGAAATAGAAAATAAAGTATATTATATAAACTTATGGTAAATTTTAGCCTAAAAACAACCTAAAATGCATATTTTTAACATGTTTAGAAGAAACACACACATGTAAAATATAAAATAAAAATATAAGAATATAGAGATCATATACAGGAAAAGATAGAAATTAGGAAATTTAGAAGGAATATCTGTTTTATCAATGAAGTTACCAATGGAAACAAAATGACCCTCAAAAAGATTATGGAACAAAATCTAATTAAATATGAGATAAAAAATATACCTAATACCAACTACCTAGAAAAGCTGAGAATCAAAAAGTAAAGAAGCAAGTCATAGAGTGAAACAAATAACCGATTGAGAAAATACTACAAAATATTAAGAAAAAGGGTGATGGAAAACTCAATAGAATAGTGGGCAAGAAACTTGAAAGAACACATTTTTTTCATGAACACATGAAAAGGTATTCTATTTCATTATTAATAGGAAAATGCAAATTAAAATCTCTATAAACATACCAGAAGGGCTTAATACAAAAAAAAGACTAAAAATACCAAGTGTTGGCAAAGATGTAGTGAAATTAGAAGTCTCACACACTGCTGGTAGGGTATAAATTGGTAGAACCACTTTGAAAAGCAATTTTGTGTCATGTCATAAAGTTGCAGAATGTGTTCTCTTTGATGTGGCAATTTGATTTCTACCTATATACCCAGCAGAAATGTGTGCATATGATTACCAGCATGCATGTATAAGAATTGCATTGGCCAAAAGCCTGCAATGATTAAATGTTTGTCAGTGGTAGTAATATATATTCATAGAGTGTAAAACAATGCACCAGTGTAAATAAATGAATTATAATGGGAGCCATGACCCAGAATAATCTCACAAACATAATGTTGGTCTAAAGAGAAAAGACTACACAGTGTTGATTCCATTCATATGAACTTCAAAAACAAGTTAAATTAAACTCTAATGTAAGTAAATGCACACTTAGATGGTAAAAGAATATGGGACGCCTGGGTGGCTCAGTTGGTTAAGCAGCTGCCTTCAGCTCGGGTATTGATCCCAGCTTCCTGGGATCGAGTCCCACATTGGGTTCCTTGCTCGGCAGGGAGCCTGCTTCTCCCTCTGCCTCTGCCTGCCACTCTGTCTGCCTGTGCTCACTCTCTCTGACAAATAAATAAATAAAATCTTTAAAAAAAAAAGAATAAAAGAATAAAAAGAACAAGGAAATTCTACATAATGTTTCCCATCAAAATAAGAAAGAAGAGAGGGAGGAAAACAAGGAAGAGAGAAAGGAGAGGATGCTGTGGATGCGAATGGGCGTGGAAGTAGTACTTCTTGAGCTTTACCAGTGATCTACTTCTTGACCTGAATTGGTGATTACACGATGTTAACAGTAGTTTATGCATTAAACTGCATGTTTATGTTGCTTGCAATTTTCTACTTACATGTTTTATTTAACAATAAAAACATTTTTAAAGTAAAATATAATAAACTCTAAAAACTTACTCTGAATTTTTTAATAGCCTTTGAAAGATGTTTGTGAATTTTTAGTATAAGAATATCCTTCTTTTAGGGCTCCTGGTTGGTGCAGTTGGTTAAGCATCCACCTCCTGGTTTTGGCTTAGGTCATGATGGCAGGGTGGTGAGATCAAGCCCCCATCTGCAGCTCGGTGCCCAGCACGGAGTCTGCTTAAGACTCTTTCCCTCTCCCTCTGCCCTTCTCCTCCACTCTCACTCTCTCAAATTAAAAAAAAAAAAAAAAAAAATCCTTGTTTTAAAGGTCTTGAAAATTAAAAATATGAGAGGTTACAGTCTGCCAAATACATTATATCTGCACATGGAAGCTTTATCAAGATCATTCATTTAGCAAATTCATTCCTTTCAAAGGTTAATCAGTCCTAATGTTCTTATAATGCTATGTCTTTGCTTTAAGATAATTTTTGCTTTGTTCACTCAAAATCAACTTTTAAATTTTAAACAATAACAAATCCTTGGGTCATAAAGAGGACATATTCTAAAATGATGAGCCTGGTGACATTACTTCAGAGTTTAATAAAAAGTGTTAAACATCTAATTTTTAAAAATTTCTAGTATTCATTTGATATTAACTATTTCTAAATATATATATCATATATATGATATAAAAGATATACCTTTCTAAATATATATATTATATATGATATATATATCAAAAAGAAAAGTATTTGCAATTGATTTTCTAATAGCCATTAGGCAGATAGGTATTGAGAAAAAAATGACCAAAGTTATATATTCTAATATATAATTATATGAATTGATCAGTTCCCCAGGGATATTTGGCAATGTCTGGAGATATTTTTGGTTGGGGCAATGAAGTGGGGAGTGGTACTAATGGCATCTACTTGGTAAAGGCCAGGGATGGTGTTAAGTATCCTACAAAGCACAGGAACACCCTCTGATAATTAAAAAATTATCTGGCCCCAAATGTCAATCAAACTGAGGTTGAAAAACCCTGCAATAAATGAGCAAAGAGAGAGGAGTTGTCACATATTGTTAAACAAAAAAGATTAAAGTTAGTGTGGTTCCATTTTTTGTTAAAAAAAAAAAAGTGTGCGTGTATGTATAGTGTATATACATGCAAAAATGTTAACAGTGGTTGGCTGGGAATGCTGAAATCCTGGAAGAATTTTATTTCTTTTTCCTTTTATTTTGTTTATCTGAAATTTCTGATTTTTTCTATCATTACATTACTTGAACCATAAGAAAAATACAAAGTTTAGTTTCTACCAAAGAAAAACACTGGTTTTGGTATCAGAGGAACTGGATTTCAACATTGATTGGCTTTCACTGAAAGTATTACTATTTTTAACATTCTGAGAGTATTTTCTTTGGGTAAAATGGGGACTTGATACTTCTCATATTGGCATATTGGTCCTTTTCTTTATTTTAGTTTAAATAAAAGTACACACACACACACACACACACACACACACATACACAACCCAACTCAATACAAGAAAAACTTGAGTAAGAATTCATTTTACTACTATCTTTAATGTTTGAGGGAAAGTATATTTATTTAGAGTGTAAGAAGGTAGATGAAGGTGTATGGAGATTCTAAAGGTAATTTCTAGGCATGTTCACAATTTAGAAGTTAGCTTCCCATTTATACCTATTTCACTTAAAACCTCTGATTTAACAATGAATTCCTTTTTTCATTCAGAATACATTAAATGAGTACCTGTAATGTACCAGACATTGTGCTAAGCACAGTGAAAACAAATGGGGGGAAAAAAGACTCAACCTATTTTCAAGGAAGTCTAATTAATGAGTGGAGAATAACACAACTGGTAATAGCACACTGTAGCAAATACAATCATAGACACATCCAAAGGATATTGTGGGAACAAAGAGGAGGAACAATTAGCTGTACTAGCTAGTATTACTAGTATCCTATAGCACTATGCTTACTCTTCATGTTTAGATCCATTTTTTGGTTCATAAATAAAACTAATAAAGTAATTTTCTAATCATAAACAGGAAAGGCAAAAAATAATGGACATGAATGTACAGAAGGTGCTTAAAGTAGAATTACAATGTTGTGAGCAGCAGTAAGCAAAGGAAATTAAAGAATAAGAGGCAGAAGGTAGATGGTGGGATGATGTTGAAATCAGTCTCCATCCTGTTACCGTCAGATGGTTCTGAAATGCCTGGCGAGCATCTGGGGTGGAAGAGTAGGAGATGAAAGGCTCCTGAGAGGGAAGAAGAATCAGTGCACAATCAATATGTGTTAGATTGGGATAAAATTCTTACAAAAATCTGCCTATTTTCAATAATTGCAACTATTTGAAGTGCTAGTATTAGTCTATTGTGCTAGCAGGAAGTGGTTAAGAAATAAACATTTTGTGGAGGTAAGGAGATATTTGGGATACCAGGAACCCAATGTGCTTCATAATGCACGATGCTTTGAATAGCTTGTGATCAGAGAATCGAGAGGAGGAGTACATGGTTCCAAAAGAAGTCAACATCAGCTGAAGAACATAGTGAAGGGTGCAGCAGAACAGAAGTTGGAATTGAGTTTGGATCCTTGGTTTGACAGAGGATTTTTCAAGCAAGTTAGTTGTTTATACAGCAGTCCCTCCTGTGGTCCAGAAGTAGATGATCCCCCTTCTGACATACTATGAGATCAGCAAGTAGCCTAACGCTATGTCACAGCACCTCCATCACTCATCTCACTTCATCACATCACATAGGTATCATCTCATAGCATCACAGGAAAGGTGAGAACAGGACGATAAGAAACTTTAAGGGAGAGAGAAAGAGACCACAGTCACATAACTTTTATTATAGCACATGATTATAATTGTTCTATTTTATTATTAGTTATTGTTAATGTTTTGCTGTGACTAATTTTTTTTTAAAGATTTTATTTGAGAGAGAGAGAGAATGCATGGGAGAGAGCACAAGCAGGGGTAGCCGCAGAGGGAGAAGGACAAGCCAGTGGGAACCAGATCGGGGCTTGATACCAGGATTCTGGGATCATGACCTGAGCCAAAGGCAGATGCTAAACCAACAGAGCCACCCAGGCACCCCTACTGTGACTGATTTATAAATTAAACTGTATCACAGGTATGTATGTATAGGAAAAAACCATAGTATATATATAGGGTTAGGAAGTTTCAGGCATCCACTGGGGGCCTGGGTCCTATCTCCTACAGATAAGGAGGTGACTACTGTATTTGATTTAGAAGACAATAAGGAACCATAGATGATATACTATTTTTTTTTTTTAAGATTTATCCATTTGAGAGACAGAGAGAGAGAGTGCACACAAGCTGGAGGAGGAGCAGAGGGAGAGGGGGTAGCAAGTTCTCCCCTGAGCAGAGAGCTCAAGGCTGGGCTGAATCCCAAGAGCCTGGGGTCATGACCTGATCCAGAGGCAGCTGCTTAAGCTACTGAGCCACTCAGTGTCCCGATATACTTTTTTTTTTTCAGCTTTTCAAAAATACCTGTTTTGATCAAACAGGAGATAGGAAGACTCACGGTGCTTCCTGTAAGAAAAGGCTATTAGGACCAAAATTAACTGCCAGCTTCACTGCCCTACTATGCCTCCTGTGGGGCTACGGAAGATAATGGGCAGAGAACACATCTGAGGAGCTCCACTGTTGGTGCTAGGTTGGTACTGGAATCCTCCAGCTCAATTCCCTAGGCCTAGATTAATATCATTTGGGTCTGGCTGATTCCTCTTCATCGTTCAGGTCTCAACTGAAATAGTATTTCCTCAAGAAAGTCTTTTCTTTTCTGCTCTGTCTCCATCCCCTCCCCATAAGTATCTCCCTATTATAAGCTCTCAAGGCTGTAATTAAATAATGTGTTTGGTGGTTAATTAGTCAGTTCTCTCTTTCATAGTCCAATCAACCGCTCATCCTTAATCTTTAGAAGGGCAGAAGGTAGGGGACCTTCATAGTTTTTCTCGCCAAGGGGTGAGCGTTCATCTGCAGCGCCTTGTAGTATTGACATAGCATGTAATCAATAAGCATTTATTGAATCAATGAATGAGCTTGTCTTAACTGTTTAACACTGCTAGGCCCCTAGGAAGCACTCAACAAATAAAGAGAACTTACTGATACACACATTCATTATCGCATTTAATTTGCACAAAACCGGTACTGCGGTCTAGAAAATTAAGGCCAGGTCCGCAGCCGGCCGGGAGGTCAGGCGACCCCTGAGCAACAGCGCCGGAATGGGAGCCAGCCCTGTCCACTTCCCCGGGCGGCGGCCCCCGGGCTCGTCCTCTGCGGCCTGCCATCCCCGGCGGCCTGCCCCCAGATGAAGCCTGTTTCCGCAGTGGGAAGGAGTCCCCTGGAGAGAGGCAGGGCCGGGGGTCGGGAGGAAGACCTTCCAGGGCCAGGCGAGTGGGAACCCGACTCGTGGAAGGGAACCGCTCCGCTGGAGGGTCGTATCCCGGTCTGGGGACTCAGGTCGTCAGCGCCCAGAACGCCAGCCAGAGGTTCCGCCACTCCAAGGACCTGGAGCGCGCGGCGGAACTCCCACCGTCAAAGTTCCCCGACCCGCAACGGGGCTCGGACCCCCGGGGGCCGCCCGCGGCCGCTCTAGGACGCCGGAGTGGGGGGGAGGGGGCTCCTCTCTGTGGTTGGGCCTGGGAGGCCCCGCCGGGAGCCGCCTACCTGGCCCGAGTCCCGGGCGAGGCGCAGGCCCGGCGTTCAACTCTCCAGCCCGCGAGCCCGGGCAGGACCTGTGAGAAGGCGAGGGGGAGAGGCGGACGCTCCGGCCTCTGGACCCCACTCCATGAACGCGCTGTCTCTGGAAGGTCTGATTTCTAAATATCTCGGAGAACAGCGCGGTCAGTTTTGCCCAAAATTCCACCTCCTTTGCTGCGTGGCAGGAAAAAAAAAAAAAAAATAACCCTACTATTTCTTAGTTTGTCTTTCTTATTCTCTAGTGATTTCTTGTGTATTCCCTTGATTTTGTTTCTAATTGTTGCTATAGAAGCTTTGATGTGGTGGAAGCATTTTTGAGAGTTACCCTCTCTGCCGTTCCCTAAGGCTGAGTGTGGCGCTGGGACCTCTTTTTCTCTCTCCAAGCAGAGCTAACAGCCTTAAAGAAAGGATCAAACAATTGCTTGACTACCCACACTGCGGCCAACTCGGTTAATTAGCTCAGGCTTTGTTAAGTACACAACGATGGAGGACAGGGAAAAAAGGGCAGCACCATTAGAACCACGAACGTTAAAGATGAGGAGGCGTTGAGCCCAGGACACTGAATGCAAATGGAAATAGAAATAAATGCTAACAAAAAAGGGAGGTAAGTGAAACAGCAAGGAAAATGAACTGGTACGTGTATTTCCAAATGTACAATTATTGACTCAAGAAAGTCTTCATGACCAGGTTTATGAAGAATTATTGGAATACCTTGCTGGCTCAGTCAGTAGAACCGATGACTCTTGATCTTAGGGTCCTGAGTTCGAGCCCCATGTTAGAGGTAGAGATTACTTTTAAAAATGTATATTAAGAATTATTAGTAATTCTTAAATGTTCTGCAATTAGAAGAGTTTCTGCCTTATGAAGACAATTTATAGGATTTTAACAAGATGATGAAGCGTGATTCCTTCACATGCTTATTCTTCGTTCAAAAGGCTTTTGTCAGTTCCCTGGGTCTTTAAGAAATAGTCTAATTCCATTTATTTTCATAGGTGTACTCTGATAAATACCAATACCAAAATCAAATGTTTCTTTAAGTTTAAACGGGTATAGGTAGAAACATTCTTGCAGTGGGTTAGCAAAGAGGTATGGATACTTTAACAAAGCAGAAAAAAAGTAAAATAAAATTGATGCCCCTGACTAGTTAAAAACCCCAAGGAATTCAGTTCTGGTTGGAAAGCGTTAGAGCTATTTCAGAACACTTATTAACGAGCTTATTATATTATCCGTTTTAGCAATCTGTCTTGGCAATCTTTTATTTTTAGTGGTTCCCTCTAATAACGTCCTCATTTTATTGCTGTGTGCATAATGATGTTCTTTAGTATATCCAAGAGAGTTTTTGATGTTGGAATGTGCAATGACTCAAGTTTCACTCTAGCAGCTTGAAGGAGTGATAATGAGGTGCTCTCCTTTTTACATTTATACTCCCCTTTCAGGCGTACAATTTCATTTAAAGGTTGGTATTATTCTTCTCGATTTTCTATTCAATAATGAAATGCAAAGCAATGATTGTTCCCCTAAGAACAACTTTAAGTTTTCTGAAAGCTATGATAAGGACTTTGCAGCAAACTGTAAAGGTATCATTTGGGAATTTAACACAATATGCTCCAAACCCAGATAAAAGGAAAGGTTCTAAATTAAAATGTGTGGATGAAAATCTATAATCTGGCACTAAATCAGTGGAGATATAGTGGGTGGCAAATAGAATTGCAGGAAGAAAGTGAAGATATCTGGTTGCCTGTTTTATTAGTACTGCTCAAGTCCAGCTCAGCATTGTCGGAAAAATTACTTAGATCACAAAGACAGAGGGAAAAGGGTATCCGAGGGTGCGAAGCTCAATACTAAAAATAATAGTAACAGTAATTAACGTTTATGGAGCGTTTATTAAATGCCAGGCACCATGATAGACATTTTATGTGCATTATGCCATTTAATTCTTGCAACAACCCTATGAAGTTGGTGCTTTTATTATCCTCATTAAGACTTAGTTAAGTAGTTTCCCCAAGGTGGGAAATTGTGGAGCATGTTCTCAAACTTAGGTTTGTCTCATTTTTAAAGCTATACAGGGATTTTTTTTTTTTAAGATTTTATTTTATTTGAGAGTGAGAGTATGAGCAGGCAGGGGGAGGGGCAGAAGGAGGAGAAGAAGCAGTCTCCCTGCTGAGCGGAGAGCCCAACTCAGGACTTATCCCAGGACCCCAAGATCATGACCTGAGCCGAAGGTAGACGCTTAACCAACTAAGCCACCTAGGCATCCCCAAACAGGGATTTTTGTATCAGCTGTGTTCATTTTAACTTTGCAAGATCTGATCATCCCTACTATCCTGTCATTTTGCACAGATAGTGATCATACTTCTTTCCTTTCAAAATCACTCCTCTTCTTCTGAATCAATAGACCTAGTTACCCAGGCACCTGTGATGACTAAGTGACTCTTGCATTTCATTAGATCACCTGGATTCAAATCACAATATCCCTTTTTTTAAAAAGATTTATTTATTTATTTATTTATTTGACACAGAGAGAGAGGTCACAAGTAGGCAGAGAGGCAGGTATAGGCAGGCAGGCTCCCTGCTGAGCAGAGTGCCCGATGCCATGAGGGCCTGGATGCCAGGACCCTGAGATCATGACCTGAGCCGAAAGCAGAGGCTTAACCCACTGAGCCACCCAGGCGACCCACAATATCCCTATTAATAAGCTGTGAGACTGCAAATCATGTATTTAACCTCTCTGCCTTTCTTTCTTTCTTTCTTTTTTTGCATCTGGTAATATTAAAGCCTACCCCATAGGGTTTTAATAATGCTTAAGTGAGAGTGTGTATAAAAACAGTTGGTAAGTATTTGAGTGCATAAGTACTCAGTTTATACTATTTTTACTGAAATCCAATAGTGCATGCGATAGCATTCTCTAACAAGAGTCTATGAAGACTCAGAGGCATAGCTGGCATCTGCTGTAGGAGAAAGAAGTAAAACGTTTACTTCTCCCTGCTTTTGGAATGTGTGAGTAGTTCACTTGGGGTTGCGGAAGAGGAGAGAAGTAAGAGTTTATCAGAGACTAAATACAGTCTATGACTGTATAGGAAAAGCAGTTTCTGGGTATTGTACATGATTAGTGATGGACTAAGTACTAAAGCATTCTTCCTAAATTTGAACATCACTAATATCACTAAATACTCAGTAAAGACTCGGGCTCACTTTCTAAGGAAAAGATTTATAAAGAATGCCTTTGTCATACCAATCAAACCTGGCTTAGTAAGGTTTCTGGTAGATCTTTCTTAACACACCTAATATTGATGGTCATTATTGCTACACTGTGGTTTCAAGCCTACTTATGAACATCCAGATTCAGAAAACAAACACATATGGATGTAGTTAGTCTAAGTTTATTTTGAAAAGGATTCACGAAAGGATTTCTTTAAATTCATTATTTGTAACCTTATTTGGCATTTGAATTTTACTGTGAATAGAGTGCTATTGAAATAACAATAGTGAATGTTTAGCGAACTCTCGCTATTCTAAGTTTTTATACATATTAGTGTATTTATTGTCAAGATTACCCTTTGAAGTTGTTCGTATTATCTTCTTCATGTTATAGACTGGGAAACTGAAGTACACAGTTTAAATAACCTGAGTAAGATCACCCAGCTATGCTCTCACCAGGGCAGGTTGTCTCCAGAGCCAAGAGCTTTGACTTGAACATTTTCCTCAGGAAAGTGTGCCTTACTGTACATATCCATATCACATAACCTTCCAATTTTCCATACAATTTTATGGCACATGGACTCCCTGAAGTCTGATTATAAGCCCCACGATAAAACCTGCTACAAATAGTAAATATCTCTAATATATGTGTATGTGTTCCAAAAATATAACTTATAAACAATCTGTTAGGAAATTCTTAATTATATAAAAGTTCTCATGTTCTGAAATGGAAAACAACATACAGAATCCCCATACTATCTGTCCTCTTTTAGTGACCCGTAATCACTCTTTCTGCAGCTGCTTGTAGTGGTAATCTGTGGTAGTGATTAGCACCCAGCCCTTCTTTGGAGAACTGCTTTGTCCACCTAAGCTGTGTGATTACAGCAGAAGTTGCAATACATTAACCTTCTGATATTGTCAGATTTAAGCTTGCATGTAATGTATTTCCTTCAATGACACATTGTCATCTTTTGACATTGCCTATAGCAAACATCATGCCACTGTAGCTCTGTTTTGTTTTTCTCTTTTGTTTTATTTTCATTTGTGTCAAGTCTTAAAAGATTGTGTTGGGCACCTGCGTGGCTCAGTCGGTTAACCTTCTGCCTTAGCTCAGGTCATGATCGCAGGGTCCTAGGATTTGAGCCCCTTGTCAGGCTCCATGCTAAGCGGAGAGTCGGCTTCTCCCTCTCCCTCTGCGCTCCCTCCGCCACTGTTCATGTGTGCTCTCTCGCATGATCTCTCCCTTTGTCAAATAAATAAATAAAATCTTTTTAAAAAGGATAATTTTATATTAAAAGATTGTGTTTATTTTATATTAAATATATTTTATATTTATATTTTATATTAAGTGTGTTTACGTTAAAACATTTAAAATATTATTTTATATTTAAAATATTTATGTTATTAAAAATATTATTGGGGGCGCCTGGGTGGCTCAGTGGGTTAAAGCCTCTGCCTTCGGCTCAGGTCATGATCTCAGGGTCCTGGGATCGAGCCCCGCATCGGGCTCTCTGCTCGCCAGGGAGCCTGCTTCCTCCTCTCTCTCTCTGCCTGTCTCTCTGCCTATTTGTGATCTCTGTCTGTCAAATAAATAAATAAAAATCTAAAAAAAATATATATATATATAATTGGGCTGATGGGTATAAATCAATGCCTTGGCTTATATATAAGTTTGCTAAGGTTGCTATAACCAAATACCACAGACTGGTTCGTTTAAACAACAGAAATTTATTTTCTCACAGTTCTGGAGATAAGAAGTCCAAGATCAAGTTGTTGGCAGGTTTGGTTTCTTCTGAGGTCTTTCTCTTTGGCTTGCAAATGGCTGCCTTCTTGCTGGGTCCTCACACAATCTTTCCTCTGTGGGTACACATCCCTGGTGTCTCTGTGTATGTCCAAATTTCCTCTTCTTATAAGGACACCAAGTCAGATTGGATTAGGGCCTCATTTTATCTTAATCATCTCTTTAATGGGCCTGTCTCGTGTCATATTTTGAGGTACTGGGCTTCAACATACGGATTTGGGGGAGCCACAATTTAGCCCATAACAACATAGCTTTTGCATTTTTGCACATTGCAATACCAAATTTATTTTCTTTCCAGAGCATACCTTGGAGCTTCTTTCTTAAAGATTGCATAAGATAAAGTACATATTAGTTTTGTATATGGTACTATAGGATTCCTGGTGATTATTTAGAACTCTGTCAGTTTTCAAGGTGCCTGAAAAAAGCATCCGAATCTCCTTACACGCCAGTAGTTTGACAGTTTGAGAGAGAGAACTGAGTTCAGACCTCTTTTCCTAAAGTTTTATTACTTTTTCTAGAGACAATCATGATAAAATTATTTATTTTTTATTTTTAAGTTGTTAATGGACTTTGTTTTTGGTAAGTTTTAAAAATTGTTCTTTATTGCAGATTGTTTTATCACTACAGATATTTCCACAAATAAAATACTGTGCTTCTTGACAGCAGAAATACTTTATGAGTAAGGATTCATACAGCAGAAAACCAGGGACTTGTTATATAATAAATCATTGTTGGATCAAGTTGAATTATTTTTTTTGTTAGAATTATGTGCAGTTATATTAGAATCTATTATTTTCAACAATAATATCATCTTAAAGATCCTTCCTAAGGGGTACCTGGGTGGCTCAGTGGGTTAAGCTTCTGCCTTCTGCTCAGGATCAAGGCCTGCATTAGGCTCTGCTCAGCAGGGAGCCTGTTTCCCCCTCTCTCTCTGCCTGTCTCTCTGCCTATTTGTGCTCTCTCTCTCTGTCAAATAAATAAATAAAATAATAAATAATAAATAAATAAAATCTTAAAAAAAAAAGATACTTCTTAATATATCCTGTGTTCCTTCCCTGTTTTCCATCCTAGTGTTACCATGGTAATCCAAACCAACCACCATCACTACTTCCTAGACCATGTTCACAGTCTCCTGGTTCCCCTCGTGCTCTCCCACAATTCATTTTCCACATAACAGCATGAATGATCCTTTTTCAAAAACTAATCATTATTAACTAATCATAACTAATCATTATTAACCTGCTTTGAACTCTCTGTTGGCTTCTTATTGCAGTTAGAATAAAATATAAAGTCCTGTTCTTACTGACAAAGCCATGCTCAGTTTCCAGTTTATCTACCTGCCTCCTTTTCATAGGTTCAGTATGTTCCATTCACATTGGTTTTCTTTCTTTCTGTTCATGGGATACTGTGTAATTTTTAAAATATTTATTTATTTGAGAGAGAAAGAGTGAGCACAGGGAAGGGCAGAGGGAGAGGGAGAGAGAAACTTCAGCAGACTCCCCACTGACTGTGGAGCCCCATGTAGACTTCATCATACAACCCTGAGATCATGACCTGAGTGGAAATCAAGAGTAGGAGGCTTAAGTGACATCCAGAGCCCCCCCCCCCCCGGGACATTTTAAATTGTTTCTATCTCAGGGCCTTTATATGGGCTATACTTTGATAATCATTGTCTAGAAGATTCTGCTTCCAGACCTTCCTATGACTGGCTCCTTCTTCCCCTTCAAGTCCCATTTCAAGTGTCACCTTCTCAGACTCTTCATGTAATACTTAGCAGGACCATCTCTGCACCTAGTAACACATAAGCTATTTCTCATATTAATTTATTTCATTTTCTATATAATTTCAGTGTAATCTGAAAATGATCATATTTACTTAATTGTTTATCATCCTTCCCCCACTGAGATGGAAGATTTACTTCTAGTATATTTTAGAAACTTAATAATGTACCACTTGGTAAAGTAATAAACATAAAATACAAAGTATTTATTTAAAAGTAAAATTCTCACAAAGCTATAGGAATTAAAACAATATGGTACTGCCAAAAAAAATGGGGAACAGAATAGAGATCCCAGAAATAAGTCCCCGCATATAGGGTCATATTTAATATTTAACAGGGGATCCAAGAACACTCAATGGGGAAAGGATAGTTCTTCAACAAATGGTGTTGAGAAAACTGGAGAAACATGTGCAGAACATCGAAATTGGGCCATTATCTTACACCACTCACAAAAATTAACTCAAAATGGATTGAAGACTTACATATAAGACCTGATACTATAAAGTTCCTAGAAGATAACAGGGAAGAAACTCCTTGACACTGGTCTAGGGAATGATTTTTTTTTTTCTTGGATATGACTCCAAAAGCATAAGCAACAAAACTAAAAATAAACTGGTGGGGCTATATCAAACCAAAAAGATTCTGCACAGCAAAAAAAACAATAAAAAAAAAAAAGAAAAGGCAACCTACTGAACGAGAGGAAATATTTGTAAACCATATATTGGATGAGGGGATCATATCCAAAATATGTAAAGAACTCTAACAAGTCAATAACAAAAAATTCAATTAAAGGATGGCAGAGGAATTAAATAGCCATTTTTCCTAAAAAGACATTCAAGTGGTCAACAGACACATGGAAAGATGCTCAACATCACTCATCATCAGGTAAATGCAAATCAAAACCACAATGAGATATCATTTCATACCTGTTAGAATGGCTATACTCAACAAGACAAGAGATAGCAAGTGTTGGGAAGGATATGGAGAAAAGGGAACCCTGGCACTGTTAGTGGGAATGTAAATTGGTACAGAAACTGTGGAAAACAGTATGGAAGTTCCTAAAAAAATTAAAAATAGAACTATTATTGATACAGCAATTCCATTTCTGGATATATGGCCAAAGGAAATGAGACAGGATATTGAAGAGATATCTTTCTCCCATGTTTATTACAGCACTATTTACAATAGCCAAATTATGGAAATAGCCTAAGTGTCTGGCAATGGATGAGTGGATAAAGATGTGATATATATTAAATATATATAAAATATTATTCAAACCATGAAAAAGAAAATCCTGCCATTGTGACAACATGTATGGGCCTACAGGGCATTATGCAAAGCGAGATAGACAGAAGAAAGCAAAGACTGTATGATATCATTTATATTCGCAATGTAAAGAAGCCAAACTTGCAAAAACAGAGTAGAATCGTGGTTACCAGAGTTTGGGGTTAGGGGAATTGGGGATCTATTGTTTAAGGGTGCAAAATTGGAACTAGTAAATAAATCCTGGAGAGCTAATGTATAGCTCAGTAATTAAAGCACAGTAATTATAGTCCACATTATGTATTATAAACTTAAAAGTTGCTAAGACTAGATCTTGATTATTCCTACCACAAAAAAGAAATGATAATTATGTGATGTGATAGAGGGCTAACAAATAGTAATGTGGTAATCGTATTGCAATATATAAAATGTATTGAGTCAACCTGTTGTTCACCTTAAATTTACACAATGTTATGTGTTAATTATAGCTCACTAAAATAAAAAAGGAAAATCCCATTAACTACAATTTTAAAAAACAATTCTCTCTTTATAAATGAAACATAGCGATTTCTGGGGGGAAAAAACCAAACTATAGTTTTGGCCAGGTTTGGAGAAGGAGGAGATAGACAGAATATAATTTCTATCACTCTTATTTGGAGAAGGTCTCTCAGGTTAATACTTTATGATAAATTAAAATTTTTAAATATAAGTTGTTTAAAGACCTTCATTTTGCATCACTTACTCAGTTTCTTCTTAGTGGTAATCAAACTGTTACAGAGCTTGTAACAAAGCAAGTAAGGACAAACTCAATTGTTTTCCTCGAAAATGCCCTTAGGAATAAATAATGAAAAAATATTCCTGTATTTAGTTTCTTTTGATATTCTAGATATCCTTCAGTGAGTGAGATGATGTAGATAAAATTATAATTTCAAATTAGTTCTTTTTAACTTAGAATTGGAAAAGCAATCAAACACAAACTACTGACATACATATTTTACCTGCCCTCTGTGAGACTTTTTTTTATCAATCCCAATTGTAAACTGTGGTTATAAACTACATGCCAGCACGAACAGATTGGCTCAGGCAAATGAACGGCTCTGTCAATATCTCCTTCTCAGTTAAGCTGATGGACATGTGCAGGACCCCTCAGTATGAAATGAGATTTTCCCTTTGCTTTACAAAAAGTGAGAAAAAAATGCCTCAAGGTGCTAAAATAGAAGGGTTTTTTCCTTTCTTCTTAAGCCTTTTTCTCCCAGTTTATGATGGGGAGTTTTATTTGCTAAGTAGAGAATCTTTAACTTTAAATTATTAGCATGACTTTTATTGTTCATCTTTCTATTACATAATTTTATTTTATTTATTTTTTTAAAGATTCTATTTATTTATTTGACACAGAGAGAGAGAGAGAGAGAGAGAGCGTGAGCACAGGTAGGCAGAGGGAGAGGGAGAAGCAGGCTCTCCACTGAGCTGGGAGCCCAATGTGGGATTCAATCCCAGGATCCTGGGATCATGACCTGAGTTTAAGGCAGTCACTTAACCGACTGAGCCAGCCAGACGCCCCACATAATGCCAATTTTAATGCAAATATAACTTGTATGTGGAATCAGCAAAATTACAGAATTCATATTTTGTAGCTTGTATGCCGGGATGGTGAAAACTACACAAAACGAGCTCAACTTTTTAATTTTGCTTCTTGGATATGTGCACATCTAGCAACCCTCTCTAGCTTTCTCTGGTAAGTGAAAAAGGACAAGAAGGGAAATTAAATCTTTGATGTCCTGTCTCTCCCTTTTCTCCTCTGTCTTCATTTTAGTGTAAGTGGTTGGCCAGTACAAGAAGTGACACAAGTGACAAAGAATCTGATACCGTTCCTTGGATGCTCCTCTTTCTTAGAATGCCACCGCCTTCTCTCTGTGTTTGAATGACAAGCATGTTCTCTCGGGATTGTCAGTGCCTCTGTTTACTCTGTGACAGACGTAACACACTGACCTTATACTCACTTCAGACTCGCTGAATCTCATTCCTTGTGAGTCCACTGGAATGCTGTACTCATGAGGCCCTGAGAATACTAATGAGAATAGAATGGAAAGGAACAGTGGACACACATATTGGGCACATCTTCTCTGTTTACTTCTTTTTTTTTTTAAATTATTTTTAATTTTTTATTTGACAGAGAGAGAAATCACAAGTAGGCAGAGAGGCAGGCAGATAGGAAGGGAGAAGCAGGCTCCCCGCTGAGCAGAGAGCCGGATGCGGGGCTCGATCTCAGGACCCTGGGATCATGACCCGAGCTGAAGGCAGAGGCTTAACCCACTGAGCCAGCCAGGCGCCCCTTCTCTGTTTACTTCTATGCTCCACTGTCCCTTTAGACTTTATTTGCAAAACAGAAGTTCAAAGATAAAAATTATTAACATTTCAAGAAGGTGGGGCGCCTGGCTGGCTCAGTCAATGGAGCATGTGACTCTGGATCTCAGGGTTGTGAGTTTAAGTCTTAAAAAAAAGTTCTAGGTGGTGATGGGAGAGCATTAAATCAAGGACAGGGCCTCTCTGAATGGAGGGACCTGAACAACTGCGCTGTACCTACGCCAGCATTGTTACTTGTATTCACCTCCCTGAATGCACCCACCTTTCCTTTAAGATATCTATGAGGAAACTTTGTATATGGTAAACTTGCCATCTTAAGATCTTTGAGGGAAGCATCAAGGTTACATAGTTTCCTGGGCCCCTGGAATACCACTGTCCAAGGTATTAATTTTTTAAGAGCTCTTCAGTTGATCCTTAGCAAAAGGAGCCGCATTAAAATTTAGCAAATCAAGTGTTCTTGACGAACAGTGTCGGAATAAATGGTCTCCACAAAAGCCAAAAGCTTTTGATTTTAAAAGGAAATAATAATGCAACAGCATATTTGATAAGAGCTAAAAGTGAATAGGAACATTGCTATTTCAACAAAAGAAAGGAAATATGTAACAGAATTTTTCCAATTTTTAAAAAATTTCCTATTACTGTATATAGACAAATACACATTCACATGTCCATGAAAGACATTATACACAGTTAAAAAATACACTTTTTCAGCCCTGCCTTCATTAGATATACCTTCCCTAGAGCTAAGTCATTAATGTGAGCAATGGGGGATCTCTCTGTAAGGTGAACCCATCCATCCATGGTACTTAGTATTTATTTCAGTCAATAGGGTTTCCTGTCATTCCATGGTAACATACTGCAATAATGACAAGTGTCTGACAAATACATATAGATTTTTAGTTAAGAAGGGGACCAGAATATTAGTATATGTTTATTACACTAGTGTATGTTTGTTAGAGTGTATTATCTTATAGGAAAGTAATAATGGCTGAGAAATGCTCATTCATTCATCCGCTAGTGGTCCAGACATAGGAATTCTAGCTCATCTGGTCATTGATGTTTTTGTAGAGATGAAATTTGAGTTAAGCCTGAAAGCTTTCTTTGGAAGTGGAGAGTTTTATACTAGCTACATGGCCTTTGTCAGATGTCTGATTTGAAAAATTTTCTCTGGCTTATCTTTTCATCTCCTGCCAGTATCTTTCACAGAGCAAAATTTCCTAATTTTTTTTCTTGTTGAACCATAATTAACAGACAATGTTATATTAGTTTCAGGCATACAACATAGTGATCCAGCAATTCTGTACATTACTCAGAGCTCACCATGATAAGTATAATCACTGTCTGTCACCATACCATGTTATTAGAGTATTATTGACTGTATTTCCTATGCCGTACTTTTCAACTCCACGACTTACTTATTTTATAACTGGAAATTTGTACCTCTTAATCCTCTTTATCTATTTCACCCATCCCTCCATCCACCTCCTCTCTGGCAACCACCAGTTTGTTCTCTGTATAAGAGTCTGGTTTTGTTTGTTTGTTTTGTTTTTGAAATTCCACATATAAATGAAATCATATGGTATTTGTCTTTCTTTCCGAATTATCTCACTTAGCATAATACCTTCTAGGTCCATCCATGTTGCCACGAATGGCAAGATCTCATTCTTTTGTATCGCTGAACAATAATCCATTATCTATCTATCTATCTATCTATCTATCTATATATATATATTCTTTATCCATTATATATATTTTATGGGTAGATGTTTGGGTTGCTTCCACATGGTGGTTAGTGTATAAAATGCTGCATAGACATAAAAATGGATATATCTTTTTGTATCTTTTCATTTTCTTTGGGTAAATATCCAGTAGTGGAATTATTGGATTATATGATATTTCTATTTTTAATTTTTTGAGGAACCTCCATGTTGTTTTCCAGAGTGACTGCACCACTTTACATTCCTACCAACAGTGCACAAGGGATCCCTTTTCTCCACATCTTTGCCAACACTTGTTATTTCTTGTCTTTTTGCTACTAGCTCTTCTGACAGGTGTGAGATGGTATCTTCATTTAGGTTTTGATTTGCGTTTGCCTGACGATGAGCGATGCTGAGTATCTTTTCATGTGTCTGTTGGGCATCTGGATATCTTCTCTGGAGAAATGTCTATTCATGTCTTCTTCATTTTCTTTCTTTTTTTTCCCCCCAAAGATGTCATTTTTATTATTTGCATTTCCACTTAGGATATTCATACTTGGTATTCCTTTTGGAATTCTATTCCCTAGATTTTTTTTCTTTTTTGGGGGGGTATTTTAAAGTTAATTTTTAAATTTTAATACCAGTATAGTTAATATACAGTGTTATATTAGTTTCAGGTGTACAATATAGTGACTAAATAATTCCATACATTGCTCAGTACTCATCATGATCACTTACTTCACCCATTCCCTTTAACTCCCACCTCTGGTAACCATCATTTTGTTCTCTAGAGTTAAGAATCTGTTCTTTGGTTTCTGAATATTTTGTTAGTGTTCAATCATATGAGATTTTTGTATTTTGTATATTAACCCCTTATTGGATATATGATTTGCAATTATCAACTCCCATTCACTGGGTTGCTTTTTTGTTTTACTGATGGCTTCCTTTGCTATGCAAAGCTTTTTATTTTTGGTGTAGTAGTCCCAATAATTTATTTTTACTTTTGTTTCCCTTGCCTGAGGATACATGTTCATAAATATTTTGCTAAGGGTGATGTCCAAGAGATTAATGCCTGTGTTTTCTTATAGGAGTTTTAAGGTCTCCCATTTAGGTCTTTAATCCATTTCGGGTTTATTTTTGTCTCTAGTGTAAGAAAGTGATCCAGGTTCATTCTTTTGCATGTAAGTGTCCGGTTTTCCCAACACCATTTGTTGAAGAGACTAGCTTTCTCCCATTGTATATTGTTGGTGAGAATGAGGAGAATTGGAACTGGTAGGAATGTGAAATGGCGAAATGTGAAATGGTGCAGCCACTGGGGGAAAAGTTTGGCGGTTTCTTATAAAGTTAAATATATACTTACCATTGGGCCTAGAGATCTCAGCTCCTAGGTATTTGCTAAAGTAAAATGCAAATATATGTCCACACAATAAAACCTATGTGTGAATGTTTAGAGTAACTTTATTCATAATCACCAAAAATTGGAATAAAATTGTCCCTCAACTGGCAAATGGATAAATAATGAAATGCTACTGTGCAATAAAATGGAAGAAACTGTTAATACACACAGTAACATTAGATGAATCTCAAATACATTATGTGAAGTGAAGGAAGTCAGAATCAAAAGGCTATATACGATGCGATTATATTTATGACATTTTTTAAAAGACAAAACTGCGGAACTGAAGAACAGATCGGTATTGTGTGGGAGGAGGGCTGACTACCAAGGGGTGACATGAGGAGATTCTGTGTGTGTTCATGTGCGTGTGTGTGCGTGTGTCGGCCTGCAGTTTGGAACTGTTCCTCATCTTGATAATGGTGCTGGTTACGTGCCTGTGCTTAGTCAAAACTCATAGAACTGTACATCAAAAAGAGTGAATTTTACTGTATGTAAATTAAAGAGAAATTAAACTACATGTAGAGGCATAAAGTATTCCATTGCTGGCGGGGAAGAGGGAGAGGTTAACGGCGAGGTGGAAGAAAAGCCTAAATAGTTAAATTGCTTGTAGATTTACAAAGGGCCCTGAAGCCAAGTTCAGAAACTAGATTTACCTCTAAGACAAGGCATCTGAATGTGAAAACAACAAAATGAAAATGATAGTTAGTTGGTTGAATCTGTTGACAGTGTGCACCATAGAACCCTAAGGAAGCAGGCAAAGAAATCAGTTAAGAACTTGAGAAGGGCTCCCCTAATGTCAAAAATCTTATATATGAATAGGAATTTATAAATGGAAAATCCATTCATTTACTCCATCTCAATGAATCCTCATAAGAACCAGTGAGGTCAGAATTATTATTTGTGATTAATAGACCCAGAAAGGAAGGCTGAGGAAAGTTACAAGGGGGGATGCGCTGAAATTCATAATTCTGTAACTGTGAAGCTAAGACCTGAATCTTGGCCTTTTGATGCTTTCCCGTTCTCTTTATTCCCTCACACCATTTTATTCATTTCCTTCCTTGCATTTATCACAATCTGTAGATTGTCTGTGAATTTGTTTTCAAGGGTACTGTCTGTATCTCCCGCTGGACTCCAATGGAGGAGTCCGGACCCTGTGTTTCCCTGTCATATCCTCAGAACCCCCACAGTGTTTGGCACATAGTAGGTGCTCAAAAAATTCCTTGAGTGAATAAGTGATTATGTTTGGTATTATCCTTTTTTTTTTTTTTAAGATTTTATTTATTTATTTGATAGACAGAGACTACAAGCAGGCAGAGAGAGAGAAGGAAGCAGGCTCCCTGCTGAGCAGAGAGCCCAATGTGGGGCTCGATCCCAGGACCCTGGGATCATGGCCCGAGCCGAAGGCAGAGGCTTTAACCCACTGGGCCACCCACGTGCCCGTGGTATTATCCTTTTAAATATGTATGTCATCTGTAGTGATGGGGACAGATATCTGCTCATTGTCCCGTTCTTTCACCCAGTAGTTCTCAAATCTGGCTGGACAACAGACTCACCTGTAGATCTTTTTAAATAATTTATTTATTGTTTTTAAAATTTTTCATCAAAGCAAGACAGGTGAAGTGATATCCTAAAATTTATAACATTAAGGATCCCCAGCCCCGCTGTTACTCATCAGCTCCATTGTTGGACTCTTCTCTCAGCACTGGTGTTTATTCTTCCTACCATGAAGCAGACTTATAGCGGCCTTTCTTCAGTTTTCAGTGTTAGGAATTATCTGCTGATTCCTACTACGGAAGAAGTAGCTTTAGCTCTCTCAATTGCTTTCACTCAAGAGTTTCCCTCATCTTATTCTTTTTTTTTTCTTTTTTTTAAGATTTTATTCATTTATTTGACAGAGAAAGAGAGACACAAGCAGGGGGAGCAGGCAGAGGGAGAGGGAGAAGCAGGCTTCCTACAGAGCAAGGAGCCCAATGTGGGGTTCAATCCCAGGACCTTGGGATCATGTCCTCAGCCAAAGGCAGACACCCCAGGTGCCCCTCCCTCACCCTATTCTTTTTATTTTATTTTTAAAATTAACATAGAATGTATTATTTGTTTCAGGGGTACAGATCTGTGATTCATAAGTCTTAAATTCACAACACTCGCCATAGCACATATCCTCCCCACTGTCCATCACCCAGTCATCCTCTCCCTTCAACCCTCTCCCCTCCAGCCACCCTCAATTTGTTTCCTGAGATTAAGAGTCTCTTATGGTTTGTCTCCCTCTCTGGTTTGGTCTTGTTTCATTTTCCCCTCCCTTTCCCTATGATCCTGTCTTGTTTCTCAAATTCCTCATATCAGCACCCTCGCCCTATTCTTAAAATATTGTAGTACCTACAATATTATAATTTGGGGCTAAATCAACATTCGGTTCTTAGATTAGGAAGATTATGCAGTTATTTTTTAAGGCTGAGTCACATGCATAATATGATTACATTTTTAAAATCCAGAGTTTAATATAATTTTTTTCCTGTAGGTAATAATTGCGTCATTTTCTATTTGCTTCATTTCTTAAATGCCTGCTCTTAAGTCATCTCCAAATTGTGTTATAATGCTAATACAGCTCTCTTTTAGTGAAATATGTTGAGAATTCATTGATCCCATTTTTTTTTTTTCTTGGAGATAATCAGTTCTGGAGACTTACCTTCTCCTGCCTTAGTCTATACTGGTTGCTTTTTAGGCCTGTCATACAGTTGCAGTCCTAGAAATTTCTTCCACCATCATCTTGGGTATTCCCTTTTCCTTTCTCTGGTGTTGATCCATGTCTTCATCTTTTTAAAAATTCCCGCTTTTGGTGGAAAACATCTTTGAGTACCTCCCTGAGAAAAGGTTCCACAGGAATAAAGCTTTTTGTAATCTTGCGTGTCTGAGGACACTTTCATTTTATCTTAAACTAAATAAAAATTTTTTTATCTTGATTTGAGTCTTACTTTTTTATATAGCATACGTTTCAAATGAATTGTTTGCTGGAAAATAATTAACAGTAACCTGTAAATTTTCATAAGACATTTATAACTGCCAGAGTTACTATTTTTGGCTAATGATTTTCATATATAACTTTAAACTGTTTTTAAGATTGCTTTATTTTATCTTAGACTTTATTGGTTGGGTTTGTAAGGAATTCTAGGTTGTAAATACTCTCCCTTTGGAATTTAAAGATATTTCTCTATTTTCTTCTGGTTTACAGCATCATTGTTGAAAAGCCCAATTCTCTTCCCTGTTATCATGCCTAATCCTCTGTCTGCAGTCTTTTACTCTATCTGAAGTATTTAAGGGATTCTCTTTATCACTGCTGTTCTGACATTTCCGGATTAAATGCCTTTCTGTGAGTCTTTTTTATTCATTTTGCAAGGCAATCACTAGATGGATTTCAATCTGGAAAAACACTTCTTTCATTTCTGGGAAGATGTCTTTCTTTGATAATTCCACCTCTCCCCCCACCCACCTCTTCTCCTTTTGGAACTCCAGGCTGGATATTTTATCTCCTCGATTGGGTTCTAGGTACTTTGCCATAAATATCTTTGGGGTAGGCATCTTTGCTGTAAGCATTTTTGCCATAAATTTTTCACTGCATAACTAATTGGCCCTAAAGCAATTTTATCATAAAAGATAAAATAAGGAAAAATTAAGGAGGGACATTTAAAAAGCTCATAGCAAAACATGAACAAATTAATAAAATTATTAATTTCTTTGCTCACTAAGAGAGGCATCAGTCTTCCAAATACTAAGATGCAGTATATATATATATTTTTTTTTTTTGAAGATTTTATTTCTTTATTTGACAGACAGATAGCACAAGTAGGCAGAGCGGTAGGCAGAGGGAGAAGCAGGCTCTCCACTGAGCAGGGAGCCTGACGTAGGGCTTGATCCCAGGACTCTGGGGTGGTGACCTGAGCCGAAGGCAGATGCTTAACTGACTGAGCCACCCAGGTGCCCCCAAAATGCAATATTTTTAACTGAGCTTTGTATTGCATTGTGAAAGCCCTCTACACTGTTGTTTGCTCTTGGCATGTCCTCACGTGCTCTTTGATAGATGTTCTAAAGTTCAATGGGAAATGTGTAAGAGATGCTAATGTAACGCATTTCTAACTGAGCTTTGTTATTGTTGCAACTGATGTGTTACCATTTTCTAGGACAGTATGTAATCTGGCTTTACACTATTTCACACTTCCAGTAAATTTTATCACCGTATTTTCTATCAAGGCGATAAATGTAGTTGTTATCATTCACTGTTTTAAGACCACCATGTCTGCTGTATAGACCATTATGAGGCCTAGCTAAGATTTATATAATATAAAAATGGGAGCTTTGTCCCTGGAGAATTGAAACAAAACTGTCAGTCAGTTATTTTATCTTTTATGACAAAACTGCCTTACAGCTAATCAGTTATGTGAGAAAATGCTAGCAGCAGTGATGATTACAGCAAAAACGCTTATGGTGAAAATACCAGACACACCTGGATTGATCCTAGATTTTCTTTTCTCTCATGTTTTTCAACTGCTTGTCTTTCTGTTCTTCTTTGGAGACTTTGCAACTTCATTTTATTTACTTGTTTTGAACTTTAAAATTTATTTTTTAATTTCCAAAAGATCATTTTTTTCCTTTGAAAATTTCTTTAAAAAAAGAGCATCCTGTTTTCAATCATGAATCTTTTCTTTGTTTAAGGATATCACTAATAGTTCTCAGATTTTTTTTGTTGTTGTGTTTTTGTTTGTTTGTTTGTTTGTTTTCTGTTCTGGTTACATTCAATTCCACCCCACCCCCAACCTCTGCAGATTTTGTTTGTTTGTTTTATTGTGTGGTTTTCACAAAGAGTGTGGTGATCCCCAGATGTTTATTCATATGTAAGAATGAGAGAAGTTGCCTGCTGGCTGGAACTTGTAGATTGGCAGACCTCATTTTAATGTGATTAGGCAGGTGATGGCACTATTGGAAATCACCTTCCAGTATCCATAAAAGTATTTTTCATTAGGCAAGTCAATTTCCTTTCAGAGGAATCCTCTGATATCCTCTCTGCTGGATACAAATCTGGAAAGTGCCATTATAGGAGCTAAGTGGGACAGGATTCTCATAGTTCAGTATGCAGACCTTCAGTTACTCCCTTCACTCCAGTGTGCAGTAAGACACCTCACTTCTATACTCAGCTAGCTATCTCCATGTCTTCAAGGCCAGAGCTTCTCCAGTTCACCCTTGCCAGGGAATATATCATATTGTCTCTGGATTAGGTTAGGGCAGTATGTTACCTAGCTGTTTGGTTGGGAAGTAATGTGAAGGTTTACCACCTCCTAATATAGATTATCAACCAGTTCTGTTGTTTTCAGCCTTTCTTCTCATGAATGCCTTCAGAGATCCCTGGGCCTTGGATTCCTGGTGATCTGGATCTGTCTTTATGCTGTGCCAGGGAGTTTGGGGAAGGAGCAGAGATAAGTGCCTATATTTAATCCACCCTGTTGACCAGATCCATTGTTCTCATTCCAAACAGATAGATTTTCTGAACTCTCCCCAGACTTTTCAAGTTGGAACCTTTGGAGGGTAAATCGAGGAGTAGGTATTTTTGAAAAGGTTCTCAGGTGCTTCTGATGAAACTAGTGTACTTACTCACATTTGGAAGTCATTATTCCAGCATTCCCCCACTGGCACACATTTGACAGTTATCTTTGAAGTCCCAGTAAACTAGGAAGAAGGGAATGAGGAAAAGGAGAGGTAGATTCTGAGAAAAGGATGACATAAAAAGGGACAGGCCTTGAGTGATCCAGGGCATTTTGGGGAGGACGTGTCTTGATTGGGGATACTGACAGTCATATTTCTCAATGGTGAGCCAGTCAGGGAAGCAGGGGAAACAATATCAGAGTGCTAGAGGACAGCCAGCCTTTTGCTAGGAGGATGGTTGTGAGATGGAGTTTTAATGGATTTGTTACCTAGTTTGAAGACAGAATAGAGATTTTTCCTCCTCCAACTCTATCTCACCTTTTCTCCCCTCCTTCCCTCCTTCATTTTCCTTACACACATTTGTAAAATAAAGGAAGCCATATAGCAATTTGCAAAGCCAAGGGAAAAAAAAAAGACCAAAAGAAAATCTTGCATAAATGTGACCGCTAGTGACAGTATTTATTCAAGAGAACATGTTTCAAAATCAAGGAAATTTATGTATGTACTGAAAACAGACACTGCAGCATGTATAGAATAAAGACAGTTATGATTTCCGTATTGCGTGCCTCATCACGATCTCCATTTTATGAGGTTTGTGCTGGTAGTTAAGTATGAATTGTGGATTAGAGTGGGCAGAGAGTCATAAAGCAAAGGCGACGGCAGAAAGGAGGAAAGAGAACTATAGGTTAAGGGAAAGAGTGAGGGGTAGGTATGGTGACTGTTGTACTGAGATGGCACACAGCCAAGATCTCTCTTGAAGTGAATTATGAGAAACTATTAAACAGGAAAATGGGAGAGGTAAAGATAAGTGGTAGAGAAATAGGGTAAGGAAAGAACTTTTAAAATAATTTTTTATGAAGATTTTATTTGTTTATTTATTTATTTAAGTGGGGGAAGGGAAGGGCAAAGGAAGAGGGAGAGAAAGAATCTTAAGTAGAACCCCCCTCAGCGTGGAGCCTCACACAGAACTCCATCCCATGACCCTGAGATTATGACCTGAGCTGAAAAAGAGCTCAAAAAAAAAAAAAAAAAAGTCAGTCACTTGACTGACTGAGCCACCCAGGTGCCCCTAAAATCATTTTTAATTAATTGTTGAAGGTTTGACATCCACATTATTGTATTCATTTGTCCAGGTAAGTAATATTATTAGAACAGACAAAAGTTGTATTTGCTAAAATGGAATATATACAAAGGGCTTTTTTTAATCTGTAGCTAGGCAGTACTTTGGCATTTTAAAAAGTCATGGTAGTACTTGGTATAGATCTAAATTTTAATGATAGAAGAGTCTCTTAAATTCTATGCTAGGAGTGCCTGGGTGGCTCAGTCGTTAAGTGTCTGCCTTCAGATCATGTCAGGTCATGATCTGGGGGTCCTGGGATCGAGCCCTGCATTGGGCTCCCTGCTCAGTAGGGAGCCTGCTTCTCCCTCTCCCACTCCCTCTGCTTGTATTCCCTTTCTCGCTGTGTCTCTATCAAATAAATAAATACAATCTTAAAAAAAAATAACCCTATGCTAACAATTTCAACTAAGATACATGTCCCTCTAGGCTATGTGGGGGTGTCTAATATTTTATAAAGCCTATGGATCATGTAGACAGGAAATTATTTTCCTTTATTCTTCCATACTTTCCCTAGATTTACAAGATGTAAGAAAAGTTGCACAGTATTTTTGAAGTCAGATGAAATCAAGTGTTTATTAAATTTGTTGCAATGCAAAGTGATAATTAAAACAGATGGAAAATTTAAAGTGGATTTGCTGTAATTGCTTTTTTCAGCTTCAAAAATGCAGTATAGGTTTTTGCACATTCATTTACTTCAAGTACATTCACTCAAACTTAAATTTCTTAGTACAATGGTTGGCATATGGCACGCAGTTTTTAAGTTTCTTGAGTGAATAGGTAAGAACCCAGAAAATTGTTGAAGAACTGGAAAGATTCTGTTTTCAGAGATTTGAGTTCCTTATCACACACATAAAAACATGCGCACACAATGTATATTAAAGCGTTCTAATTCACCATTAAACTTTTATTTGAAACTACTTTCTCCAAATATGTAATAATTAATTTACCAAACACATCCTTCCAGATTTAGATTCCCTTTGTATAAAGGTATAGAAATCCTCAGGTTCTTGGAAAAGATATGCTATGGCAGAGCAATCCCCAAAGCTGTATTTTGGCTTTACATAATGATTTAATACACAGACATTCATGGATTTCATTTATATTGACATGATATATATCACAACATTTAATATTCACAGAAAACTAATTTGTTTTACATATGCTTAGTTTATGTAGTTAGCAGTCACTACAAAATACATATCAAACATTAACCTTGTTATCATTTTTGATTCTATTAAAATGTATTTGTAGTTCAGCAATAGGTATCATCTAATCTGATATCATTTTTGAGAACAAATTAAAAACTAAAATGTAACAACTTTCCTTACCTTCCTAGTCTCAGTATTTTGGGCATAAGTATATGAGGAAATAAAATTAAAAATAAAATCCTTCTCCCAACCCAGACATCCTTTTCACAAAGGTAATGAAGGAATAAAACACAGCATTAAACCAGAATGTGATGTGCATTACAGGCAATTAGGAAAGAGATTGTAAAGATAGAAAAAAAATTCACTTCTTTGTATAGCCAAACAGATAAAACCCATTATGTAAGTTTTCAAGATAAACAATAACCACTTCTCAAATAAGAGGCCTTGACAATACCATTTGCACACATAATTCATTTTAATTTTATTGTGTAATTGGGGTGACCATACTGTGTTAACTAATTACCTTTATCCAGAGGAGAAACAACCTTCTCTTATCTTTATGACAGAAGGTAGTTTTGCAAGTTGGAGTGATTTTCCTACTGAAGTTAGACTCTTAGTTTCCCATGGAAAGTGGGTGCTATCCCCCTTTGCTTTTTATGGCAGTATAATTGACATATTATATTGGTTTCAGGTTTACAACATAATGATTTGGTATTTGTATATATTGCAGAAGGATCACCATGTTAAGTATAGTTATCTGGAACCATAACATAGTTACATGAGTTTTTTGTTTTTGTTTTTAACTTGTGATGAGGACTCTTAAGATTTTCTACCTCAGCAACTTTCAAGTATTTAATATAGTATTATTAACTATATAGTATTATTAACTATATATATACACCATGATGTACATAGTTACATACCGATGGTATATTTATTTTATAACTGGAAGTTTGTGCCTTTTGATTCCCCGCATCCATTTCAATCCTACTCCCAATCATCAATCTGCTCTTTGTATCTATGAGTTATTTATTTATTTATTTTTAAGATTCCACATAAGGTAAGTTCATTGGGCATTTGTCTTTCTCTGCCTGACTTTTTTCACTCAGCACAATGTCATCAAGGTCCATCCTCAAGGTTGCAAGTGACAAGCTTTCGTTCTTTTTTTCTGGCTGAATCATATCTCATTAGGTGTATGTGCATCTGTCTATCTATATAGATATTTATATCTGTATATCACATTTTCTTTATCCATTTCTGGAAACTGGTATGTCTCTTGATGTTCACATTTCAGAGTGATATCTTGATTATCTCCCAAGTCTTTAAAGACATTTCTGGAATGTAAAGCTGACAAAACATTGGCTGAGGGAGACCTAACTAGTTTTATAAAGGACGTTTATATATATACGATTCAAAGAAATAAGAATGTATTCAACAATTACAGGTTTTCTAAAGCAAATGTTCTGAGAAAAGAAATCTCTTCTCACATCTTTAAGAGGAAGAATTAACTCTTATTTTTTTGTTTTTACAGCATGTTTTGCTTTCTCTTGACTTTGAAACAGTGGATAAGAAAAGTCCAATTTAAGATTTATGTGTAGAGCTGTTCACTATGGTTAAACAACTAACACTGTCGGAAAAAAAGTATTCATCATTCTTCTTTGGCTTCCACATAATCCAAAATTTTAGAGGGGGAGGGTGGAGATGGAGGTTGACGCTAATTTGCCCCAGGCAAAGAATGTGGTTCAACCAATGTACAGGATACAATGCCTTAAAAAAGTAGGCTGCGGGAACACACCCTCCGTTAGTGACTAATAACACCTATCATACTGTTACAGATCACCTAGTTATCTTTGTTTAGCTCACATTACTCATTTTCCACCAAATTCTTTTGGTGAAGGACGCTTCTGAAACAATCCGCACTGGCAGAGCAAACCAACTTGGGTTCTTCGCGCATTCTAGACTCTAGAAGAGGTAAGGCCTTATTATTACATGGGGGCCACTCGTAGGACCTGCTTTAGGTTTAACAGCATCCATCCCAATTCCAGCATTGAGTGTCTAACCCTCTTTTTTAAAAGACAGTCTGAGGCACTGGGAATTACAGGAATGAGAAAGACACAGTTCCTGCCTTCGCCGAAAACCATTCTAAAAGTATCAATGTACAGTAAAAGGTCAATGATTCTGAGCGTGAAAAGTGCGTATTCAAGGGTGTGGGGTCCGCGGCCCCAAAGCAGCTTCCGTCCTTTGGGATTCAGCTCCCGGGCTCGCCCAGCACCCCGCGGGCACACTTAACATTTTAATCACGCCTCCGCCCCCACCCTCCGAATTCCTTTCCGGCTGCCGACCCGCGGGGTAGTCCCTTCCAGGCGGCCCCAGCTTATCAGCCCCTGGCCCGGCCACTTCCCGGTCGCGGCCAGGCGAGCCTCCCAAAGTTTCCTGTGACGCCGCCGTCCGCCTCCCGCCCCATCCCGCCCTCACTCCCACCCCCGCAGCCCTGGACGCCGGGTAGAGAGGAGCGGGTCACAGGGACCAGGAGGGCAGTACGAACAGGAGGACCTCGAGACCCCACCCGAGCCGGGTAGCGGACCCAGACGGCGGCAGCCACAGGCCCACGCCTCCCCATCGCCGCGCCCGCAGCCCCAGGTCCGCGCGCGCCCACCTGGCCTAGAGCCCGAATCCCACCCCTCCGGGTCCAGGGCCAATCGGCCGCGCCCCGCCTCCTGGGAGGTGAGGGAGGAGGGGGTTGGGGGCCGGGCGGCAGCTCCCGCCTCCAGCTCGTGCCCATTGGCTGGGGCCTCGAGGGTGCCCGAAGACCGGAGTGCAGTTTGATTGGCCGCAGAGGCTCGTGACAGCGGCGCCCATTGGCTGTGGCGGCCCCCGTGACGCGGGGTGGCGACTGGCTCCCGGTTCTGAGGGGCTCCTGCTTGTCAGGTTCTAGGTAGGTGAGTTTCGCGCCGCCGGCGGCTGGCGCTGTTGCCTGGGGCAACGCCGAGGGAGGGGGGGGAAGTGGAGGGCAGACAAGCGGAGAACGGGGGCAACACTCCCTGCCCGCAGGGGGGCGCCTGGGACTCAGCCCTGGCTGCGGCGGCTGCGCCGAAGGCTCTTCCTCCGCCCTCGGCCACCCCCCACTCCCGACCCAGGCTGCAGGGTCTCCCGCCCGTCCTCCACCCGCGACGGAGCATTCCTGGTTGGGGCTCAGGCCGGGCTGTAGACCCGGCCCGGCGAGGCCGGCCCCTCCCACCAACCCGGGACTGGAGGCTGAGGGGGCGGGTGCCGGCGCGAAAGGGCTGAGGCGGGCGCAGCAGCCCCGCCCCGTCGCCGGGTCGGTGGGCTGCGGGGTGTGGGGCGGAGTAAGCGCTGCTGTGGGCACCACCCATCACGCCCGCACCCCCTTCTCCTCTAGCGCTCCTCTCCTGGCTCGGTCCTCCAGCTGGGGTGGCTACCCCCAACCCCTAGGTGTTCCCTCATTGCCATCCTACCTCTAGCGCCCTGAAGTCTCCCTTGACGCGCGCAGCCCGCCCCCAGCCCATCTCCCAGGCATCAGCTTCTCTCCCGCTTTTATCCCCACCTTCGATCGTTGCTCCTGTCCTGGCCAGAGGTGACCCCCAAGACACAGTCAGGAGAAAAACTATTAAGTGTGAAGCTCATGCAGCCGGGCAATTTCTGCTCTGTAATCTCTTTGCCATTTAGGGTTGAGGAGGTCTTTCGAGGCTTAGTTTTCGAGGGTTAGTTTTCTGCCTCTGTCTTCTTACTATCAACTTTCTGAAACGCTAATTCGGTTGGTGTTGGTAGAGCCGGGCCGGGTACGTCGTGCACAAATTAACTGTGAGGTTGTCGTTTTTTACTTTGTACGTTTGTGATCTTGATTTTTAGTGCTGTGCAGTCCCAAATCTAATAATTTATTAAGGCTGGTAGCCTTTCATTTTCTTTCTCCTTAACGGTGAGAAAAAAAAAATGGCTTTATCTTTCTTTTTTTAATTCTTAAGTAGCTGCGTATATTATTAGTGGTCTCACTGTCACTTTGACATAAACTGTTCTAAAGGTGCAGTAGTACCATTTTCCTCTTTCCCAGGTATTTTAAGATAATAAAACAATTTCCCCAGTGAAGGCACTATGTATTAAAGTGTTTTACAGAGAAATTAATAAAAAGCCAAAACTATTTTAGTGATTAACACTTTAACCTATGGAATGGGACTATGATTTGAAAAAACCTTGCAAAATGTAATTATTTCACGAATGTACTGTGGTAGTCTTGGTATACCTTTATAGTCCTTAGAAAGAAATATTCAAGAAGCACTCATTTGTCAGAATGCAAAGGAAGACTGAATGTAATCTATGGTAATCCAGGAATCATTTTTGCTAGTACTCTTGAACCAAGAGAACTATACTTCGAAAGGTACTGAGAATATAGTAAGAGAATAGGTAGGCATACTTGGAAACCTTTGCCCTGTTTTTTCCCTGAAAGGCCTTTGGTCAAGATCTGTTTCTTTTCTGCACTGATGGTAGGCAGCATTAGATACATACCAGGTAAATTACTTAGGGTCTAGTTAATGCAGCTTCCGCATTACCTTAAAGGTTGATGTCAGTGGTTTGGAAGTAATAACTCACACTTTTGGTAGACAAATCACTTTCATTTCATCTTCAACTATTACATTGTTATAACTCTGGTCTGTGAACTTTCAAGCTGCCATTTAATTTTCTTTTTTATTTACCATGAAAATTTTCAAACAATGAGGTAAGTTTGAATTGTGCAGTAACTATCCAACCACCTACACAGCAATAACAGTTCCCAGATAGCCGTTACATATAGTAAATATTAAGGAAAAGGGGACCTGAAATGATCAAGTTTGAAAACTGGCATAAATATATAACATACCATAATATTGTAAGGAGCTTTATTTCGGCTTGCAGATGGAAATAGTGTTTATAAAAACTATAGTGATTTAATTTCCATGAGACTTACAAAACAATCTTGTGAGTGAGTAGGAAGTCATGTTTGTACATCAGGGCCCAGATGAGTAAGTTGCATTTTGATAATAAGAAAAAAAAGAAATCAAATAAACTTGTTATACAAATAAAAGCTTGTTTTAAAATTGGACTCCTATAGTAACAGATGATAGTTTTGTACTTGACTTTTGAATGAGCATCTTTTTCTGAGGACAGGTCTAAAGGACTGTCTTTTTCGATTATTCAGTGTTTCGATTATTAGCGTTTATCAATTATTCAGTGTGTCAATAATAAACTTTTTTTTAGTAGGACTAAAAAGCAAAGTAGAACTTTAGTGGGAACTTTTTTTAGTAGAACTATTTCATGGACAATGAAATAATTATCTAGAAACATTTAAGTCAGTATTTTGATAGGACTCAAAACTATCTTGGGTGTTGTTTCATGGTGTTTCTAGAAGAATGTTTTAACACAGAACCTTATAATGAAAGAATAATAAATGAATATAAGTATATGTATATTTGTAATTTTTCCATACTTAGGAAATTTCTGCATTATTCGAATCCTGCTTTTTAGTTTTAGTATACCCTAAATGTTTTTCATCCTTAGCTCATTTATATGACTAATTTCTTAAATATTGAAATTAAGAGCTATATCTCAGATCTTAGATTGTCTTGATACTATTTCTCCATATCTCATTTGACTTTGGCATGTATGGTTATGTATGGTTAATTTACCACACCACCTGAGAGATTAAAAAGAACAAGCAGGTCATAGTTTTGGAACTTCAAAAAGAATAAGATGTTTAAATATTTTTTAATTGAAGGTCCAGTTTTTTGGTTTTTTTTTTTTTTTACCTCCCTCCCTCCCTCTTTTCTTCTTTCTTTACTATTTTTATCTTTTTTATAAAAGTTAAATGCTTTAAGATCAGCTAAATAGACTATAAAGATGGGGTACCTGACTGGCTCAGTCAGTAGAGCATGGAACTTTTCATCTCAAGGTTATGAGTTCAAGCCCCATGTTGGGTATAGAACTTACATTAAAACAATAACAACAACAACAACAACAACAAAAGAGTATAGAGAAGAAAAGTCACCAATAATTCCATGATAGTTAATACTTTGGAAAATTACTGAAACTTTTGTTTGTTCTGTAACACTCCACCAATCATTGCAGTACTATGGTCTTTATTACAGTATATCTACACCTGCACCTAAACTTGCAGTTCCAGAACTTGAAACTTGGGTACCCTAATATAAAAGAGGGTTTCACACTGGGTGTGGTGCATAAAAAATGAATTTTGGAATACTGAAAAATATTAAATTAAATTAAAAAAAAAAAGAAGAGGGCTCCAAGATCTGGAGGAAAAATGGAAAACAATAAATAAAGGACAGATTAGAGTCAAAACAAGAGAAATTAGACAAGGAATTTCCCACTTTTTCTTAGTTTATAAATATAATCCTAGTTCCCCATGTGAAACTGCTGTATGGCCGACAAAATATGGGACCTCTCAAGTTTTTTCTTTGTGTTCAAAATATCTAGGTCAGATGAAGTTTATTTAGTGCATTTCTGTAAAAATTTTCAGATTTCTCCATTTGGGGGCATGTTAAATATTTAGCTTTATAAAATTTATTTTATAAATTTATAAAACTAGGGGCGCCTGGGTGGCTCAGTGGGTTAGGCCTCTGCCTTCAGTTCAGGTCATGATCCCAGGGTCCTGGAATCGAGCCCCGCGTCCAGCTTTCTGCTCAGCAGGGAGCCTGCTTCCCCCTCGCTCTCTGCCTGCCTCTCTGCCTGTTTGTGGTCTCTGTCAAATAAATAAATAAAATCTTTAAAAAAAAATATAAGACTATAAAATTGTCATGGATGACTTGGAATTATTTCTTAAATACTTACATATATTTATCAAACAATGACTAATATTTAGTCTATATATCCTTACTTATTATAAGCTGATATCATTTCCTCCTTTTGAAGGTTTTAATTAAAATACGAATATTTTTAATGTAGGTGTTTTTTGCCAGGTTGCAGGGTGTAGTGAAAGAAGATTCATTTCTTTTGGAGCTAAACTAATCTGGGTTTCAGTCACAAATCAGAATTTCCTTTTGTGGGATCTTGGGCAAGTTATGTAATCTCTTTAAATCATAGTTCCCTCATCTGTAAAATGAGGATGGTAAGATTGCCTCACCAGGTTGTCATGAAGAAGAATGAGACAATCTAGGTAAAATATCTGAATTTAGGAAGTTCTCAACTTTCATGTTAATTTCCCTACATGGTAGCTTTAATTTTATCTCTAGTATTTCTGTGTTTATTCTAACATCCTAAAAGTCCCCAAACTTTAGACTTTGGATGTTTAGTAATCTACATTAAGTAAATCGGATGACATTTGTATTTGTACAAAGGAAATAATTAGTATTATCTCCTATTAGCTGTTCTTTTATAGTTCTTCAATTGCTGTGTCTCAGTAGGGGTAATTGGAAATTAACTTTAAATGCTTTTTACCTCAAAATATGTCTAGTTTGTCTGAATTCCTGAATTATTTTTCTTTCACCTTAGATTATCATCTGTTGGTGGATGGATTCCCAAAATTCCTTTCATTTTAACCACAAATATTTACTTAAAAGTGGTACAGAAAAGCTGAATGTCACTTTCTTAAATCTTTAACTAGTATTCCTCCTTTCCTTAAACTGCATTTACTTAACCTGTATAAAACTTAAGCTTTATTTTCGGGGTAATAGTACTTAAAACTCTTATGTGAGTCTTTTCCTGCTGCTACTAATGTGTATGACTATTCTTTAGGGGACTTTATTTTATATATATATCCCCATTTCAAAATGTGTATTCTATAAGTATAGGATTCTAACTCCCAAAAAACACCCACTTGTAATTTAAATGCACAGACCAGGGTGTCATGAAATAAGCACTGAGCTGAATAAAGAGTTAGGAGTTGGACCACATAGTTTTTATATCTTGTCTGGCAATAAAACAAAATTTTGTATCTAAGTCAGTGACTCTCAATTTTTTTCCGACTCAAGGACAAGATATTTACATGTATGACATATTCTAATGTGCGGTTTCCTAGCATGCTATCTGTAATTCCATCTCACCCAACCCCCATACAAGAAAGCATATCAGAATGCAAATGACTAAGAATGATATCATTATGGGGATAAATTTGAATATACTCTGATATCTCAAGGAAAGCAAGTTATTTAAGAATGTGTATAACTATTATTAGTAGTTGATGATCCTTGAGACACAATTTATAGTACTTGCGTTGAGACCCAAGTTATTTCTACATTTTCCTGAAATGAATGCCCTTCATTTGTGAGTCTTGTAATGCTACAGAAGAAAAGATTGCTATATTAATTTTATGTAACCAATAATGAAGAGTCTTCATTTAAAAATCAAAATAACTGATAATGAGCATTTCAGAACATGTGAGCAATAACTCCATGGTCTTTATTGTGAATAAAATAGTATGGATTGTTCTAGAAATATTTGAGTTTTCCAGTATAAACTATTTTGCTTGCAGAAAAAGCATTTCTGTAGTGGGACAAATGGTTTTATCTATTTAATTTTAAAAAAGATTTTATTTATTTATTTGACAGAGCAAGGAGTGGGGGAGAGAGACAGACCAAGTAGGGGGATCAGCAGAGGGAGAGGGAGAAGCAGATGTCCTGCTGAGCAGGGAGCCCAGCACAAGGCTCAGTTCCAGGACTCTGAGATCATGACCTGAGCCAAAGGCAGATGCTTAACCTACTCAGCCACCCAGACACCATAGGACAAATGGTTTTAGGAGAAAAGGAAGCCCTTAATGCTAGAGTATTTATACTCTAGGTGTTTAGTGTATAAAAATGCTTTTTACACTGACTCATTCAGAAAAGTATCTTTAAAATTACATTGCTGTGCTTTTAAATAGGTCATCTAGAATGGATGTAGTATATATAATATACAGTTAGAAAACTTAGAAAACTTAGAAAAAAAACTTAGAAAACCGATGTTTATTGAATCCTTGACATTAGCAAGTGGTATTTCTCCAAAGTTTTGTGGATCTAGGATATAACTATCTCCATAAAATACCATCAAATTTAATTGAAAATTTTAAGTGATCCCTTCAGACCCATAACAATTCTATTGTTAAATAATTTTTTGCTTCTAAGATGAAGTCTAGGTAATTTTGCATTACATCATTAGTATATATTACAGAAAAGGTTCTCATTTTTTACTCTTGTGTCCTGGGGTTTGCAGAACAAGAATATTTCTGATGTGATCAGAAAGGCTGCTGCATTGTCACAAAGATGAAGAGTTAGTTCTTGGACTGTAATACCTAACACTTGCTGCTGTTTCTTGGATATGTTGTCCTTGGAGTTGAACACTTCTGTAGTTCTGTCCTTTCTGCTCTTTGAGTATCCAGTTTGGCAGGACTTCCCAAGCTTCTCTTGCTAGCTGGTCCAGGCTTTATTGTTAAATACCATGTTATACAAAGGAAAAGTCATTTGATTCTTACTAATATTCAGTTTGGATCATAACTGGATCTTCTCTAGTTGCCATACCATTTCTTCATGAAAATGTTTATACAGTTCTCTAGCTTCTTTTGAACTATATTTCCTTCAGAATCACATGCTTTGTATATATTTTCTTATATAGGTTAACCATTATTTCAGCTTTCATTAAGGTTTTTCAGATTTTCTAGGAGCAAAGGAAACATTCTCAAGCAACACCTATTTTTTAGTATGCAATCTGTGGTTTATGGTAGACTTTCTAATGATGCAGATCCAGTCACTGTCACATTTCATATCCATTCTGAATTTACTCTAAATGTACATATTCTGGTAAGTATCATCACTTTGTGAGGCCTTTTAGCTTCCTATGTATTGAATAAATTGGCACTAGTAAAGTAATTAAAGAGATCTAAACAATGCATTTGTCTCAGATAGTTATTAATGACAACTTGCTAGTTCACTATTCCGATTATTTATAAAGTTATATTGGACAAAGCATAGGGTCTTTTTTCATTTTTTAAAAAATATTTTACTTATTTATTTTTGAGAGAGAGAGATAGCATGAGCAGGGGGAAGGAGCAGAGGGAGAGGGAGAAGCAGACTTCCCGCTGAGTAGGGAGCCAGATGCAGGGCTCAATCCCAGGACTCCAGAATCGTGACCTGAACTGAAAGCAGACGCTTAACTGACTGAGCCACCTAGGTGCCCCATAGGATCTTTAGGTTTATATATAACAGAAAATTTTTACAAAGCAAGAAACTGATTTCTTTCTCTTAAAGTACGTATATATATGTGTGTATAAATAATATAACATTGTGTTAAAATTATTTGTTCATATATTTACTTTTTTTCTTCCCTCTTGAACATTTTAACCTTCAAGGTAGAAACAGTTTCTGTCAGTAGAAGTTTTTGAGTAAATTACTTGGATTCAGACACTGTTATGGGGGAGGGGCATTAACATTTGTTTGGTGCCTGCTGCAAGTGTTACACACTTTTTTTAAAAAAAAAGCTTTTATTTATTTATTTGACAGAGATCACAAGTAGGCAGAGGCAGGCAGAGAGAGGGTGGGGGGGAGGGGGAAGCAGGCTCCCTTAGCCGAAGGCAGAGGCTTAACCCACTGAGCCACCCAGGCGCCCCTGTTAGACACTTTTTTTGCATTTGTTTGATTTTCTTGACAACTCTGTAAATTGGACAGCTTGTTTTTTCTTTCTTTCTTTCTTTTTTTAAGGTTTTATTTATTTATTTTTCAGAGCGAGAGAGCAGGCACAAGCAGGGGGAGGGGCAAGCAGAGGGAGAAGCATTCTCCCTGATGAGCAAGGAGCCTGATGTAGGACTTGATCCCAGGACAGTGGGATCATGACCTGAACCAAAGGCAGATGCTTCACCCACTGCATCCCTTCACCCAGGTGTCCCTAGCTTATTTTTTTCTTTTTCTTTTTAATATTTTATTTATTTGTCAGAGACAGAGTGAGAGTGAGAGAGTGAGTGAGCACAAGCAGGGGGAGTGGCAGGCAGAGGGAGAGGGAGAAGTAGGGTCCCTGCTGAGCAGGGAGCCCGATGTGGGACTTGATCCCAGGATCCTGGGATCATGACCTAAGCTGAAGGCAGATGCTTAATCGAATGAGCCACCCAGGTGTCCCCCTAGCTTGTTTTTTCTTTTTGTGATCTGAAACCATTGTCAGATCACATCCTATATCCTATATTCTAGAAGACCCAGCTATAAGGTGTTAACTGGGTTTTGAACTTAGTTCTTTTGTAGGTTAAACCTGAAATGAATGGAAATGGTAAATGTCTAAGTATAACAGACCATCAGCAAACCTGGATTTGACAGCAGTTTAAACTATCTGGAAGTGATTCTTAAGGTCCGTGTTGAAATATTTGCAGTTTTGCTCCAGTGAATTATTATTGGAAGTGAGACCCTCTCATATATGCATGACCCTAGCTAACTGCCCAATGTTTACATCTTGTCTTGGCTTTGTTTTCTGCTTGAGGTTGCTCTATATTATAACTTTTATCAAGTGATCAAACATTGTTTCTTTGTAAAAAAAAATTTCCTGAAAAAAAAAAATCAGCTGTTGGAAATAAAAAGTAAATAAGTTTAAGGAAGTGGTAGATGTTAGCCAGAAAGTAGATATTTTAGAGTAAGTGTAAAAATGGGATGTTGAATCCAGTGAGTCTTTGACGTGGTTGTGAATCAGTCCACCACACCTAGGAAAACAAAACTTGACTTGTAAAGCATTGTTACTGAGTGTTCCAGCTCTGTCAAAAATTCTCATGGTTTTAGACAGATTTCTTGAAAATGTCAGGGATTTTATATTCATACATCCTGTCCCACTTCCCTTCTCTGTCACCGTTAATAATATTTGAAAGAGATCTGACTTTATAAATAGCTGTTCCTTTTTGGAAATTAATGTAGTTCTTACAAATATCTTAAAATATTAACTTGAATAGTAGTATCCTCACTAATAGGATAGTATAGGTGTCCTCTGAGTTTCACAGTTAATTATTACAGAAGAGTAGCTAGACCTTGGTGATGGGCTTTTTCTAAGGTTCTGATTTCTCTTTTGTAGTTTGGAGCCTGTGGTTTGATTTACGCTATGGCTGGAACTGGCATTCTAGAATCGAAGCGTCTTGGCTTAGAGACACTTGCTTTTATTAAATATAGTAATACAGTTTTTGGAGGAGGGTGAAGGTGGTAAAGAAAGAGACATGTCCTCAAGTAGGTCTACATTATAAAAATAATTCAGAAATGTTCCGTGTAACCTGAGAGGTGGGTTGTACAGAAGCGGGAGAGAGAGCAGGAGGACATATGACTCTTCCTTTTTTGGTCATGCAACAAATGTTATTAGAGTACTCACTCCATGTAAGGACTTACCTTATGGCTGCAGATCATTATAAAATAAAGAGAAGTTTCAGACTGTTTTCCTGAAAGAGAGTATGATGTAGTGGAAAGAGCATTCATATTAGAACCAGACCTGCCTAGGGTTGAATCACCACTACCAGTTATTTGTTGTACGAATTTAGGCAAATAATTTAACTCTTATAGCTTTAGTTTTTTTCATTTGAAAATCACCTATCAGTTTCTCTGATAAACGGATGATAGTATTAAAATTAGCAGTTCTAGTTGCATGAGACCAAAACCCTACCCATGCTAGCTTGGGCCACTGGCTCAAACAGGAGTGTGCTTCTTCAAATGCAGATGGTTTTAAGGGTTTGAACAGTGATCTCATGACATACTCAGTGGCTTTCTCTTGGGTTATAGGGACTTTCAGGTAGGTTTTTTCCATATGGCACCCTCTGATGGCTCTAGGCTTACAATCCTTCAGTTTAGCAGGCCCAATGTAAAAAATGTTTCTCTTACCCAAAGTTGTAGTATAAATCCTGAGATTACATCTCATTGAAGGAATTGGGTCATGTTTCCATCCTTGATGTCTGTGGTCAGAGGGATAGCATCTGATAATAGGCCAGATCTGGATCCAGGTACTAATTGCTGGCACTGGGAGTCAGAAGTATGGTCACTTACATGGTCTGAATCATGTGGACTGAGGTCACTGACAGAAAGACTGCAGTGTGACTTGACTGTGGGAAGGGGCAGTGAATGCTGGGCAAGCATAACCAGGAGATTCACTATAATCCTCCCAGTGTGCATTCATATCCTTCCATACATATGCAACCTTGAAAAAAATGCCCTCACCTGACTTAGTGCAAATTTTTCACTTACAACTTCCAATACCTTTACACCTGCCCCCCAGCAAAGGAAGGCAACTCAAAGACTCATTTAAGTACTGCATCTAACTTTAAGTCTAAGATCTTTGGGTAATTTCTCTCAGTTCTGTTTGCATAGATAACCTTAGGGTCTAGGAACTTATGGTTAAATGATAAATATACCCAGTTGTAATAAAGCTTGTGTTCAGTGGTAGAAGAAAAATAGCATAAAGACAATAAAAACTCTCAATTAGGGAAGAGAAAAAAGAGAAACATCCCACAGAGATTTTCCATTCCATGACATGTGCATATTTCGTGATAGGTGTGACAAGGACTTTTTGCCCTGGCAGTGGAAGATTTTTGATTAGCCAGTATGGCTGTTTTTGGTTCTACCACCTGGGAAGGTTTTTTTTTGTTTTCTGTTTTCCTAGTTACAGCCAAGATGAGCATTGAGAGATTCCTGTACTGGGGACTGCATTGCCTCAACAACTCTCTTTTGATGAGGTTTTGGGGTCACAGGAGCTATCTTAGAGGTTGAGCAGTAACAAATCTGTGTTGGGAGTTTCTTAGGCAATACAACTTTTTATAAACTTAGTGTTTTATTTATTTGTATTTGATCAACTTCTCTCAAGTACCTAAAGTCTGAATCCTAGTTCTTGAACAAATCATTGCTTGGTAGGCCTCTAAACAATTTGCATATCACTGTAACCCAGTGTTTCCACATCATGGGGCAATTCTTACCTCAGGGGACATTTGGCAATGTCTGGAGATATCTTTGTTTCATAATGGGAGGCTGGGACAGGGGAAGTAGGTAGATGTTGCTAGCATTGAGTAGGTAGATCCCAATAATACTGTTAAACATCCTACAATGGACAGGACAGCCTCCAACAACAGAGAATTTTCCAGTTTAAAATGCCAGTAATAGTGAGTTGAGAAACCATGTAGATCCTAGATTTCACAGTTTTCTTGCTGGCTTCTTTTTCTAGCCATTGAGATCATTGTCTCTGGGTAATAACTCAGAGCTAATTTGTCCCTGCTTCCAGGATGTGTCACAGTGGATAGTCTTTTTTTTTCTTTTGAAGATTGATTTATGTATTTTAGAGAGAGAGAGAGAGAGAGAGAGAGAAAACACGAGTGGGGGAAGGGGCAGAGGGAGAGGGAGAAAGAGAATCTCAAGCAGACCCTCTGCTGAATGCTGAGTCAGATGCGGGGCTTGAGCTCCTGACCCTGAGATCATGATGAGCTGAAACCGGGAATCAGATGCTTTACCGACTGAGCCACCCAGGCACCCTGTGGATGGTTCTTTATAATGAGTAAATTTGCTAGGATGCTTGGGGATGGGCCTGGAGCATTAGGCTTCTCTCATATTTCGTTTTTGTGTGGTTAAATGCTCTAATTTTAGTTTAGGGATATTTAATTTTCATCCCTGTAAATTGCAAGATTATCAGCCGTCTTGGATTTGTAATGAAAGACTGAAAGATTTTCTTTTCTTTTTCTTTTTTTCTAAAGGGTTTATTTAATTATTTGACAGACAGAGAGACACAGCAAGAGAGGGAACACAAGCAGGGGGTAGGTGGGAGAGGAGGAAGCAGGCTTCCCGCCGAGCGGAGAGTCCGAAGTAGGGCTCAATCCCAGGATCCCGAGACCATGACCTGAGCTAAAGGCAGATGCCCAACGACTGAGCCACCCAGGTGCCCCAAGATTTTCTTTTATTAAGAATTTACTCTGTGTGCCTGGGTGGCTCAGTCAGTTAAGTGTCTGCCTTCGGCTGGGGTCATGATCCCGGGGTCCTGGGATTGACCCTGTGTCAGGCTCCCTGCTTAGTGGGCAGCCTGCTTCTCCCTCTCTCTCTGCTGCTCCCCCCTGCTTGTGATCTCTCTCTCTGTGTCAGGGGAAAAAAAAAAAAAAAGACTTCACTCAAAGTGTGCTTCTTTTTTGAACGACCTTACTGAAGGCTGCTTCATAGTTGACAATATACCAGTATCCTAACATTTTTTTTTATTAAGTATCCTATCCTTAGTAGGCCCATAGTCCAGTTTACAAGAGGTGGCAGTTTGCCGGCGGCTTTGCTGATTAAGGATTGCTGACTTCTCATCCTCCAATAGAGGGATACCAACTACCCTCCACTTTCTGCTGTTGACTCAGTTCCACATTTTAGGGCTGTCACTTGTATTACCTGATTTCTGGCATAAATTTTATAGTTGTCAGGCTTCTTTTGTATTGTAGTGGTAGAAAACTAGTTAAAAAAAATTAATCCTTCCCATATCTGTAGTGGCACCTCCATACTTTTTGTTTTTTTTTTTTAAGATTTTATCTATTTATTTGACAGACAGAGATCACAAGTAGGCAGAGAGGCAGGCAGAGAGAGAGGAAGGGAAGCAGGCTCCCCGCTGAGCAGAGAGCCTGATGTGGGGCTCGATCCCAGGACCCTGGGATCATGACCTGAGCCGAAGGCAGAGGCTTTAAGCCATTGAGCCACCCAGGCACCCTCCATCCTTGTTTTTTTTTTTTTTTTTTTTTTTTTTTTAATTTTTTTTTTTTTATTTGACAGAGAGAGGGATCACAAGTAGACAGAGAGGCAGGCAGAGAGAGAGAGGAGGAAGCAGGCTCCCTGCTGAGCAGAGAGCCCGATGCGGGGCTCGATCCCAGGACCCTGAGATCATGACCTGAGCCGAAGGCAGAGGCTTAACCCACTGAGCCACCCAGGCGCCCCTCCATCCTTGTTTTTGATCAGACCCTAAACCTTGAAGTTATCCTTGACTCTTTTTCTTTTATTTCCATTACACAGTAATTCAGCATACTCTGTTGCCTTTAAAATATATATGAAGTCTGACCAAGTTCTCACCCCCTCTATGTGGAGTTCACTGTGATTCAACACCATCTGTCCTCTCTTCTGTGTAACTCCTAACAAGGCTCCCTGCTAGTACTTTGGCTCTCAGAAAATTAGACTCAGAATATTAGTGTCATCCTTTTAAAAAGTAAGAGATAATTTCTTTCCTCAGAATCTTGCAGTGACTTCCTGTGTAACTCAGAGTAGAAGTCCAAGACCTCATAATGAGCTAGTTTTTGTGGTCCTGCTCTTCCTTCTTCATGCAGGATCTTTCTCTGAACTCAGATTTTTCTATTGTCTCTACCATGCAGGCCTCCTTGCTTGATCTTAAATAAGTGCTTCACACTTACTGTTACCCTGGACTGGGATGCTCTTCTCCAGATGTCCATGTGACCTCCTTCGTTATCTCCCTTAGGCCCTGGCTCAAATATCACTTTATGTTCTAAGTCTTTGATCAGCTAACATCAGTTTGTAATTGCCTCCCTCTCCCATACTTCTTGTTACCTTTATCTGCTTTCTTTTTTCTTTTCCTTCTTTAATTTTATTATTTCTTTAAAATTTAAGTTCAATTAGTTAATAAGTAGTGCGTTATTGGTTTTAGAGGTAGAGTTCAGTGATTCATCAATCTCATAATACCCAATGTTCATTACATTACATGCCTTCCTTAATGTCCATCACCCAGTTACCCCCCTACACTTTCCCCTTTAGCAACTCTCAGTTTGTTTCCTAGGATTTAGAGTCTCTTATGGTTTGTCTCCCTCTCTCATTTCATCTTGTTTTATTTTTCCCTATTGTATTTCGAGGAGTTGACCTATTTTTATTGATTTTGAGGGGGGTTCTCTGTGCCTCCTGGACATGAATGCCTGTTTCTTTTCCCAGATTAGGGAGGTTCTCAGCTTTTGTTTGTTCCAGTATACCTTCTGCTTCCTCCTCCTTTCTTTTCTCTTCTCCTAGGATCCCAGTTATTCTAGTATTTTGCTTTATGGTATCACTTATCTCTCAAATTCTCTCCTCATGATTCAGTAGTTGTTTATCTCTCTTTTTTTCACCTTTATTTTCCATCATTTGGTCTTCTATATCACTAATTCTCTTTTCAGCCTAAATTATCCTTGCAACTCATTGATAGCCTTTTTAATTTCAACTTGATTAGATTTTAGATTTTAGTTATTTTATTTTTCCAGAAAGGGATTCTCTGTTGTCTTCTATGCTTTTTCCAAGCCCTGCTAGTATCTTTTTTTATTCCCTAAAAGATTTTATTTATTTATTTGAGATAGAGAGAGAGTGAGCAAGCAAGAGAGAGAGTGTGTGCACGTATGCCCAAGTTGGGGGAGAGAGAAAAGCAGACTCCCCACTGAGCAGGGAGCCTGATGCAGGGTTCTGTCCCAGGGCCCTGGGATAATGATCTGGGCTGAAGGCAGACACTTACCCGACTGAGCCACCCAGGCATTCCTGCCCAGCTAGTATCTTTATAATCATTCTGAATCCTAATTCCAACATGTTACTTATATCCATACTGATTAAGTCCCTGGCAGTCAGTACTGCCTCTTGTTCTCTTTTTGAAGGGAGTTTTTCTATCTTGTTCTGTTCAGAGAAAAATAGATAAATGAGAGAACAAAATACTAAAATAACAACAACGACCCCAGAGAAATATACAGTAAACAAATCAGAAGACACTTGAAACTGAAAAAGAAAAAAAAAAATTAAAAAAAAAAGAGAGAGAGAATATAATCAGGCAAACAGAACAGAGCAATACACTGGATCCTGTATGTATTTTGGTCTGTTTGTTAGAAAACTAGATCCCAAAATTGTAAAGAAAGAGAAACTTATATATGTATAAAAATAAAATTAAATGCAATGCAAGGATAGAATGTAACTGTAAAAATGAAAATTAAAAGAAAAAAAAGTATAGATGAAGAGTATAGGTGAATAGAACAGAGCAATACACTATACCCTGGGTGTATTTTGGTCTGTTTGTTAGAAGAAACTACATCCCAAAATTATAAAGAAATACACATATACATATACATATACTCAAAAATAAAATTCACTCATTGAAAGGATAGAATGTAACTGTAAAGATGAAAATTAAAAAAGACTCAAATATAAAAAGAGATAATATCATTAGACAGGTGAAGAGATGGAGCAATACACTAGATTCTGGGTATATTTTGGTCAGTTTGTTAGAAGAAACTACCTCCCAAAATTTTAAAGAAAGAAAAAAAAATATATGTGTGTGTGTATATATATATATATATATATATATATATATATATACACACACACACACACATATATATATATATACACACACACACATATATATAATTACATACAATGAAAGAATAGAATATGACTGTAAAAATGAAAATTAAAAAAGACTTGAAGAGTTGACAAAATAAGAAACTGGTTGAAAAAGAAAACAAAAAAAAAATCGAAAGACTAAAGAATCATGAGAAAAAAAACCATGAATTCTATATACTATTTTTTCCTAGCTCTAGAGTTTTGCAGTTCTGTGTGATCCATAAACTTGGTCTTAGCTGGATGTTGCCCTGATGCTTAGGTGTCTTTGCCCCAGGTAGAATTGTACCCCCCCTTGCCCAGGGGGCCAAGTTAAGTTTAAGTGACTCTGGATTGCTTTATGTGGCTTTTGTTCCCTGAAGGGTTTCTGTGCTGCTTTAGAAAATGAGAATGAAATGGTGGCCTCCCAGTCTCTAGCCCTGGATCTGAGAGCTCGGGGCTTCCCTCCTTCATGTGCCCTCAGGGAAAAGCAGTCAGTTATTCCTGTCTCCCTGGTCTCCCTCTGCACTCCATGCTTATCCAGTCTGTGACCCAGGATTTCTATCTCAGGCTTGTGACCCCACATCGATTCTCCAAACCCTGCATACTCCTGTAAGCATGCTTCTGCGCTGCTCCTGCAGGGGTCTCCCTGTGGTTCTGCTGTTTGCTGGGGCCCTGCTCTGAGAGCAGTGGCTGGACTGTGCTGCAAGGGTTCGTGGTTTATGGCAACCCCGAGCTGAGAGCCCACTCCTAGCCTTGCTGATTGCAGCCAGCTTCCCTGATCTGATGTCTGGGAACTCCGCCTGGTCTTCCTGTGACCTGAGGATTCTAAGACCACACTATTCCACTTAGGATTCTGCCCTATTTTGTCACCAGAGTGCCTTTCAGGCAGGGCTGTTCCTCACCTGAGGAGACTTCTGAAAGTTCCGATGTTGTGCTCTGCTGCTATATCACTGTCCAGTAACTGGCTTAAGGAGGCTCCCCCCGACCCCTTCCACAGTTTATCTTCCCATATATTGCCCCAGATTCACTTCACTTATCCACAGCCCCTACCTTGCAGAAACTGGCCACTTTTCTATTTGTAGAGCTATAACTATTCTTTTCTTTGATCTCTGTTTGAGTTTGCAGGTGTTCAGAGTGATTTGATAGATCTAGCTGAATTCCTGGGACCAGACAAAACTAAGGTCTCCTACTCCTCTGTCATCTTGGAGATCATTTTCTTTTCTTTTTTCAGATTTATTCATTTATTTTAGAGAGAGTGGGGGCAGGTAGGGTCAGAGGGAGAGAGTCTGGAGCAGACTCTGCACTGAGCACGGAACCTGATGTGCGGCTCAATCTCAGGACTCTGAGATCATGACCTGAACCAAAACCAAGGGTGGTACACTTAACCAACTGCACCACCCAGGCCTTCTTCCTGCTTTTTCTTGATAGCACTTATCAGGACTTTATACTATGTATTTTATGTATTCATTTTGTGTTTTGTTTTTTCTTTAGAATACAGTCTCCATGGGGGAGGAATTTTTGTCTGAGATGTTTTGTAGGAAAGTTCATGGCACATCACAAAATAGGCTCTCAGCAGATATTTGTTGAATGAATTAATAAAAAAAGGTAATTTATTGCTGCATGTAACTATTAAGTCTGAAACACTTGTAGTACTGAAATTACCCTATAGAAGGGGAGATTATTCATTAAGCAAATCTCTCCAGAGGAGAATGGGAAACTGTTTTTAGGTTTAGTGCCCTAGAATATAAGTAAATATATGAAAAAAAATAACATAAGAAATATGAGAAAAAAATATATAGGTAAATATCTTCCAGGGGAGGGAAAGAGAGGGGTTTATTTCTCCAGAGCTTATTGGAGGTCTCTGTCTTTAGGGATACATGCTCTCTAGCTTCCAAGGTTGGATATTGTGCAGTTATTCTTGTAGTACCTTTTGCTCAGAAGCCTCTGATTGTGCAGGAACATGGGAAATCCAGAGAGAATTGTTTCTCAGCAGCAATTCCAAAATTCTAGAAGCTATATCTATTCACACCAGAATTCACCTGAACTCAAATGTGGTTAGATCAAGGGATGAAATATTTTCAGAACTTTCATTTCTCTTTCCATCTCTTGGCTTTTGTTTTCTCTGGGTTGGCTCTCTGCCAAGTTGGCATCTACTGCATTCTTTCAGTTTTGCAACCTCAGCCAAAAGAGAACTTTCTGATTAGTTCTGGCAAAAATTTTGGGACTGAGTTTTAGTTGTCCAATTGGGTGACATACCCATTCCTGAACTCCTGCTTGGGGAAGGAAATATACTGATTGTCCAGGCCTGGGTCATGTACCTATTCTAGGAGCTTTGTGCTTATTTCAGGAACCTGAGAGTGGGAATGGTTAGTGTCACTCAAACTACATGGCTTCAAAATAAGAGAAGGTAGTTCAACAGAAGAAAATTCGGATGCTGCTACCAAAAGAAGGGGAATAAAATACAGCACAGCTCTGTCACCTGTATGTACATGCAACCCAAACTGGTTAAAAAACCCACAACAACGTAGAATCTTGTCATATATAAGTGTATGTGTGTATATATATATAGGCATCACTGCCTCATGATTTTTCATCATATCATCACATCATGAACAAGAAATTTTCTGTGAAAACATGACTTTAAATGGATGTAAAATTATATTTAAATTTATCACTTCGTTTTAGATATTTGGCTTACCAGAATTAAATTTTGGTTGATCACAATTGGGTGTTACCTATTAGAGAAGTAAGAGGTAGGAAAGAGAAGTATGCACCATGAATGTGAGAGACAAGGGAGATGCCTAAGACGTAATTTAAGACTGGCTTTCAGGGTCTTGCGGCTACAGGGTGGCACTGGTATGACCCTGAGAGTGAATTGCACCCTAGGCACCCCTCTTGCCTCACGAAGAGAGGCATAGTTAAGGAATAAGGACTATATTTTTACTATGATTGTGAGTTAAAGATGGTAGCCTATGTAGTTGGTGAAGTTGGTGGGGAATATTAAGGTGCACAAAAAAATAGTTATTATGAATTTTCAACTTGTCTATAGGAATCTTTGCTGAGTTCTGATGAGGATGGTAATATCTTTGAGATAACATAAGGAATATAATTTTTATTCATAGTTTTATACTAGTTTGAAGAAAGAAATGTTCCATTTAGAAATGCCACTAAGGAAGTTGTTACTTATTTTTAACCCAAACGATTTCAATATCATATGGAAAATTGTTTTTTTTTCATTGAAAAATAAAAATTATAGAAACAAGTTGTGTTGGAGAATGACACATAAATAACAGATGGGTGCTTTGACTAGCTTCCTTGAGAAAGACACTTGACACTGCACTGCTCAATGTTTGACATGTAATCTTATTTGAATAGTTATCTTTCTTGTTCTTAGGTCTTTGAAAATAACTGTTTCTATATCACAGTGAAAGGCCAGAATATGAAATTCTAGGTATTCTTAGCTTTCTTTGCTGATAGAGGAGTGGCTAAAAATACTTCAAATTAAATGGAGTGTCCTGTAATTTTGGGGGTCTGTCTCTGGGGTAGAATCTGTAACATATATAATACATTTATGTACGCACTCATACGTTTTGTTCTTTGGAAATCTTTATAAGTAATACTGTTTATTAGCTCTACAGGGCTTAAATGAAGATAAGCTATTGACAGCAGCATGATTAAAATTTTCATATTTAAGTATCATTTAAAGCCATGAATTTTACCATTTAATGTAGAAACTCTTGTCAAAGCCCTACTTTACACCAAAGTGTACAAGTCAGGGAAAGCCATAATTTACTTTGGAAATAAATTCATTCAGTACTCACTTGTTTGGTGACTACAGTGTTCCAGGGATTGTGTAAGATGCTGGCTATATTAAGATGATAATCCCTGTTCTCAATCATGTCAGAGTTTAATGGAAGAAGAGGAATGTAATAATACTCTTATTACATGTAGATTAAATTTCCAACCAGTTCTAGCTTTGGGAACCTTGCCACATCTACAGGAGAGCATATGCTTGTGTAGGGGACCAAGAAGGAACCTTTTTGGAAATGAATAAAAAGCTTAGAAGAGTAGGAGACTTGGAAGGTATTCCTGACATACTTTGTTTTGGCCAGTTTCCTGACCAGAGGGAAGGAGTTATCTTATTGATAACCTCTTTGAAGCGTCCTTTGATTCTGTGAAAGCCAAGGAAGTGGGGGAAATGACAGGAAATAGAATAGGCAAACATTCTTATAACCAAGAAGTCGGGATTAGAAATACAAGGGCCTGAGGCAGAAAATGAGACCTGGTGATAGAGCTGTAAATGACATATATTGACATTAGTGATAAAGAAGAGAGCCAGTGACCAAGAAGCACCTTAGCAATTCTCCTAGTGACAAGAATTGAGACAACAGTGACAGAGGAGTCAGGCTTTGGCATGCTAAGAGGTATTAGAGAAAATGCCTGTTTGCTGGGAGACTTTTTGGCAAATCTTCCCAGCCTTTGAGAGTTTTTCTTACATATTTAATTACTTCTTTAGGCTGTGATAATATTTTAAAAAATGTAGTTACTTGCCTCTTTTGATATGCTTCAAACTTGAAATGAGTTTTATGCTCTGAAAATGGAGAAAAACACAAATTATCCATTCAAAACTGAGGGAATAGATTAGGGGAGAAGGTAAGACGCATTATACATTGAGAAAGTTGTGGAAAGAAATAGGAGAGTAAGCAGGGGATAGAAAAGTTAGGTAAATATAGCATTCTTATTTTTAATGGGGTGACTCTGATACACTGTCACAATTAATTTCCAATAGTAGCCTGCTATACTCCATGTGTACATTTTTTACTTTTTCTCTGTAGTTAACGTTTCTGACTCCTTGAATTTCTTCTTGCAGCTCATGTTTTTCTGGTCAGACCTGTGGTCATTCCCGTGAGACTTCACTGCACATTTTCTGAAGTGTCTTCCTCATCCCTAACGTGTAATTCTTCAACATGGACCTGCTACTTTAGCTAAGATATGACCAGCAATGAATAGTAGTAAGGTAGGATTACTTTAGTCTTCTTAGTGAATTACTAAAAACAAACTGTGAAACAGTTTTGACTTGTCTTGATTTTGTAGTGTTTATGTTAGATTATTCTACCTGCACAATCATATCATATTTGTGTTACGTATTTTCTGCTTGTCATTTATCCTGCTGAATTCTGTCTCATTTGAGATGTAATTAATGTTTTTTTCAAATAACGTTTACAATCAGTAGAATTCCAATCCATAACCCCGTCCAGCCTGTGTGTCCCCTAGTCCTGTATTTTCAACCACGTGGCACCAAACTCAGTATGTCTTATTTTCTTAGTCATTCCTCCTCTGGTTTCTGTATTTCCATTAATAGCATTATTAGTCCCATTGTTTAGTACAGTCATATATTCATTCACTATTTCACTCATTGTTTGCTGTACATCAATAGACTTCTACTATGTATTAGACAGTTTGCTGCTTCTGGGGATATGATGACGAATGAGCTGGATATTCCATCCTTATAGCCATATTTTAAAGTAGGGGGAAGGTTTAAAAAGAAACTGACAAAATAGTTATGAATTGTAATAAACTTTTTTGAAGGAAACCAAACAAGCAGATGATTTGGAGATAATGAGGTAGGAGCTACTTTAGATACGGTGGTCACAAAACTGATATTCAAGATGAACCTATGTATGAGAAGAGGTTATTTTAAGAGTAGGTGGTGTGTGTGTGTGTGTGTGTGTGTGTGTGTGTGTGGTATTTTTGATGGGAAAAGCAGTCTCATTAGAAGGACTAATGGAGTCAGAGAAAGACAAATACTGTGTATACTTATGTATGAAATCTTAAAAAGACCAGCTCATAGAAATAGAGTAGAATGGTGGTTGCCAGCAGCTGAGGAGTAGGGGAAATGGGAAGATACTGGTTAAATGGTACAAACTCTCAGTGTTAAGATAAATAAGATCTGGGGATCTGATGCACAACTTGGTGACTCTAATTAATAATACTGTATTATGTACTTAAAATTTGTTAAGAGAGTAGTTCTTCAATGTTATCACCACATTCACACACACACACACAATTATAATTACCTGAAGAGGTGGAGATGTTAACTAATCTTATTGGGGTAACCATTTTGTAATATATGCATAGAGCCAATCATCACATTGTATACCTTAAAACTTACACATGTTATATGTCAATAATATCTTAATAAAGCTGGAGGCAGTAGAGGGTAAGAAGGAATAGTGGGTACAAAGACTTTGGAGCAGGAAAGTTTAGTGAGTTTGAGGAATAGAAAAAAACGCCAGTATGGCTGACTTATTGAAAGAGGCAGAGATGGGTAGGAAGAGGTTATAGAAATATGCAGGGCTTTGAAGGGTTTGGTAGGAAGCTTGTATTTTATTCTAGATTATATCATCATTTGAGCTGCTATGTGAGGAATGGACTGGCCAGGTGAAAGTGAAAACTGGCAGTTTTAGGAACTGAGGTGAGATAGTGATGGCCTGAGAAGGTGCTAGCAACAGAGACGGAAAGATGAGAGGATTTGAAATGTATCTGAATCAGAATTTATGGGACTTTGAATAGTTTGGGTATGGAAACAGAACATTCTCAAGGATGACTTCAAGATTTTTGGGTTTTGAGCAACTGGGTGGATGCTGGCATCATGCCCAAAAACCTTTTAGAAAACGATTTTTCTCATTATGTTAAAGATTGGTTAGTTCACCAAAAGGGAAACTAATTATAATGTTAGAAATGATGGTAGTTCTGGGGGCACCTGGGTGGCTCAGTGGCTTAAAGCCTCTGTCTTCGGCTCAGGTCATAATCCCAGGGTCCTGGGATCGAGCCCCACATCCGGCTCTCTGCTCAGCTGGGAGCCTGCTTCTCCCTCTCTCTCTGCCTGCCTCTCTGCCTGCCTGTCTGCCTACTTATGATCTCTGTCTGTCAAATAAATAAATAAATAAAATCTTTAAAAAAAAAAAAAGAAATGATGGTAGTTCTGGAAATAAAACCATCTAGCAAATTTGTAATATGTTCTGGTTAATACTTTGTTTTGCTTTCCCCCTGGAATTTAATTTATATGACTTTTTGTTTTTATTTTCATTTTATTAAATTTTTTTTATTTGAGTATAATTGACACACAGTGTTACATCAGTTTCTGGTGTACAACAGAATGATTCAACAAGTTTATATATTATGCTATGACCAGCACAAGTGTAGCTACTACCATCTGTCACCACATAGTGCTGTTCTAAGATCATTGACTGTCTTCCTTGGGTTGTGCCTTTTAATTTATATGACTTTTAATTAATTATGAATTTCATTTCATTTCATTTCATTTCATTCAGAATCTTCTTAGAAGTGAAAATAATTGGTTATACTTTGTACTGATTTTTTAAAAAGATTTTATTTATTTTTGAGTGTGTGCACGTATGCGAGTAGAAGGAGGAACAGAGGGGAAGGGGCAGAGGGCGAGGGGCAGAGGGGGACAGAGAAAAAACTTCAAGCAGACTCCAAATTGAGTGTGCAGCCAGATGTGGGGTTTGATCCCAGGACTCTGAGATCACAACCTGAGATGAAACCAAGGGTCAGACGCTGAACCAGCTGAGCTACCCAGGCAACCCTATTTTGATGTTGAATTCTAAAACTTCTCTCCTGTGCTCCCTTTTTAAAGAGAGATGTCTTTAAAAATTTTAAGCCAGTCTGAAATATTCTGAGACTGTTACCCAAAATTCTGGTATATAATTTTATTGTTACTTTATCTTGCAAATTCTGAAGCATCCTATTTGTAGATGTATATCATACTGTGTTCGCTTGAAAGCATGCAGCTTATCTAAATTCTTAGGAGATTCATTTATTATGGTTTTTCTTTTTGTAGCTTCATCAGAGTATGTTTATATTTCACCTCTTAGGATAGATATTTTGTGTGCAAACTGAAATTGAATAGATATTAAAATAAATCTTTCTAATTCTTTGTTACTTATTTCTTTTAAGTTAATTTTTTAGTCCTATCTTTTTTTTTTTTTTAAAGATTTTATGTATTTATTTGACAGACAGAGATCACAAGTAGGCAGAGAGGCAGGCAGAGAGAGAGGAAGGGAAGCAGGCTCCCCGCTGAGCAGGGAGCCCGATGCTGGTCTGGATCCCAGGACCCTGGGATCATGACCTGAGCCAAAGGCAGAGGCTTAACCCACTGAACCACCCAGGTGCCCCCTATTTTTTTTTTAATGAGGAATTTAAAAAATATTTTCTCAAAATAGAGGAATTACTATTTATTGTTTGTGTTCCATGTGACAGGCATTTGGCTAGCTGTTTTAAATACTTTATTTTATCTTTAGAATAGTCCAGTGTGTTTCTCCACTTTGCATATAGTTATCTTTTGGGTTCTAGAGCTGAGAAGAAGTAGTATAATAATAGAACTCTGTGGATGGAAGGACCTTGAAGTCATCTATTTCTTCCTCTTTCAGCTGATACATAGAGAAGTTCTGTGACCTACCCAGAATCACACAGCTGATTTTCACTTTTGCTGAGACTAATGCTGCTTGCACTCATGTTCATTCCAGCTGGCCTCCTCTTATGCCTTCTATCTTCCCATCCCTTTAACATCTCATTATGATAAAGTTCAGTGCTACGTAACAATGGAAAATATAGGACAGTAAACACCCATATTACCTTTCATCTGTAGTCACTCAGTATTCACATTTTGGCACATTTTCTCTTTATATATATGCATATTTTAAAGATTTATATTTATTTTATGTATGTATTTTAAAGATTTGGGAGAGCGTGCGCATGCGCACGAGCAGGGGGCAGGGCAAAGGTAGAGGATCTCAACCTGACTCTGCACTGGGGCTGATTTCGGCTCTGGGCTAGAACCCAGGACCCTGAGATCGTGACCTGAGTCAAAATCAAGAGCCGACCGCTTAACCTCCTGAGACACACAGGTGTCCCTATTTATATATTTTTCAAGTTATTTGAAACTATATTAAGAGATTATGCTAATATATAGTTTTTATCATGCATATCCTAAGAACATGGACAATTTTCTTCATGGTCATAATATCAATATCACATATAGGAAAATTAACATTAATTTAAGAATATCTTTAATTAATGGCCCTTATTCAGATCTTCCCAATTGTCCCTAAAATGTTTTCTTGAGATTTCTGGATCCAGGATTCAATCAGATTTCATGCATTGCATTTGATTCTTATATCTCTTTATTTTCTTTTTTTTTTTTTTTTAATGTTCTTTGTTTCAGTTTTTTTTTTTTTTTAAGGTTTATTTATTTATTTATTTATTTGGCAGAGAAAGATCACAAGTAGGCAGAGAGAGGAGGAAGCAGGCTCCCTGCTGAGCAGAGAGCCCGATGCGGGACTCGATCCCAGGACCCCGAGATCATGACCTGAGCCGAAGGCAGAGGCTTTAACCCACTGAGCCACCCAGGCGCCCCATATATCTCTTTATTTTCTTTTAATTTTGAACAGTCCCTCTTTTGTTTTTCATGATTTATATTTTCTTTAAGAGATATAGTTTGTGTATACTTTGTGTCTCTCTTGGGAATTGCCTGGTTTCTTCGAACATTACTCATCTAAAACTTATTTGCAGTTTGCTTCTTTCTTTCCATTTCTCTGAGGTTGCTGGAGATAAAATTGTTTATTCTAAGCTTTCTTCTTTTTTAAAAACCATCATTCCAACATTAAATGGACATTGGCTGAGGTTTTTACATTTGGTTGCATTAAATTAAGGATAAGAAAACTAGGAGATCTATGTTGCATTTGATCCACTCACACTAGTCAGTGATTGGAATTCATTTAAGATGACAGAAGTCTAGGGGCACCTGGGCGGCTCAGTGGATTAAGCCTCTGCCTTTGCCTCAGGTCATGGTCTCAGGGTCCTGGGATCGAACCCCTCATCGAGCTCTCTGCTCGGCAGGGAGCCTGTTTCCCCCTCTCTCTCCACCTGCATCTCTGCCTACTTGTGACCCCTCTCTCTCTGCCTGCCTCCCTGCCTACTTGTGATATCTCTCTCTCTTTCTGTCAAATAAATAAAATCTTAAAAAAAAAAAAAAGATGACAGAAGTCTGAAGGATTGCCTCTACTATCCACCATTACCCACCCTCACCTTCTAACCAGTTGGTTATACTTAGGAATGTATATTTAGTCTCCATGAACATTATACAGCAGCAACAGTCTAAGATTTTGTCTTTTAAAAATGCCCAGTTTCAAGCAGGAAGCAGATTAAAATGCAAATGATAAATAAGCATGTTTCTAGAGACAGCCAGAACTAGGCACAATGAGGAAAGATTTAAGTACCTGCTCTCTCTGGTACTTGTGTAGAACTGGCATTCAGTGAGTATTCTCCTTGTTTCCTTGCTTGCTTTTGAGTTTTACAGATTTGGTTGGTTTTCTTTAAGCATCATATGGCATTTAGGAACAAGTGATGTTTTGTGGGGAAGCAGTAGGAAGTAATAATTTACCAGCATTTTTAAAGAGGGGAGAGTCATATTTTAGTTGAGAGGATAGAAGAAAGTGTCTGTGAGGAAGGGACTACTCATGGTGGTTTAGGGAAGTCTACGAAGCTTTTACATCTTTTTGTTCAGCCAGGTTTAGATTATACTCTGTGCTTCTACTATAACTTTGTACAGAGATTCCTGTAGCAATTACTGCTATGTGTTAGAACTGCTTTTCCTTAATAAGCTCCCTGAGGCTGTGACCAGTAATTTTTTTTTTTTTTAATCTCTTTGTATACCCAGGACCTCACTCAGTGCCTGGCATATATTATAGACATTGAGTAAATACTAGTGGATGAATAAATGAATGAATGAATGAATGGAAGACTTTTACTAAGACCTAGTGCAAAAGGACAGATTCCTTTGCTGGGCGACCACAGTAATGGCTGGATGTGGTTTGATCAATTCAGTATTGAGGTGCTCAGTTAGAGCTGGAATTCTTTCTAGAAGAGGGATAGAGATGAAGCCAGAGCACTCTATGAGTGAGAATATAATTGGGAGATTTTTTGGAGAAGTAGCTATCATGATGTAAGCCTCATTGTCATTTTCTGAATAAAATAAATATATTTGAAAGAGAAAAATTTTTTACTATTAAGCATTCCATCTGTGAAATTTGATTTTTACTAATATCCAGTTTTAAAATGTTTGTTGAGGGGGCGCCTGGGTGGCTCAGTCAGTTAAGTGTCTGACTCTTGGTTTTGATGCAGGTCATGATCTCATGGGTCATGGGATTGAGCTCAGCATTGGGCTCTGTGCTCAGTAGGGACTCTGCTTGAAGATTCTCTCCCTCTGTCCCTTCCCCCACATGTCCGCGTGCTCTCTCTCTAATAAATAAATAAGTCTTTAAAAAAAAGTTTGTTGGGAAGTCTTTTCTTTTCCTTATATATTTTTTGTATTATTAAACAAATACCTGCTTATGATAAATATACAAACTAGAAATACATAAAATAGAAAGTGATGTTCTTCTTGCTATTCCAGGTTTCAGTCTTCAGAAGTAGCTAATGTTAACAGTTTGATTTATATGAATTTGGACTTAAAAAAATATATATATATATTTAAAAACACACATGTTTATGTTTGTATAATTTTAGAAACAGGATCATTGATGTGCATGTTCTGAAATTTGCTTTTCCTGCCTATCCTTTGAGTTTTACTTATGCTCCATATAATTCCAAAATTTGTTGGCTATGTAGGAAGAAAGAAATACCAGCAGAGAATAATAGCCTAAAACCAGAGTAATTGAATGTATAAGGAAGATAAAATTTAAGGAGCTCAGAGTAAGAAAAAACCTAATTTTTATTAGTATAATTGCTGTTAATTTAAAAGCACTTCTTTTTTACTTGTTTAACCTTTATGAAATTATAAAAATAATCATTTTTCATATGACACATTATAGAACAAACACACAAGAGATAGAGTAAAACTTGAAGATTTATTGAGTACGTGAATATGCGGTCATGAGTATAACACACTGTCATTTCTGAGTGCTTTGTGATAACAAAGAGTAGAGGCCAAGAAGCCTGCCTGGAGGAGGTGATATGAACACAATCCCGAAGTACTGATTAGCTAAGCTTTTTAAAAAAAATGGCTAGAGGGAATGAAGAAGGATTGATTCAGAGCTGAAGGCTGTTAAGACAAATGCCATATCAAGACAGAAGTTCAAGGGAAGTCAGCTAATTTAGTAAGTGTAGGGAAAGAAGTATGGGGGTTACATGCCTCAGTTTGCCTGGGGCAGTCCAGGTTTATATCTGTTGTCCTGGACTAATAAAGAGTAGCACCCCATTTTACTCTTAAAAATATCCGACTTCTGGATGATCAGTGGTATACCTTAAAAAGGGAGAGAATATGGGGGTCCTGAAACATTTTAGGGAATATTGTTCAGTCAGTGGATGGCTAGACATCTTTGTGAGGTTGGAGAGTACGTATAGTAACAGCTGTACCAGAGAGATGGTAAACAGTAGGTTATGGCCTAAAACTAGAATATTAAAATTTACCATTGCAGAGATGAAACAGTTTAGGATTTGGGCTACGGGCAATAGCAGTGGATAGTTGAAATGAAGTTGGATTGACTGGATCTTTGGAGAAGAGAGAGGCTACAGAAGTTAAAATCTCCATGGATGAAGTAAGAATTGAATTAGAAAATAAGATTTGCGGGCAGGTAGAGACTGAAAGATTTGGAGACAACAGAGGTAAATGGGATAGGACTTGTTAAAGCTGAATAGGAAGAAATTTTTGAATAAGATTGGAAGAGCAGTGATTTGGACATGGCACTAAGGAATCAGGATAATGTTACCCATCTTTCTACCCCTTCAGCCCCATGGCTATGGGTGGTACCATGTAGGGAAGGTGTGGCCTCCACCTGTGAGCATTATGTTTATGGAGATCCAGTTTTCAGATAGTGTAAGCAGTTGAAAGGTAGAGATTATTTTTTTTATTTTTTATTTTTTTAAAGATTTTATTTATTTTATTTGACAGACAGAGATCACAAGTAGGCAGAGAGGCAGGGCAGAGAGAGAGGGGGAAGCAGGCTTGCTGCCGAGCAGAGAGCCAGATGTGGGGCTCAATCCCAGGACCCTGGGATCATGACCTGAGGCAAAGGCAGAGGCTTAACCCACTGAGCCACCCAGGTGCCCCAAAAGGTAGAGATTTAGGGAAATTTGTTTACAAACTGAATGGAATTCTAGAAGAACAATTTGTAAAGATATGACTTTAGAGAAAGGATAGAGTAGGTGTGGAGATTAGGCCTTGCCTTTTCAGAAAAGCTGAATTATAAAAAGAAGCCAACAATGGAACTGACTTTCCTCTATGTTCTCAACAGTGTCATGAGGTTTGTCTAATCTGGGTTTTCTGAGAGGCTGTGTCATTGCAGGGTGGAAACCGGCTTTGTCTTAGTTCGTTTGGATTATAATTTATGAAACCTTCATGGTTGCCATTCTGCTACTGTATGACTTTAATGAACCTATTTGAAAGTACATGTGTGGATTTAGAAATTATTTTGACTTCTCCCTGTTCTGCTGTTCTCTTTGAAGGGAAAAAAATTGTTTGACCTTAATTGAAACACTAATCTCTTTTATAATAATTGATCACTTAGGAAGAGTAAAAGGTTAAGAGGTATCTAGATTATGGTTGTATTTCTAGAATTTAGACCACACAGGGTAGTATGCATTGTAGCCATACTTAATCTTTTTAACCCATGTTCCCCTGTTTTCCTTCAGATTAACAATGTTTCACTGACATGTCCCACATTTTCCTTCCTGTGTAACCTTGCTTATGTTTAAATTTCTATTTGGAAAGTAACCCTCCTTCATCACTTGCTCTTCCGTGTCCTGTCTTGTGTGGAGCTGCTGTCTTTCTCATGCTTTATTAGTAATGATTACTTCTTTTTTTAAACAAGAAATTTATTTAAACAACAAGATGCTTGACTTGAAGGGAAAACTATCTAGGATTCATTTCTTTTAGAGTAATTTATCCCTACTTAAAGACAGATTGCCCTACATGTAACAGCTACATACAAAAAAGTTATAAAATTGTCCTTGGTCTTATAATGATAAATGAAAAACATTAAAATTCTCCAATTAAACAAGGTATGCAAGGATTTTTATGTTGTTCTTTTTTTGTTAAACAATGAGAGCAAAATAACTTATTGGAATATAAAGATAAGTGCTGACTGAGCATGCCCTTAATGGAGAGAGGGGGTATTTTCCCCCATTGCTTCTCCATTTGGTGACAACCAAACATATCGTTGACAATTTAGTTAAAAAAAAAAAAAAAAAGCGGGGTGCCTGGGTGGCTCAGTGGGTTAAAGACTCTGCCTTTGGCTCAGGTCATGATCTCAGGGTCTTAGGATTGAGCCCCATATCGGGCTCTCTGCTCAGCGGGGAGCCTGCTTCCCCGCCCCGCCTCTGCCTACTTGTGATCTCTGTCTGTAAATTAAAAAATAATAATAATTAAAAAAATAATAAAAAATTTAAAAAACGATATGCTTATGCACATACACAGTTACTTTATGTACAATAAAGGAATGGGGAAGGGAAAAATGAAAGAATAGAGGAAACTATACTGTGTAGTAGTCAGGATGTGGTGGAACCAAATTGCAGCTTTCTAATTGAGAATGTCTCTTGGTCTGGAAGAACAGAGCTCTGGAGTAAAGTAGCAGGTTCCCTTTTTAGTAGACACCTCCTCTCTGCTGCTGGAACACATCAGTTGTATCTTCATCCTCTGTTTCCAACTGTGCAGGTCTGTTTCATTGATTGGCTGCCCATCAAATCAGAATCTGATCTGCCTCATTGACAAACCCGTTCATTAGTTTACTAAGTAGTGTATGCCTTTTAATCTTTTTTTTGTGATGAGTACTTGATTTTTAAATTTTTATTTATTTTATTTTATTTTTTCAGTGTTCCAAGATTCATTGTTTACACATCATACCCAGTGCTCCATGCAATATGTGCCCTCCTTAATACCCACCACCAGGCTCACCCAACTCCCCAACCCCCTCCTTTCCATAACCCTCAGTTTGTTTCTCAGAGTCCATGGTCTCTCATGCTTTGTCTCTCCCTCTGATTTGCCCCAATTCACTTTTCCTTTCCTTCTCCTAAAGTCCTCCATGTTATTCCTTATGTTCCACAAGTATGTGAAACCATATGATAATTGGCTCTCTCTGCTTGACTTATTTCACTCTACACTGCACCACAGAACCATCCTGCCCTGCCACCTTCAAATTAATATGATCGTTGTTCTCAGTCTGGACCCCTTCTTTTTAATAAGTCTCCCCAAAGCCAGGCACATTATATACTTTATCTCACTAACATTCATAACAACCCTGCAAAGTAGGTTTTACTATCCCAATTTTAAGGATAAGGAAATTGGGCTTCCAGAAGGTTAATTAAAATGTAGATATACAGCTCTTAAATGGTAGAGTTAGCATTTTAACCCAGGACTGTCTGTTCCCAAAGCCACCTCCTACATGTATGTTTGCAGATAGACCCATGTGCATGTGCTCCTTTCATAACTACCCTCCAGGGTTGTTGGAGATGTTCTCTCTCTTTTCTTTTCTTTCTTTTTTTTTTTTTTTTTTAAAGATTTTATTCATTTATTTGACAGACAGAGCTCACAAGTAGGCAGAGGCAGGCAGAGAGAGGAGGAAGCAGGCTCCCTGCTGAGGAGAGAGCCCGATGCGGGGCTCGATCCCAGGACCCTGGGATCATGACCTGAGCCGAAGGCAGAGGCTTAACCCACTGAGCCACCCAGGCGCCCCTCTCTTTTCTTTTTAATTAAAAAAAAAATGCTGTCCAGCTTTCTTGAGGTACAATTGACATATAATGTTGGGTGTTTTCAGGTGCACTATGTGATACATGTATATTATTGTGACGTGATGTTCTCTTCTTAATAAAGGCTTTTTGAGCTCCCTACTCAGCTGTGCTCTTTCCTTTTTCTGTGTCTTTGTAGCACTTTATCCCTCATGCTTTTGTATTCTGTGACGCCTTCCTTCATGACCTCTAGAAAGATGCATGCTTCTTCTGTATCCTCACCGAGTTTGTAACACATTTATATTTGTGAACCAGTTGAATTATATGACATTTGTGTGTTTCCATGTTTGTCATCTTTGGTAAATTGTGGGCTTTTGAGACCAAGCCTATAATCTTATGGGTCTTGATATTCCTGGCACTGAGAAATATGTCTGACACATAGATGTTCAATACATGTGGCTGAATGAATTTTGAATGAATTGTATCATTGTTACCTATGAAGTTGTCTATTTATTCTTAATGTACTATAAGTATTTGAAGGTAGTAATCCAAATTTTATTTGTCTTTATACCCCTAACAGTATCTCTGCATGGTAACTCAATAAATACTTGTTGATTTATATTAATACTTTAAAACAAAGAAAAAATTCCGTTAATAATTCTGCTCTCTCCATTTGAAGTCAGTACTTCAAATACATTTTTGAAATTAAAAAACAGTTCATTCAAAAACAAAAATATTGTTCATTTGTTTAGAGATTGTATAGTGTTCCTTCTCGATGGAATACTATCACCCATTAATGTTGTTCCAGTAGGCTGGCTGGACAATCCAGTGCTGTTTCAGTTGAATTAACTTTTATTTTAAATTAAGCTAAAAGCAACACTTTCAAATGCATGAGAGGAGTTTTAAATATTGAATCTGTAAGGTGGCCAAGGTAGCATATATTAACTGGTAATGAACGATGTTGTCTTTGTAGTTAAACTTTGGTGACTGTTCATTCCTGCCTGTTTAACTGGTTATGAAAAAAACACTTCACTTTGTATTCAGATGACATCAGTTTTTTGGTTTGTAATCTTGGTTATTACTTGCGTACTTGGTGGCTTTTTATGACTTTGTTTCTGTCTTGCTGCAGACAGCTTAATATTTTGTTCAAACAGAGTCACTTTCTGATTTCTATCAGTATTGAAGCATATGAGAGGTAAGAAATGCCATTAGATAATTATATTTGTGCTTTAACTGATTAATGATTTTATAGTCTTTTTTTTTTAATGATTTTATTTATTTATTTGACAGACACAGATCACAAGTAGGCAGAGAGGCAGGCAGAGAGAGAGGAGGAAGCAGGCTCCCCGCTGAGCAAAGAGCCCGATGTGGGGCTCCATCCCAGGACCCTGGGATCATGACTTGAGCTGAAGGCAGAGGCTTTAACCCACTGAGCCACCCAAGTGCCCTGATTTTATAGTCTTTATTAATGAACAAACATACAGTAATAAAGTAATTTGAACCATAAACTGATTTTGATGGGTCTTATTAGTCAAGGACTATAAATTCAAACTCATTGACTTTCTTGCCAGCTTGTGAAAATATCTTTTGGGAGATTAATGAAATATTTCCCATTTCTATTACACAGTTATTATACACTTATTTGCAGATTTTTAAAAAATCAGCCTACCTTCGTGGTATATTTGAATTTCTTTGTCAGCATTAAAGGAAATAACTAAATAGACATTTTTGACCACAAGACATCATCTGTGTTAAAATAAATCACCCTTACTTGAAAGAGAATATTCAATACACAGTAAACTTTCTTTTTTTTCTTTTTTTTTTTTTTCACAGTAAACTTTCTTTATGCTATATAAAAACAATATTTACATCTATATTCTCAGAGAATGTAAAAGTTGTCAGTTGTGGAGCCAAAAGTTGAAAAATAGAAGACATTTTACAATAAATACTTGCATATATCCTTATACTTACAAGAAATACAATGAGAATTCTATTATGCTACTAAGGAAACTAGTTACCAGTTTTATATTTTGCTATTTAATAAATTCTATTTTAAAAAACAATTTATATATATAGAGAGAGAGCGTGCGCGCACGCGAGCGCACAGTAGGTAGGCAGAGGGAGAGGCAGAAACAAACTCCCCGTGGAGCAGGGAGCCTGATGCAAGGCTCAATCCCATGACCTGAGGTGAAGACAGATACTTAACTGACTGAGCCACCAGGTGCCCCAATAAATTCCATTTTTGTTTAAAAGTATGTATAGATATCTTTTATACAATGTGAACTTCTAATTTTTGAAAATGTAGCAATTTTAATGGTTATTTTCAAGTTTTTAATAACTCTGGTCAATTGAAAACTCACCATAACTCACTTGATTCTTAATAACAAGCCAAATAAAACAAATTTAAATAAACCTAAACGGTCAATAATAGTTCATTAGTTTCATTATTTTCACTTTTTAAAAGATGCTATTTAAAAGTGGGCATCTTTGCTAATAACATGCATGCATTTTTGTATAATACTGTTCCTATCTGATTTGTACTTACTGTCTACTCAATTATAGCTATTTTTATTTTAAAAGTTCACTTATAAATCTTTCAAAAAATGAGTTTGCTCTTGCAATTATTTGCAGTAAATTGAATGCCTGCTGTATCCTGGGTAGTAACTTAAACCCCAGTGATGTAAAGATGAAAAATATGTGCTATTTCAGAGTTTAATGGGAGAAATATATTTCAACAAATAGCTAACATATACCATGAGAAGTGTTATGTTAATCACAGATACTTAGGTGATGCCTGAGATCTGAGGAAAGAGAACACGTAAATCAGCCACGGTGGTTATGATTGTGATGTTAGTCAGAGAAGCCTTCACAGAGAATACTACTTTAAAGTTTAGCTGTTGATAATTCTTTAGATAGACAAGGGAGGAAAAGAGTTTGGACTGAAGGAACATCTGCAAAGACACAGACTAAATTTAAGGAGCCATAAGTAGTAAGGTGTGGTACTGTTGCTGAGGGTGGGACGTTATCTAGGGCCTGCTTTGATTATCAGGCAAAGGAGTTAGAATTTGAACCTGTAGGTTAGGGTTGTAAAATTAATACCTGGTATTATTATTATTGTTGTTATTATTATTATTATTTTAAAAGATTTTTATTTATTCATTTGATAGAGATCACAAGTAGGCAGAGAGGCAGGCAGAGAGAGAGGAGGAAGCAAGCTCCCTGCTGAGCAGAGAGCCTGATGAAGGGCTCGATCCCAGGACCCTGGGATCATGACCTGAGCTGAAGGCAGAGGCTTTAACCCACTGAGCCACCCAAGCGCCCCAATACCTGGTATTATTAAGACTAAAGAATGAAGACTCCGAGGTAGGGACTGTGGAGCACAAGAGAATGCATGTATAGTGCTTGTGGCTGTGTAGCTAATTCATTTAATAGATATTTATTGCAGTTGTATGCAACACACAGTTTTAAGCAGTGGAGATATACTGGGGGAGCAGAGCAAAGTGCTTCCCTGACTGATTGGAACTTACATTACATATCAGTCTATGATATAATAGCCCCTCTGACCTGCCATTCTGTGTTTATGTCTTTCTCTGTAATTTTTGGCTGCAGCATAACTGAATGCTTCCCTTGCCATTTTTTTCATCTTCCATAGGGTTAACATAGGCAGCTTTTTCGTATTATTTCTGGAAGAATGTAGCTGAATTTGTGATGTCCTCTTCACATCTTGTTCTTCCTCAGAGCTATAGTTTGAGATCTGGACATAACTTTTTTTCAAATTGGAATTTCTCTAGAGGTAACTGTAGACAACATGCAGTTGTATGAAATAACAATCCCTGGTACATTTTGTTCAGTTTCACCCAATGATAACATTTTTCAAAACCAAATATAAAATGATAACCGGTATATTAATATTGACACATTCTACCAATGTTATTTATAGAAATATGAATTTTAATTATATACAGTTTTAATTATATTCATTTGCTATGTGTATATTAAGTCCTATAAAATTTTACTACCAGTCTAGGCTCATGTATCCACTACTATCGTCAAAGTATCAACTAGTTCCAATACAATAAAATCCCGTGTGTTCCCCTTTTATAACCACACTTGCTTCCCTCCCCTGTTCTGTAAGCCCTAAACCCTGGCTACCCTTCCTCTGTCCTTTTTCCAAAATTTTGTCATTTCAAGAATATTACATAAATAGAATCATACATATGTAAATTTTTGGAATTTCCTTTTTTCATTCGGCAGGATTCTTGGAGATTCATCCAAGTGATTGCCTATATTGATAGTTTGTTCCTTTTTACTGTGGATGGAATTCCATGGTATGTATTCACTCATTGAAGGATCTCTGGGCTGATTCCAGTTTTTGGCTATTATGAATAAATCTGCTATGAACATTTGTGTACAAGTTTTTGTATGAAGCTATGTTTCATTTCTCTGGCATAAGTGTCCAAGATTGCAATTGCTGGGTCATAATGTAGTTGAATGTTTAGTTTTATCAGAAACTAGAGCAGATGTACTGTTTTGTCTTCTGACCAGCAACAAATGAGTGATCTGGTTTTTCCCATATTACCACAACCATTTGGTTTTGTCATTATCTTTTATTTAAGCCATTCTGATAAGTGGGTAATGATATTTCACTGTAGCTTTTTAATAATTTTATTTATTTATTTATTTACAATATTATTTATTTATTTGTCGAGAGAGAGAGAGAGAGAGAGAGCGCACAAGCAGGGGGATTGGCAGGCAGAGGGAGAAGCAGGCTTCCCGCTGAGAAAGGAGCCTGATGCGGGGCTCCATCCCAGGACTCTGGGATCATGACCTGAGCCGAAGGCAGATGCTTAACTGACGGAGCCACCCAGGCACTCCTTATTTTTATTTATTTTTTAAAGTAGGTTTCATGCCCAACGTGGGGCTCGAACTCATGACCCTGAGGTCAAGAATCACGTTTGACCAGTGAGCCAGTTAGGCATCCCTCTCGTTGTAGTTTTAATTGTATTTCCCTGATGGCTAATTATGTTGAATATCTTTTCATGTGCTTATTTGCCATTTTTATATCCTTTTCTGTGAAATGTCTGTTCATGTCTTTTGCTCATTTTCTAGTTGGATTTTTGGTTGTTCTTAACTGTTGAATTTGAGAGATTTTTCTATATTCTATATACTGGTCTTCTGTCAGATATGTCTTGCAAATATTTTCTCAAAGTATGTGGGTTGTCTTTTTATCCTGTTCATATGGCATTTCACAGGCAAAAGTTTTTACTTTTGATGAAACCCAATTTATTGATTTTTCTTTTTTATGAATTATATTTTTGTGTCAAGGCTAAGAACTTTGCCTAGCTTTATTTTTTTTTCTAGAAGTTTTATGTTTATATTTAAGTTCATGATCCTTTTTTTTTGAGAGAGAGAGCACACATGTGTGCATGTGTGTGCACACACACAGGAGACCTGGTGGAGTATGGAGGGGCAGAGGAAGAGGCAGAGAGAGAATCCTAAGCAGTCTCCATACCCAGTACAAGCTCATTCTCACAACCCTGAGATCATGACCTGAGCCAAAATCAAGAGCCAGACACGTAACTGACTGAGCCATCCAGGTGCCCCAGTTTATGATCCTTTTGAGTTAATTTTTGTGTAAGGTGTTAGGTCAAGATTGTCTTTGGCTCTCTCTTGCTCTCTCTCTCTTTTTTTCTTGGCCTATAGCTATCCAGCTGCTTCAGTACCACTGAATTGCTTTTGGACCTTGTCAAGAAACAGTTGAGCATATTTGTGTGGATCTATTTCTGGGTTCCCTATTCTGTTCCATTGATCTGTTGTTTATACCCTCCCAAGATCACACTGTCTTGATTTCTGTGACTTTATATTAGCTTATTCCCCAAGATGGACATACTTCTTTGAATAATCTTTTAGCCCCACTGTCTTTCTCCTCTGTTTCCACAACTCAGATGATATAAATGTTGGATCTTTTATTATTGTCCCACAGGTCTCCAAGGCTTTATTCTTTTTTGTCAGTCTATTTTCTGTCTTGTTTGGATTGGTTGAAATCTTTTGCTATGTCCTTACATTCACTGATTGTATCGTCTTTGATCTCCATTCTTCTATTAAGCTTATCTAGTGAGTTTTTTATTCCTGTTAGTGCATATTTTAGTTCTGTAATTTTCATTTGGTTATTTTTATAACTTCTATTTCTTTGCTTAGATTTTCCATTTTCATTTGTTTTTAAGAGAATTTATAACTGATGAAGCATTTTTAAGATAGCTGGTTTAAAATGCTTTTTAGATAATTTCAACATCTAATTCATCTCAGAGTTGACATTAGTTGATTGTCTTTTCTCATTCAAGCTGTGATTTTTCTTGGTTCTTAATATGAGGTGATTTTCAATTGAATCTTAGATATTTTACCTATTAATGTCAGAGACCCTGGGGTCTATTTCAATGTTTTATATTCACAGGAAGTCCCTCTGTTTGGGTTTTGCATGCAGACCTTTTGGCCTATTTTTATGGGCTGTGGTTTCAATGACAGTTAATTGTCAGAGTCTTTGTGCTGTTATTTTGGTTTGCTTTGTTTGTCTGATGTAACTAGGGCTCCCACTGGTTCCTGCTGGTGCTGCTTGACAGAGCAGAAGATTTTTTTCTCAGGGTGAGCTACAAAGCATCTGTTGGTAGAAAAGGGCTAAGGTCGAATTTCCCTACTGTGCCCCGCTAGCTGTCCTGATGTCTCTGAGCAGGAGAGGAAAGTCTTGGAGAGCAGCAACTTCAGCTGGGTTCCTTTTGTTGATTTTGCTTGCCTGCTCTGGTATCTCTGGTGGGGAAGGAGGTCCTCAGACCTGTGAGGACATAGAGGTTTCCTGACCTGATAGCCATCTGTTGCTGGTTCTTCCTGCCTCATTCAGTTTCTCTTGGCGGGAAAGGGGATTCTCTAGGCCTAGCAGGTAAGGAGAGTGTTTCTCCTGGCTGTTTATTTTTGGTGGGGCTCATAAATAATTTCTCTTTTGTTGGTGTCTGGCTCTCTGATTGTTGTCAAAGGGACTCCTATTGGATCCTGAGGGAGTTAACCTCCATATATGGGCTGCCTTTTGTTACTAGATGGGAGATTGGGAAAAGTCAGGTCTTGGTGACCTCCTGTTGGGTGAGGAGAACATGAGACACTTGGCCTATGTGCTGTTCTTCTAGTCCTAGGGCCAAAGGAGGCTGCCTTTGATCTACCCTTCACAGTTCTTTTTTGGTAGTCTCTTGTGCCATTTCTTGTGTTTATAGTTGTGTTTTGTGTGATGGAGCTGGGAAGAATGGTCTGTGTCATCTTATCTGGACCAGAAGCTGGGTTTTACTTTTATTCTTTTTTTTTTAAAAGATTTTATTTGTTTATTTGTCAGAGAGATAGAGTACAGGCAGGCAGAGTGGCAGGCAGAAGCAGAGGGAGAAGCAGGCTCCTTGCGGAGCAAGGAGCTGATGTGGGACTCAATCCCAGGATGCCGGGATCATGACTTGAGCTGAAGGCAGCTGCTTAACCGACTGAGCCACCCAGATGTCCCTGGGTTATACTTTTAATTTTGGTTTCTTTGTTGTATGAACATGGAGGTAGTAGGGTGATATTGGCTGGGGCTGAGTTTGACCTTGTTTGGAGGCCAGAGATTTACTTTCTCTTATGACATTCCATTAAACATCTTGTACTTCTGGATTTAATTTCATCTACCAATTCTTCACAGAACCTGGAATATTGCAAACCAAGGCTTCCCTGTCTACATTTTGTAACATCCTATCCTGGTGCAGAGAGGCTTCTCTCTTCAGATATTTTCTTGACTTTCCCTAGGTTGGCCTATTAACTATGCCTGCTTCTTTTCTTTTTTTTTTTTTTTAAAGATTTTATTTATTTGACAGACAGAGATCACAAGTAGGCAGAGAGGCAGGCATAGAGAGAGGGAAGCAGGCTCCCCGCCGAGCAGAGAGCCCGATGTGGGGCTCGATCCAAGGACCCTGGGACCCTGACCTGAGCCAAAAGCAGAGGCTTTAACCCACTGAGCCACCCAGGTGCCCCAGCCTGCTTCTTTTCATATTGGAGCATCCAGTGTGAATTATCAGGATTTTGTTTAACTCTGATTCCTCAGAGAGTCTTCTGGAAGTTGGGGTATTGTTGGGCATATTTCCATAGTACCTAGAGCCCCAGAATTTTCTCTTTCTTTTCTTTGAAACCATGCTGTGAATGTTGTAGCATAAAGATGGTATTTACTCTACTGATAATATATTTAAATTTTTGCTTTTTCTTAAAAACATTTTTTTGTTCTTTTTGTTATGCCCAAGTTTTTGCGTCTGAGAGACCACCAAGGAGCCAACACCGATGCAATCACACAAGGGTTTATTTGACAATCTTAAGCTTGGGCCCAAGTATACCCGATGCAGCGGAGCAGGGGCTTGGACCCCGAGGTGACATGCTTAAGCTTGGACCCAAGTATACCCGACACAGCGGAGTAGGGGCTTGGATCCCGAGGTGACATGCTTAAGCTTGGACCCAAGTATACCCGACGCAGCGGAGTAGGGGCTTGGACCCCGAGGTGATATGCTTAAGCTTGGGCCCAAGTATACCCGACGCAGCGGAGTAGGGACTTGGACCCCGAGGCTAGTTAAGGCAGGGGTTTTTATGGGTCATTACAAGAGGCTTAGCGGGGTGGGGAGGAGAAGTTTCAGACTTTTCTGCAGTAAGCTGATTAGCTGTTGCTGGGGTGTTGCAGGGTGGGGTACTTTCTTGGAACTAAAGCAGGGTGGGGGTCCCTAGAACTAAAGCAAAGTAGGGGAAAGTTCAGCCCTTGGTCACAGGGGCCTGCGATGGCTGCCGAAGCTAAGATGGCTGTACTTGTGCTAATGCTAAACTTGAGGTGGGATGGCCTTAATTTTCTCGGCCTCCACACTTTTCATTAGTTATTGGTGGTAGGAGCTTTTGAGATACTACTTCACTATACTAAATTTATCCCCAAATTCCAATAATGACTTTTTTTTTTCTTCCTGTTTTCACATCTTCTGATAACATTTGGTATTGTAAATACCTTCTTTTTCATCCTGGCATCCATAACTTTACCAAACCTCTTTTATTTTTTCTCTAAAGGAGCTTCATATTCTCATTCTTTCAATTCTATTGGTATTGCCAACATTTCTTATTAAAGCCTTGAAGTTGTCTTTGGATCATCTGTCTTTCTTCTGTTTTCTAAATTTTTTTTTTAAAGATTTTGTTTATTTATTTGCAGAGAGAAAGAGAGGTCTCCAGGAGGCAGAGAGGCAGGCAGAGAGAGTGGGGGAAGCAGGCTCCATGCTGAGCAGAGAGCCCGATGCAGGACTTGATCCCAGGACCCTGGGATCATGACCCGAGCTGAAGACAGAGGCTTAACCCACTGAGCCACCCAGGAGCCCCTTGTTTTCTAAATTTATACACCATGTCAAGGATCCTTCTTTTTAATTCTCACTGATACTGTCGATTATAAATTCTCATTTTTCAAGTTGTATATTGCAATGACTTATTTATTTGTCTTATGTCTCATTTATGTTTTTTCCCTCTCTTCAAGCTATTTTATCTCTAGCTTTCAGATTAAAACATATCTCTATGTCCCCCTTTCTCTTTCAATTGCTATAACATAAAGATAGAAAAGTACATGAATCACAGGTGCTCAGCTTGATGAAATTTCACAAACTGAACATACGTATGTAACTAGCACCAGTAAATTAATCATTTTAAAAAAATCACATTCGTGATCATGTTATTTTGCCTTAAAAACCAATCAACTCAAGGAATTTGATCCTTATTAGTTTCCTGTACAGTGAAATAAAGCAGATAAATTGGTATGGCATCTCCCACTGCTTGCCATGTATAGGTTGATTTTGGAGACATTTTTTTCTTTGCTTTACCTCATATTCACTTTTTTTTGGTCTCATACTGCTCCTACTTCCTGGAATACATTTCCTCTTTGACTTGTTACAATCTAAATCATGGTTATTTTCCACCCCTATCTCAACTCTTGCTATTTCTAGGAAACTTTTCTGGGCTGGTCTAGCTTTCATTATTTTTTTTTTCCCTCTTTAAAAATTCTTTAATTAATAGACTTTTTGAATAGGTAATATCAATTTATTCACTTAGCACAAAATTCAAATGTACAAAAGAATATATAGTGAAAAGTCCCTCTCCTGCTCCAGTGCCCCAGCCACTATGTGTTCTTTGGGAAATATTTTTTGTATTCGTAAGAAAAATTAATTTCTATTATTCTTCATCTTTTTTATACAATGTAAGCATACCAAGTTCTGTGTCTTACTTTTTTCAGTTAGAAGTTTTTAATGATCGTTACAGATCAGTACACAAAAGATTTTCTTATTTTTTATTGGGACTGAATGATTTTCCATTGAATGAATATACTGCAATCAGATCTACCATATTATGATTGTGAAGGTTGGACAGTGAACACATTCACATAGACTGTGATTTGAATGGTGGTCCCTAGAATTTTTCAGTTGCAATCAGATGCGGCAGCCTTGATTGTAATTTACCTAGTCGGTTTCTTTTGATGGATATTTCTGCTTTTCTTTTTTGTATTCTTTTTTGTTATCTTAAACACTACTGAAACAAATAGTCTTATTTATGTCATTTGTCTGTAGGATATCATTCCCTTAATTCCTAAAGTACTTACAATCTCTACCAATTTAACAATTAGACAAGTCTTAATTTACTATGGAGTTGTTTTAAAAATTTTTATCATTTTTCATTCCTTAAGGAGTGGTAACATAAATGAAATTATTTTATATTTCTAGACCTAGAATACTGGTGTGTATAAATATACCTTTAGGATGGACTGGAGGGTTTCTCTTATAGCTGCCAGATTCTATTTCCTTTTTTATCCTTTTGAGCTCTTCATAATCCTTTTGAAGTTCCTGGTAATGGAAGAAAAAAATATTATCAAAGTTTAGATCAGAGGTAGGTGTATTTAGAAGCAGAAGTGATATTTATCCCAAGTTTTGGAATAAAATGAACCACAATCACATATATAGTCTTTGAAAAAAAGGAAAATGTTTCACATTTCTTTGGCCTCAAAAATTACTCCTTATTTTTCCACTGAAAGCATGGGATAAGACAGAATGTATCTTGACTGAGATTTAGATGAGCTGTAGGTAAAATAACAGAAAAATGTCTGTTGTAAATTTTTGTGTCCTATAAAGATACAGTGTATCCAAGTAAAGATTTTATTTATTTTATTTCTTTTATTTATTTATTTTTTAAAAAGATTTTATTTATTATTTGACAGAAAGAGAGATTATAAGAGGGCAGAGACTCAGGCAGAGAGAGAGAAGGAAGCAGGCTCCCCACCCAGCAGAGAGCCCGATGAGGGGCTAGATCCCAGGACCCTGAGATCATGACCTGAGCCAAAGGCAGAGTGTAACCCACTGAGCCACCCAGGTACCCCTCCAAGTAAAGATTTTAAAGCTGCTATATCCAAAGTCAAAAAACTGGAATTATCCTACTCATATTAAAGTGAATAAGTCACTTACTTTGTATTGGCTTAATTGTGTTAATTATGTTAAGGTTGCTACTTTGGGAACTTTGATGGTGTACAGTTTTCCAGAACCTTTTTTCTCTCCTCTACTTACTTGATCACAAAACTGGCCAGTTTTCTGTTGAGGGAAAAATTGTAATTTGTTCTCTATTTGGAAAACCCACATTTTTACCATCTCTTTAGATGTTACCACTGAGGTTAGAAACATAAACCTCTTCTCATTTTTCTCTATAGCTTGGAGGATCTCCCTGAATTAACAAGAAAGTGACTTCTGGTATGGCTAAGCCAGAACTAAAAATAAGGGGTGTGTTTCATCATTTCTTCTATTGGGCCCTGAAAGATTGATTGCCTGATATTTTAGTGGTCTGGAGAGCAAAATAAATACTCTCATAGTTTTTGGGATTTATAGCAAACAAGCAGGGGATTTGGGGGGAAATTTCTGAGAACTGACCTTTAGATGATCGTAAGTTATACTGTAGTGATTTTTTAAGCAACTTTATTGAGATATAACTCACATACTGAAGAATTCACTGACTTAAACTGTATAGTTCAGTGGCTTTTATTTTGTTCACATAGTGGTGCAATCATTACCACAAATCAATTTTAGAACAGTTTCATTACCCCAAAATGAAATCCAGTATCCAATGTCAGTTACTCCTCATTTCTCCCCAAATTTGCCAGCCCCAGGCAACTACTATTCCACTTTATATCTGTACATTTTGGACATTTCATATAAAGAGATTATATAAAGAGATCATTGTGTTTAGGTTTCTTTTACTTAGCATAATGCTTACAAGGTTCATCCATGTTTTAGCTTCTATCAATACTTTGTTCCTTTTCATTGCTAATATTATGTTGTATGTATATGTCATATTTTATTTATCCATTCATCAGTGGGTGGATATTTGGATTATTTCCACTTTGTAACTGTTATGAACAATTCTGCTGGAACATTGATGTACAAGTGTTGTGTGGGCATATGTTTTCATTCCTCTTGGATTTGTAACCAAGAGTGGGGTTTCTGGGTCATATCATTGTTCTGTGTTTAACTTTGAGAAATAGCCCCATGTTACATTTCCACCAGCAGTGTATTAGGGTTCTAATTTCTTCACAGTCTCCAACACTTGGTATTATCTGTCTTTTGATTAAAGATATCCTAGTGGTGTGATGTGGTATCTCATTGTAGTTTTAATTGGTATTTTCCTAATGGCGAATGACATTGAACATCTTTTCGTGTGCTTATTGGACATTTGTAACTCTTGTTTGGAGACATGTCTATTGCCCATTTAAATTGGTTTATTTGTCTTATAATTATTAATATTATATTTTAGATTTTGTTTATTTATTTGTCAGAGAAAGTGAGAGAGTGGCAGGCAGAGGGAGAAGCAGGCTCCCCACTGAGTAAGGAGCCCGATGTGGGACTCAATCCCTGGACCCTGGGTTTACGACCTGAGCCTGAAGGCAGATACTTAACTGAGCCACCCAGGCGTCCCATGTTTGTCTTTTTACTATTGAGTTGTAAGAATTATATATTCCAGATAAAAGTCTCTTATCAGATAAGTATTTGCAATTATTTTCTCCCATTCTGTGCTTTTTTCACTTTCTTAACAATGACCTTTGAAGTACAGAAGTTTTGATTTTGATTAAATGCAATTTATGTATTTTAATATTGTTGCTTTTGCTTATGGTGTCTTATCTAAGAAACCATTTCCTGAGCCATGGTCACAGAGATTTACTATTGTGTTTTCTTCTGAGAGTTTTATAGTTTCACTTATAATTTAGTTACAGATATAGTTCATTTTTTGAGTATGGCCTAAAAGGCATCCTGCTTCATTCTTTTGCATGTGGAAACCCAGTTGTCCCAGCACCATCAGTTGGAAGACTTTTACCCTTATAGAAAGTCATAAATAGGAGGATTCACATCTGGACCCTCTCTTCTACTCCATTGATCTCTATGTCTGTCTATGTGCCAGTCCCACATTGTCTTGATAATTGTGGCTATTCGTTAGGTTTTTGAAATCAAGAAGTTTGAGTCTTCCAGCTTTGTTCTTCTTTTTCAAGATTTTTTTTAAGATTAGCTTTTCAATTTCTGTAAAAAAAAAAAAATCCATATGTTAATATGGATTAAGTTTAGTCTGTAGATCAAATTAGAGAAAATTGCTTTCTTAACAATATTAAGTCTTTTGGATCCATTAACATCAATCTTTCTGTTTATTGAGCTCCTCCTTAATTTCTTTCAACAACACTTTGTAGTTTTAAGAGTACAGGTTTTTAATTTATTTTATAAAATTTATTCCTAAATATTTTAGTCTTTTTGATGTGGTTGTATCTAGAATTGTTTTTTAATTTCATTTTCAGGTTGACCATTGCTAGTGTATAGAAATACAGTTGATTTTTGTATATTGATCTTGTACCCTGTAATCTAACTAAGCTCATTTATTAATGCTAATACTTCTTTTTTTATTGCATTCCTTAGGATTTTATATATACAATCTCATGTCCTCTGCAAATACAGTTTCACTTCTTTCTTTTTTAATTTCCCTGGAGATTTTTTCATTTGTCTCACTGTATTGACTAGAACCTCCTTTACAATGTTCAGTAGAAATAGAGAGAGTGGACATCCTCATCTTGTTTCTGACATTGGGGTGAAAGCATTCAGTTGTAGTGATTTTTTTAACCGTAAAAAGAATAGGCCACCACTTTGCTTTGAAGACAAATTTCCTTTTGATTTAAGATCTTTTTCCCTTCTGTTTACATACACAGATATGTGCTGATTAGAAGGCTCACAGTGCAGTGTGGAGGATAAGACAGTGCCTTACAAAAATGGGGTTTGGGAGTGACCTGAAGAATTCACATGAAGCTGTGCTAAAATTGCAAGACTGGGAATTACGGTTACTGGAAACAGTGAAGAAATTTATGGCCCTGAGAATAAAAAGTGATAAAGAATATGCATCTACTTTACAGAACCTTTGTAATCAAGTTGATAAAGAAAGCACTGTTCAAATGAATTATGTCAGCAATGTATCCAAGGTAAGGAGAATAATTTCATTATTTATTGTGTATAGCATCATAATTGTGCTTAGGGCAAGTAGATAATACTGTTGAAAGAGCATACCCAAATTAGCATTCTAAAGCAGTGCTTCTAAAATCTTGCTGATTATCAGAATCTCGTGGGGGGAAAGTTTCAAAAATTAACATTTTTGTGCCCTACCTCCTGTCTGAGTTAGTAGGTCTGAAATTTTTGAATTTTGAAATTAAAAAAAATTAATGTCTAGATTATTGTAATGACTTTGGTTTGAGAGCCATTTTTACTAATTTTGTTTATTACCCTATTTCCTTGAGTCTCTTGAGACCTGCTATTTTCTTTTGACACAAACTTTCATTATAACCCATCTTCTCTGAATTCTGTGACTCATTAGTGTACTGAATCACATGGAATATTTTAACAAATAATGTTCTTTGCTATCATTCATTTTACTAAAATAATAATATACTGATGAGTTAATCACACAAAAAATTCTTTGAATAAACAATATGTTTTTTTAACTGTAAGCTTATAAAAATAAAAAAATTTAAAATTAAGTGCCATAAAAATAAAGGACAAATTGTACTGTTAATTGCTCTTTGATGGCATTAAAGATGAAATATTACATACCTTAATAGTTCTTGGATTTCTGCTCTATTTATTTCCATCTTCTTACTTAAATATCACATTTCATTGTACTTATTCAAAGTTAAGGGAGATCTTCCTTGTTTTACTATGGAAAGTCAAAAAAATTAGTGTGTTTCTTTTACACACATGTCTTATAAATGATTTGAGTAAATTGTAGAGGAAACTGTTTCCTATGGAACGTGTGTGTGGTGTGTATGATCAGGTAAGGATCTGTGATTTCATTGAGAACTCGTTATTATTAATATTTTTAACTTCCTTTCCTAGGCCACTCACACTCTCCAAAAAGGAATTCTTTAGTTTCTAGTCTGAAGATGGGGTCACCAGACATAGCAAATAAAAATATAGGACATCAGTTAAATTTTGCATGCAATATTTGGGACATCATACACTAAGAATTATTTATTGTTTATCTGAAATTCAGATTTATCTTGTCCTGTGTTTGGTTTGACTACCCTGTTATGTTATAAGACCTGATAGGGAAAGTAGGTTGAGTGTACTAAGTTATACTTTAGTTAATCCTTCTGTTTTTGGTAAGCAGCCTGATGTCTCTTAGTCCAAAGTCCCAGTTTCTTCTGAACCAGGGGAAGAACAGTTGTGTTTATGTGGGCTGAGCAATAGAAATGAGAGTTCTGTCTGCTCCTTATATAGACTTTGAATCAATTCCTCTGTTTCAGTAATGTCTCCTCTTCTTTCATATGGTTTTCTCCAGTTTCTGAGGTTTACAGGAGTGATAGGTCTGACCCTGTAAATTGGCCTTTTCTTTTTTTTTTTTAATTGAGAAATAATTGACATACATGCATCACTGTATATAAGTTTAAGGTATGCAGTGTGATGGTTTGATTCACACATATTATGAAATGATTACTGTAATAGGTTTAGTTATCATCGATCATCTCATGTAGATACAATAAAAAGAAAAGAAAAAAATCCTTTTTGTGATGAGAACTCTTAGGATTTCCCTCTTAACTTTTATGTGTATCATACAGCGATGTTAATTATAGCCATCATGTTGTACGTTACACACCTGATACTTACTGATCTTTTAAGTAGAAATTTGTACCTTTTGACTACCATTTTCCCCTACATGGCCTTTTTTTCTTGACCTATCCTTTGCAGAACACTTATGTTTCAACATTTCTTGAGATGCTAATAAGTTACCATTTACCTACTTTTAATTGTCTTAAGTTTTGTTGACATGTATTATCTGTGGTTGTCCCCTTTTCTATTTTCTTTATTATTGTGAATTTATACTTTAAGTAACTACATTATATTTTAGTGGTATTTTGGAAAGAAGTGAAGAAATAGCCAGGTGTTCTATTTACCATGTTTAATTGGAATTACACTCTTTAGAAAAGTAAGATAATGAAAGTAACAAGAAATAGGCCTAGAAGTAGGGGCGCCTGGGTGGTTCAGTGGGTTAAAGCCTCTGCCTTCAGCTCAGGTCATGATCCCAGGGTTCTGGGATGGAGCCCCACATCAGGCTCTCTGCTCCGCAGGAAAAAAAAAAGAAACAGGACCAGTAGGTGTAGAAGGTTGAAGATTTATGAGGTCGGGTCAGTGGAGGAATCATCAGTATAGACACTGGTGTCAAGTATTTTGGTGAAGGATAGGTGGAGACAAATGCTAAAATAATTAAGGAAGTCAGGAGAGTTTTTGGATTGCAAAGGGGGCTAGCGAAAGTGATAAAGTTTGGGAGGGATGGTTTAAGTGGGCAGGATTGCCTTTCAAAGAGGAAGTGTTGAGAGGTGAGTGAACAATGGTTGGAAACCCAAAGAAAAACAAGGAATGTGTCAGCCTTTCCTCTTAACACTGAAAAGTCGTCATTTATTCTACCTAAAAAAAAGTTCAGTATATCAGTTTTTTTCTTTAGGGTGTTGTGTTTTTGGTGTTGCATCTAAAAAAAAAAAAAAAAATCCACAGTTGCCTGACCTAAATTTGCAGAGTTTCTCCTATGTTTGCATCTGGATGTTTTATAGTTCCGCTTTACATTTAGGTTTATGATCCATTTTTAGTTAATTTTTGTATAAGGGGCAAGGTATGATTAAAGTTTGTTTTTGCAAACAGATATCCATTTATTCTAGCAGCATTTGTTGAAAAGATTAAGCTTTCTTCTTTGCCTCTTTGTTGAAAATCAATTGACTGTAATTTGTAAGCCTATCTACATACTTTATAATGTCCATTTTGTGTTTTTGTCTACCTTGACACCAATAACTTTTAATTTTTGTTGTTTTATAGTAAGCACAAAGTCAGTAGTGTAATTTTTCTGTTTTTTTTTTTCTTTCAAAACACTTTTGGCTATTTTAGTTCCTTTGCACTTACATATGAATTTTATATATTCATTTATTTTAAAAAGATTTTATTTACTCATGAGAGAGAGAGAGAGAGGCAGAGGGAGAAGCAGACTCCCCGAGGATCAAGGAGCCCCATTTGTGACTTGATCCCAGGACCCTGGGATCATGACCTGAGCAGAAGGCAGACACTTAACCCACTGAGCCAACCAGGCGCCCCCATGTGAATTTTAGAATTAGTTTGTTAATTTCTGTTTTAAAAAGGCTACTGGATTGTGATTGGAATGCACTGACTATATAGATAAATTTGGGGAAAATGTATATCTTAACAGTATTGGGTCTTCCAGTCTGTAAACATGGTATGTATTTTCTTTAATTTTTCTGAATAGTCTTACAAGTTTTCAGTATACAGGTCTTCCAGATTTATGTGCATTATATATTTTTTGATACTCTTCTGAATAGTATTTTTTTAAAGGTTTTATTTATTTATTTGACAAGAGAGAGATCACAAGTAGGCAGAGAGGCAGGCAGAGAGGGGGAAGCAGGCTTCCTCCTGAGCAGAAAGCCTGATGCCAGGCTCGATCCCAGGACCCTGAGATCATGACCTGAGCCTAAGGTAGAGGCTTAACCCACTGAGCCACCCAGGCGCCCCTAAATAGTATTTTTTAAAAATTTTAGTTCCTCACTGTTCACTTTTATTATATATACTAATCTCGTAAACTAAACTTTGTGAAACTCGCTTATTTGTAGCTATTTTGTAGATTCCCTTGGATTTTATACACGGTGATTTTGTCCTCTGCGAACAAAGACAATTCCTTCTTCTTTTCTATTTGGATGTCTTTTATTTGCTTTTATTTCATTTTTGTACTGGTTAGAACCTCTAGCACAAACCCTGGATGGACGTATAGACAATAGATATCCGTGTCTTATTGCTAATCTTAGGGGAAACACATTTAGTCTTTCACCATTAAGTATGTTGTTAGCTGTAAGTTTTTTGTAGGTATCTTTTATAAGCTTGTGAAAGCTTCTATTCTTATTTAGCTGAGAGTTTTTTTCATGCACTGATGTTGGGTTTTGTCAAGTGGTTTATCTTTTTCTGCTTAGATAATTGTATTGTTTTTTCTTTTCAGTTTGATAATATATTGAAATATATTCGTCGATTTTTAGATGTTTCAAAATCAAATGTTAAAACAATCTTGTATTCCTGGATTAAACCCCACCTAGTTTTATATGTTGTCCATTTTTTTTTTTTAATCTTTGGATTCAGTTTGCTAAATTTTTTTTTTTTTTAAATTCTTGTCTTAGTTTTACTGAGGTATATTGGTCTGCAGTTGTCTTTTCTTGTAATGTTGTACCAAATCCCTGTTTTGGTATCAGGGTGATGCTGGCCTCATAGGACAAGTTGGGAAGTATTTTCTCTTTAGTTTTCTGGCAGTATTTGTGTAGAATTCGTTTTGTTTCTTAGATGTTTGATAGAATTCACCAATGAAATCATCAGGGCCTAAAGTTTACTTCGAGAGAAGATTTTTAATTATACATTTAATGTTTAATATAGTGGGCTATTCAGGTAGTCTTTTTCTTCTTGAGTGAACTTTGGTATGTTGTGCTTTTCAAGGAATTTGTTCACTTTTGTCTAAGATGTCAAATTTTTTGTTGTTTATTATTTTGCATTATTGTCCTTTGAATACCTTTTTCATTCCTGATACTGGCAGTTTTTGTCATCTGTCTTTTTTTCCTCATCACACACTAGAGGTTATCAACTTTACTGATATTATCTGAGAATTACCCTTTGATTTCATTGACTTTCTGTTTTCTGTTGCATTGATTTCTCCTCTGAAATCTATTAATTTTTCCCCCTTAATTTGGGTTTTATTTCCCCTTATTTACCCTGATTTAATAAGTAGAAGCAGATTATTGATTTAAGATCTATCTTCTTTTGTAATGTAAGCTTATAGTTTTCTTAATTTTCTCTGAGTACGGTTTTAGCTGAATCCTAGAACTTTTTATATGCTATATATTTTCATTTTCTTTCAGTTCAGGATATGTTTTAACTTTTTTTAAAATTTCTTTTTTGACCCATGTATTCCTTCAAAGTCTCATATTTAATTTCCAAATATTTGGGGCACTTTTTTTCCCCAGAGACATTTTTGCTGATGATTTTGAACTTAGTTCCATTGTTTTACAAGAGCCTATTTTGTACTGTTAAATTTATGAATACTTGTTTCGTGGCCCAAAATATGGTTTGTCAAGGTAACTGTTTCATGTACACTTGATAACCTGTTGTTGTTGGGTGAAGTGTTCTATAAGTGACAAGTCAAGATGGTTGATAGTGGTGTTCAAGTCTTTTATTTCTTTACTCATTTTTGTCTACCTATTCTCTCAATTATTGAAAGATGAGTATTGAAATGTCTGATTATAATTGTGAATTTGTCTATTTCTCTTTGCAATTTCATCAGTTTTTACTTCATGTATTGTGAATTTCTGTTATTAGGTACATAAATGCTTAGAATTGTTAGGGTTTTTTTTTTGACAAATTAATTAACTTGTGTATTAGGTGACTGATTTCTGAAGATTTTAAAATTCTTATGAATTGACTCATTTTTCATTTATGACATTACCTTCTTTATCCCTCATACAATTATTTACTATGAAATCTACTCTGATTTTAGTAGGACCACTTCAGTTTTCTTTTGGTTAATGTTAGCATATTACGTGTTTTTCATCCTATTTGGTTGTTATATTTAAAGTGGGTTTCTTGTAGGTAGTATGTGGTTGGGTCTTGCTTTGTTTCCTAATATGACATCACTGCCATTTAATTGGTGTGTTTAGACTGTTTCCATTTAATATGATTTTTTATATGGTCAGGTTTTAATCTATCAGTTTGCTATTTGTTTTCTCTTTGTTTAGTCTGCTTTTTCTGTGTTCTTATTTTCCTTTTTTCTCTTATTTTGGATTGAGGTTTTTTAATGATTCTGTTTTTACTTATATTGCTGGGTTATCACCTGTAATTGTTTATTGTGTTATTTTAGTGGTTGCTTTAGGGTTCATAGGATACATCTTTAACTTACTATACAATTATATTTTAGTCATATATAGAACCTCACCTGTGATAATATACTTGTAATGGTATACTTTCATTTCACCTGCCTATACCTTATGCAATTATTGTTATGCTTTTTAATTCTACTTGTGTTATAAATCCCACAATATATTATTATTATTATTATTGCTGCGAATTGTTGATTATCTTTTGAATAATTTAAATAATAAAAACATAAGTCTTTATATTTACCCATTGAGCTACAACTCACAGTACTCTTCATTTCTTTGTAGATCCAGGTTTCTATCTGGCATTATTTTTTTTTTTCTGCTTGGACTTCCCTTAACTTTCTTTTATTAGAAGTCTGCTGGTAATTTATTTTTTTCTGGTTTTGTAAATGTGAAAATGTCTTTAGGTTGTGTTTGTTTTTGAAAAATATTTTTGTTATATACAGAATTCTAGTTTGGTTCTTTTTTCTTTTAATATTTCAAAGATGTTTTATTGTTATCTACATTGTTCCTGATAAAATAATTGTGCCTAATGTTTTTTCCTCTGGCTTGCTTAAGATTTTTTTCTTTATCACTGATTTAAAACAATCTGTTTTATGCCTCTGTGTAATTTTCTTTATCTTTCTTGTGCTGGGGGTTTGTTGACCTTCTTTTATCTGTGGACATATAGATATTCTCATCAACTTTAAAAAAATATCAGCCATTATTTTTTCAAAAAATATTTTAGTCCTTCCTGTTTTCTCTCCTTTGGGGACTCCAATTATATACATATTGACTGAAGTTAAACTACATTTTACTGATGCTCTATTTTTCTGTCTTCTCTGTGTTTCATTGTGGTCACTTTCTATTGTTGTGTCTTCCATTACATTAATCTTATTTTATGTAATGTCGAATCTGTCATTAATTTTATTTAGTCTGTTTTTCATGTCAGACTTTTTTGCTTCTGGTACCCTTTCATAACCCTATCAATGAATTTAATTCTCACTCTCTCCCTGACCTCTCTTTTTCCAGCAATGTTACTTCATCCCTCCTTCCTCTTCTTCCTTTGGCAATACTACTTATTCTCTTGCTACAATTTAAATTTAAATATGTCTTTGTGGGGCACCTGAGTGGTTCACTTGGTTAAGCGACTGACTCTTGGTTTCGGCTCAGGTCATGATCTCACGGGTTGTGAGATCCACCCTGTGTTGGGTTCTCCACTCAACAGGGAGTCTGCTTGAAGATTCTCACCCTCTCCCCCTACTCACGGATATGTGTGTACTCTCTCTCTTTCTCATAAATAAATAAATCTTTTACAAATATGCCTGTTTGTTCTTATTCCTTTATCTTCTCATACCTGTCCAAACCCAGCTCTTCCTTCTGCCCCACACCTGTGCTTTAGGGTAGAGAATTGGAGAGAAGGAATGAGAAACTGAGTAGCTGAGCTATTTCCGTGTTGAAAATGAACAAGTCATAAGTAAATGAATTATTTTTAATAGTTCAATTTGAATCTTTTTTTTTGTATCTTCCGTGTGTCTACTTAATATTCTTTCCTTGAATGTCTTATAATGTAGTTAAAGTAACTGTTTTATTCTTTTTGTCTTTTATAATCTTTCTTACTTCTAGGTCAATTTTGATTGACTGATTTTTTTCTCCTCATTTTTCTCCTGCATCTTTATGCTTGGTAATCTTTGATTTGATGCCAGGCATTGTGGATTTTACTTTTTTAGGTTCTGAATATTTTCATAGTTTAAAAAATATTCTTGAGCTTAGTTTTGGGATTGGTGACAGTTAGTTACTTGGAGACAGTTTGATCTTTTTGGCTTTTACTTTTAACTGACTGAGCCACCCAGGCGCCCTTGGCTCTTACTTTTACATGTGTTAAGTACTTGTAGTCTAGGGTGAGTTTATCTCCTCTACTGAGGCAGCATCATTCTCAGTACTTAAAGGATGCTCCTGATATGAGGTTTTACATTGTGGTTGTTGGGACCTGGCACAGTTCCATGGTCTTGTGTGAGCTGTAGACAGTGTTCCCTTATAATTACTGTGAGTGGGTTATTCCCTTGGTATAGAGTAATTTCCTTACACCCTTGGGCTGATCAGTACTTAGCTAGACAATCAAGGGGAATCTGCAGATCTTCTGAGTTTTAGTGCTGCTCTCTCCTCTGAACTACTCTGTTCTTGTCCCTTCTCCAGGACAAGATTGTCCCTGGAGAGGGGACAATGTGACTATCTTGTTGCTCTATCCTTTGAACTCAGTCTCTTTAACTTACAGGTATTACTGAATTTTGTGTGGCTCTTCCTCTTCGGATTTTTTTCTCCATTCAGTGAGCTGAGATAACCTTAGGGCTCAGTTTGTTGATCTGTAGTCTCTCTCAGGGCTTCCTGTCCTTCATTGCCTGATGTCCAGTGGCTTGTATGCTGTTGTTTCATGCATTTTGTCTTCTTTTTGGTAGTTTTATGCAGCCAGGTAAAGAAATGCCTGTTTCACTATCTTGAGTGGAATCAGAAGTCTTGCAGCTAGTGGCTTTTATCTCTTTATTTAAAAAAATTAAAATGTACAGCTGAGTTTCAAGAGTAAAACAAAGATATCCCTGTATCCTCTACTCTATGCATTGTTAATATTTTGTTTTATATACTCTCTAGTTTGCTTTCTCTCTCAATATAATTATATATTACTTTTTTTTTCCTGAACAATTTGTGAGTTAGTTGAAGACATCATGTCCTTTCATTCTTAAATATTTATTTAAGTATTTTTTAAGAACATACCTGCAGTATAATCAAATTTGGGAAATTTCACATTATTACCATACTATTATCAAAAATATGTTTTATACTCGACTTTTGTCATTTGTTCCAATAATGAGCTTTTTTGGCATTTTTTCTTTTTTGCCCTGATTCAAGATCTAATCCAGAATCATTCATTTCATTTAGTTGTTTTGTCTCTTAGGTTCCATTAATCTAGAACATGAGTGTAAGAAATCATACTTTGTGCTTTGGTAACTTCTTTCTTTCTTCTTCTTCTTCTTCCTTTTTCTTTTTTAACTGAAAGTTATTTTGAAGTATGTATATTCTGTCTTTAATCCCGAGGGCATGGTTTTTGTATGCTTTTATTTTTCCCTTTTTGTTGTTTGTATTGCTTTTGGTGAAATACTGGGAGATAGAAGCTTTGGTAGCCATCTTTGCTTTCAGTTACCTAGACTGTTTCCCTATCATTCTTTGAACACTTCTTTACTTCCTGGCATATTAAGATATCCCAGGCTCATCTTGAATGTTCCTTTCCCAGTTCTGAAATAAACCCTTTCTCCTAGGAATCCTGGTTCCTGCTAGTAGAGAGAATATTTAGATATTCAACCAAGTTACTGTGTATGAAATTTTGTGTCTCATGGTATTTTGCAATCACAAATAATGATGCAACAAATAACTTTGTTACAGATGTATTTTTGTGTATTATGAGTATCTTCAGGGTAAATTCCTGGAAATGAGATTTCTAGGTCAAGGTATAAATGTGCATGTCATTTTGTTATGTATTGCCATTGTAATTATGAATTTATTTTCTAGATCTTGTACAGTTTTGTATATCCACTGTATCTAAGAGTGCCATTTGTACTTAATCTGGGCAACAGAGTACATTGTCAGACTTTTGAAATTTTGTCAGTCTGGTATGTAAAAAATGATTTCTAGTATAGTTTTAATTTATACTTCTCTAATTATGAGTGAAAAGAAACATCTTTTCATATGGTTAACAGCTATTCTATTTTAAGAACTTGTAAGGTGAATTTTCTTTGTATTTTTTTATTTATTTAAAATTACACCTGTCAGAAATAAAAGATATTATGATGGCAAAAGAAGAAGTAAAATTGTCTCTATTTGCATATGATACAATCTTATATATAGACATCCCTAAAGACTTCACCAAAAAACTGTTAGGACTAATAAATTCAGTAAAGTTACAGGATACAAAAAACAATTGTTTTTATATACTGATAATGAACTATCTGAAAAAGAAATAAAAGCAACATCCCAATTTATAATAGCATCAAAAAAATTCTTAGGAATAATTTCACCAAGGAGGTGAAAGATCTATACACTGAAAAGTTATAAGACATTGGTGAAAGAAATTGAAGAAGACACAAATAAATGGAAAGATATTCTGTGGTAATGGATTGGAAGAATTAATATTGTTAAAATGTTCTTATTCCCCAAAGCCATCTATAGAATCAATGCTGTCCCTATCAAAATTCCAATGGGATTTTCCACACAAATAGAGAAAACAATCCTAAATTTGAATGGACCCACAAACCCTGAGTAGCCAAAGTTATCTTGAATAAGAACCAAGATGAATGTATCAAATTACTGATTTCAAACTTATTATAAACATTTAACAATCAGAACAGTAATGATATGGCATAAAAACAGACATGTAGACCAATAAAACAGAATTGAGAGCTTGGAAATAAGTCCATGCTGTATATAGTCAACTAATATTTGACAAGAGAGCCAAGAGTAATAGTCTCTTTAATAAATAGTGTTGGGAAACTGGATATTCATATACAAGAGAATGAAATTGAACCTCTTTCCAAAAGAGCAGGCAGCAAAAGCAAAAATAAAAAGAATCTGCAAGCAGGAAACATTCAGCAAAATGAATAGATAATCTTAGGAATGGGAGAAAATATTTGCCAAACATCTATCTGATAAGGTGCTAATATTCAAAATATTGGGAACTCCTACAACTCAATAGCAAACAAAAACAAAAAGAGAAACCCCAAAAAACAATAAAAAAATGGTGGAGAATCTGAGTACAGTTTTTCAAGGAACACATCACAAATGGCCAACAGATGCATGAAAAAATAATATCACTAATCATCAAGGGAATGCAAGTCAAAACCACAATGAGATGTTACCTCATAACTATTAGAATGGCTATTATCAAAGAGAGAAAAGATAACAAGTGTTGGCAAAGCTGTGGAGAAGAGAGAGTTCTTGTATACTGTTGCTGAAAATGAACATTGGTACAGCTACTTTGAAAAACAGTATGGAGATTCCTCCAAAAATTAAAAATAGAACTACCATATGATCCAGCAATCCCACTTCTGGATATATATCTGAAGGAAATGAAATCATTATCGTGAAGAGATACTTGCACTGTTGTGTTCATTGCAGTATTATTTATAATAGTCAAGATTTGAAAATAATCTAAACATCCATTAATGGATGAATGGATAAAGAAAATGTGGTTTATATACACTGTGGAATATTATTCAGTCATGAAAAGAAGAAAATCCTTCCTTTTGCGACAGCAGGGTGGACCTGAGGGCATTATGATAAATAAGTCAACTCATAGAAATAGAGATTGGAATGGTGATTGTCAGAAACTGGGAGGTGGTGGGGCGGGAGAGAAAGGAGGAGATGTTGATCAGCAGGGACAAACTTCCGCTATAAGATGAATAATCTCTGGGGATGTAATGTACAGCATGTGACTATATTTAACGTACACTATTATATACTTGAAAGTTGTTAAGGGAGTAGATCTTAAAAGTGTATCACCACAAGATAAAAAGGACAATCATGTGAGGGGATGGAGGTATTAACTGACTTTACTGTAATAATCACTTTGCAATATATACATGTATCAAATCATTATGTTGTACACTTTAAACTTGCATATGTTTTGTTATTAATATCTCAATAAAGCTGAACAAAAATGAGTAAATATACAATTACATCTGTCAGAATACAGTCAGCTCTCTTCTGATATAGTGTAGTGATACGGATAATTCTCAGCACAACTTACTGAAGAGAAATAATGGTTTACCTTTTGAACACAAAATGGACTGAATATTGGCTATATTCCATATACTACATGGGAATTAAAAGTAATGGAAACTGCTTTTTGGTGAACCAGCTTTATTATTTAGTAGTCACATAATAAGTATATATTGTAACTAGAAATCTGTATAACTAGATTTTCAACTGTATGTATTTTAAGACAGTAATTCTTAAGTCTGACTGTGGAGTCAATTCTGCTATAAAGCCTGCTTTAAAAACATGAATTTGTTCCAATGCAATGATATATTGGGGAACAATTTGAACATAATCTGATTTTGTATTTGTTCATGCACAAATCTGGAAGAAGTGCTAGGTGAATGCCAAAGACTACCTAGATGAATTGAGCTGCTTAGGAATGCATAAAACTTACATAGGCACACACTTTCATCATTTTTTGGCTACCTTTGTTCATCTGTTGGGTTATGAGCCACACCCATCCGCATGTGGTCTTGCAACTTTCTGTCCAAGTTTAGATAACTCTTTCTACTACTTTACAAAAACTCACAAGTTGCAACCCTTCTTACACCTACTTTTGATAAGCAAACCTCAGGTCTTTTCGAGATAAAGTGCCATGTCTTTTTTAGTACTTATGTGTTCTTAACCACTTCATCTATGTAAAACCCTGCAAAGATTTTCTTAGTTTCTGTCTTTTTAAAAAAAATGTGTCCCTGATAAATTTTTTGACTGTTGTAATCTAACACTTTTTTTTTTTTTTTTTTTTTAAATAAGCTCTATGGGGTGCCTGGGTGGCTCAGTGGGTCAAGCCTCTGCCTTCGGCTCAGGTCATGATCCCAGAGTCCTCGGATCAAGCCCTGCATCGGGCTCTCTGCTCAGCAGGGAGCCTGCTTCCTCCTCTCTCTCTCTCTGCCCGCCTCTCTGCCTACTTGTGATCTCTCTCTGTCAAATAAATAATAAAATCTTTAAAAAAAAAATAAGCTCTGTGATTTTCAGTGTGATTTTGCATAACACAGTGATTATTAAGGACACGAATGTTTTGTACATTGGAGCTTTAAAATACTGATGCCAGCACCCCATTCAGAAACCTATTAGGTCAGAATCACTGGTCATGGGATTCAAGATTTGGTATTTTAAAAAGACTGCCAGGTGATTCTTATTGCAGGCAGAATTGGGAACCATTAGCCTGGGTAAACCAGGAAGCTTTGAAGGAAACTCAAGGACAGACTCTTTTGAATAGGTAGTACTTTGCACTTGAATTTCAGTCTTTGAAATCCTTAGTTTTAGGGAAATTTAATGACTTGTCTTCTAGATTTCTGTATCTCATAAAGACTCAAATTTCAAAAACATTCTTATGAATTCAAACTCTGAATAAAAACTGTTGTTTCAGAGAACCATTTATTTTGAATTATTGTGTGACACGGAAACTATACATTCTTCTTGGAATTTTGTTGTTGTGTTTAAAAAATATTCAAGCAGGAAAGAAAGCAAGTAGTTGGAAGATACAGTCTGTACAGAGAAAATCTATTTATAACAACTATTATTTAGGTATTTTTCAGGTTTGAGTCATTTTGTTGATTATTTTCAGTGCTTTACTGTAATTATAGCTGCAGTAGTTGTGTGTTCTTTGACTCATTGTCCAGGATAAATACTTTTTGGTATAATGAACTCAGAACTTTAAATTACTACCTGTTTATGGAATACTGATTTACCTCACCACACATCTGCTAGTTCAGAGGTGGAAGCATGATTTGCTTTTCTAAAAGATATAATTTTTTCCCTGTATATAGTTTTCATTTTCCAGAATTTGAGTGTAGTGTTTACTTTTTTAAAATATTGGGTATTCATCCAATAACTTGTACTATTTACCTCTGTTGGTTTCCTAAGAGTGAAATAGGCATTTTAGGATTCATGCTTAATTATTTTGGAAATCTGTGATGCTCTGTAGTGTATGCAGTGCAGTGTATGGTCTCTTTTTTTTTTTTTTAGGGGGTGGAATGATAGGGCAGCATAAAAGTTGTATAAATGAAATCATTATTCCTTTTTCACTGTGAAATAAGAGATGCATTTATTTCTAGGAATTACTTTTGGTCATAAAACAACAACATAAAATCACATTTAGGGATGTGGAAAATCTTTTGAAAAATACATTTCAGGTAGAAACAGTATTTTATAATGTAATTTTTTTTTATTAACATACAATGTATTAGTAACCCCAGGGGTACATGTCTTTGAATCGCCGGGTTTACACACTTCACAGCAATCACCATAGCACATACCCTCTCCAATGTCCATAACCCCACCACCTTCTCCCTACCCCCCTCCCCCTGGCAACCCTCAGTTTGTTTGTGAAATTAAGAGTCTCTTATGGTTTTTCTCCCCCCCGATCCCATCTTGTTTCATTTAGTCTTTTCCTACCCCCCCCCAAACTCCCCACGTTGCATCTCCACTTCCTCATATCAGGGAGATCATATGATAGTTGTCTTTCTTTGATTGACTTATTTCGCTCAGCATAATACCCTCTAGTTCCATCCACGTCGTCGCAAATGGCAAGATTTCATGTCTTTTGATGGCTGCATAGTATTCCATTGTATATATATACCACATCTTCTTTATCCATTTATCTGTTGATGGACATCTAGGTTCTTTCCATAGTTTGGCTATTGTGGACTTATAATGTAATATTAATATTCAGTTTACAACTCAGGATTCTGAAAGATGTTCTAAACTTAAAAGTCTCAAATCAGTAATTTTGTTTCCTTGGGGATAGGGAAATGTGTATTATATGTATATTTCTCTTAAACTGGTGCTATTTCTTCCTTCCTTCCTTTCTTTCTTTCTTTCTTTCACCAGCATATAGTGGTACTATTTCTAATTATGCAGTGTGGCGCTGGTTTTTGTTAGAAAGAAGAAGATGCTGATTTATTTCTTAATTGTTCTGCTTAGGGAAGTTTGAAGTCTAGGTCATTATTCTAGTTAGAAACTGAAATATAGTGCGAGGCCACTTTTATTTTTACTTTCATATCAAGAATGACTCACTAATCCTGGCCTAGAAGGACTTACTCACTTTAGATATTACTCATGCTGCAAAGTAGGTAGCCTAAAGGAGTAGATAGATTTTCCACAAGGAAATAGATCTATCTATCTATCTATTTGTTTATTTATTTTTAGAGATTTTATTTATTTTTTTGACAGAGAGATCACAAGGAGGCAGAGAGGCAGGCAGCCGAGAAGGGGGGGGAGCAGGCTCCCTGCTGAACAAAGAGCCCGATGCGGGTCTTGATCCCAGGACCCTGAGACCATGACTTGAGCCAAAGGCAGAGGCTTAACTCACTGAGCCACCCAGGCACCCAGGAAAATCTAATTTAATGATAAAGTACTAAATAGGGATTAATTAAAGATTACTGTGTAATTTGTAACCAGTTTATAAAGTACTCTCTTTAGTTTAGCTTAATAGTTATTCTTGAGATGCATGTATTTTGGATGTGTAGGAAAAGATGAAAATAATCTTTTGATGCAGGTGTCTTTAGGATCCCATTCTTCTGTATCCTCCAGCATTATAAGTAGCACAGTAGGAGATAGGCTTATGTAACCTTGGCAGATTATTTAATTTCTCTCTCACCATTTATAAGATGAAGATATTGCCTCAGAGTGTTGATATGAGGGGTATGTGAGAGAAAGCCTGTGAACGTAGAGGAAGCAGATATTAAAGAGAAGGAGCAGAGGGTCATCTAGACAAGCAGGGTTAGACTCAATGGGGTGACGATTGAGGAGAAAGAATGGAGACCATCAACTTCTCCTCTTGGTCCTGTGTTACACAGTATGTGAGAGAAGAACACATCATTTGTTGGACAGAGCTTTAGAAAAAGAGAGGGTCCTAAGTATATAGGCTGGTTTATAACTTCTGGGAGCAAATGCTGAGTTTTAACTTTTTTCCCCAGAGGTTTATGTTGGGGGGGGGTTAAAAAAATTCGATTGAGCAGTAACTGGGAGGATTGGTTGGATTTGGGGAGAAAAAGGAAGTCTGCTTTTAAAGAAACGTTAAGCTGAAAAAGGCAATCAAGGAGATTTGGGGGATAGGAAGTAGAGAATAATAAAACAACTGCCTTAGAACATGGATGGTAGGGAGAATGGGATGCAACATGGTGGAGAACAAATAGGCTTATCACACTGAAGCTGGAGGGGAGTAGGTTAACATCTCCAGAAGCCTTAGGGTAATTTATTGTTTTCTTTAAAACAGCCAAATCGGTCAGCTCATCATTAACAAAAAACCTCTAGAACTGGGTCAACAAAGTAATCTTCTGTGGACATGATTTATAAAACTCAAGTTGTTTATGAGGATGACAGTATAGAGAGAAGGAGCTAAGTAGTGAAAAATCGCAGGGTGCAAGAGCTAGAGGAGACTGCAGGGGTCTTTAACTCAGCACCTAACTTTTGGTAGGAGAAATTGCCAAGGTGATGTGATATGCTTCAGAAGGGCAAAGGTGACTCTGGCCTGTTCCCTTTCTGGATATTGTTCTTCCTTAGAAGAACAAGAATTGTGGCTTTGTAAGCCCAAGAGCAAAAGCAAATGAGGGACATTGAATCCAGAAAAGCTGGAAGAAAAAGTAGCAGGAAAGAAAAGGTAACGTAGTTTCCTTCTGGGTCTGATCTGTGTTTAGATATCTAGATTTACTCTTTGTAATAGCAATAGTAGTATTTTGGTAGTTATGTGGTTTCTAGAAATGGCTATTTTTTGAGACTAGGCGATGAGTGAGCTAATGTGGCTCAGTAAATATGGTACCAGTCTTTGGAACCCAACTATTGACTTTAATTAATTGATTATTTTGATTTTATTTTATCTTAAAAATATTTATTTGTTTTTTTGTTACCTAGTATTTTTATTGAGTGTTTTGGTTATTGCATTAGTGTTTGATAATCTAAGAATTTGTACTACTTGAAATAACAAGGGCTTAAAAGTTTCAACCCTTCCATTTTAGAAAGACCAATTAAATAGAGAGGCTGAAATTCCCTCAACATTGAAGGACTTAATGCAGATGATCCACTCCCTCCATGAATCACCAAATTACTTCAGTTCTTTGGTTCTTTAAAAACTCCCACCAGATGGGGGGGCACCTGGGTGGCTCAGTTGGTTAGGCAACTGCCTTCAGCTCAGGTCATGATCCCAGAGTCCTTGGATCGAGTCCCACATTGGGCTCCCAGCTCCATGGGGAGTCTGCTTCTCCTTCTGACCTCCCTTCTCATGCTCTCTCTCTCTGTCTCTCTCTCAAATAAATAAACAAAACAAAACAAAAAAAAACTCCCACCAGATGAAAATATACCTGCTGTTCTATATGCCACAACATATACTATGCAGGGAAGGAGACTAGTGTATTCCTGCTCAATTTATGGGGGAAGAAATTGTAAATGTTGTAAGAAAAAATAAGATATCTAGGAACTCATCAAATGAATTATAAAATTGACAGGGTGTGTATATTGAATCATCTTATTTTGTGAAAATTATTACACTATCATTATGAAGTGTTTGAATGTTCCAAAGCTATTTGCTTCAAATATAGTACTGATAGTGTAGTTTTCTTTTCATGCTTCTTGTGCTTGGATTCATTGAGCTTCTTGAATCTGTGGGTTTTTTGGTTTTCGTTGAGTTTTGAAAGTTTTCAGGCATTATTTCTTCAAATACTTTTCCTATCCCTCCTCTGTCTCCTTAGTGTTTTCTAATCACACACATATTAGGTGTCTAAAAGGTGTTCTACAGCTCAGTGATGTTCCATTTATTTATTTCTACATTATTTTTTTCTCTCAGTTTCATTTTTGATAGTTTATATATGTTTTGTTGAGTTTTGTTAGGGAACGCAGTTAAGTTACATGGAAAGAGCCTGATCCTTTGGATCTTCATTGTAAAATTTGTTAGGTAGGGTCAGAGCAGTGTTAACTCTGGGACTAATGATTCCCCACTAACAGGGCTCTACCTAGTACCCCATGAATTATGAGTTTTTCTGGGGTGGCTGGTGGAAACACACTATTCCTGATCATATACAAACAGCAGGAACTGTTGTTCCCTGTTATCTTTTCAGCCATTATTTCCCTCCAGTTCATGTAGCTTCTTCATGGGCACTCTGCTGAATATCAGAGTAAGGGTCACTGCGAATCTCCAGGCTTCTCACTGTGCCTCCATCCTCCTCTAGTCTGTGCCATGAACTCTAGCTGCCTGTTTTCAGACTCTCAACTCTGCCTTCTCAGCTCAGGGATTCTGCTCACATCCCCTTTGGTTTCTCCTCCTTGTGCTGCAGTCTCTCAAGTCAGTAAGTCAGGGCAATTGTAGGGCTCATCTTGTTTGTTTTCTTTCTTTCAGTGATCACATCATGTCTTTCATTGCCTGATATCCAGTATCTTGGAAACTGTTATTTCTTATATTTTGTCCATCTTTTTTCTCCTTCAGGTAGAAGCATAAATTTGTTTCCTGTTAACACCACCTTGACTGATTTTATTAAAAAATATTTTCCTAATGGCATTTTATTTTTTCTTCTGGTAAGATATAATTAGCATTTATGAAATCAGACTGTTTATTTAGAATTCAAGATAATTCAGATCAGGTGAGGCTTTGCATTATTATTAAAAGAAAAGAAACATACAGTGTGAGGCCCAGAGTTTTTTCTTTGGCCTTTTAATTTACCACCTGTAATGGCCGTGTCACTCCCCTGCTTAAGATTCTCTAATTGGACATTGTAATTAGCATACAGTCCAACTTTTCACTCTGACATTTAAGTTTATGCTTGTTCTGAACTTACACTCTGATTTTCTCTTTGCACGTCCCTTAGGAAAGACTTCCAGGCAGAAAACAGGCAATTTCAGGTCTTTCGCTTCTCTTTGGGATTCCAGTTCTGTGCTGCCTGTGGTGATGTATCTGAAAACAGTTTCATATATTATGCTCAGTTTTCTAGTTGTTTTAGTGGGAAGATGAACTTGATTCCAGTTACTATGTCAAGGCTGGAAGAAATGCCTTACTTTAATTACTCTTTTCTCTCCTCTTTCTAGCATTCTTCCTAGCACAAAGGAATCATGGTCAATGATTTCTGGTTTCCTTTAGCTCATTGCTGAGTATCTGCTAATATGCATGGTTAATTTGTTAATTATAAATTACTAATACATAGAAACACATTATTGAAACATAATACTAATACATACAAATACTAATAACTGGTAGGATCTGTTACTTCGAATTTCATACCTGTCTACTACTGTGGATGCCTCAATGGAATAAAGTTCTTTCTGTGGAAACAGTTGAACATTTAATTTAAAAAATTAACTTAGACTTTATTTCCCCAAAGTAAGTTAAACTATCAAGTTTTTACTTTCTTTATGGTAGAGCTGCTAGTATTTTCTATTATCTTTAACTGGCTATTGTTTTATATTTTCTCACACTTACCAAGTAATGATTAACAGAGTAACTCATCTTGTGCTATATTATTTTACTTTTTTTTTAAGTTTTTAATTTAAATAATCTCTGTACCCCACATGGGGCTTGAACGCACGACCCTGAAATCCAAGAGTTACATGCTTCTCTGAGCCAACCAGGAAGGAGCCCCTGTATTATTTTACTTTAGATATTATTTTGGCTTCTAGTGTGATGAATGTTTCCTGTTATGCATGAGAGCTGCGATTTAATTTCATGGAAGCATCTGTACTAAATTTGGAGTGATACATTCAAGGCTGGTGTTTCATATTTTAGTAGGCTCTATATTTGGAAATGCTATTGTAGTGTTAGGTCACAGTGTGTGTATTTTGAACAGCTTGCAGATGGAATTTGAAATGAAACATAAATCTTTTTGGTTTTGATTAGTTCTAATATTTCAATTTTTACAAGGCAATTCAGGTTTGAAGACAAAAATATCGTTTATCTTTTCTACATTTTGCAAATAGCGTCCCTTATTTTTATTCTCTGTATATTTTTTATTAATACACCCACAAGATATTTGTTCATCTTATAGAAATAGCATTGTACTCTATAAACTATTTTGCAAAGTTTGACTCTTTAGCCTCATTATATACCTTGGGCTTTTTTTCACATTTCACATGAAGTTATATTAATTTTTAATGACTGCATTTCATTATAATTCATTTCTTTGATTTCTTATTGATGGACTCTTTTTGCTTTTTTTTTTTTTTTTAAAGATTTTTATTTATTTATTTGACAAACAGAGATCACAAGTAGGCAGAGAGGCAGGCAGAGAGAGAGAGAGAGGAGGAAGCAGGCTCCCTGTTGAGCAGAGAGCCCGATGTGGGGCTTGATCCCAGGACCCTGGGATCATGACCTGCGCTGAAGGCAGAGGCTTTAACCCACTGAGCCACTCAGGCGCCCCTCTTTTTGCTATTAAAACTGTGATAAATGTCCTTGAAAATATAATCCATATACCTGTGCAAATCTTTTATGTGGTATAAATTCCAAGATGTAGAGTTTCTGGGTATGAAGTTTTGCCCACTTAATATTTCAGTAATTTACTTTCCACTGCATTAACAATGTGTTAGTGAACCTGTTTCCCAAACTCTTACCTATAGAATGTATTGTTATATTTTATTTTGTCAACCTGATACATGAAAAATAATAATTCCAAATGGTTTCATTTGTGTTTTTTTAATTAAAATGGGTAAACTTCTCTCTTTAAAATATTTTTACTCATATTCTCTCTTTTAGAGGCATTTTAGAAACAGTATTAATAACATTGTTGACATTAAGTGGCCTTGTTTGTTTTTGACTTTTATGGGAATACTTCTACATATTACTATTAGGTATGCAGTTTTGAAATGTCCCAAAACTGGCTATGAGATATTTTTCTTTTAATGGACTGTTTTGTCCTATTAATATTTTGTTTAAAATATTGCATTGGCATTTATAAGAGAATTTATTTTTGTAGTATCTTTGCCACTTTTTGATGTGTTATGGTGATTTTAGGAACTTTTTTTAGGAACTTTTTTTTTTCTCATTTCTTTGAAACATTTTAGGTAGTATCAAAGGTATCTAATTCATATGTTTGGAATTATAGCAAAACATTTTGAGCTTTGTACTTTATTAGTGATTTTTTTTGATAATTAGTTCATGATAACCATGGAGTTCATAGTTATTGGTGTCTTTGAATTTGTTCTCTGTTAATGTGAGGATTCAGTTAGGGAAATAGAACCCACACCAGGTAGGTTGTTTTATTTCTTCATTTCTTTGTTTCAATAGATAGGATTTGATTTGGAGAAATATGTTTTAAAGATTGGGGTAGGGAGAATGGGCAAAATAGGTGAAGGAAAATAAGAGGTACAAACTTCCAGTTATAAAATAAAATAGTTGGGACACCTGAGTAGCTCTGTCGTTAAGCATTCGCCTTCGGCTCAGGTCATGATCCCAGCGTCCTGGGATAGAGCGCCGCATCGGGCTCCCTCCTTGTTGGGAAGCCTGCTTCTCCCTCTCCCACTCCCCTTGCTTGTGTTAGCCTCTCCACTATCTGTCTCTCTGTCAAATAAATAAATGAAATCTTAAAAAAAAAATAAATAAATAAGTCATGGTGATTTAAAATACAGCATAGGTAATATAGTCAGTAATGTAATTGATAACCTTGTATGGTGACAGATGGAAACTATACTTGTGGAGATCATGTCTTAATGTATGGAAAGTTAAATCACTATGTTATATATCTGAAACTAATATAATATATGTCAACTACATGTCAATTAAACAAAAAAATAAATTAACAAAAGACAGATTAATAGGAGAAAAATATTTCTTTCTCAAAGATTTTGTAGTTTTGTCTTCATCTTTGGTTGTTTCTCATTTCCTAGACTTATTTTAGATACTTTCTTTTTTCCCATTATTGTCAGCTCTCCCAATGATGTTATTAACATTATTTTTCTCTGATTGTTTTTATTTTTGACTAATTAATACTTTTTGTTTTTTCCTTTTCAGTTCCCTCCTTGTATTTTCATTAAGTTTTACATTGTTCTTCCTTTCCCAAAGTTATATTTAATAACTTTATTTTTTTCTTACTTAGAAGTGGAAGTGTAAAGACTGAATATTTCAGCAAATTGAGCTCTATATCAGAGATTTTGATAGTATTTTACTTGCTGTTATTTCCTTGGCCTTATCTTAGTTTTAAAAACTTCACTTTTTGGCCTATGCTATTTTTAGGAATTATTTAATTTTTTTCCTTAAAATATTCTGTCAATGATATTTTTCCTTAGTTTTTTCCATGTAAGAGGCTAGCTAAAGAGTATAGTTAGTATGAACTATTTTCTATTTTTGAAGAAGTTTATAAAATTTTTTATAGCCCAGTATTATGTAATTCTTAAAAAATTCCATATTCTTTAAAAATAGGTATCTGCTCTACTGATAGTGTATAGATTTTTAGATATAACCACAAATCAGACATATAAGTGATTACTAAATTATTAAATTACTTATTCAGATACTCTGTATTATTTATTTTTTAAATTTATTTGCCGTAGGTAGAGATAAATATGTTTAAAGTTAGGAAGTGGGCACAATTACACTTTTCTTGCCAAATTCTCATTTCTGATTCTTGGTAGTATCCTTTAGGATTTTTGTCTACTTTTTATAGTTATGTTATTACTGCATTCACATTTTGTAGCTCATCTCTTAGTAGTTATGGTATTTATATTCTGTTTTATAAACTTAACCACAGTGGTTTTATTTATTTATTTTATTTACACCACATGTTGTATTATTTGTTCTTTGCCTATGATTAATTTTTTCCAAAGCTAAACTTTAGATATTTTCATTTTTTAATAATTCTTATCTGGATCAGTGACTGACTACTAGTGATATCCCCTTATAGGGAACATTATTAACAGAATTATTATCCTTAAGCTGGATTCTGTATAATAAAGCACTTAGAATGCCTGCTAGTGGCCTACAGTATTTTATTAGGCTACAAAGATTTATCTTCCACAAATTTTTCTGATCAACAGGTAATTTATCTATGTACTGACCATTCCTGTGCCATAACCAAAGAGCCATATCTGCAAAGTGCTCTGCTAGTTTTATTGCAAATGTTGAAGTACGTCTTTACTTTTGTGTTTGTCAAGCAGCTATTAACATTTTACTCTCTTCTTTATAACAAATATTCTAGCCACCTATCTAATTCAAGCTATATATCACCCACATTTTTTTGCCCACTCACACATTCCTTTTAGGCAGTGTTTCGTATTGCATTATGTCTACTCTTATCCCTCTCTTGTTTTGTCAGTTGAATATAGGCCTGTTAATTTTTCCTTCCCTGTCATAATTGGCATTACCACCACACTATCTAATTCTAGTTTTAAACAATGAAAAATCTTTTAATGGCATATGGCATATATTTAATTCATGGTTTTATTTTACATTTATGCCTCCCTCCCTCCCTTCCTTTCTTTTTTCAAAGAATATTGAGTAGCTATTGTTTAAGGCATCACAGTAAATACCTAAATTAGTGCAGAAAGAGACATGGTGCTGTCCTAATGGAGCTTCCATTCTAGTTGGGGAGACAAAAAAACCAACAAGTATGCATACAGTTTAATAGTTGTTTTCAGTGCTGAGAGAGAATAGCAAAGATTAGATCTGCCTGAGATTTTGCTGCTTCCTCAAGGAAGAGAGGGATCTTGCCATGTGAAGGAGAAGATGAGCTTTCAGGAAGAGTGAATGTTCAGGAAACTGAAGGAAGAACAATGGTTCTGGAATTTATTTAGCTGGGTAGAGAATGGCAAAACTATGAAGTTGAAGGATGGACAGAGGATAAATGATCTGAGACAAATAGGTCTTAGAAAGAAATTTGAATTTTTTCTTTAAATGAAAAGGAAAGACAATGTAGGGTTTTATGTTAGAGAATTATATTTTCTTTTTCTACTTTAAGGGCAGTGGGTTGGAGAGGAGCATGAGTGGAAGAGAGGACACCAGTTTGGAGGTGTTCTAATAGTCTAAGCCAGAGTTAGTGATAACCTCCAAAATGGTTGGCAGTGGACATGGAAAGAAGTGGGTGGATTTGTGGTAGACTTTGGAGGGAGAATCAGAAAGACTTGCTGATGGATTGTTGGGGAAGTATGACCTGAACTTAAGAGGAGCAGAGACCTTTTTAGGAAGAGAATTAGTAGTATTAGGATTTTGGGATTGGGATAAAGCCAGGTTTTTGTTAAAGCTAGAAGATAAATGGAAAATCCTGATAAGAAGTATAAGTAGTTTTCTAATAATAGAGCAGGACTTTTTGAGGGTACGAGATTCTTTGAGAGAGTACCCTGGATCAGATTAGGAAATATTGAGGGCAATATAAGGTTGATAATTGGGGTCATGATACATACCTTGGAAGGCTTGAACTTCCCACAGTGACTACAGTAAACAGGGCTTTTAGGCAGTGTGAGATGTGCCCTTCTGGGTGGAGGAAGCCAAGGCCGTATTAGTTGTGTCATCTTTAGTGTTGACTTTCAAGAAGGCTTCTCTCCTAGGCTGCAAAGACTCTAACACAGATTTTCAAAAATTTGTTGCTACAAAGAACTTAGAGAATATTTATTTTTTGAAAATAGATAATGAAACACTGATTCCTCTCACCTTTTTCCCCTTTTCTTCCTTTCTTTCTTTTCTTTTTTTTTTTGGTAGCCTTAACATTCTGTACATGCTATAGAATGTTTTCCCAATGTTGTGTTTTTTAGTGGGATATATAAATATATATATATAAAATATAAATATAAAATGAAAAAGACAAAGGTATAAGAGTTATTAGGACATTTAGTTTGTTTTTAATCCATGTTTATGTAGTTTTGTTTTTCACTGTTTTCATCTTGGTTAAATTTTATTTTTTATTTAATTAATTAATTATTTAAAGATTTTATTTATTTATTTGAGAGAGAGAACACAAATGGGTTGGAGAGGTACAGGGGGAGGGAGAAACAGGCTCCCAGCTGATCAGGGTGCCTGACTGTGGGTTGGATCCCAGGATCCCGTGATATAACTGGAGCCAAAGGCAGATACTTAATGACTGAGCCACCCAGGTGCCCCTAAATTTTATATTTTAATGGCAGAGATACATCAATTTTAAGTTGCTTTGTGCTATGTAGAGCATATTATTAGTTAGATTTTTGAATTTCAAAGTAAGTATGATGATTCATAAGCCACATTTTATTCCATGTTTATAATAGCATTTCACAACTACAATGGCCCTTGTCCCTAAACAAATGTCCTCAAAGGTTAACTTTTTAAAAAACATATGTTGAAGTGTATCAAAAACAGATTATCAAGTTAGACCCTGGTGAGTTCTAACTATGATTAAGAATTTGCTTCTTTTAGGCTATTATTTTGATTTGGGTGCTTATTCAAATTTTTAAAATTGACATATAATATATTATTTGCCCTGGGGTACAGGTTTGTGAATCATCAAGCTTACATATTTCACGGCACTCACCATAGCACATATCCTCCCCAATGTCCATAACCCAGCCACCGTATCCCTACCCTTCTTCCCCACAGCAACCCTCAGTTTGTTTCCTGAGATTAAGAGTCTCTTATGGTTTGTCTCCCTTCCCATCCCATCTTGGCTCATTTTTTCCTTCCCTACCCCACATGGCCCCCAGCCCTGCTTCTCAAATTCCTCATATCAGAGAGATCATATGATAATTGTCTTTCTCTGATTGATTTATTTCGCTCTGCATAATACCCTCTAGTTGCATCTGCTTATTCAATTTTAATTTAGGATCCTATTGGAACGTTAACAATGAAGAATAATTCTGTTCATTCGTAGAGCAAAAGTAATAGCATAGAAAATTATTCCTATCTTCAGTAAATGTCTGACTTCATATCTTGTCTATTTTTTAATCTTTAACATGGATCTTACCTGACCATGGTGAATCTCGAATTGTTTCTAAATAGAATTTTGAAGACCTATAGTGAAGGTATTCCTCAGTTACTTATTTTAGTATCTAGAAATTAGAATATCTAATAACAAATGACTTGTTCTTCTAGCAGTATCCATATGCCTGCCTGTCCCATACCCGACATTACATGTGTCTGCTTTAATGAAATATGTTGTGCTAGAAAAACCTTTGAGAGAGCTAATGGTATTTACTAAGAAATGAGAATAGATAGAAATACAGGGTTTACCAGTATTTAACACATAAGCAGCAAAAGAGAAGCAGGTACAAAGATTGAGAAGGGATTTTTAGGAAGAGGAGAAGACAATTTGGTATGTAGGAATATGAGAAGCCATGCAAACTGAAAAAGAAGAGTTTCAGGAAGAAGTGAGTCAGCAGGATCAGATTAAATGCTAAGAATAAAGGTGATTAAATTTCTGTTGCATTTGACTGTTAGGGAATGTTGACCTTACTGAGGCAGTGGCATGGTGTGGCAGAAGCATATATCGTGTGTTGACAAATAGAAAAGAAGTGGTAAAATGATGACTGCAAGTGTGGACTCTCATAGAGCCCAATTCCTTTCATAGAATATTACATAGTCTCTGATTACTAAATTCTGAAGTATTTGTACTTGAAGTTGAAGATGTTAAATATGAACCATTCATAGCTATTGCACAATTGCCAGAAACCTGGAATTTTATATTAATGTAATAATTTGTGTAAAACTAAATATCCTGAATACTTACAGCACAGTAAAATGGAAACCTTTAATACAGGTGCTAATTTTATTTCTTTATTTTTTTCAAAAGTCTTGGCTACTTATGATTCAGCAGACGGAACAGCTTAGTAGAATAATGAAGACACATGCAGAGGACCTAAATTCTGGACCCTTACACAGGCTTACCATGATGATCAAAGACAAACAGCAGGTGAAGAAAAGTTTTGTAGGTGTTCATCAGCAGATAGAGGCAGAGATGATCAAGGTTAGTCTTTCTACTCTGGAATTCTTTTGTTAATGTGATTTTCAAATTCACGGAAATATTTTACCTTGTTTGACTTTAAAAATTGTTTGTTCATCGTTTTATGACGAGAAATAGATTTTGGTGTCTCTAATAAGTAATATTTTATTCTTATTGAATATAAAACATAATTGATTACAAGATATACTGTTACTTTATGTTCTCTGAAAGAAAAAGAATGCTGCCAATTAAATTATGATGCAGTGCTTTCTTGTCACTTAGAATTTTTATTTTTTACTTACTGAAATAGCTCTTCTAGGTTTTATTATTTTTATTTTTACTCTGCATATAATAAAAAAGAAAATATAGACAAAGTAAATTAGGATAATTTTAAAATTTTCTTCCCGAGTTTGCCCCTTCTGGCTAACTTCTTACAGTGTTTTTTTATTATAAAAATTTCGAATGTACAAAAGAAGAGAGAATAGTAAAACAGACTCCTATTGACTGATCCACTCACATAGTCAAGGTTTTTTTTTTTTTAAATCTATATTCACATACTTTTTCTAATACACTGGATCATTTTAAAGAAAATTGCAGGTATCATTTTGTCCATAAATATTTTAGTATGTATTACTGAAATAAATACTCTTTTTTTTTTTTAAACTTAACCATATTATCATTAACCCACCTAAAAATAACAGTAATTCCTTTGGGTTATTAAATATCCTGACTGCTCAAATGATTGTTGTTTAAATGTTTTTTTTACAGTTGGTTCATTTGAATCATGACCCAAACATGGTTCATACATTGTTTTTGAGTAATTTTCTTTTAATCTGTAGGTACCTCCCCTGACCTTTTAAAAATGCTATTTGTTTGTGGAAGAAACTGGGTACTTCACTAAAGGTTCCAGTGTTGCTAGCCTGATCAACCCATTGAAAAAGTTTCCCTTCAGTCATTCACCAAATAGGTTTAGAAACAATTGATGTTTGCTGCTTAGATCCATTATTTAGTAGGGGTTATAAAATGGCAGTATTTTACTTCTATCATTTCTAATGCAATGTTAGCTTTAATTTTTCAGTAAAAAGTTTTCTTATATCAACTGTTTGGCTACCATGAGGTATAGTTCATAAACAACAAGCAGGATAAATGCTTGCTTTTTGCAGTTAATTAGCCAGTTTGGAGGACAATGAATTAGTTCTTTAGCAAATTCAAAAGTTAAGACTTCCAGTTTCTAGTCTGGCCTATAAGAAGTTTGGAAGTTGTGACTCCATCCTAACAAAGAGTTAAAATTTGAATAAATTGAAAAATCAACATCTCTTCTTAGGTCCTTAAGAGAAATGAGGTGACAGGGCTAACGGCTCCTCCTAAAATTGGAGAGACAGACAAGTGAATACAGAGAATCACAATTTATCGGAGCAAAAACCTCTTTGGGAAGCAATGCTGTGTACAGGAAAACCTGAACTGTAACTGACAAATTCTGGATGCTCAGTGTGGACAATCTGACAGTTAAAAACTCCAGGAGGAGCCAGTTATTGAGAGGACTCCATGCTGTTGTGACTTTTACTTCCCAGACCTCTACCAGGTTCTCACAATGAATATTGGAGAAAAATCTCATGCTCCAGTGGGGGGAGGGGAAAAGGAACCATTTTGATATATGCCAAAGCATTCTGTCCTTAATAAAGCCTGCTCTCAGGAGAAACTTTTTACCCTTAACCTGACTAATCTGGGGGAAGGGAAATTCATAACTCCTACTCACTCTGAGTGGGGCATGGGCTAGTCAGCTGAGTAGCACATGTGAAGTACATAGCCAGAGAGGCACAGACTCAGTAGAAGACTGAGTTATACCCTAACCGTAGGTTATAAAATGCTTCCTCTTTTCTGACAGCTTATTAGTAGAGGCCTATTTAATCAGTGTCTTTTACCTGGTACATCCTGTTATATCCTGCCTAGCAATCAAGAAAAAGTAACAACGGATAGCAAAAGGCAAAAATACACAACTGGAAGACACGGAGCAAGCATCAGACCCAGACACAGTAGAGGTGTTAGAATGATCAGACTAGGAATTTAAAACAACTATGTATAATATGCTAAGGGCTCTAATGGATAAAGTAAAAAGCATGAAAGAACAGATGGGTAATGTAAGCACAAAGATGGAAATCCTAAGAAACAAAAGGCATTCTAGCACTCTCTAGCATTCTAGACAGCAAAGATAGTGTAACAGAAATGAAGAATGACTTTGATGAGCTTAATAAGAGATTGGACACAATTAAGCAAAGAATCTCTGAAGCTGAGACTATATCATTTGAAGTCTACAAAACTGAAAAGCAGAGAATAAGGACTGAAAAAAAAATGGAACAGAATAACCAAGAACTGTGGGGTAACTAAAAAAGGTGTAGCATATATATAATGGGAATACCTGAAAGAGAGAAAAGAGAGAAAGAAACAGAAAAGATTTTTGAAATGATAATGACTGCAAATTTCCCTAAGTTAATGTCAGAGAGCAAAGAGCAGATCCAGGAAGCTCAGAGAACACCAAGCAGAATAAATGGCCAAAAAACTACACATAGGCATATCAATTTCAAACTACAGATAACCAAAGGAAAAAAAAGAAAAGAAGCCTGAATAAAAAAGCACCTTACCTATAGAAGATCAAATATAGGAATTATATCTGACTTCTCAAAAGTAAGTAGGCAAGAAGGAAATGGAATGAAATATTTAGATGTTGAGAGAAAAAACCCCCACAATCCTAGAATTCTATACCCTGTAAATTATCCTTCAAAAGTGAAATAAAGCATTTCTTAAACAAACAAAAATTGAAGAAACTTGTAGCCAGTGGATTGAGAAGGAAAATGAAAAAGTTCAGAAACTCAGGTGTACATAAAGAAAAAAGAGCATTAGGGAAAGAATGTGAAGATAAATAAAAACTTATTTTTCTCATTCTTGATCTAACATGTAATAGTTTATTGGAAATAATAATAGCAACAATATTCAATTATGTATGGTCATATATCTTGGGTGTGTACATCTGTGTACATACATATGTAAGTTTATGTTGCTTATATATAAGTGAAATGAAAGACATTAATGATACACAGGATAGAAAGGAGGTATTAGGATTATTTTTTTATTGTAAGGTGCTCATACTACCTGTGAAGTGCTATAGGGTTCTTTGAAAAGAGGCTTTCATTAGTTTTAAACATATATTGCAAACTCCAGGGAACCTACAAAAAAAAAAAAGCTAAAAAAAGAAGTATAACTGGGGGTGCCTGGGTGACTCAGTTGGTTAAACCTCTGCCTTCGGCCTGGTTCATGATCTCGGTCCTGGGATCGAGCCCCACATTGGGCTTTCTGCTCAGCAGGGAACCTGCTTCTCCCTCTCTCTCTGCCTGCTGCTGCTCTGCCTATTTGTGATCTCTCTCTCTCTCTGTCAAATAAATAAATAAAATCTTTTAAAAAAAAGTATAACTGACATACTAGAAATGAGAGAGAATAGAATTGTATAAAATATCAAAACCACAGAAAAAATGGTGGAAGACAAAAATAGGAACAATTATAAGGGTACCAAATAGGAAACTAACAAATATGATTGCCATTAATCCAAGTATTTAAATAAGTTCTTTGATGCTTAGTGGTCTAAATGAGCCGATTAAAGGACAGAGATTGTTGAAGTGGATTTAGAAACAAGACCCAAATATATGTTGTCTACAAGAAACCCATTTTAAATATTAAGATGTATATAGATTGATAGTAAGTGGATGGAGAAAGATATTCTATGCTAACCCTAATTAAAAAAAAGTATATTAATGTTAGAGCAGTCTTCAAAGCAAGGAAACTTATTGGTGATAAAGAGGAGGATTACATAATGATAAAGGGGTTAGATCTCCAAGAAGACATAACAGTCCCTAACAACAGTGCCCAACAACATAATGTCAAAATACTGATGGAGCTGCAAAAACTGATAGAATTGCGAGGAGAAATAGATGAATACTCCATTATAGTCGGAGACTTCAACACCGCTCATCAGAAATGAATAGAACCAGCAGGCAGAAAAACAGTAAGGACATAGATGAACTTAATGATACCATTAATCAATTAGATACAGTGAACATCTACAGACTGTTTCATTGAATAACAGCAGAATAAACATTCTTCTGAAGCTTACATGGGAGATTGAACAGATACATTACATTCTTGACCATAAATCATACCTTAATAAATTTAGAAGAAGAGAAGTCATCCAGTGTCTGTTCTGAGACCACAGTGGAATTAAACTAGGAATCAGTAATAGAAAGATAGCTGTATCATAGTGTACTTCTATTTTCAACTTTTTGAGAAACCTCCTTACTGTTTTTTAGAGTAGCTGTACCAATTTGCATTCCAACCAGCAGTGTAAGAAGGTTCCTCTTCTCTGCATCCTTGCCAGCACCTGTTGTTTCCTGTGTTAATTTTAGCAAATTTGATGGTGGAGGTGATATCTCATTATAGTTTTGGTTTGCATTTCCCTGTTAATGAGTGATGTTGAGCATCTTTTCATATATCTATTGGCCATCTAGATGTCTTCTTTGGGAAAGATTGAACAAAATACTTCTAAATGGCACAAGGATCAAAGAAGAAATCTCAAGAGAAATTAAAACATATTTTGAACTAAATGAAAATGAAAATAAAACTTATCGAAATTTGTAGGTTGCAAAAGCAGTGCTTAGATGGAAATTTATACTATTGAATATATGCTAGGAAAGAAAAAAGATCTAAAATCAATCTTCTAAACTTCTACTTTAGGGCATTAGAAAAAAAAGAAAGAGCAAATTGAATCCAAAATAAGCAGAAGAAAAGACATAATACAAATTAGGGTGGAAATCAGTGAAAGTGAAAACATAAAATCAATAGAAAAGTCAACAAAACAAAAAGCTGGTTTCTTGAAAAGATCAATAATATCAGTAAGTTTGTAGCCAGGTTAAGTAATAAAAACAACATGGGCACAAATTACTAATAATAGGATTGAAAGAGGGGACATCAATAGTCCATATTAAAAGGGCAATTAAGGAATACTGTAAGCAACTCTATGCCCACAAGTTTGGTTATGTACAAGAAATTTGGCAATTCTCTGGAAGACACAGTCTGCTAAAAGCTCACACAAGAAGAAATAGCTGTTCGAATAGGTATATATCTATTGAAGTCATTGAATCAATAATTAATAACCTTTCAAAACCAAAAGCACCATGCTCAGATAGTGAATTCTTTCAAATATTTAAGGAAATAATCATACCAATTCTCTATGAACTCTTTCAGAAAAAGAAACTGAGGGATACTTCATAACTAATCCAAGAGATCTCCATTACCATACCAAAAACATTAGAAGATAAAACTACAGACCAATATCTCTCATGAACATAGATGCAAAAATCCTTAACAAACTATTAGAAAATCAAATCCAACAGTGTATAAAAATAATTGCATATCATGACCAGTGAGATTTATTTCAGGTATGCAAGGCTGGTACAACATTTGAAAATCAGTTAATGAAGTCCATCACATGAACAGATTAGAAAAAGAAAAATCACATGAGCATGCAAATAGATGTAGAAAAATCACTTGACAAAATTACAAAACCAGCACACATTCATGATAAAAACTCTCAGTAAACTAGGAAAAGAGGAAACCTTCCTCAACTTGATAAAGAATATCTACAAAAAACCTACAGCTAACATCATAAATAATGATAAGAAACTTGAAACCTTCTCAATAAGATCAGAAGGAAGTTAAAGATGTTTTCTCTTACCGTTGCTTGTTAACATCACACTGGAAGTCCAAGCTAATTCAGTAAGTTAAGAAAAGAAATGTGTACAGACTGGGAACAATGAAATAAAGCAGTCTTTATTCACAGATGATATGACTGTCTGAAGAAAATCCAAGTGAATCAACAAAAAAACTTGTAATTAATAAGTGATTATAGCAAGGTTACAGTATACAATGTTACTCTACAAAAGTCAGTCACTTTCTTGTACATCAACAATAAACAAGTGGAATATGCAATTAAAAACACAATACCGTTTTCATTAGCTCCTCCAAAAATGAAATACTTAGGTACATATATGCAACATATATACAAGATCTATAGGAGGAGAACAACTGAATTCCAAGGAGAGAAATTATAGAAGAAATAATTGGAGACATATTCCATGTTTGTTGATGAGAAGACTCAATATTGTCAAGATGTCAGTTGTTCCCAGCTTGCTCTTTAGATTTAACACAATCCCAATATTGACAGACTGATTCTAAAGTTTATATGAGAGGCAAAAGACCCAGACTTGTCAACAGAATATTGAATATGGAATATTATTTAGTACTCAGAGAAATTAGCTATCAAGCCATGAAAAGACCTGGAGGAAATTTACGTGCATATTACTAAGTGAAAGAAGCCAATCTGAAATGGGTACATACTACATGATTCTAACTATATGATATTCTGGAAAAGGCAAACTATAGAGACAATAAAAAGATCAGGGGTTTCCAGGAGTTAAGGGAGAGAGAGGAATGAATAGGTGCAGCCCAGAGGATTTTATGACAGGTGAACTACTTTATATGATACTATAATTATAGATATATGTTGTTATATATTTGTGCAAATCCATAGAATATATACCAGGAATGAAACCTAATTTGGATTTTGGGTGATAATGATGTGTCATTGTAGGGTCATCTGTTGTAAAAAATGTACCACTCTAGTAGGGGATGACTGTGCATCGGTACATACAGAAGGCATATGGGAAATCTCTGTTATTTTCTGTTCAATTTTATTGTGAAACTAAATCTGCTCTAAAAAATAAAGTCCAGTATACAAAGTTAATTATTGAGTTTTCTTTTATTTTGAAGATTTATTTATTTATTTGAGAGAGAGAGAGAAAGAGCGGAGGGAGGGGCAAAGGGAGAGAGAGAGAATCCTCAAGCAGACTCTGCAGAATGTGGAGCCTGTCACAGGGCTTGCTCCTAGGACCCTGAGCTCATGACCTGAGCTGAAACCAAGAGTCGGCCGCCCAACCAACTGAGCCAGCCAGGTGCCCCTTGAGTTTTCTTTTTCTTAAAGGAATGGTTTAGACTCATTTATATATGTATCATAGCTATCAATATTTTTGTGGCTTTTTGGATATTGTTGTCCTCCGGTCCATCAAGAACAATGGTGATGCAAAGTTCATTAAAAGTGGATTCTGGAATATTCTTCCAAGTTGCTTATGCCCTTTTTGCAAGTTTTTGATGTTGCTGATATCTTAGTTTTCTCAAAGGTATATTAGAAGTTTTTCAGATACCATCTAAGACCCTTATTTTTTCCTTAAATGCTGTTTAAGTGGGCTTTTGACTATAGAATCAAGGACTTTTATTTGCTTAGTCTTTCCAAAGAAATAAAAAATACTCATATTAGAAGTGGTAAATTAGAACAAGTCCAAGTTACTCTGTATAATTAATATAAATATTTAAATTAGCTTTTTTATTAGAGAAAATATTTCTATATACAGCATCTTAATCTATTGGTCTTTAAAGTTTATATGATGACAGCAGTATTTCTTGACTTGCTTTTCTAAGAAATGTTATTCTTTTTTCATATGCTGTTGAATTTATTATTGATTTCTAAATCAATTTTTAATATATTGTCTATAATACATATTTTGGAGCAACTCTGTTCTATAAGCAATAAAATATATATCAGTTAGTACTTCTGGATTTAAGTTTTTGACCATAAAATTTGTTCTTTATTGTTCTTTTTGACAGGTTACAAAGACAGAATTAGAGAAATTAAAATCCAGCTATAGACAGTTAATAAAAGAAATGAATTCTGCCAAAGAGAAATATAAAGAAGCTTTAGCTAAAGGTATGGAAAAGTTATGAAAAATTATTTATTTTAATGATTTTTATTCTTATCATTTGAAGATTGTCTTAATGAGTAGCAGATTGATTCCACTTAGGCCAATTCACATTTTAAAAATATCAAAATATGCCAAAATAGACTAATTGTCAAACTATTTAATAATTCTTTTTATTTTTTTGTTTTTTTAAATGATATATTTTTGAGTAGTTCATGCTAAATGAAATTACATAGCACTTGTAGTAGAATGCAAAGAATGTTTAAAATTTTTTCTCCAGCATCAGATTTACTTATTTAATTACTGAATACTAAATAAGAAAAATAAGGTTGTATTTGTTTAGATACCTTTTTTAGTCCTCTTTTTACCTGTGGTATTTAAAAGCCATTAAAAGACAAGATTATTTTATGGCATTATTTTGCTTTCATAGCTTAATTTTATGTGCCTATATTGTTCTAACATTTTCATAAGAACCTTTGGAAATAAATAGAAAGAGAAACATTATTTTTATTTTAAACAAGAGTTTATGGTTATGAGTCTTTAAATGTGAGTAAACAGTCTTCATATTTAAATTTTTTTAAATTCTGAAAGTTGGAGGGTTGTTTTTTTTTTTTTTTAATTCTTCCTGTCTAAATATAAGCTTTATTAGCAGCTCTGTCTTCTTTTTCTCAACATATTTTCTCTTGGTCTTTTACTTGTGTATATATTCTTGTTTTGCTGAGGTAAATCAAATAAATAGCTCTACATTTGAATATATCTTGCACAATGAAAATACCATGTTTTTGTTGTTAATCCCAGTAGACTAAAAGAGATACTGATGTAGATGGATTTCTTCCTCCTTCCGTTTCTTACTTCTTTCCTTTTTCTTCAATCTCTTCCTCCTCTGGCTGCTCTCTGTCCTTCCCCTTTCTCTTGCTTTCTCTCTGCTCCCCATTTTCCTACCAACACAACATTTACTTTGTTTCTGTCTGTTCCTGTCCCCACCCCTCACACATTTACCTCATGTTTTTGTTTTTTGCAGTGTTTCTGCTACCTTTTTAGGGAAGATGAAGCTCTGTTTAAAGTTTTCTTATTTCTGCTTACTTATTTGTCATGTACCTCAATCAGTATTTTGAGATCATCATCTCTTTATTAATATAAACATATCTTTTAAAATACATTTGTAATTCAGTTTATCTTAAACTATTTAAAAACTTAAATTATTTTAAAAAATCATTAAAAAATGGCATTGTGTAAAGATCATATACATACTTCGGAGTCAGATAGTATTGGATATAAATTCCAACACTGTGATTATTTCATAGATTTTCAAATTTCATATATTTAATTATTATTCTTTGATTATTTTAAAAGATCTCTAGATAATCAAGAAATATTTATTGAACATTTGCTGTCTATAAGTTATTGAAATTCAAACATTATTTCCTAGGCATTCAAGGAGCTTACCCATTTCTAGTTGATATTCTAATTTCTGAACAAGTCTTACCCTCTTTCAAAATTCAGTTTATGTGCAAGGGATCCCTTGCTAAATCAAGAGTAGTTTAGAAGTAGTTTTGTACGTTAAGCATTACTACTCAATCTGTCAAAATAGTTAATTTTATAAGGTCTGTTACTTAATGCATGGCTAGCATTCTCAAATTAGTGCCCTATATTAAAAATATCTATATTGGGGCACCTGGGTGGCTCATTGGGTTAAAGCCTCTGCCTTCGGCTTGGGTCATGATCCCAGAGTCCTGGGATCAAGCCCCGCATCAGGCTCTCTGCCCAGCTGGGAGCCTGCTTCCTCCTCTCTCTGCTTGCCTCTCTGCCTACTTGTGATCTCTGTCTGTCAAATAAAAAAACAAATCTTAAAAAAAATATATCTATATTTAAATTCACTCAGAGCAAGTGATGGATTAATCCAACTGTATTATAATTCAGCTGTGCTAAGTATTTCACACTAGGTTTGTATCTGTTGGAGAATGATTATTTAAAAAAAAGATATAATTACTCCCTAGTCTTTGATATTCGTTTTTTTTTGTTTGTTTGTTTTTGTTTTTTAAAGATTTTATTTATTTATTTGACAGAAATCACAAGTAGGCAGAGAGGCAGGCAGAGAGAGAGGAGGAAGCAGGCTCCCCATTGAGTAGAGAGCCCGATGTGGGGCTCAGTCCTAGGACCCTGAGAGCGTGACCCGAGCTGAAGGCAGAGGCTGAACCCACTGAGCCACCCAGGCACCCCTGATATTCGGTTTTTTAATGATTAGTTTATTTTGGTTGAAAAAATGAAATTTAATTATGATGTCATAATAAAATTTTTAAATAGTTCTTCTGTGTAGGACTTATATTATCAAATATTTTTTACAGATAATAGTTCTTTATTTTTTTTTAAATTACTTTTAATGTAGATAAAATGCCATTTAGTGTATTAATAGTAGGAAGGCAACTAGATTTGAAGATTATAGTTTTAATTGGTCCCAAGAAGTGTTATTATTTGGCTGAATGTCATGAAATTAAAATATGTGAATTTATTTACATTTCTCCTTCTAAAGGTATTAGTGATAATATTTTCCAATTTTCAAAAATTTGATTGTTGTCATTAAATCAATGTATAACCTATAGAATATATATATATAACCTATAGAATATATATAACCTATGTTATGCCCCAATAACGGGTCCATGATTAAAGGAGCGAGACTGATACAAAGCGAAGGTCAAGCAAAGCTTTATTTCGCGCCAAGCATCAAGAATCTAACCGAACGTTCGGGGCCGCACCTCTTGCAAGAGAGGGCGACCCTTCTCTGTTTCAGTCTAGCTTTTAGGGGTAAAGGCCATGCGATTGGGCCTGGCCACGCACAGGTGACCAATGAGATTGTAACACACACAGGAAACTCCACAGTGATGCTAGGTGACCAATTGAATTATAATTTACCCTAGTAGACATTTGAATCAGCCTATTACATCTTGATTAGGATTGGCGCCAAAAGGGTTCCCAAAGGGCGGGGGCCCATACTCCTTGGTAGCTAGGGAGACAGTATGCAACCCCCTACTGATCGGATGTCTCCACCTGGCCTGACCCACCTTTGTATCTGGGCATTGTTACCTGGAGCTGGTTTCCAGGACCCGCCTTTAAGTGAATCCCCTGGGGGAAGGGGAGCAAGGACAGTTCAAGGGCTAAACAACAAGGTTTTGTTTAACCTCAATCAAAGCCTCTTGACAAAATATAAACATAAAATAGGTCCTTACACCTATAGAATATATATAACCTATAGAATACACATTTTTAAAATAAGTTCTTATATGATTGTGTTTGATACATGACATGTAAATTTATCTTTTTATAATCAGAACTATCTTTATGCTCATGTTTATGTGAAAAAGTACAGAATTATATTTTTGAACACTTTGTTTCTGTTATCAAACTACTTTTTATGTTTAACATGGAAATTTTCTTCTGTGAAGTTATTTACTCTTTACAAGGATGGCAAAATTTCCAACATTTGCAGACTTTATGTCAGAACCTTAGTTCATTTGTATAGGCCAGACCAGGGCAGTTCTGGAATGGTCTCTAGGAACTGCTGGGCACCAACAATGAATACCCTGGCTGTGGTTCTAGCCACGGAAGATATTAGGAGGTCTTAAGACCCCAGTCTGACATATAGCTTCCAGTTAGAGAAGATGAGGCTTTAGGGAAGATAAGGCTTTGGGGGAAACAAGGCCTGAAATAATTCCTATAGTAAGGCTTGAATTCTGGATTTGAGAATGAATTCAGAGTTAAGTGTTCAGTTACTGCAACTGGAGGTTTAGCACTTAGAGTTGATGAGAAGGAAGGCAGTGTTAATGCTTAAATTCCAAATTCCTGACCCCTGCTGTTTGGCTTACACAAAGGAACATTAGTTTATATTGTCTAATGTCAAATATAACACTCATTTGCCACATAAATGTAGCACTTTAATTAATTTCTTTGTAATATACCTTAAGTATTAAACTTTTTTTGCTCTGTGCTGTGCTGAGAAAGAAAATATTTGTCTTAAATTGACTTGGACTAATTTGAACATTAGTCTGTTGATTATTATTTATAACATGTAAACTGAGAACAACCAAAATAATTTTAGTCTACTGAGCTGAAGTCAATTATTCAGAATGTTTCTTGATAGCAGCACAGAATAATGAGTTCCTGAATACAAAATATACAGGTTTTACTTTTCTATTGCAGATTAAGTTCTGAGTACTTTAAGTTGAGCAACCGTTTAGGTTTAGCCATAAAAAAATTCTGTGAATCTACAAAGCAAAGGTTTTGACATAATGCCTGTCAGTGTTGGCAAAATTTTCTGTCACATTTATCCATATAAAAGGTAAATGAGGGGCACCTGGGTGGCTCAGTTAAGCTCCTGCCTTTGGCTCAGGTCATGATCCCAGGGTCCTGGAATCAAGCCACATATTGTCTCCCTGCTGAGAGGGAAACCTGCTTCTCCCTCTCCCACTCCCACTTGCCCTGCTTGTGTTCCCTCTCTCTGTCAAATAAATAAACAAAATATTTTAAAAAGCTTAAAAGCAAAAAGTAAATGACTTCCCAAAAGAACTCCTATAGGATCATATTGTCTATGAATAAAGAAAGTTTGACTTTCTCTTTCCTATCTTGATAGCTTTTTCTTTTTCCTGCCTGACTGCCCTAGCTAGAGCCTCCAGTATAATGTTGAATAGAGGTAGAAAGAGCAAAGCTATTGGTCTTTTTCCTTGAATGTAGGGGAAAAGTAAAAAATAAGTATTAAATTAGCTATAGTTTCAAAGTTTTTATCAGGTTGAAGTTCCTTTCTATTCCTGCTTCAGAGTAGATGCTGGATTTTGTCAAAAGCTTTCTTAGTATCTATGGAGATAAATATTTCTTTTTCTTTTTGTTTGGTAGGAATTGTTTTGAATTGATTTGATTTTCAAATATTACACCTGATCTCACATTTTTAGGATAAAGTCCTTGGTATGATGCACTATCATTTTTAAAATATTTTTGAATATGGTTGGCTGTTTTTTTTTCCATAATTTTTATCTATATCTTTGTTTCTTGTATTTTTGTCTCATTTTATTATAAAGCTAATGCTATTCTGCGAATGGTTACTTCCTATTCAACTTTTGAGAAAGATTTGTGTTCAATTGGGTTCAATTGGTAGTATTTCTTAAATATTGGTAGAATTCACTTGTGAAGCCATCTGGGTCTGCTTGTTTTTATTTTTCACTTTTTGGCAAAGATTTTTGAACTACCAATTCTTTGGATTAATGTAGACTCTTTAGTTTATCTGTTTCTTTTTGAGTTTTAATAGGTTGTATCCTTCAAAGAAATGTCCATTTCACTTAAGTTGTTGGATTTATTGCTATCAAATTGTTCATATTTCTTTATTGACCTTTTTAATTTAGAATATGTGGTGACTTCTTTCCCGTTCTTGACACTGGTATTTTATGTTTCCCATTCTTGATACTGGTATTTTATGTCTTGATACTGGTATTTTATGATACTGGTATTCCTAATCATTCTGGATAGAGGTTTATCAATTTTACTTTCTCAAAGATCAGCTTTTGGTTTTATTGGTTTTTTTTTCCCCCTATTTTTCTGCTTTCTGTTTAATTGACTCATGCTCTAATATTTATTTAATTTCTTTCCTTCTGCTTGTTTTGGGCTTAGTTTGCACCATTTAAAAAATTTTTAAATGGGGCGCCTGGGTGGCTCAGTGGGTTAAAGCCTCTGCCTTCAGCTCAGGTCATGATCCCAGGGTCCTGGGATAGAGCCCTGTGTTGGGCTCTCTGCTCAGCAGGGAGCCTGCTTCCTCCTCTCTCTCTGCCTGCTTCTCTGCCTACTTGTGATCTCTGTCTGTCAAAAAAAAAAAAAAATCTTAAAAAAACCTTTTTTTTAAATGTTCTTAATGTGGAAGTTAAGATCATTGATTTGAGAGCTGTCTTTTTCTAAAGGCATTTTGTGCTGTAATTTCCCTAAGTACTATTTTAGCAACATTCCAGAAATTTTCATACACCATTTTCATTTCATTCAATTAAAAATACTTTCTAATTTCCCTTTTCTTTTTTTTTCTTTGCTCTATAGGTTATTTAAAAGTGTTTGGGTTAGTTTTCGAAACATTTGGCATTTTTCTAGAGATGTTTAAATATTTTATTTTTAATTTAATTCCATTTGGATCTGAGGATTTTTTTTATGACATCATTTTTTATGACTTCATTTCTTTAAATACCACAGTATGGTCTGTTTTGATAAATGCTTCATAACTACTTGATAAGAATGTGTATTCTGCTGCTGTTGGTTAGAGTGGTCTATACTGTCAGCTTGGTCCAGTAGACTAATTGTATTTTTTGATATTTTTATGTTCTTATTGATTTTCTGTCTATTTGTTATATTAATGATTGAGAGAGGGCAAATGAAATCTCCCACTGTAATTGTGAATTAGTCTATTTCTTCTTGTAGTTGTCAATTTTTTGCTTCATGTATTTTGAAAATCTGTTACTAGGTAAATAAGTAGTTATGATTACTATATCCCTTGATGAATTGACCCCTTTATCATTATGAAATGATCTTTATTATCCCTGGTAGTATTCTTTGCTGTGTTATCTATTCTACCTGATATTAATATAGCCACGACTATACATTACTTTGATTAGTGTTTACGTGTTATATCTTTTTTTCATTCTTTAATTTGTTTCAGTCTTTATTTTTGAGTTACATGCCTTATAAGCACCATATAGTAAGGTTGTGCTTTTTTGTCTTGTTAATCTCTACATTTTAATGGGGATGATGAGACTATATTTAATACGACTTTTGGTAATGTTAGGTTTAAATCTGTCATCTTGCAGTTTGTTTTCTCTTTGTTCCACTTATTCTTTATTCTCCTTTTCATTTTATCTGCCTTCTTTTGGATGAATTGAAATATTTTCTTAAGGTACCATTTTATCCTTTTTGTTGTCTTATTACCTATAACTTTTTATTTTGTTATGTTATCTTTAATAGTATATCTTCAGGTGCTATAATGCTTTGCTTTTGACATGGGACTCTTACAATGGTATAGCCTTCTGGTCTGTTTGCTGTTGTTGTAATATATATTACTTTTGCATATTTTGTAAAGTCCACCCTACCTGGTTAATATTTTTGTATTTATTTGGTCAGTTATTTTTAAAATTACAACAGAACAGCTCATATATTTATCTATGTAGCTATCTTTTCTAGCATTCTGTATTCCATCTGGTATCATTTTACTTATGCCTGAAAAACTTATTTTAATGTTTCTTGTAATATAAATCTGTAGTAATAAATTCTTTCAGTTTTTGCCTGCTTGATAAAGTTCTATTTCCCCTTTGTTTTTGAAATATATCTTTGTTGGGTATAGAATTCTATTTTGGCATTTTATTTCCTTTTCAGATCTTTAAGGAATTTGTTCATGATGTATATTGCTGTAGTTTTTTTTTTTTTCTCTCTTTGTTTGTGGTTTTTGAGCCACTTGTATCTGAGAATTTATAGTTTTCATCAAATTTGGAAAACTTTTATCACTATTTCTTCATGTATATTTTCTGTCTTCCCATCTCTGTTCTCTCTGTTAGAGACTCCTGTTACGCATATACTAGGTTGCCTGTAGTTGTCTTACAGCCTATTGATATTCTTCATTATTTTTCCCTGTCTTTTTTTCTCTTTCTCTCTCTAACATTTATTTATTTTAAAAGAAGAGAGAGAGAAAGAGTGGGAGTGCAGAGTGCAGGGGGTGGGGCAACGGAAAACCGCGTGGAGGGATGGGGGGGAGTGGAGATAGAATCTCAAACAGACTCCCTGCACAGCCGGGAGCCAGAGGCAGAGCTCCATCCCAGGACCCTGAGATCATGATTTGAGTCAAAATCAAGAGTCAGACTTTTAACCAACTGAGCCACCCACGCATCCCTCTTTGTGTTTCATTTTGATTAGTTTCTATGGCTATGTTTATAAATTTACTAATCTTCCTTTCTACAATGCCTAATCTGCCTTTAATCCCATGCAACATAGTTTTCATTTCAGGCATTGCGTATTATGCCTAAATAATTGTGATTTGGGTTTTTTTCTTAAAAGGTATCTACTTAACATTTTAACGTAAGTTTAGATTCTTAGTGGACTTCATTATTTTTCTTCATTTTTTCTAAGAGTTTTATGAGTTTATTCATTCCCAGATTTTTTTATTTCACTATAATCTTCCACTTGTTTGTATTATAAAAAATACACATAACCTTTACTTGTATACCTACATGCAGTCCCTTTGTTCATATGGCACGTAGCATTTTTTTCCATAGTTAAAAATATTTTTAAGGGTAAATGTAATGTATGGTAATTTTATAAAAGGTAAGCAATACCATATTGAACCTTATGGTATTGAATTAAGTGAATTTAAATACAGTTTTGTTTTGCAGTTTTATAGTTTGCTTGAAGATGTACTGAACTAACAGAAAAGATGTTCAAAATAACTCTTATGGTTATGTATTGTTATATAGCCTATTTAATTGATTCTGTGTGGCTAGAATTATGCTAGGGTTTTATATTTACCAAGCCGCAAAATACCCACAATAACATTTGTGGGGGTTTCTCATATATGAGTGGAAGTCTGAATGCTTTTGCTTTATCATACATCATATTCAGAAAAAAGAAGATAGGATGAGCTATTCCGCATTACACATGCCCATAACAGTCAGTCTAGCAAAGTTTAAAAGGAGCTCTCTTCACCCACTTTTATAACAAGAGTAGGGAAACAAACTCTCCTTCAAATTTTCTTTCTTTATGGGAAACAAAACAGAGTGCTAAGAGATTTGTAAACTCCCTGATTATTTACAGCCCTCACTTATCCTATGCAGACAGAATAAGAGGATACCTACTGCTAGAACTGTGGGGAGCTAGCTACAAGTCTCATTCAAAAGTAAATTTTTCTGTAATTGGGAAGTAGATTTTCTTAAATTGCCTCTTCATGCATTATGAATAGTTCTGTGGTATTTTATAGCCAATTAAAATTGATTAGATCCATTGAGTTATCTCTGTAGAGTACTTTAATTATGAAAACCAGTTTGAAATGAGTCCAGATTTGAGACAGATGGTTAAATTTATGTTTAAATAAATCCAAATTTAAAAAAATGAGCAAAACTTTTTAAAGCCTCTTTAGTTGATTTTCTCATTTTTAGTCCAACAAGAATGGCAGCTGGCCTTCCTGTTCAATAATCTCTAAATCTTGGAGACTTCCAAAAAAATTAGAATCTTATATGCATGATATATGGAGGTCCTCTAGACAAATATTCTGAAATTCAAATTTATTTCTCAGTTCAACCTAAGGAAAGAAATCCATTTTGGATATAGAACTTGCTAAAGACCAAAGCTGAGTTCAAGCTGTTGTTTGTTGATCATCACTTCTATTGATGTGGCTTGAAAGTGAGAGGTTTTCTTTTTTTTTTTTTTGGACTTACTTATTAATACATGATATATCAGCAGCTCACTTATGGCATGAATGCTTTTCACTGCATGGAGCTTAATACAATAGGAAGTTTACAAGGTCATAGAGACTAATGACATTCTTCATTGTTAATCTAATTTGCATTGGGTTAAAGTTGCAGAAATTGGAGTGACAGTTATAATATTCTCATTAGATGCTGAAATATTATGTGGGATGAGATACGCTACATGATTCATTTATTTTCTGCAGATAACTTCCTAGAATTAAAACAAAATTAAAGCACAATAATTTGATTTGTTCCTATTTTTCATAGTTTTATTGAATAAACAAAGCTAAGTTTCACATACAAAGAGATTAAGAAAAATGATATCCTTTTGGCTGATTTTCCTCTATATTTTATAGGTGAGCTCCTTAACAATATTAGTTTTGGACTTGATTACTAGAAAGATGATATAAACAGATGCAGAAGGTAAAATTGTAATCTTTCTATAACTTTTAACTTTGTAAAAATTTTTATTTAAGCTTAAATTTATTTTTTAATAGTAAGAACTATATCAATTTATGTATTTTCTTTCGATGTGCCAGGCACTGTTATTTGTGCTAGAAATATTGTAGATAACAAACCATACAAAAATTCCTTCTTCTCTATGGCTTACATTTTAGAGAAGATAGCTAATTGATACACGTAAGTGAAATGTATAATACATTAGATGGTGGTATGTACCATGGAGAAAAATGAAACATGGTAGGTGGATAGGTTCTTGGGAGGATGATCAGGTCAGGCTTCATGGAGAAAGAGACATATAAATGAAGAGTGAAGGAAGTGAGGAAGGGAAGTGAAGAAGGGAAGAGTAGAACAGGTAGAGGGAATAGTCAAAGCAAACTCATTGGGATGGGATCATGTCTGGCATATTTGAGGAGTGGTACAAATACTTGTGTGGCTGTAAATGGGGGACTGATAAAGAAAAGACAAAGATATGGGATGAAATCAGAGAGGGAGAGTCATGGTGAGAAGCAAGTGAGGCCCAGATTTTGTAGGATTTTGGTCATCTTTTGAAAACACTTTGGCTTTTACTCTGTCATAAAATGGGAAGCCATGGTGGGTTTTGAGCAGAAGAGTGATATGAACTAATTAACATTTTAATGGGATAATTCTGACAGCCTTGTTGAGACTAGGAGGGGTGTAGGGAGGATGGAAGTAAGGAGATTACTTCCAGGCTATTGAAGTAATCCAGTCAAGGGCTCATGCTTGCCTGCACCTGGGGTGGTAGTAACAGAGGTGGTGAGAAGTGATCAGTTTCTGGATATACAGTTGATTCTTGTTATTTACAATAGTTATGTTCTGTGAAATTACTCTGAACACTAAATTAGTGTTAGCTAAGTACTGAATCATTGCCCCTACTAGGTATAACATAAGGGGTTATGTTCCTATAAGCAAGGTCACAACATTTTTTTTTAAAAGATTTTATTTATTTGACAGACAGAGATTACAAGTAGGCAGAGAGGCAGGCAGAGAGAGAGAGAGAGAGGAGGAAGCAGGCTCCCTGCTGAGCAGAGAGCCTGATGCGGGCTCGATCCCAGGACCTTGGGATCATGACCTGAGCCAAAGGCAGAGGCTTGAACCCACTGAGCCACCCAGGCGCCCCGAGGTCACAGCATTTTTGATGACTGATCCAATTTATCATCCTGTTTATGTGTGTATCTTTTTAAAGACATATTCTTTAATATATTCTTTTTTTTTTTTTAAAGATTTTATTTATTTTGACAGAGATCACAAGTAAGCAGAGAGGCAGGCAGAGAGAGAGTGGAAGGGAAGCAGGCTCCCTGCTGAGCAGAGAGCCCGACGCGGGGCTTGATCCCAGGACCCTGAGATCATGACCTGAGCCGAAGGCAGAGGCTTTAACCCACTGAGCCACCCAGGCGCCCCTCTTTAATATATTCTTTAATATATGTTGTTGATTCATTAATACTGAACTCAAAGCCAGCAGTGTTACACATATTTTCTCTATAAAGCACGTTATAGCCTTCTTTTTAAAAAATTAACATAGGGGCACCTGGGTGGCTCAGTGGGTTAAAGCCTCCGCCTTCAGCTCTGGTCATGATCCCAGGGTCCTGGGATCGAGCCCCACATCGGGCTCTCTGCTCCGCGGGAAGCCTGCTTTCTCCTCTCTCTCTGCCTGCTTGTGATCTCTGTCTGTCAAATAAATAAATAAAATCTTTAAAAAAATATCTATAAAAATTAACATATAACGTATTATTTGCTTCAGGGGTATAGGTCTGTGAATCATCAACATTATAGCCTTCTTGATCATAAGAATACTAGACAATGCTTGAGCCCTATGTGTTGCCATTTTAGATAGCAAAATCATTAATTAAAAGCACAAGAAATGCAGGCAGTGTGGAACTAAATAGACTGCAGAATGGACAGCTTACAGCACGGGAGCTGAAACAAAAGGCAACCATAGCCTTGTTTGATGGGAACATGTGTATCAAAGGACTCCTTTATTGCTCTGTACATGTGCATATCTGCAATTGGCCTGGAAAGCACTGTGTGGGATTTGGGGATTTTGGGATTTGGGGGTCTTGAATTTTGGGATTACAAATAATTTTAGGTGGGAGGCAAATTCAGAAATATGGAATTCATGAATGTATATATTGAAAATCGATCCTAAAGGACTTGCTGATGAATGTGATGTAGTGTGTGAGAGAAAGAAGTCATGGATGATTTCAAGATTTTTGGCCTGAACAACTGGAAGGATGGTATTATTATTATTATTATTATTATGCTTTAGGATGGTATTATTTTTAACTAAGATGGAGAAGAACGTAGGCGTAGCAGATTTGGAGGTAAAGATCAGGAGTTTGGTTTTTAGATTCTTATTAGGTATCTAGGTGGAGATAACAAGTTTGTACTTGAATCTCTAGCTCTAGAGAATTCCTGGGAGAGGTCTGTAGTAAAAATATAAACTTGAATATTAGTTGGTTTTTAAAGCCATACTGGTAGATGGCATTACCAAAGGTGTTAGTTAAAATAGGAAAGAGAAGAGTCCTAAGACAAAGCCCAACATTAAGAAGTCAGGAAAATGAGGAGGAAATTGTAAAGAACACCAAGATAAAAGGAAAACCAAAAGAATGTGTTATTCTGGAAGTCAAATGGAGGAGGAAAGGATTTCAGGGAAGAACAAGAGATCAGTTAGGTTGAAGTAGTACTAGAACATAAGATGAGGACCAAGATTTGGATTTTGTGAAGTGTAGGTAATTGGTGACTTTGAAAAGAGCAGTTTCAATATTGTAGTAAAGGGAAGAGCCAAAATGGGATGGGTTTAAGAAAGAATGAGAGAAAAGAAACTGGAGATCACTGGTACAGACAAACCGTTTCAGTGGTTTTGCAGTAAAGGAAAGAAGAAAGAGGGAGGTAACTGAAAGTAGTCAGGGGAGCATTTTTTTATTTTTTTTATTTTTAAAGATTAAGAGCAACTACAGCTTTTTTGCTAATGAAAATGCTCTAGGAGAAAAGGAAAAACTGATGAGGCAGCTGAATGAAGGAAGAATGGCTGTAGCAATGTCCTTGAGTAGGTAAAGAGGTGATGAATCTAGTGCCCAAGTGAATGGATAGGTTTTAGTGAGGAGTGAGGGCAGGTTATTCATAGTAATAGTTCAAGAGAGAAGGCCAAGTATACAGCTTTGTTCAGATAAGAAGGTAGATATGCTGGTTAGGGTTTGTTGAAGTTTTCTTGAGATTACTCTTTTTAGTGGGATTCCTGGGCTCCCTCTTCTCACTTATGTGATTCCAAATTCAAAATCACAGATATAAACCGGTAAGTGTACATTGAAGACTTGGTCTTCTACCCATTACCTATTTTTTTCCTCCTGAGGCAACAAATGCTTTGTTTCTTCTAGGTGTAGTTTATGTATATCCTGTAGCTTTTAAGCCACTTAATTAAAGGTATTCACCAATTTATTATATAATCTTAGGCATTATAGTACATTACTCAGAGTTTGAGGTCACTTACTGGTGGGGTATTCATGCTAAATAAAAGGCAATCTCTACACTTCTTCCTCTATAATCATATATCCTCACATTATATCCTAACATTATTATAACTTTTTTTGTGAGCCTTTGTTTTAATTTTCTTGTCAACCATCTTTTAAGAAAGGACTGTCTATCCCTCACAGAACATACTTTAAAATTTTAAAGGATAAAAGCCCCTCATTTGCTGGAAATGTTGTTATTCCACACATTTGACTAGTCTTATAAAGTAGAATGATAGTTTTTTTGTTTGTTTGTTTATTTGTTTTTTCATTCTGGCTAGCTTTATGTATTAATATTGCTTCTAGTGGAATACCTGCTTCGAAACATAGATGTTGAAACCAAGTTTTCTTTTTTATTTTGGGAAGTATTTTGATATTTAAAGAAAAATCATTGAGACATTTCATCTGTAGACTAAATAACTCCAATTTTTTAGATTTAGAGAATATTCACATACTTTTGAATCTTGGTCAGATTTCCACAGCTTTTGATTTTTAACCTTTATTTTGACATTATTTCAGACTTATTGAAAGAATACTCATATACTCCTCTCTTATATTCCCCAAATATTAGTATTTTACCACATTTGCCTTATCTGTTCTTTCTCTGTATCTGAGAGAGAGAAATTGAAAATGGCTCCTCTGTCCTTTTGGTGTGTTCCTGTCATTCATTGAGCACTTATTTTCTCGCTCATATTATATTTTTCATGCTCTAAATCCTGCTCCATTTCTCTAAGGAACCATAGTTCTTTTTAATGTTTTTTTCCATTTAGTATTTAGAAACCATCATTTGGGCACTGCATGTGCTCATTGCTACTGGGGTGTCTTTATTCTAGGTCCCCTCAATGGACAGAGGTAAGAAATAAGCAAATGTATATACATACATGCACACAAGTATATCTGTTCCTAATTTCTATATCTGTTTATATATACTAAAACTGAAGAGTTTATATTGATACTTCTGGTTCTAGTCCAATGCCATGTGTTCATTCTGCATTTTCCTATTCATGTATTTGCAACTTCTTTCTCTGACAGTGGGAAATCTGGCTTCTGTTAGTTACAGTCTATTTACTTACTTGCTCAATCCTAAAATAACAGAAAATAATTTCAGAATTACTGACTCATGCCTCTGAAAAAAGAAACTACAATTCATAATTTCTTTAGAGCTCTTTTGTCTTTAGTTTTTCATTGTAATTAAATATTGTTTCTAATGTTACTTAGATTAATTCTTTTCTTCCCCACTCTTTTCAGTGTGATTATGTTATTCACTGGAAATGTAGGTTGGTTCCCTTGTTTTGTTGTATCCCATTTTAAATTGTTTTTTTCCTCTCTTATTGATTTTATCTGTTTCATTAATGGTTAAAAATTAATGGTTCCAAAAGTCAGAACTGCATAAAACTGTATACTTAGAGAATTCTATCTTCTTTAATTATTTCTTTCTTTCTTACACAAAAACTATCATACTATGATACTCCTTTTCATTTTGCTTTTCTATTTGATATTTTATCCTAAAAATCACAATACTTCAGTTTGTAGCTTTATTTCTCATTCTTTTTAACTTTTGCATAACACTTCATTGTAAGTTCATTCAAGTACTCTCTGTATATGGACTTACAGTTTTTTCTATTTTTTTCAGTTATATACATTTACTAGCATGAATAACCTGTGTGGGTTTTGTTTTGTTTTTAAATCATTAGAGGAATATCTTAAATGTAGATTCCTAGAAGTGTATGATTGCAGGTGTAAAAGATAAATGTTGTGTGTAGTTTATACCATCTATAAAGATTGTACCAATCTGCATTCCTATCAGAAATGTATAAGTGTATCTGTTTCTCCACACATTTGCCAAAACAGAGTGCCAATTTGCTAGGTGAAAAATAACATCTCTTAATTTTACTTGGCATTTCTTTTATTACGAGTGAGGGAGTTAGGTTGACTATTTTTATATGTTTAAAGTCAGTTTCAAAGTATTTTTTTGGGTGTGTGGATTGTCTTTTGCCCATTTTTTTTCAAGTTCTTAATCTTTTTTTCCCCTTAAATTTTTAGTGTACTGCAGTGAATATACCTGTATCTGTTCTTCATAGTAAATATATTTTCTACTAGTTTGTTAGTTGTCATTTGACTTGGTTTAATGTGTTTTCCTCCACTGACGAATGATGATACTCTAGCTACCGATATTACCATGAGAAATAAACTGTCCTTTGTCTCTGTCCCAGGAGGCTTGTGTCTTCTGCCCACCTCCACTGAAGTTGAGGCAGGCTAAATTGTTAGCTTGCACATAGAGTAAAATCTTATAACCTTTATGCTCTTGATAAAGACTGTTGTGTCCTTTTGTTTTTTAAAAAAAATATTTTAAAAACATATTATTTATTTAACAGAGAGAGATATATATCTCACACGTAGGCAGAGCAGCAGGCAGAGGGAGAGGGAGAAGCAGGCTTCCCACTGAGCAGTGAGTCTGACTTCGGCTCGTTCCCAGGATGATCTGAGCCGAAGGCAGATGCTTAACGGACTGAGCCATGCAGGTGTCCCTTATTTACCTATTTTGATTTTCATTTTTTTTTCCTGCAGAATTGTGTCCTCTCTTGCTTCTTTTTTAGTTCATAGTTTCCAAAGTTTCTTCATTTTAACCATTTCTCCCCCTGGCGTATTACCTTTCTAAGACTGTTTCCCTTGCCTTTCACATGTACTTTTAGTTCCCTTTCTTGCAGTCAGTGCTGTGATCTGCCATTATGCTTTTCCAGTATGTTTCACATGTGGAATGAGCTTTCTTCTTCTGATAATGTTTTTTGATCAGTCTTTAAGTACACTGCTAGCTTTTCTCTTTTTCTTTCTTTTTCTTCTTTTCTTTTTCAGAGCAGCCTTTGGTGCCCATGCAGGCTTGCAGTGGGAGAGTGAGAGATCTTTTGCAGAGATTTGGTGTTTTTTTTTCTACTCGTAGACAATTTAAAATTTGGACATTCTCTGCCTATTATGCTAAGGATGTGGGCTTATTTATTTTTCTTTTTGTTTTTTATTAAATTTTCAGGTGCTATGTTGGAAATTTAGAATTATGCTATTGCTTCATTACATCTACCCAGAACCTTCTCCTTCACAGCTTTGTTAGATTATGGAATATAGATTTGCACATGGTATATCGTTCAATTTGCAGGTTATTAAAAGGTTGTTGTCAGTTGAATCTAGCAATCAATCACTATATGCGAGGAAATCTATTGCACAGTTAGAGAGCTTACTCTGTAAAGGTATTTTGCTCAATTTTTAAATAAAATACCACTATAGGGATGCCTGGGTGACTCAGTTGGTTATGCGTCTGCCTTTGGCACAGGTCATAATCCCAGGGTCCTGGGATGGAGTCCTGCGTTGGGCTCCTTGCTCAGCAGGGAGCCTGCTTCTCCCTCTGCCTGCTGCTCTCCCTGCTTGTGCTCTCTCTCTCTGGCAAATAAATAAGTAAAATCTTAAAAAAAATACTGTTTTAGTTCCTTGAACATTTTAGAACCCATAACACATCCAGCAAATATTTCTTGATTGATATATCAGTTTTTTCATGTGCCATGAAATTTATTAAAAATAGCACAGTATGGATATACCTGTTGTACTTTTTAATGCTTTATAGGAGCATATGATCAAAAGGTTTTTTTCAGCTCTCTAAATTCTGTGTCTTCCTTAGCCTTTGCTGTTGCATATTGATAGTTTTTGCCATTCAGTCTCCATTCACAACCCAGTGAATTGATAAGGGCAGATAATTTAACTCCCAGGATTGGAAATCAGAAGCTAAAATATAGGTTATAAGACTTGGTTGGGTTGCACAGCTAATCAGAGGAGAAGCTGAGAAAAAATCCCGACTTCTTAAGTCTGCTTTTGTCTGAACAGCGCCGAGTAAAATGGGTAGCTCATTCATTGTTCCCTTATGTTATACTTGAATTTTAACTTTCATGTGAAAAAACATGTGTAGACATTTGGCCCAAGTAACTCATATATTAGGATGAATTCTTGTTTATTTTCTTCTTGCTCAGAGTAATAAGTAGAAATTGTATAGTTGAGGAGGAATTTTTGAAAAGAAGGAAAAATGTAAGACGGTAGTCAGTTACCCAAATGAAAGTAAAATCGTCTTGCAGGCATTTTACTTTGTGAAAATAATAACTTCTCATTTATTATCAGGAGGCTTTCCACCATAATATTTAACAAATGGTAAATACTTCCGAAATTTATAATAAAAAATACTTGACTTTCTAGGCTAGCTTAATGAGTAGTCTTGCCTGTCTCTTGTAAATGTCAAACTTAAATAATTGAGTTTTGCTAGCTTCATAATATTGTTTATGGCATGACATGTTGTATATACACTCTGTTATTACAAACATTAAACAGATTTGTCAGCAAGTGGTGGCAAAAGACTTATAATTCAATCTCTTTGTGAATTTCATTATGTGGAGGAGGAAAAATGGGACGTTTTCCTCCCTGTTAATTGACACATAGGACAATTTCATGCCCTGCTTCAATGCCTCTCATCATTAAAAAAAAAAGTCATATGGCAACAGAGGTATAATTCTGTGTCTGTCAATAAAAATTTACTTGGCTCTGCATACTTCACATTAATTTTAAGCACAAATGTAGTTATTTAAAAGTTAGGAAAGGTTAATAGTGATGTGAAAGATTCTGCACCAAGAAGCTATGTGGTGGGGCACCTGGGTGGCTCAGTGGGTTAAAGCCTCTGCCTTTGGCTCAGGTCATGATCTCAGGGTCCTGGGATCAAGCCCTGCATTGGGCTCTCTCCTGGGTGGGGAGCCTACTCCTCCTCCTCACCCTCTGCCCCCCCCCCCCCCGCCTCTCTGCTTACTTGTGATCTCTGTCTGTCAAATAAATAAATAAAATCTTAAAAAAATAAAAGAAGCTATGTTGCAAGAATCGTGTTAGTTTTTTGGAACATATTTAAGAAGTGAATGGAATGAAAAGAAAATTTATTTGTAACTGGTTTTCACAGAGTACTACTATTTCTTGAATTTACTTATATAGTTTTCATGGGACCTAAATAATTATTTTAAAACAAATCAGGAAAAAATATGATAGAATTCCTTTCCAAATGATGGCAGGTGAGCATGTTTTTGAAACTTTTTGTTGATTTCTACAGGGGAGGGAAGGTAGAAGGTAGATATAGATAGGTTGATCAGTCATGTGCATGCACAAGTACACCTTATAACCAAATACATAAATGTATGGGAGCTATAGAGTACAAAAGCAACAAACCAAAAACCTACTAAGACATACACCTAAATTCAGTTTTAAACCCAAAGCTCTTTTTAAAAACTTTATTAGTAGTAGTATTTTAATGTAATGAATTCTGACTTGGATGTTTTCAAAGGCATTTAATTTTTTGTAAATTCTGTTAATAACCACTGATAAGCTGTTGATAATTCAGTTTGGTTGTTACAGCCTTTTTCAGGTTGTTTGTCATAAAGAAAAAAAGTGAGAAATTCTTAACTTTTCTAGTGTTAATTTAGATTACAAAATCTTAGCTGAGTGTTGCCTATTTAGTGCATCATCACCACCTAGAAAGACAGATGGGTAGTGTGCAGTTTAAAAATCTGCAAATAGGAGGACAGATGGGTGGTTAAAATGTCTACATGAAAATGTTTGTGTGGAGAGCTTGACTCTTGAAGTTACACTAAAAAATCCAAGTACTTAATTAAGAATAATAGAGTTCATATAAAAAGTAATATTTTTTAAAAAGTGACAAAAACTATGGAATTGAATTTACTACATAATCATACTTTTTGAATTTATGATAAAAATTAACAAATTAGGACACAGTACTTAAATATTCTTGCCTGAAATATGCTTGCTTTATTTTCTTCTTATCAATATTTAGACTCTAGAAAACGTCTTTATTACTTGCGATCAATTTGTCTGTGTAATTTATATGACTTTTTGAACTCTTGTCAGATTTCGCCAAATTTTAAGTGTCCTTAAAGTAGCTTAAAAATGATAAATGAAATTAAAAAAAGAACGAAAGAAAAGGGCCTTGAAAGGGCTGCTCTGACAGCTTCTATAGTATGTGTTTGTGGACTTTTCTGTCTCCTTCAAACATTAATGTGAGTTGGCTCCCAGCTGAAACATTGATTTCCATTTAGTAGGGTATGGGCTTTGGCTCCTGGGTATTAGTTTCATATAGGAGTCTCGTCCTGACTTGTGGAGTTAGGGAGGAAAAGGGGTTGTTATTTTAGAGGGAGGTTCTGAGGCTGGCCATAGATGTGTCAACTACATTGACTCTTGAGATATTTTTTGAAATGTATTTTTGCAAGAAGGATGCCAAGTAGCAATATTTATGGATAAATAAATATAGTATTCAATGTAAAAAATGATTGTAATGATTGAACACGTAGGGAAATGTGTTCCTGAGAATCTTAAAAATCATTCATGATTAGTATTGTTGAAGTGATTTGTGATTGTGACATTAAAAAGACTATCCCTAGTGCCATACAGAATGAGTAAAAATTTCTCTAGAGATTTGTATTAACTGAGGCAAAAAAATTTATTGGTTTTTCAATGAAGATTTAAAAAAATTGAAAATCCAGTATAATAGAATTTTTTGAAATCATAGGGCATCCTTCATAGTAAGGATAGTAAGGATGCCTTTCATGAGTTTATTTCAATTACATATTTAAAAATGTATATGAGTTTTGGCTCATGACATAAAATATATTATCCTATGAGCTGTAGTCAAAAAGTGAGAAAAGCCACTTCTGTAGTAGCTCATGTTATTTTTTTCTGATCTCTTCAGATCAGAGCTGAATTAATATATATACTCCCATCCTCCCAGTCTGGCATTAGAACCTGTTTCCAGAGAAGGGTTAGAAAAGATACTCTGGTGATTCAAATATTTTCTCCTTGAGAAGTTCTTCATTTTATAACACAAAATAGGTTTTCTTGGGCAGCAATTTGTAAATAACTTGGATAATATCCCCATGTGGAGGAACTGGCTAATGGACTATGGCTAGAGAGTTATGCTCTGTAAAATAATTACGTGCAGCTCCCTAGAAGTCTGTGGTGGCTCTAGTACTTGGAACTAGTATAGTTTTTAGGTAGCGGAGATCTACCAGTGTGCCAGAAAGATTTCCTTTTTTACCAGCTAGATGTGGTTCCTATACCTGAGAACTGGAGGGGAGATGAGAAAGGCAAGGGAACTGTTCTTACTCTGTTCCCCTGCCTGTGCCTATCTGAGGGTCTGCGGTCTCCTCTCTCCCCGAAAACACTGACTTTTTCTCTACTTTTGGCCCTGGGCTAGGACATCCTCCAACAGGGAACGCTTTTCCAACTCCTGCATATAGGGACTACTCAGATGGGTGCCACACCGAAACAGAGTGGTGCAGAGGGGAGCCTGTGGTATCAAAAATTCTCAACATAGATCTTTTTTTGGGAGAAGATTCATTTGGAGGATTATGCTTGGAAAGAGGGCAAAAATTAATAAACATTTTGAAAAGTTTATTCCCTAAATCTAAATAATTGACAAGATGTATTTGTTCAGTTTGCACCAAAAATTGAAGACATGCTTAAAAATTTTACTTATAGAGTTATTGAGTTATAGAGTTAAAGAGTTATACTGTCAATCTGTAAATATTTTCTGAACGATTTTACTAAAGTCACCCCAAAAGGTTTTAGTTCATAATATTATCAGTATCTCCTGGACTTCTCCCATATCAAGTTTACATTTCCCTGCTTGATTTTCAAGTCATTCACAACTAAAATTGCCCTACCTCTATAGACATAATGCCTTCACTTCCTTGAAACTTACCCTCTTTGAGCTTATTTCTTTGCTTGCCTATGTAATTTCACTTATTCTCAACATATTTTCCCTCAGTATTCCAATTCACCAGACCAGGGGTTCTAGGTTGAGGACTCGGTTTTGCTGGGTACTGAATTCCTAATGTTTTGCACAGTTCCTGGTGGTGATCAGTTCATAATATGCATTGAATGAAAGGAAGAAAAGGAGGAATTTTTGTCCATTCTGTCTTTTTTATACCTTCCTGGATACACCCCATGTTTGTTTTTTCTACAAAGCCTCCTCTGACTCCCCTTGTCTTTATTGATACCTCAAATACAGACCTAAAAATTTAACGTTATATTTATAAACTTTTCTGTTTCCTTGATTATACAGTTTCATTTGCATTGTTGTTCCAATTTGGTGTGAGCTGCTTGAAAATGAGAAGGATCACTTTTCTGTATAATTTTGTAAAAAATTATACATTAATTTACATTCACCAAGCATTTACTGTAATATATGCCTCCTTCATAGCAGCCTGTGTGCATAGTACTGGCAAATTAGTAGTACTTTGCATAGAGCTGAACATATAGTGTATGTTCAATAAAAATTTATTATTATTCTTAAAATGTGTGAAATATAAAATAGTGGTCACTCAGTTTGCATATGGAGAAGATAAAGCTTTTTATCTCCTTGTAAACTTTCTTCAATGTTTCTTTCAGGGAAAGAAACCGAAAAGGCCAAGGAACGATATGACAAAGCGACAATGAAACTTCATATGTTGCATAATCAGTATGTATTGGCATTGAAAGGGGCGCAACTGCATCAGAATCAGTATTATGACACCACACTTCCTTTGCTTCTGGACTCCTTACAAAAGATGCAAGAAGAAATGATAAAAGCTCTGTAAGTTACATTTCGTATTTGGCATTTTCATTTAATTTAATTAATGTTATTTTCTCTCCTGTGTAAGCTTTTGGATAGAAGTTGTCTGTGTTTTGTGAACTTCGTTATTGATCCAGGCCAATGGGTATTTCAGATCTGTTTTACCTTGGTCCTACTTGATTTTCACTTCTGGTGTCCATTCAGTTTATTATCATCTCCTAAACCCTCTAGCTAGCCCTAAAAACGTTCCTTCTTTTTGTATGTTTTTATTCTACTCCCATTAGCTGGAAATTTAGGTAAAAAAAATTTCATTAGTTCACAAGTGTTAAGAAGTGAATATCTATATTCAGAGGGTAGTGTTTTAAATATTGAGTGACTGAGTAGTCCAAAGGCAATAATTTTTTTAAGTTTTTAATTTTAATTCTAGTATAGTGAACATACACTGTGATATTAGTTTCAGGTGTACAATGTAAAGACTCGCAATTCTATACATTAATCTTTGCCCATTGTGATGAGTGTATTCTTTATCCCCTTTATCTATTTCACCCATCACCTCACCCCCTCACCTCTGGTAACCATTAGTTTGTTCTCTTAGTTAGGGTCTGTTTCTTGGTTTCTCTGCCTCTCTCTTTTTTCCCCTTTGTTTATTTTATTTGTTAGTTGTTTCTTAAATTTCACACGAGTGAAATCATATGGTATTTGTCTTTCTCTGATTGACTTACTTCACTTAGCATTATACTCTCTAGCTCCATCAAAGGAAAGAATTTTTTGAAGATTTATATGCCAGCTTTTATTGTGTGAGATTAAAATCAAATCAACAAATGTTTATTGAAGTTCTAATGTATGCAAAACACGCTGCCTGTGATATGGCTGCAAATTTTGCCTTCAAGGAGCTAACAATATACTTTGGACAGTATGTCAAAAGCACACGTGTTTACCATAGATATCAATACAACAGAAAAAGATTAACCACTCTGGTAGACTTCATCTGCTTTATTAGCTGGTTTAGGTGATCTCCCATTTTCCCAGTAAAAAGATAAAGTTTTTAGTTGACTTGAGTATATAAGCTTTTAATGGTATTAGAAAATATCTCCTTAAAATATTTAATGTATAAATTTATCTATGTATGCTTTATTTTTTATTAATTTTTAAAAGATTTATTTTAGAGAGATCTTGCATGAGTTGGTGAGGGGGGAGGAGCAGAGAGGGAGAGAGAGAGAGAGAGAGAGTCTCAAGTAGACTCCCTGCTGAGCCCCACTCCGGGCTCCCTCTCAGGGCCCTGCAATCATGATCGGAGCTGAAATCAAGAGTCATATGTTTAACGGACTGAGCCACCCAGGCACCCCATAGTTATGTCTACTTTAAGTTATATGGTTTGATTCAGAAATACTTCCTTTCCTACTTTCATGAGTCATTATTTTTTCAAACTCTTCACATGAATCTTCAGTAATGGCATCTTCATCATCCCTGGATGTCTTTTTGAGACATAGTAGTTTCCTATAGCGCATTATCTTTAACAATAAATTATTTTAGTTCCAGCATTTAAAATATTCAAGCATGATGATGTCACTGGAATTGAATTCCATGTCACATTCACATAACAACATTAGAATTTGTTTTTTAAAATTCCATTTGTCCTAAAGGTGGATATTAATAATCATCTCCACATCATATTATGGTATTGCTTTGTGAGAGTTATCTAGATAGGGTCATTTACATTAATATCATTCAGTACTTTCACTTCTGTGGTCAGAACCCCAAGGATGTTTACTAAATTTGTTTTAAATTTCCTCTGCCTTCCCCTTTTCTTTAAATTTTGTCAAATGATTTCTGTAATCATTTCAAATTCGCATTGCCTGAAGCAGTTTGAATCTTTTTTTTTTTTTTTTAAACCCCAAATAATGTTCAGCTATTGGGAGAACACTGAATAAGAGAGATTTTGTAAGTAATAATTTTTTATGAGTGATGATTTTATAACAGAAAAGCAAACTATGCCTTTTATTTATTTGGGAAAAGGCAAGGTAAGCCTGTCTGTCCACACTTGTTGAGGCCACTTTTGACCAGTGGTATATTTTTACAGCATAACATTCTTAAGTTGGGATCAGGTCTTTGCTACAGAGTAGTAGTTTTTCTTTTGTATTCATTAGATAAAGCTAATGTGTTTTGTGACATTTTTCATACTGACTAGAGGTCAGGAGAAGAGCTCTAGATGTCATTGAAGGTATATAGAATGAGTTGAACTCTGTAATTAAGTATACAGGAAAGAGCAGGGGCCCAGGAGCAAGAGAAAACCAAGAGGTCGGATATTTGAGGAAGAAGCAGCCACTGGAGAGAAACATTAAAGAGACAGGAGTTGATCCACAGTTCCATGTGATGGACTTGAGCATTTCTGTGACACTCTTTAGAAATAGAAAATGATCAACCTGACCTTATATTTTGGATATGTCAAATACGTGTTGGAAAAGGTAATGCCTTATTCTAGATCATTTGAAGTTATTATGTTATATCAAATGTAATTTGTTAATCTCTGCCTTTGTATAATCCCTTAACTATCCAGGTATATGATATAAGGTGGTGCATAAAATCACCATCTATAAATGTTAGTATTACATTTCTTATGTTTATTGTTCTGAATCTTTTTTGGGCCTGTGTTTCCCTTGAAGACTTAAAAATGTTGTAAAATTTTATTTTTGTTTTCAGAAAAGGCATATTTGATGAATACAGCCAGATAACCAGTCTTGTTACAGAGGAAATAGTAAATGTCCATAAAGAGATTCAAATGTCAGTTGAACAGATAGACCCTAGCACAGAATATAATAATTTCATAGATGTTCACAGGTATGTATAATATTCTCATTCTTCTTTCAGTATTTGTGACAGTATTATTTTCCTTTCTACCACATAGTATTTAACTAAATTAAAGTAAGATATTGAAGAGCTTGTTTTAGGACATATGATATTACTGATTAATTTATCTGCTTTTAATTATTTTCAAAGTTCTTTCTCAGTGATAACTAATTATTATATAATTATCTTTATTTTTTTAATTTAAAATTTGTCAGTTGTTACTGTATCATTGTTTAAACCTGTATTTAATCCATGAAATTATATATTTTTTCAACATTTATATAATGATAATATGACTTTATATATGTATGTTAAATTTATGATGCATCAATTATTTATCCAGGTATACTCATTACCATTATGACAGAAATAAAACCGGTTAATATCCATATTCCACAAATGAAATTAAGGCTGAAATTACGTGACTAGATCTTAGTGCCTGGGGTTTAATATGATTTATTCTATTTGTATTTACTCTATTTTGTGAACATAATTTTGGGTAACAAATACTCTGCCTTTGGTGTGCATTAAGATATATTATGATAGTATAGTCATATTGATCAAAATTATTTGGCATGCTTTATTAGAACAACGGCTGCTAAAGAGCAAGAAATTGAATTTGATACTTCCTTACTAGAAGAAAATGAAAATCTTCAGGCAAATGAAATTATGTGGAATAATTTAACAGCAGAAAGTTTGCAAGTAATGTAAGTATTTAGAAAATCTGAATAGTTAAAAAAATTAGTGTTATTGTTTATAGTTGTACTTTATCAGATTTAAAATTCATTTTTTGCAAGTAATGAAAAGTAAATTAAAAATGAACTGATTGTTGTTTGGTCAAAAAGAAATGTTTTGAAAAATATATTAACTTCAGTCATTGTGATCACTAATTTTGGTGATTCTGAAAATCAAATTTCTGTCTGATGTTATAGTAACTTGCCCAGTTATTTATATTGGAATACTGGTTCATGCTTTTCAAAACTAACTAACTAACATCCATCCTTGCTTCCTTCCTTCTTTTCTCTTTCCTATTCAATACTCAAAACTTTTTTGCAGAACCATTTCGGAAATGAGAGCATTGAGTGATAAAGAAGAGACTCAGGTGTCAGAAGTGTTTCCTATAAAAAGTTGACTTCTCACATCCCTGTGAGCAGGGATGTCTTCTGTTACAGGCTTTTAAATAAATTAGTTCTTCACCTTGTTATTGTTGCCTAATAGTTAAAGGAGTTTTGAGAAATCTTAATGTGTTTTTCAGTCCTTTTCAAGTATTAGAGGCTACCAATAGTATATTTTTAAATTTAGAAAAGAGAGTTAATGGGGGTATCTGGGTGGTTTAGTAGGTTAAGCATCTGCCTTCCGCTCAGGTCATGATCCCAGCCCCATGGCGGGGTGCTGATTCTCCCTTTCCCTCTGCCTGCAGCTTCCCCTGCTTGTACTCTCTCTGTCAAATAAATAGATGAAATCTTTAAAAAAGAAAAAAAAAGGAAAGGAAAGAAAAGAAAAAAGAAAACAAAAGGAACAAAACAAAACATAGTTAAGGCATTTTACTTGTAAATATTTAACTCACAGGTCTCTGGGTGGCTCGGTTGGTTATGCATCTGGCTTCATTTCCGGTCATGATTCCAGGGTCCTGCCCAGCAGGGAGCCTGCTTCTGCCTCTGCACCTCCCCTGGCTCATGCTCTCACTTTGTCTCTTTCAAATAAATTAATATTTAACTCATCCATTGATAATTTTTTTTAGGAGCAACAGAAAGAAACATTTAGTAATAAGCACTGTATACACTTGTCTTCTGGGTCAGAACCACAGCTAGGAATGATTACGTACTCATTTGTCTTCAATATTGGATACATAATATCATCTGATTTGTTGGCACTTTACCTCAAAAGACTCAGCCAGAAGTCCCCATCTAATATAACTTAATCTCCTTTCTATTGTTCAGTAATATTGTGGTATTACAGATGAATAACTGAGTGGGTAGAATCCTGCAACTAGCTCTTGGAAAGGGGTTAAAAACTTTAAAGTTGAGCAAGTGGGATGGAAGAAACTAACAAATACTTGTTGAATCACCTGAAGGCTTAAAAGTTATGGTGGATTGACTGTTGAGTGGAAGGGAGGCATGGGAGTATACTGAATTAGGGAGGTTTTTCTAGCAACCATATTGGGATTCTTGAAGCTATTCCCAAATTTTGAAGTCCTTCATGGGAGTCTCACTTTGGTTTTAGATATATACTTGCAGTGTTAGCCATCTTTAAACCAGTGATCCTTACCCTGAGTCATTTTTGTCCCCAACATTTGACCATATCTAGAGACATTTTTGTTTGTCAGATGGGAAGGTGCTGCTGGTAACTAGTGGGTAGAGGCCACAGATGCTGCTCAGTATCCTGCAGTGCATAGGACAGTCATCTGAAACAAAGAGTTATCTGGTGAAAATGTCAACAGTACCAAGGTCGAGAATAACGATAGGGGTAGATTTATAGCACGAAATGGATAGTAGAATTTCTCAGTTCTTGTGCAGTGACAAATTTCATTTTTCTATTCCTGTGCTGCTAGGTGAAGGAATATGGCATAAATTACTCCTGGGTTTTTTTTTTATCATTATATTGTTCCCAAGTAATTTATTCATTTATTCATCAAAATATATTTACTGTATATTTAAGGTTGCAAGGGTTAATACCTTCAAGGTATTTATGCTAAAATCGGTCAATTTATTTTCATAAACACCAAGAAAGAATGAGTATAAAAATATTGGAGTGTAATATGGCAAAATTAAAAACAGCTACCTGTTAAAAGCTTATGTAAAATAAGAGATTTTGTGACCAAAGAATAATTTGTTTTATTGCTTTCCAGAGTATAATGAGAATAAAACTAGTTATGCACATAAATCATTATTTCTTAATTATGGTGATGAAGCAATGAAAAAAATGTAATAAATTAAGGATAATAAATCTTTGATAATGTGATAGAAGATTTAATTGCTTACATCTTATTGAGACAAAACTTTAGCTACATTTCACTGAGCAGCGTCTAAATCAGGATACGAGTTTAAGAGCAGGTTTTCCTCAAGAATTTTATTCCAAGAATGAATTATTCAATGTGTTTATTGGCACTGTTAAAATAATCTAAGGTAAATCCACAAAAAACGTATATATATACACAGATATGTATATATTTAATATGATGCAAAGTCTTTTTACTATAATATTAGTGCTTTGAAGTTGAACTAATTTCTTTCTTGAGGCATTAATTTATTAATTTTGTTGTTGAATGTGTTGAAGTGTTATGTCCAATAGAAATAAATGAATCAAACAGATGAACAGATAGATAGCTTTGGAAAAATAAATACAAATGACCAATAGTCCTGTGACAATAAAGAAATATCCGTTTTTAAAAAGGCAGCTGTTCCACCTCCCAGATTGGCAAGAACTAAATAATTTGATAATACACAGTGTTCTGGAGGGTATGGAGAAATAAGCCTTATAAAGTCTTGGCAGAAAGATAAATTAGTGTAAGCTTTTTGGAGGATAATTTTGCAACATACGTCAAATTGGACTTGCTCATATGTTTTGAGTTGGAGATTTTACTTCTAGAACTTAACCTATAGGTAAACAAGGATATATGTCCAAGTGTAACATGGTGCATTGCCTGATTCTGAATCTTGACAGTCTGACAGTATGACATTACCTCTGTGAAACTGGACCGATTACTTAGTCCCTATATGTGTCGTTTTCCTCAAATATAAAATGGTGATAATAATGGCCCCCAACTCATGGTGTTGTTGTAAAGCTTACATGCATGAATAAATGTAGAATACTTAGAATAGTCTCTGGCACACAGCAAGTGCTAAGTACTGGCTTTGTTGTTTATTTTAATTTCTGCTTGAGGTGGACTCCCAAGCATGATGCTTAGTTTTTCATGGGCTTTTGGAAATACTTTTTGTTAGTTACTAAATATGAAAAGAAAACTATGTTACAAGGTATATTATGTCACTTTCATTAGTTACTAATTTGGGAAACACAAAAATATTTCAAAATTCATAGGTTAGATTTTTTTTTCTTTTGGTTAATGTACAGTGTTGTATTAGTTTCAGGTGTACAATATGGATTTTAATATCTGCATATGAATGTGGATTTCTGAGAAACCACATTTTAGTATATATGACATTAATTTGAATAGAGGCTAAGGACTATAAAGGTCTTAAAACAGTCCTTTTGTTTTGGCAAAACACTGAAAACACCCTAAATATTCATCAATAAGGGATTGGTTAAATTATATATACATAATACTATAGCTAGAATTTTCCAGATTATGCAGGTTTTAAATAGAGTAAGGTATCTTTACTTATATATATACATATATATGTATATATATGTATATATATATATGCTTTTATGGGAAGATCTCCAAAGTATATGATTAAATAGCAAGTTATACGGTAATATTTATAGAATGAGTCTGTTAATAAAAAATAGTACATATATGTATTTGTATATATGTAGATCATAAGTTGGAATGGGGGTGAGTGGATGAGGTGAGTAGGAAAGCTTGTTGGGGCCAGTGTTTATAATAATGTTAAATAAATGTAGTTTTATTTCTCTAATCTTTGCAATTTTATTGTGGCATGACTTTCCAGAATATTAGCAATTTGTTTTTCCTCCCATTGCGTCACTTACCCTTTCACTAAACACTTGTTCCTAAATCACAGTGCTCTGTATAGTTTTAGAATAGAACATTCTCAAAAGCGTTATTTGAAAATGCCAATGTTTTATGGCCTGTGCCTTCCCATGTTCTACATTTTTTCTGAGCCCATTTAAGAGCTGTAATAAGAGATAGTAGAGGAAGACTTCAAAACTGTGTTCATTTTGCATTTCCTCTATGTTTGTTTCAGTGATCTGGTGACCCTCCTTTGTGAAAGGTTACATTAGTTTGGAAGTGAGAATCATTAGTATTTGACTCCTGGAGAATTTTTCTAATAATGCAAGTCATACTGGCAGACTGCCAGACTGCCGATTCGTGGTGACTGTAAAACAGAAAGAACTGGACTACATTTCTCTAGGACTCTTCAGAATTTTTGGCTAAATGCCAGATGTTGCAGATGATTAATTAACATCTTTGTTGAATGAGCAAGTGAATGAAGAGGGTTTTATGGAGAGATTTCAGGGAGTTTTTGAATAGTGGATGTCATCATCTCTGGCTTTATGTTAGGATCATTGAAGGAGCTTTAAAAAATGCTGCCTGGGACCTCACCCAAGCCAATTAAATCAAATTTTGTAGGGGAGGTTCTAGGCATTGGGATTTTTGGTAAGCTTTCCAGGTGACTTTATCATTTAGCCAGGATTGAAAATCTGTGCCATAAACCCAGTAAAATTGTGTGTAGAAATGTGTGTGTTACTTTCTGCGGGTAGGTTCCTGCAATTTTTCAGAGGGCTTTACCACCCAAAATGGTTAAGGGCTGTTGCTGTGTTTGAATATGTATCTTTCATATTTAAAGAATATCTTTTTGTTAAACTTTTCTGACAGATTTATATTTCTCAAGTTGTATTGTGTCATTGGATTAAAAGTAGTATTTTTACAGTAGTCTAACTGGATTCCTTTTTGACTCTTTGTATTTTCTTCTCCTCTGCCATACCTCTGGGTCAGTGTTAAATTGTAAGGTATTTGAAGTTCAAGTAGATCCTCTTTCCCTAAGGCTATATTTTTCACTTTGCTATTCATAAAAAGACATCTTTTAATTTGGAGGGAGCTTTTTTTTTCAGATTCCAAAATGTAACATAAAAATTGTCATTTTTATTAGCAGAAGTTTATTCATATATTTAATAATTTCTATTCTTGTTTCCCGCTTAGGGTGTCATGTAGAGTTTTCTCAGCTAAATGTAAGAGGTTCTGACATTATTACATAACTATTATTCATACCCAAAAGGAGGCTTGTTGGAAATCTAATGTTGTAATAATAGTAAATGGCAAAGTTACTGCATTTACCCATCTAAATATGTGCCATGAAGCATTTTATCATATTCTCATAATTTGTATCAGCTACATTGATAAAGGTATGATATATAGAGACTTCAACTCATGTATTTGTAAGATTGTTTATTTCCTACTTATGGGAAATTTTTTTGCAAGTAGATCATGATGTGGTAGAGGGCTGCTTCCTCAGCCTCCAATAATTTCTAGCAGTGGACACCTGAGATCGTACACTTCCTATTACACATCCATTCAAGCTGTATTACCTTCAAGCTGCAGTCTGAGGTTGTTTTCTTTGTCTCTGTGATCTACAGCCTGTTTTCTTCCCCTTCATCACCCTTTCCTCATCTGCCTCTGTTTTGAATCACTCTTCTTTGCCAAATGCTAGAAAAGATACTATATTGATTTTAATCATCCATTTATTAAGATGATATATGCAAATATTTCCTCTCATCTAATCACTATTTAATTGAATAATTTGGGACCCTGTAATTTTAGCTCATCAGAATAACTTGAAGAGGACAGGTCTATAAAATTTTGAACATTAGAAAAATATATGTAAGTATTTATTACATTAGTTTTGGCATTTGGGATAGATGAGGCATCCATCTGCGATCTGTGGCAAACTTAAAGCAGGGTAAATGGAGTTCTGAACAAGCACATCGGTAGTTTAATTAAGGCGAATTAAAGATACCAAGTTATTTCAAAACAAAGTGAACATTAACATGTCTGCCCAAAGAGGAATTTTGGTTAATTTTAATAAAATGATGAGGCGTTATGGTACTACTTAGGTCTTTTTTGACTCAGTTTTCTGGTTTGAAATGAGGTTTCTTTTATTATAAGTTATTCTCCCTATCAGTAGTACATATATTTGAATTCTAAAAGATTGTGTTAAATAGTCTTGTGTTCCTTTTTTCTTTTTTAAAGATTTTATTTATTTATTTGACAGAGAGAGAGAGAGATCACAAGTAGGCAGAGAGGCAGGCAGAGAGAGAAGGGGAAGCAGGCTCCCCACTGAGCGGAGAGCCCAGTGGGGCTCCATCCCAGGACCCTGAGATCATGACCGGAGCTGAAGACAGCCACTGAGCACCCAGGTGCCCCAAATAGTCTTGTGTTCTAACTAAAGCCCAACCTCAAGCCTGTGTTTCCTAGTACATTCTTTAAAAATTAAAGGTCAGAATGTGGTTAGCTTTTATAATGGGGTATAACTAAGATCTTTCTCTCTCTCTTTTAAAGATTTTCTTTCTTTCTTTATCTCTTTCTTTCTTTCTTTTTTCTTTCTTTCTTTGAGAGAGAGAGATAGCAACAAAGAACACAAGCAGGGAGAAGAGGGAGAAGCAGGCTTTCCACTGAGCAGGGAGTCTGATGTGGGGTAAGGGCGGGGGGGAAGCTTGATCCTAGGACCCTGGGATCATGACTTGAGCCAAAAAGGCAGATGCTTAACTGATGAGCCACCCAGGCACCCCTAAATAAGATCTCTTTATTGAAGAATGGTAATTATGTGGAAAAGTAATTCTTTTGGATTTTATGGGATATGAATTAGCAAACTATGGGCTGTGGGCCATATCCAGCTTGCTACTTATTTTTATGCTGTCTGTGAGCTAAGAATACTGTTTACATTTTTAAATGTTTAAAAAAAATCAGTGGAAACACATTTTGTGACACATAATGATTATGTGAAGTTTAAACATCAGAGTACATAAATAAAGGATTATTAGAACACTGCCATGCTCATTCATTTATCTATTACCATTGCTGTAATGACAGAGTTGAGCATTTGTTACAGAGACCATATATGGTGTTCTCCTCACTAAACACTGCTGCTTGGTTTACTACAGACCACAGTGACACCGTTCGAACTCAGTAGCATTTTGAGTGCCGCACATATTGCTGTCTTACAGCATTTGAATGACTTTCTGTTATCAGCCCATTCCTATTATGTCAAAACAAAAAAAGAGTCTAGATTTTGAATGTTGTACTTTTTAAAAATTTTAAAATTTTAATTTCAGTGTAATTAACATGTAAGTGTTATGTTCATTTCAGGTATACAATATATATTACTGCAGTGCTTATCAAGATAAGACAGTGGAGTGTGTATTATTTTGTTATTGAATTAAGTGGCACAGTATTGTGTTTATTATACAGTGACACTATGGCTGTACTAAAGTGATATATGTTGGCATTGTCAGTCTAAATACTCATTTCAGTATCACTAACTCACAGGAGAGCATTTGTCAGGAAAATTATAAAATTAAAATGGAATACCTCATCACAACAGACTTTCTTCAGAAAAATATGAAAATAAGGATACAACCAAAAATAAGTTTCTGGGTGGCTCATTTGTTATCTAAACAGGGAAAGTCATTTACTAGTGGTGAATTAATTAGTGTTTCACTGTGGTAACTAAGGAAATGGGAAATATGTCTAGACAAAATAAACTTATTTATGTCTATTAGTCTTTCAGTGAGAACATTCCCTTGAAGAGTGGAGAAGATTGGAAGCTACATCATTAGTTAATTTAAAAAAATAAATGTGTTTAAGTGGCTTTCCCTGTCTCTTGATAAGTCAGCAGGTGTGATCAAAACCGCTCAGTTGTTGTTTGTTTGAGGACTCAATGCCAAGCCTGAAGTGACTGAAGAATTACTCTCTAGGAGTAGTCTTTGTGGCTCAACTACAGACAAGAATATTTTCAAAGAGGTTGAGAAAACACTAGTTCAGTACAAACTGAAGTGGTATCTCTTGAGATGTGTTAAAACTGATGGTGTTAAAAATATGTGAATCAGAAAGAGGCATAGTTGAACAAATTTACAAAGCTTGTGAAAATGTTAGGTGTTTACCTAGTGTGATTATTCATTGTATTTTTCATAAGCAGGTACTTCTTGGAAAAATATCCAATCTAATCTTGTGTTCTCAAATTAATAATGTCAGTAATGACTTTCATTTGTTCTCATGGACTTGACCATCATGAGTCCCTGAATTTTTGTCAAAAACTGGAATTGAATACCCTCACTTGCCCTATTACATAGGATTTTGATGAGTTAGAAGTAGTAAAGTTTTATTGTGAAATTTTTTTTGAGGTCAGAGCCAAGACTGAAATTTTTCTAAATAATCAGATTTCCCCTCAACTACTATTATTCAACACTAAATTCCAAAAGCTTCAGAAAAATTAGCTTGTGCTAAAGACTTGAATATTTTCCTAATGAATTCAGCCTAAAATTGCAAGATAGTACAGTGCTTATATGCAGAATTTATATTTTAGTAAAGTCATTTAGATGGCAACTAACCTTTCTTGAATCTCAGGTATTGGCAGGCTATTGTATATACTTCCTATGCCATCAAACATTAAAACATGAAACAAGGTTACCATTCCCACCAATTTGTAGCTGATGTATTTTCTGTGCTCAAACTACCTTTCTAGCAGTGAGTTTTGGACCTCTGTGCAAGTATTTTGGCATTTCAAAAATCCATTCAACTGTGCAATTAAGGAGTTCCCACCTAAGAGTGGGAGTCTGGAGTGATGAGTCTGCAATGTAATAACATGCTAAAAATCATGCAATATAATTTTATAAATGCCTTCTAAGCAGTAAATATACTTATTTAAAGTCATATGCTTATGACTGTTAATGGTGTTTCTCAGTATCCATTTATGTGAAAAGATCCTTTCAAAGATGAAATATATGAAATCTCATTATATATCTGCTTTAACAAATGAACATTTACGGTTGATTTTATGATGAGTACTAACTTTGAACCCCAATGAAGGGAAAAATTATTTCCTTTGGAAGATTTCTATCCTTCTCATTAATATACCAGTGCTACAATGAATTGTACCCAATTAATATTATATTTTGAAATTTTCAGTAAGATATTTATATTTGTTTTCTCTTTTGTTGTGTTAATACGTACATAATATCCTTGATTTTGCCTCTTGGTGGCAGACCCTAAAATATTTATTTTCTAGACAAGTGTTTACTGACTCCTGTTGGAGGCAATGATACCAATTTAACCCATCAGACTGAGTCAACCTTGTCAGTCAGTAGAATGATAAATAATGCACTATTCTCACACTTTAAGCAGGACTGTTGTTTTATCTTTTTTTTTTTTTTTTTTTTGCTGTTCTCATTTATAGTTATAGTTCAAGTTTGGTCTTTGGTTGAAAATGTACTATGGTTATGTTAGGGGAATACTTTTTGAATGAGTGACTGGGAAAGATTTGGAAATATGTAAAATATTAGAAGGCAGATGACCCACAGAGAAATCACATGGAAGAAGGCAGGTGGATTTTTTGGTTGGGGTGGGTGAGGTTGTGTCTTAGGAGATAAATGCATTTAATAGAAGCTCACAACTTTGGTTGATTAAGAGCTATTTTCTGTTTAATCTTGAGAAGCGCTAGTATAGTAGCGTGGTAGAAGCATGGTATAGAAGGTCATCCATAAATTGCTATGCTGCTACAATTATATTTTAAGAAACAGATCATAAGAAATGTTTTATTTCTTCAATTTATATTGCAGTCATAGAGAAAAAGAGATGTCAGAAAAGTTACTTCAGGCAGCTGTGTAACCCTTTTCTATTTATTTATTTTTTAAGTTAACCTAAATGCCACAAGAATGTGACAGTATTGGAAGTTTATAATGTATAATTTTTTAGGAAGTTACGTTTCTGCAAGAGTGCTTTAAGATTTAGATAATGATGGCCAATGGTTTGAGGATAGAAAAGTTACTGTATAACTACTGAAAACTTGTTACTTTCTACAATTGTTTTTGGCTTTTGTGTCTTTAAATAACATTAAGTCTTTAAAAATTATCCAACTAATGCTTGCAGATGATTAAATCCATAAAATCTTACAAAAGGGTGTACAGTGAAAATCAAAACTTTCCTTTTTATAGACCCCATTTGTACCTTTTGGTGTTAATTGGTGGAAAAAAGTTCATGTATCTTTCCAGAATGTATATATAAGCATTTCCATGTATATAAATTGTTTTCTTGACTTAAGTGGGCATGCTTTTTTGCATTATCCTCTTTTCTTAATATATATGAAATATTAATAGTGTACAGTGTTTTATTGCTTACATGTAATAAAATTTATTTAATGTAGTTATTTATAGATGGGCATTTATTTCCAGTTTTTTCCTGTTGTTAGGGGTGGATACAGGTTTTGTAGAGGCTGAAGCATATAAAATTGGTGTGTGTGTGTAGGGGGCATCTTTAAAAAAACACTATAGTGACTTACCAATATGAAAATAAGTGCAGAGTCTGGGTCGAGATCTTGCAAGTGCGGTGCGTGAAGGTTAAGTGTCATTAGCATCGCAGTGAATTCACCTTTGGTGATTCTGATTACAAGCAGTGTTTCAATAAATATCTTTGTATTTATATCTGTGTACTTGTTGAAGCATATATATTAGATAAATTTTATGTTATGAAATTACTAAAACAGGATATTAGTTATTAATTTCATGGACTCAGGATCTATGTTTTTCCACTTACCAGCTCTGTGACCTTGAACAAGATCCTTAATCTCTGTGCCTCAGTTTCTCATGTGTAAATGGAGATAATAATATTGTTATAAGAATGTTGTGGATTTAAGTCCTTATTTATAAAGTGTTTAAAACTGATTGGCATTCAGTAAATGTAAAGTATTTATGTCAGTTTTATGAGTTTTTTTTAAGGCAGTCTCATGACATTTAACTGTTTTGCATCAAATTATTTAAGTGTAACATATTTAATTTAAAAATGTGAAGAATGGGGCACGTAGGTGGCTCACTTGGTTAAGCATCTGCCTCCGGCTTGGGTTGTGATTCCAGGGTCCTGGGATCGAGTCCCGCATCAGGCTCCCTGCTCAGCAGAGAGCCTCCCTCTGCCTGCTGCTCTGCTTACTTGTGCTCTCTATCTCTCTGTCAAATAAATAAATTAAATCGTTAAAAAAAATAAAAATGTGAAGAATAAGCCATTTGAACTGTTACATTATATTTGTGTACAAACAATGGTGAATAGTGCTTTGAAATTTGCAAACTATCCTGACATGTATTATGTTATCTATACATGAACTGTAATTATGAGAATTATTTTCCTCTTCACTGGATCCATCCCACCCCAGGTTTTTTTTTTTGTTTGTTTGTTATTGGCTTTTTTTAGGGGGATGGTGGTAAAGAAGAGAAAATATTTTCCCCATATAATTCCATTCTTCTAAATTATTTCTCTTTTCCACTTTGAATTTATAACCAGGGATCTTTAGAGATTTAGAAATATTAAAAAGTTTTGACTTCAAAGACTTATTATTATTTTTTTAATTTAAGAAGACTATGTGAAGGTTAATTTTGCTTTGTTTGTGCTAAGGCATCCAAAAATTAAAGCCTCAAGAAGACATACCAATTTTTTGCCATGATCAGGAGCTGGAAAAAGTAGAGGCAACTAATACTATTTTTCTGTTCCCTCTCATCTCCTTCTTCCCTTACTTTTAGTGTCCTTTCTTTCTTCCTTGGGCCTTCTGGCCTTCATTGGTAAGTGTTATAGGTGGTGAATTCTAGCTTACAGAACAGACCTGGAACAGAAGTATTGTTAGCTTTTCTAGGCCTTTACAGAATCTAGTAAGCTGGGGTAGGTTTCTCTCTTTCTGAGTTTAAGTTGTTATAGCGTAAATCGGGAATTTGAAAAGAATTCATAATTGAGCTGATGTGTACTCATATAATTTAGCATATAAAAAGCGTCAAATTTAATTTCTCGTTGAAATCTAAAGTGATATTTTCAGGAGACTAAATGATTACTAAAGGAAGAGAAAATATTAGCAGATTTGGATTTTATTATACTTTGCTAGAAGTAACAGTGATAAATGGGGTCTAAGGTAGTTTAAACTTGTCCATTGTAGCAGTGGATGGGGACTCTGGCTTTCACCTCATTCTTCCTTTCCAGAGTGAAGATAGCAAATAAAGAGAGGGCAGTACTGTAATTAACTAAGATAACTCTGATGTTTACCACAATCAAATGTCTTCCCTTGAATTTGTCCAAATGACAAAATATGAAGGGGTCAATAATAGAATTTCTCATTTTTTGCTTCCTTTAAGATTTGTGATTATATTACTACTGTTAAGTCACATTAAATCAACATGTATGTACGTGTGTGTGTGCGCGTGCACACGCGGACACCCATAGGCATACTTACTCTTTTACTTGGACCAAGGATAACAAAGAAATACAAGTTTATATTAATTTCTCATGGAACTGAAAATTTTCACACTTTGTTGGAAATAACATTGTTTTGAAGGGAAAACTTTTAATTATGAGTGGCTTCTCTATTTTTCATGTAGTGTGTTTGCAGTATTACTTTATTGTATTTGCCCTCAATTGGGAATAATGTATAAATAATAAAAATATAACCGATTCTTGAGTTTTATTTAAAATATATTCAATTCTGCCTCTGCCTTGGGAGCAACATTATTCTTTTGCACCTAACATTAATAAAATATTCTTAAAAGGTAGAAGAAAAAATTTAAAGTTACTTTTCAGAAAAAATGTTTTATGATACTAATAAAATTGGTTGATAATATAAAGTTACATTTATAGAGAACATGTTATTCTTCAAAATCTGTAAGAGGAACTTAAAAAATATGCATCATAGTCATAGGAACTCTTTAAGTTAGGTTTTAAATTGACTTCCATCTTATTAGCAGAGGAAATAGAAGTTTAAAAAAGCTCAATATTTATTTTTAAAAAGTTCAATATTTATATTGAACCTGAGGATGTCTGGTTCTAGACCTGTTCTCTGTTATATCAGAGTAAGGTGCTTTCCAAAATGCAGTACAGATGTAGTTATAATCACAAATACTTCTTTTTTTCTGAGGTGGTAAGGTAAAGTGTTTAGCTTGATGATACAACTTTTACATGAAAGGAGTTAGCCCTGTACTAGTGACTCCTGTGTCTAGAACTAAAGCTTTCTTCATTGAGCCATTGCATTAGTGGTTTATATATCTGTTTAGTTCCAGAATTAGTCAGTGGGTGAAAGTCATAAATTATGTTGTTCCCATACTGCAGTAGCTCTTTGGTTTCATTTTCTAGATAATTCAGAATGATAGGATCAGGGCAATCTTGAGAGTTAGGGAATTGTCAAAGGAAGCTTAGGAAATTGTCAAAAAAAGCTTCATATGTGGGTTTCTCTAGATTAACAAGACGTGGAGAACTGAGTTGAGCACATACTATGTGTAAGACACTATGCTAGGTGTAAGGGATGTACTGTGGAGAGTAAGTCATCATGCTGCATCTTACAGTTTAGTAGGACTATGTATTTATTTCAAGATGGAGTGGATGATATGGTACATTGAGAAGAATTAAGAAAAAACTATGGCAAGTAAATAGTAATAGTCAAAGAGAATTAAGAAAAGAGAGGGTTGGAAGAAAAAAAGTTGATGTTTCTTCTATTAGAATATAAGTTTCCCAAGGCCAGACTTGATTATTGTTATACCCCTAGTGTATAGCACAGTGCCTGATATGTGCTTAGTAAACACTTGTTTAAATGAATATGAAGAGTTGAAAAGAGATGAATGGAAGATTAAGCAGGAGAGAAGAGAATGACAGTAAGGTATAGGGGAGAGAGGTAAAAACAGGAGTGGAAAGTAGTAAAGAGAGCTTTCTATCAAATTCAGCTTTTATGTAACACGGCCAAGACAGTATGGAGAGGCTGGTCTTTACTGTCTTACCTCCAGGCTGGGGTGACAGAAGGTGGTTGGGACAGGTTCTGAGATAGTGTCCTGTGATCTGGACTTTCAAGAGATCATGTAACAGCAAAGCATTACATGTGAGTACTATTTACCTATTTATTTATAAGTGTTTAATAAATAACTTGAAACCAGAAGTTGAAATGTAGCTTTCTTGAGAATGTGCTTCAATTTTAATATAGTAAGGTTTTTTAATCTAGTAGTCAGGATGTGAACTATTCAAAAGTGAATTTTCCAGATAACTGAAGTTTCTATCACCATCAAATGAAAAAATGCAATTTTACTAGATTTGATGTAAATTTCTTTTTATATTTTATTTATTTGAGAGAGAGAGAGAGAGAGAGAGAGAGAGAGAATGAGTAGGGGAGGGGCAGGGGAAGAGGGGGAGAAAGGCAAAATCCCTGCTGAGTGGAGAGCCTGACTCAAGGCTTGATTGATTGAGCCTTGATCTCAATCTCAGGAGATTGAGATCAAGACCTGAGCTGAAGTCAAACACTTAACTGATGAACCACCCCAGGGCCCCTAGATTTGATGTAAATTTCTTATAAATATATGTAAACCTAAAGAAAATTAATTTCACCTTTTCCTTCTGATTCTGGATCATTATTATATAGGCAACATAGGTTATCTTTTGCTGCAGTAATGTCTTCAGAAAGTATTAAGATTTATTATGTTACCTAACTCTAAACAAAAATGAAATAATCTGGATTGCTGTATTTTGAGCAAACTCTCTGGTGCCTCTTCTTATAAAACACTAATCCCATCATGAGTGCTCTACCCTCAAAAACTCATCTAACCCTAATAACCTCCCCAAGGTTCCCTTTCCAAACACCACACACTAGGACTTAGGGCTTCCATATAGGAATTTTGAGGAGATACAGTTCAGTCCATAGCACATACACATACGTGTATTTTAATATAAATGGAACCATGCTATATGTATTCTTCATCATGCCTTTCAATTTAAAAATATTTCCTTGAAGAAAGTTACATTTGTATACCTCATTCTTTTTAGTGACTATATGCCACTTTGTGTGGATTAAAATATTTATTCAACCATTCCCCTGTTGAAGGAGACTTAAATGTTTTCTAGTTTTTGTTTTATAAACAGTGTTGCAACAAACCTTCATATGGGCAAGTTTTGTGCACATTGTAAAGTATTTTGGTAAGATAGATTTTTAGATGTTGAGATAATATTCTTAATTTTTTTTTAGATATTCTGATAATATTCTAATTTGAAGTTTGAAAAACAATTCCAAGTTGATCTCTAAGAAATTTGTGCCAGTTTTGTCACATCAATAGTGTATGTGTTTCTATTATTTTTTACAATATTGAGAATACTGGATATTATCCCTTTTTTCATACTTATCAATGTTAGTATATGAAAAATAAATTTGCTATTTATTTAATCTGCAGATATTTAATTGTGGGTCAGGTTGTAAATATTTTCATATGCTTGTTGATCATTTGCATTTTTTCTCGATGAAATTCCAATTATGTTCTTTGTCCATTTTCATATTAGGTTGTCATATTCTCTAAGAGGGCTTGTTTTTTTTGTTTTTTTTTTAAAGATGATTTATTTGAGAGAGAGAGAACAGGGTGGGGAGGGGCAGAGAGAGAAAAACTTAAGAAGAATCTGTGCTGAATAGGGAGCCCAGTGCAGGGCTTGATCTCACCAACCCTGAGGTCACTACCTGAGCTGAAACCAAGAGTTAGATGCTTAACTGAGTGCACTACCAGGTGCCCCATTCTAAGAAGGCTTTTGCTTGTAATTTGCACTGCAAATATTTCTTTATGGTTTGACTCTTAATTCTGACCTTCTTTATCATCTCTTTAACTTCTAATAAATTTAAACTTTTATAGAGTTGGGTTATTAAATATTTTCTTTTGTATATTTTGGGTTTCATATATTGCTTTAAAAGGCTGATGATAAACATTTTATTTTATTTTATTTTAGATTTTATTTATTTATTTGACAGACAGAGATCACAAGTAGACAGAAAGGCAGGTAGAGAGAGAGGAAGGGAAGCAGGCTCTCTGCCAAGCAGAGAGCCCAGTGTGGGGCTCTATCCCAGGACTCTGGGATCATGACTTGAACCAAAGGCAGAGGCTTTAACCCACTGAGCCACCCAGGTGCCCTCCCTAAAAATTTTAATGTGATACGATAGCTGTGTGTGTTTTTGTGGTAGGGATATTTCTATTCAGGACCAAGTGCATTTTGTGCAACCAGAAATTATCTGGTCTATATGTACATATTAATTTTGTCTATTTAATTGTTAATACCTATATGGAAAATACCTGTAAAGCATTATTATATGAAAAGAAATAGCTTACTATCCACTTAAATTGCCCATTCAACTGAGCCTCACTTTCTTTTCTTTAAAATATGGATAATAGTATCTATCTCATTGGTTGTTGTGAGAATTAAATGAGATAACATATGCCAAAAATACTAGAAACCATTTACTCAGTACCTACTAAGTACCAGTCATTATATATGCATTAGTTTATATGATCCCCAAAATAATGCTTTGAGGCAGGTAGTACTGCACTCAAATTACAAGGGAGAAAATAGACCTAATGAGCTTGTGCAACTTGCCCAGCATCTCATAAAAAATACGAAAGCCAAAATGTAAATACATGTTTGTCTGAAAACAAAAACCATGGTCTTTTCACTATACCTTCCTCCTGGGACAGTACGGGTATTTATTTGCTTAAATCTTTTCTTCTTTTTTAATTTTCTGTTTCTCTTTTTCTATTTAATGACTAAGATTCTCAAACTTGCCCTGCAATACTACCTGTGATTATTGAAATATTCCTTTCTGCATTGTCCAATAAGATTGCCACTAGCGACATGTGTCTGTTTAGCAGTTGAAAGGTGGTTAATGCAACCAAGGATTTTTACTTTATTTTGAATTAAATTACATGTGGCTACCATTTTGGAAATCACCATCTTAGATGTATGAATGCTCAGAGTGTGGGCATAAAGTGAGTGTAACTGACTTTATTGATTGATGATGAGGAAACTGTTCATTCTAGGTTGAAAGCTTTAGCAGAGGAACTTACACAGACACAGCAGATGCTTTTAAACAAGGAGGAGGCTGTCTTGGAACTAGAGAAGAGAATTGAGGAATCTTCTAAGACCTATGAAAAGAAGTCTGAGTGAGTAAAACAAAAATAATTTGAAGGAAGAAAGTTCAATTGATTTATTTTTATGGAATACTTCAGTTATATATTGTCATGGATGTAAAATTTCTAGAAGCTGAAATTTCATTTTAAGTGGAAAACTTGGTGTTGTTGAGTTACTTTCTAGGACTCTGGAAAACTGATCTGGGTTTTGTCAATGTAGGATACAGATCATGTCTCAATATTTTAACAGTTTGAACTATTTTCTGAAAAATCTTGTTAAAAGTTGTCTTTATTCCCCTCATCAGTGTCCACCAGATTCACTCTGCATTCCTTGTTGAGAAAATAGCAGATCAGTGTTATCTAGAAACTGACTTCTCTGTATTAGAAGGAAGTAAACACACTTATGAGAAAATAGCAGTCTGCTTCACTTATAAAAATCCCTTTAAGATTTGCTGTGCTATTTTGTCTTACTGTTGTTTTTCTTGCTGATTTCTGGATCTGTAAATATCCTAATGGATTTTTAAACTTCACTTGCGTGGGAATGCTGTTGTTTTCACTGATACCACTAATTACATTTTCTGCTGTTTTAACATTTACATTTTGATCTATAATTTAAAATTTATATTCTGGTTATAGTTATTATTTGCATCTCCAACAGGTGTTGTGACTAGTATGGTTTCTCTACTCCTGACTGGAGTATATAAATTTCTTGCTATCATTTTCTCATCACTGGCTGGATTTATCAATGTCCTCAAGGAAATTGTGATATGTCAGATTTCTCTGGTCTATACTTGCTCTTTCTACATAACTTCTCAGTTATTCTAATTTCTCTCAAATCTTGTATCCTCTCATCTCCCCCATCATAGACAGCAGATGGACCTCTTCTATCTACATTACAGAAAAAATTAAAATCATCAGGTGGCAACTCCCTTATTTTCTGTGACTAGATACACACATCCACTGCATTTGTACCCATTCTCTGTGCTTGCTTCCATAGTGGAACTTCTTGTCCTAAGTCCACTTCTTGGGCCTGTTTTTTGTATCTTGTCATCTCATACTTTCTCAGAGAATTTAAATTATTTATCATATTATGTTCACCTTTTCTTCTCAATTGGGTCCAGTGCTCACTTTTTAAATACGATTAAGTCTTGGCTCTTAAAAAGAATTTCCACCCCAGATAACCCTTCTGTATTCATATATCCTCCCAACTGCCTTTGCCTTCTGTTTTCTTATTCATACTTGTTCTAAGAATAATTATTTTCACCATTTCTTCAACTCCCACTTAGTTTTCAACCCACATATCTAGCTTCTGCCCCGTCACCATTGAAATAGTTTATCTGTAAGATATCAGTGACCTATTCATTGCTAAATTTAACAAGTATCTTGACCTCCTCTTAGTATCTGATTTTGTTGACTACATATTTCTCCTTTTCCCTTGGTTTTTGGCACCAGATCTTTTGCCTTTCTTTCTGGCTACTCCTTTATAATCTCATTTTCCTCCACTAAGCCAATCTATTTTGAAGTTATTCGAGGAATGGCTCTAGGCTTTGTACTCCTCTCTTCCTATTCGCTCCCTAGGTGGTTTCCTGAAGATGACCCAAATTTATTGCTCTTGCTTAGATTTTTCCTCTGAACTCAATGGCCATTTAGTCAATTGCCAACTTGACATGATTGCTTAGATGTCTTAGAAGTATCCTAGGGGTGCCTGGGTGGCACAGTGGGTTAGGGCCTCTGCCTTTGGCTCGGGTTGTGGTCTTGGGGTCTTGGGATCGAGCCCCATGTCGGGCTCTCTGCTTGGCAGGGAGCCTACTTCCCCCTCTCTCCCTCTGCCTGCCTCTTCTGCCTGCTTGTGATCTCTGTCTGTCAGGTAAATAAATAAAATCTTAAAAAAAAAAGTAGTATCCTAAATTTCCCATGTTTAAGACTGAATTAAAAATCTCAATACACCCCACACCAGTTCAACCTAGTTCACTGTTAGTATTCCTTTTTTCAGTGAATGGCAACACCATCTATTCTATTATACAGCCCAGAATATTAGGGGCCCACCTCTCCCACCTATACTCTGACTCTTTTTATAACTTGGCATTAAATATTATATTGGAGTCCATGAGCTTTTTAAATATGAGAACAGGAAAATTTGAGTTACTCTGGGCATTACCTTAATAAATATGGAAAATTTCAGTATTGCATCAACAGAAGATCTATTTGGATTATAAAAATAAAATTTATCAGCCATTGCACATAAAAAATTCAAAAAAGAATTATATTTTGCTTTTCTGTGTTTTGGGATAATTTCTTCACATGTTTATAGAAGACCAAGTAGTTTTACTTTTTACAGTTCTGTAAATGTATACATTATAAATTACTACTGTTTTAAAATTTAGTGGCTATAAAGATAGACCATTAGGTGGCTGATCCTCTCACCAGCATATCTGACCATACATTGTTGGAGGAGACGATCTTTATGCGTTACCCTAATCTAGAAATTATGAGATTCTTAGATTTTTTTTTTTTTTGCTCTATTTTCTTGACTCAAATCTTTGACTCTCTCTTCCTCTACATAGTGAATATGACCCATTCTCCTACACCTATTTATATTTATCAGGAAATGAAAATTGGGGTATGGGAGAGGGGCCTTAAAGGGTGGTAAATATATGGGAAATAACATTTATTGAGTTTTTACTCTGTCCCACATGTTATGCCAGATGTTTTATATATATTACCACATTGAATATTATCTTCACTATACCTTTGGTGTATTTGCCTATATTTTCCCTTTATGACTTAGAGTATTTTAAAAAATTACAATTACATACTTAGTGGTAGAAAATACATGAATTCCTGACTCCACAGTGTATGTCTTTTTGATCACAGCATCAGCTTGATCTTACTATTTTAAAAATCTTCTTATGAGAGTAAGTTAAAAGGGATAAGTATGTCAAGTGGTTCAGGGGAAGAGTCTTGTTTAACCAAAATTCTGTTAACCCTTTGTTATCATGATGTTTTTATTGTTAGCTTCATGGCATAATCTTGAAAATGTTAAGTACATTTGTGTAACTAAGCAGTCATTGTGAAATCTCGTTAATTCAGATATTAGTAGGATTGAAGTTTGTCTTTGACTTATATATTAAAATATTTTGCTAAACAAATAACCTGAAAGGGATTCTAGTGAAAATGTTTGCATTTCAGTTTCTTAATAATTCATAAACATTTCCTTTTTTGTGTATGTATGTGTATAAATCTACATATGTATTTGTATAAATCTACATATATATTTAAATACACATATAATTGAAAGCAATTTTAATCCAGTTTTAGAAATAGATTTACAATTTTTTTACTGGACAATACTTTTTAGCTTCATATACTGTTAATTGGAAGTAATAAAACAGTAAAACAGAACTACAGCTCTTCACAAATGCTGAAAGTATCTTGTAAGTTATGTTTTTGTACTCACAAATTATTGCAATTATACTGAATTTTTACCTAACAGAAAAAATTATTGGTTCAGTTGAAATATAACATAATAAGAAACTGAAGTTAAAACCTTTAAATTTGAGTTTAACATAAATGTCTCTGAAACATCTTATAGTAACAGGGAAAAAATAAGTTATATAAGAAATCATTTGATAGCTTTGATTTCCTGTAATTGAAGAATCTAAATTGAAAAATAAAGAATGGTTTTTATGTGACATTAAATTCACACTAATGAGTCAAGTTTTAGTTTATATAAGTGATGCAGGTCTCAGTTGAAATATAGCTGTTGTAGAATTATATTTAAAAAAATAGATTAAAAGGAATAAAACCAACCACTTGAAATGGTATAATTTTAATACAACACTAAGTGTTACTATAGTATACGTAACTTTACTCATTACTTCTAAAGCATATTTATTCAAATGGAAATAATATCAATCTTCTCCTGATTTATGATCCTTGACTACTGTATTAGAAAACAGTTTATGGGAAAGTACGCCAAGCATATGTTATTTATGACTCAATGGCATGAAGAGCAAGTATTATTACTATTGGTTTTAATGCTTGGTTTGACTTCCAAAAATTGAATGATTATTCAATTTTGTGTTGTTTTGTGCCATTATCTCTAATACTTAAAAATTCTTTATATATTATAAAATCAAAACTCTTAGAGCCACGCAGAATCTTAAGAGTTCATTTGATTCAGCCTCCTTATCTTTCAAATTATGTGACATCAGAGGCCCCGAAATTTTAAGAGACTTGCAAAATGTCACAGCTAGCTTATAGTTAAGGTAAGACTTGAGCGATCTAAGTTACTGTACTAGACTACAAATTCAGGGACCTTTTATTTTTGTCTCAGGATTTAAAAACTATGTGTGTCACAAAAAAAGCCCTGCCTAAATAATTCATTCAATAATATTTATTGCATGTCTTGTTAGGCGCTGTGAATACAATGAAAGGTAAGATATATATTGTCCCATGTCTCATGGAACTTACACTTTCGTGGAGTAGACTAATACAAATAAGAAATTAACAATTATGATAATTACTATAAAATCAAGAATTCAGGTAGAAGAATAATAGAGGAACAGCTACTTAAGATAGGTAGTCAGGGGTCTCCCAGAAAGTGGCATTTTTGCTAGATGTGAAGGACAGAAGGTGCTTTCCATATGAAGAATGCATGCAAAAAGTAGCTAACAATAGGAAATAAGTTGCACAGGCAAAGGTCCTGTTCCCATCCATGTTTTAAATTTATTTATGGTTTCCTATATATCTTGTGTCATGTAGTCATTTATTTTCTATAATTTTCTTCTTACTGTAGTATGTATAACTTGTTTGCTAAATGGTATTATAAGCATAAAAATAATTATATAGCATGTGGTATAGTGATTATAACCATACCTTTAAAAAAGTATCTACTGAACAAAAGCAAAACATTACCATATGTGAAATTATATCATTATACATAAAACTCAGTAAGATTAATTGTTAAAAAAGCGAATGTTGCTCATTAATTTCATGATTAGACATGTCGATTAAAAAAAGTTAGGACAAAAGCCATACAACAGGACATATACCTCCCCAGAAAATCTCATTGTTCTTCAAAACTGCTAAACTACAAGCCAGGAAATGTGTATTTTAATCTAATTCCTGGTATTAGGATAATATCTCAGAATGAAAAAGTGATTGCCATTATGATACAGTACAATAGATATTTAGCTACTGAAGGAGAATAAAAAAGACCTATCCTTCAAACAGAGTGCATATGAGATTATAAAAACCTTACCTCACCGGAGGAAGTGTGATGCAGCAGCGGTGATATTATTTTTAAACAATTTTTTAAATTTTCAGATAATTATAGATTGACATATAGTTATAGGAATCAATACAGAGAGATCCCATGTACCCTGTACTCAGTTCTCCCAGTAGTAAAATCTTGCAGAGCTATGATATAATATTATAATCCAGATAACTGACATTGACACAATAAAGGTACAGAATGTTTCCATTATTGCAAGGGTCCCTTGTGTTGGGTTTTTGTAGCTACTCTGCCTTCTATCTCATACCCTTTTCCTAACTCCTGACAACTGTTAATATGTTCTCCATTTCTACAGGTTTTTTTCTTTTCAAGAATTTTATGTAAATGGAATCACACTGTATGCAATCTCTTGAGATTGGCTTTTTACATTCATTGTAATCCACCTAGGTATTCTCATTCCTCTTTATTGTTAAGTAGTATTCTCTTGTGTGGTGGTAGTTTCCTAAGGCAGCCGTAACAAAGTACTGCATACTTGGTGGCTTAAAAAATGAATTTATTCTCTCCTAGTTCCGGAGGCCAAAAGTCTCAAATGTGGTGTTGGCAGGCTGGTTTCTTCTGATGGCTCTGAGGGAAACTTTGATCCATGCCTCCCTCCTGACTTCTCTACTGGCTGGCAAACTTAGGCTTTCCTGGTTTATAGAAGCATCACTTCAGTCTCTGCCTCCACCTTCATACAATGTTCTGGGTGGTCTTCTCAGTATCCGGTTTCTTCTTCTTACAAGGACACGAGCCATAGACATTAAAGGCTCATCCACTCCAGTATGACCTCATCTTCATTAATTACATCTGCAACAACCCCATCTCCAAATTAAGGTCACATTCTGAGGTTCTTGGTGATAGGATTTGAACATGTCTTCTTAGAGGACACGGTTTAACCCATAACAGTATGGATAATTTGTCTAATCATTCACCCTTTGAAGAACATCTGGTTTGTTTCCAGTTTTTGGCTGTTACAAATAAAAATGCTTCCAACATTTAGTAAGGGTTTTTGTGTGAACATAAGTTTTAATTTTTCTGGGATAACCATGAGTGTGATTGCTGGTTTCCTACCAGCAATTTGTGAGTGATCAGTGTCTCCTCTCCTCATCCTTGCCAGGGTGTAGAATGGTCACCATATTTTATTTGAGCCATTCTCATAAATGTGTACAGGTACCTATTTTTTTTAATATTAAGACTTTATTTTTTAGAGTAGTTTAAGTTTCACACCAAAATTGAGGGGAGGGTTCAGAGATTTTCCATACACCCCTGCCCTGACACGTGCATATCCTACCCCATTTTCAGTATCCCCCACAAGAGTGTTAACATTTACAGTTGATGAACTTACAATGACACATCATTATCACTCAAAGGCCTTAGTTTAAATTACATTTCATTCTAGGTGGCTCAGTTGGTTAAGTGACTGACTCTCGATTTTGGCTCACGTCATGATCTCAGGGTCCTGGGATGAGCCCCATGTCGGGCTCCACGCTCAGCAGGGAGTCTGCTTGAATTTCTCTCTCTCTCCCTTCTGCTGCCCCCACCTCTGCTCATACATGTGCATGCTCACTCTCTCTCAAATAAATAAATCTTTAAAACCTTACATTTTAAGAAAATAAAGTGTGTTCACTCTTGTACATTCTGTGAATTTGAGCAATGTGTGATGATGGGTGTCCATCATTATGGTATCATGAAAAGTAATTTTTGCTAAAAATCCTCTGTGCTCTAGTTGTTTATTCTCCAGCCCCATCCTTAACTGTTGTCAACTGCTGATCTTTTCATTATCTCCATAGCTTTGCCTTTTCTAGGATGTCATGTATTTAGAATCAGACATGATGCAGTGTTTTCACATTGGTTTCTTTCACTTAATAATATGCAGTTAAGTTTCCTCCGTGTCTTTTTGTGGCTTGGTAGCTCATTTGAGGATTGAATAATATTCCATTGTCTGAATGAACCACAATTTATCTATTCACCTCCTAAAGGACATCTTGGTTGCTTCCAAATTTTGACAATTATGAATAAAGCTATTATATAAACATCTGTGTGCAGGTGTTTGTATAGACATAAGCTTTTAATTCCTTTGACCAAATACTAAGGAGTGTGATTGTTCGATCTCATGGTAAGAGTATTTTTATTATTTTTTGTAAGTAATTGCCAAACTGTCTTTTAAAGTAGGTGCACCATTTTGTATTCCCACCAGCAATGAATGAGAGGTCCTGTTGCTTCACATCCTTGTCAGCTTTTGAGGTTGTCAGTATTCTGGAGTTTGACCATCTCATAAGTGCGTCATGGTATCTCATTGGTGTTTTAATTTGCATTTCACTGAAGACGTATGATATGGGGCATCTTTTCATGTACTTATTTTACATAAGTATATCTCCTTTGGTAAAATGTCTGTTAAGGTCTTTGACTATTTTTAAATCAGGTTGTTTTTCTTATTGTTGACGTTTAAGAGATCTTCGTGTATTTTGGGTAACAGTCCTTTATCAGATATGTGTTTTTCTCCCAGTGTGTGGCTTATCTTACTGTTCTCTTGACATTGTCTTTCAGAGAGCAAAAATTTTTAATTTTGGTACAGTCTTGTTCATCAAATATTTCTTTCACAGATTGTACCTTTAGGGTTGTATCTAAAAACCTATCACCATACCCAAGGCCATCTAGGTTTTCTCCTATGTATTGTCTAGGAGTTTTGTAGTTTATGTTTTGCATTTAAGTCTGTGATCCCTTTTGAGTTAATGTTTGTGAATGGTATAAGGTCTGTTTTTTTATTCATTTTTTTTGCATTTGGATGCCCACTTGTGCCAGCTCCATTTGTTGAAAATGCTAACTTTTTTCTTTTATGTTGATCCCTTTGGAAGACTCCATTTATTATCTGGAGTAAAATAAAGATGAAATAATAGTAATACAGAGATTGTAAATGCCATGAGAAGTCATGTTTAAAAATAGAGCTCTTTTAGGGACCCTGGTTGGCTCAGTTGGTTAAGCATCTTCCTTTGGCTAAGGTCATGATCTCAGGGTACTGGGATCGAGCCCCACATTGGGCTCAGTGGGGAGCATGGTTCTCCCTCTCCTTCTGCCCCACCCACATCACTTGCTCACTCACTCTCTCTCAAATAAATAAATAAAATCTTAAAAAAAAATAAAAATAGGGGTGCCTGGGTGGCTCAGTGGGTTAAGCCTCTGCCTTCGGCTCAGGTCATGATCTCAGGATTCTGGGATCAAGCCCCACATTGGGTTCTCTGCTCAGCAGGGAGCTTGCTTCCCCCACCCCCTCTGCCTGCCTCTCTGCCTACTTGTGATCTCTCTCTCTCTGTCAAATAAATAATAAAATAAAATCTTAAAAAAATAAAAATAGAGCCTTTTCTCTAACCTATATAATATATATGACTTAAAATATTTTAATTTATTAATTTATTATTTTTATTGAACTACAGTTGTTATACAATATTGTATTAGTTTCATGTGTAAAACAGTGATTCAACATTTGTATACATTACAAAATGATCACTATATATCTAGTTACTGTCTAGTTACTGTCTAGTATATATCTAGTTACTGTCACCAACAAAGTTATCATATTATTGACTAATATTTCCTATACTTTATATCTTTGTGACTTACTCATTTTATAGCCAGAAGTTTGTACCTCTTAATTCCCTTTGTGTATTTTGCCCATCCTCCTTTCCCTCTCCCCTCTGGCAATCACCAGTTTATGAGTTTGTTTCTGTTTTGTTTTTTAGAGTCTACATATAAGTGAAATCATATGGTATTTGTTTTTCTCTGTCCGATATTTTACTTAGCAAAATACCCTCTAGGTCCATCCATATTGTCACAAGTGGCAAGATTTCATTCTTTTTTTTTTTAATGGCCAAGTAATATTTCATAATGTGGATTTATGTTACATATTTAAATATATTTGTGTTTTATATATATGAATAATCTTTATGCACAACACACCAAACCACATCATCTTTATTTATTCATTAATGATAGATACTTGGATTGCTTCCATATCTTGAGTGTTGTAAATAATGCTGCAGTGAACATAGGGATGCAAATATCTTTACATGTCAGTGGTTTTGTTTTCTTTGGGTAAATACCCGGGAGTGGAATTGCTGGAATGTCTGGTATTTCTATTTAAGTTATTTTTTTTTTTATTCTTTCTATAATGGTTTAATCCTTCAGAAAATTTATTTAGTACTTAATGAAGCTAAAACTAATTTATTCACATCCTTCATGTAACAGTCATTTTTTTCCCTGACTGAATAATACTTCTGACTCTTTAATATTTTTCTCCTAAGTCTATATTCTATTTGTTACTGGCTACTGCACAATCATAACAATCCTTCTAGTTCAGCCATTTAAAATGGACCAAAAATAGGTATCATTTCTCTTAGGGTTTGTATGGTAACTTAAAACAACACCAATTTATTCTCTCATATTTCTGGAAATTAGTTGTTGGAAATAAATCTTACGGACCTAAAAGCAAGTTGTTGATGGGGCTAATTTCTTCTGAAGGCTTTTGGAGGGAGTCTACTTTTTCTGTTTTTCCAGCTTCTAGAGACTTTCCTCATTTCTTGGCTCTTGGCCCCACATCACAATGCCTTCCCTTTTTTTTCTTTTCACATTGCCTTCTCTGACGTCATCCCTTTTACTTCCCTCTTATCAGATCCTTATGAATATTGGGCTCACCTGGATCTTCTAAAATAACTTCCTCATTCCAACATCCTTAACTTATAAAACTCCCTTTTGTTCTGTAAGATAACATATGCACAGGTTCTGGGGTGAAAGATGTTGTCATCTTTGGGGGCCTGCTGTACAGTTGAAGAGATAATAAAATGTATATGTTTCACTCCTGTAAATGTATTTCTTTGAATTTTTTCAGCTGTTCAGTTAGTATTTACATTTTTGCAATTGTTGTTCCTTATTTGTCATTCCATATTTTAATTTGGTAGTTTATTTTCATTCTTTTGATTATCATTATTTTATTTTGCATTTTTCCATATTTATGAAATTTATTTACAAAAAGCTAATGGTAGCAGTAATGATTTTAGAGTGTTAGTATTTTCAAGTATACTTCCCTGTTAATTTGTGAAATTGTTCACCCTCTTTTTGGACTCATGCTGCAGATGTACGTGAATATGTGTTTTTACCATCTTATCCTGTACATTTTGAATTGTCCCTCATCTTCTTGTCATGTGATTCTTTTGGTAGCTATGTGATGCAAAGAAGGAAACTTTAAGAAGCTTTAGGTTCATAATGGGTGTAATCTTTTCCAGAACCCAGTCCTCATGAATTTATGTTCACAAAAATGGTTGTTTTAAAAAATCAACTTTCTCTGAAGAGATTCACAGAGAAAAAATATATGAACAATTTCTTATGAAAAAAGGCTTACTATCTAATATGCAAACCAGCATGAATTTAATCAGGAAATCTGTGTGGATTTAGAACATAGGTCACAGATTTTTGAACTATGGTGACAGAAATGATAATTGCTATTTACTGAATTCTTACTTTATGGTAGGTACTGTGTTAACAACTTTTAAAGTATTATTTCATTGTATTCAGAACAACCCTGACAATTTGGTATATTATCAATTTTTCCAGTGCTAAAATTGAAGATGGGAAAAACAACGTGATTAAGTCATTAAGTTGAATCTGTTCTCATTCAGTATAATTACACTCTTTCCATTATGCCATGATGATTTTACTTGGGAAGTGTTAATGAGCTCTGACAGTATGGTATATCCTTCTTCATTGCTTTTGCTGTGAACTCTACTGGTTAAAGGGGTTTGTCTTTTGAACATTGGTAGGTTTCTGGTAAAAATAATCTTACTCATTAGTTCTACTTTTCCCAAATTTCACTCAGTTCTCTACATGAGTTCTTATTTTGTTAGAATACTCACCTGGAACTCACTGCAGTACAATGAGGAGATTATAGCTTTCCTTATAGCATTCACTGAGGCTGCATCCTGCTCCATTTGATTGGAATTGAGTTTTCAAAATGTTGATCAACATCATATTTATAAACAAATCTGTCTTAGTGTTCCTTCTGCCTATGATTACTTATTCAATTAATATTGATCCATGTAAGGTCCAATTTAAAGAGGTAACATTTTCTGATCTTATTCTCTGGTTTTGAAGTTTTCCCCTATTCACAATCTATTGTTGCTTACATATTAATAACCTATTTTCAATGGTATATAGCACAGTTCTTTAAGATATTAATAGACCATGTATGACAGTGTTTTCAGAAGGTGTTCCCTTGCCACCACTACCTTTTATGGCTTTCATGTGGGTGAATTAGTTTGAAATTCCTTTTAGGGCAGATCTCAGGGAATAGAAGTTCACAATAAGGCAACATGTGGCCTATGTAGTTCTCTAAAGAAGAAATGGGGAAGTCAACTGTCAGAACAGTTTTCTCCAACTCTAAAAACAGAACAGAACAGAAAACTGTCAGAACAGTTTTCTCCAGCTCTAAAAACATACCCCGTGCAACATAAACACAGCTTTTTTCCCAGGTTGTCACCTTGATTTGATTTATTTTTCCCAAGGCATAAATCTGAGTTCAACTATATTCCATTTGAGATTTGAAATAAATTGAGATTCTGCTTCAGTCATATTAATTCACTTTGGGTTCCACACTTCTCAGCGTTAGTGTCCGTACTCTGTGAGGTAGATGACTTCACTGTAGAGTAAAATGAATGCCAAAATGATACTGTATTTGAAAGCATCCTGAATTTGGTTTTTGCTTCCAAATATTTTCTTCCACTTTGTTGTTTTTGGTCTTCCGTTTTGTGAATGCTAACATTTAGTAACTATTGTGATGACTTGAAAGCTGTTTAGTTTTATAATTCAAATGATTCTGAAGGACTGTTATAGAGATGAAAATGAAACAGAAGCATAATATGCCGATGTAGTTTCCTTTAAAATCTTATTTCTTAAAGAAGTTGAAATAATTTATGCTCAATGTGTTCTCTTTCAGTATTGTGCTTCTACTAAGCCAAAAACAGACACTTGAAGAGCTGAAACAGTCAGTCCAGCAGCTGAAATGCACTGAGGCAAAGTTTACAGCACAGAAAGAATTACTAGAGCAAAAAGTACAAGAAAATGATGGGAAAGAGCCACCTCCAGTAGTAAATTATGAAGAAGATGCACGATCAGTTACATCTATGGTAAGCCTAAAAGTAATCAAAAGAGAAACTTAAAAGCGTACTGTCTAGGTAATAAGTGGATACAAAAATTAATTCTTTTGCTATGACAAATTATTACTCTTGTTAATATGCAGGTCCTATTAAACTTGTCTGTAAATGCAAAGTAGACTTGTCAGTCACCTCAGGTCACCTGGAGAACACTTTCAGGAACCACCTGTAGAGTCAGAGGAAAAAACTCTTCTCTTGCCTTCAAAACTGAATGAAAGACTGCAATATTTTTATTGCTGGGAGACAGCAGGAAGGTAGGGTATTATTCTTAAGATAGAAGTAATAAGGAGAATATTTTTCATTATTTTCTTCTTAAGAGCAGTAGAATCTTATTTATCTGAGATTGATGATATGTTTATTGTTTGATATTATAAACATGTGATTTTGTTTAAAAAGATTTTTTCTTGTGAATCTTCTTAAACTACAATACACACATTCAAATCCACCAACTAGAAATTCAGATTCATTATATATAGTTTCATTAACTGTTTAAGAATGCCTAGAACGATTATTCTCCCTCCCTCTTCCCTTCCCTTTCTCCCTTCCTCCTTCTTTCCTTCCTTCCTTCCATCTGAAGTTGGTGGATCTCACCAGGCAGCAGTTTTGCTCTCCAGGGGACATCTGGCAATATCTCCAGATATTTTTGGTTGTTATAGTTAGTGGGTACTATAGTAGGATCTGATGGGTGGAGGCCACTGATGATTCTGAGCATCCTGTAATGCACAGGACAGCCCCTGCCTTCACACTCCTAACAAAAAAGTATTCTACCCAAAATACCAGTAGTACCAAGTCTGAAAAAACCTGAGCTCTGTCCTTGGCTTTTTCTGTGAGTAGTTGAATGTAGTCCATAAATAGAACTATCATAGTTGATGATGCTGTAACTGATATTTTAGTCATTTTTACCTTATGGAAATAGTACAATTTGATTGTTAAACATATTTACATGTCTCTGTAGGAAAAAAAGGCAGTATTTGAAAATGTGATGAATGTGGAAATGAATATGAAGTGTTTAAATTATTGTGGTTATTGGGGCACCTTGGTGGCTCAGTGGGTTAAGCCTCTGCCTTCAGCTCAGGTCATGATCTCAGGGTCCTGGGATCGAGTCCCACATCGGGCTCTCTGCTTGGCAGGAAGCCTGCTTCTCTTCTCTGTCTGCCTGTTTCTCTGCCTACTTGTGATCTCTCTCTCTCTGTGTCAAATAAATAAATAAATAAAATCTTTAAAAATAAAAAAAAAATTATTGTGGTTATTCCCATTTTTGTTATTAATTGAACCATACTAATCTGTATATTATATATATATTTTAATGATGAATAAAATTAGATTTAGCCAGCTGGACTCAGTTTAGATGATCCCAATTTTGTTGGCAAAATCCAAAGCATCATAGTCAGGGACCAGTCAAACACATGCCTTCTTCTCTCCATCAGGCCTGATCAAGGTATTGACCTTGGCCACATCAATGTGGTAGAGCTTCTTCACAGCCTTTTTGATCTGGTGCTTGATGGCCTTGACATCCACAATGAACACAAGTGTGTTGTTGTCTTCTGTTTTCTTCATGGCTGACTCAGTAGTCAAGGGAAACTTGATGATGGCATAGTGATCAAGCTTGTTTCTCCTGGGGGCGCTCTTGGGCTGCTTTCGGCGACACAGTCTTGGGTTGTCAGAACATAGGTGATGCAGGTGACCTGCAGATCATCTTTTTTTGTGTGACTGTGGACGCCTTTCAGCACTGCTCTCTTGGCCTTCAAAGCCTTTGCTTTAGCTTCGACTTTGGGAGGGGCAAAGGCTTCCTTCTTAGCTTTTGATGCCATCTTTGTAAAGGGCGTATATTACATTGTTAATTATGAATTATTTCTGTTCTCTCCTTTACTATCATATCAGATAATAAGGATTTTCCTATATGTACCTCGGGCCTTTTCTGGATTCTTGATAACTATCTGGTATATGTCTTCTTTCAGAGGAACTTCTGAAATTTTTTCTTTTACTTAGGTTTTTAAAACCTTAGCTGATATGTCTTTTGTACCCTGAGTGTAGTTTATAATACTTCCTTATCTCCATGTGGGTGTGGCATTGGTTACTTCATACCTTGATTCAGTGGCAGATAGTTTTAGAACTGGCTATCTAGTTTATTTGAATTAATTCTATGTGCAGATGACCCATATTGGCTTTATTATTATGACAAAACAAGATACATCACTAGATGATAGCATATCCTCATTTGGTAACTATGACTAAAAACTAGACTTTGAAAGTTAAAATGGAACAGTTCACCAATTCTATTAGGAACTTGTGATCTTTGCAATGTTGTCTTTCATAGCATTGAAGAAAAACTTTTTCAGTAAATGAGTGAATAAATAATGTTTCAGAGAGATTATGTAGTACAGCTTAGGAGAACAAACTGCTTTCTGGTGCTTTTAAACTTTCTCTTGTTCCCATTTTTACATGATGGTGAATAACACTTTGTAAATTTTTAGAGTGATGTCACTTATTTCATTTTATTCAATTTATTTTAAATAGTTGGAATGTTAATTATAAATGTATCTTATCTATTCCTTGAGGCAATGCCTTTAGTAAGTCTTTAAGGAATTTACAATGGAATGCCACACAATATAGTTTAAAGTAATAAAATAGCATTTTATAAATCAATAGGGCATTCCCAAATTGATGCCAATTAATGAGATTTTACACTTGTTTATTTTGTTTATATAATTCAGTAAGAATGAAAGGCTATCTATTAATTTATTGAAATCTAAAAAAAAGTGTGGAGACAGGTGATATAATCATCTTCATCAGGAGAAGTCATCCTCCTAATGCAGTCTTTTTTAAACCTAGGTCTAATTTTGGTTAAAATACTAAGGGAAAAATGATGAATATTAAGTATTACACAATAATTCTCTATTGTCTAGGTACAATTATTCATTCAAGAAATACTTACTGAGCACCTACTATGTGTCAGGCACATTTCTAGATGATTGAGATAAGTCAGTGAATGAAACTAATTTAAAAAACCCCTCTTTCACAATCTGTGGTGAGTGGCAGTTAATAAATAAGTATTCCATTGAAAGATGGTAAATGCCAAGGAATAAAGAAACAGAGCAGGGTAGAGGGTTGGGTGCCTAGAGGTTGGGACACAATTTAAATCTAAGTCAGGATAAGCATCACTGGGAAATTGACGTTTGAACAAAGACTGGTAACAGGGAGCTACTAAATCCCTTCATTTCTGGGGCAAAAGCATTTTGGTCAGAGGGCGCACCTGTTGCAAGGGCCATAGTACAGGAGTGTGTTGGACTAATCGAAGCGTGGTTAAGGAAATCCACGTGGAGGGGAAGGTGAAACTGTAGGAAATGAGGTTAGAGAAGTATTGGGGAACAGATCTTGGGGCTTTGTGGACCATAATTAAGGATTATGGCTCTTCTCTGTGTGAAGTGGAGCCACGGGCTTGGAGAGTAGTAGCAGAGGAATGATGTGCTCTGACTTTTTATTTAAATAGATTGCTGTGGCAACTATATGGAGAATTACTTGAGGGGAACAAGGATGGAAGAATGAGGTTATTACAGTAACCCACATTATAGAAAATTACAGTTTGAGCAACGATGGTCATAGCAGGGGAAGTAACAAGAAGGCTTTTGCTTTTGGATATATTTTGAAGGTATATATCCTTCAAAGGTATATATCCTGACCCCAGGGGATTTCCTATGGATTAAAGTAAGGTATGAGAGAGAATAGTCAAGGATAATTTTAGCATTTTTAGCAGGAGAACTAGGTGAATAAAACTTGTTTTGAGTGCGTGGAAAGGATATACCTAGAGCAGCTTTAAAGAGAAAGAGCAAGACTTCAGTTTGTCTTTCTAAAAAAACAAGTCATTGTCAAAACAAGTCATTGTCAACATTTGGTATTTGGGCCACAAGTTCAGGAGTATGATTTGGGCTGGAGAAAGGAATTTAAGTCGTAGATATCATTGGTATTTAAAACCATTTGACTATAGGTGGTCACCAAGTGAGAGAGAATAGAGAGAAAAAGAGAAACAAGGACTGAACTCTGGGGCACTTCAAGTTAGGTAGTCTAGAAGAAGAGGACCTAGTAGGAGACTACGGGGTGACCAGTGAGTTAGTAGAAAATCAAGAGTTTGGTGTCCTCAAAGTGTTCTGAGGAGAAATGAGTTCCAGAATTTGGGACCTGCTAAGTTAAGACAAAAGAAACCTTTGTATAATTGCTGGAATTTTCTAAACTTTTAATATCCTAACAGGGGAAATACAGCATGGAATGCAGTGTCTCTGAAAATATTGACCTAGTTCCTTTTCAGAGAGTGTGTGGAAGGGACCACAGTGCAATAGAACATACTTTGGGAAATACTGAATTAGAAGACAAATCTTTCTCATCTGATTGGGTTGTTTGTAGATTAAATGTGCTGATAATTTTGAAGGCATTTTGAGTTGTTTAAATGTTCTATAAACCTAAGGATTATTTTATTTTATTCTTCAATTTTAACTCTGCGGGGCAGAAGAATCTGCCTTTTGGAGCTTATTAGGAAGGTGAACTCTTTTTGTTGGCTGTCCTTGGATAATGATGGAAATACCAGAATTTTCTAATCCCTGAGTAACATTATTTTCCTACTTTTGAAATTAATTAATTGATTAATTAATTTAAAAGCATCACTTTCCCTCATGTTTGTTTATGGTCGTCTAGTTGTAAGAAGATGAGTTTTCAATCAGTATCTGTTGAATTGAGGAACTGGACTTCCGTTTTACTCCAGAGTAATCTGGTTGTTTTTTTATAATAGCATGTGCTGAGCACCAAGTATAATAGTTTTTGTTGAAAGAATCTTTCTTATATGTCAGGTATATCTAGAATTGATGACTCCTTATAATGAGTTCTTACTTTTTAAATATGGTTAGCTATTCTGTAAGATAATTGCCTTTACTTTGATGTTTCTGAAATTGCACATTTTTAAAGTCTTTTGCTAGAGTAATATGCAACATAAATTTATCTTCTCTGCAAATCTTATTAAGTTCTGCTTAGTTGAACAGCACTATCAATAAAACCCTGTTTTGTAATACTTGCAACCAACAAAATAGCTGGTGTGTTGACTAAGTATTGTCTGTCATTATGACTCAGTAGTAGTCCATTTTATAGAAGTGTCTGATGGATGTTCAGTTTTATAGTTAAACTCTAAAGTGGACTGATACCAATTGAGATTGACAACATCATCGAAGCTTTATCTATTTTCATTATCAGGTACACTTTCTTTCTTTCAATACATAAGATCAATGTTAATTTGAAGACTTGCTCCTCAAGTACATTGAGAAAAGTACCAGACCAAAAAATCAGGAGACTGGAATTGAGCTTTGCCTCTGCTTTGTAATCATAGTCAGGTTCCTTAACCTTTCTGAGTTTTTCCTTTCTGTAAAAAGAAGGAACGATTATATATCTATCTTGCCTGACAAGATTTTTATGACACTGACAAGAGATAATGTGTGTGATATATTATTGAGACACATAAGATTTTATTTCAGTTTTTTCTAATAATTTAATTAGTAAATTAATTAGTAATTAATTAGTATTCATTGAGTTAAGTATAGATTATAGATTTTTCTGCAGGATTATCTTATGTATTTCTTATATATAAAGGCAAAACCATAATTAATTTCTCTGGATAGGTAGTACACGTACAAATACAGGAGTCTGAAGTGTCTCTTCCTTAGTCTCCCAGTTTCCTACCTCAGAGATAGTCTTCCAGAAGCATTGTATGCAGATAAAAACATAAATGTTCATTATATGCCTTCTGCTCTTACACAAATGGTAGTGCATACAACAATATTGTTCTGTACCTTAGTTTTTAACTTAATATGTTTTAGGCATAATTTCACAATAGTGCATATACAGTTGTTTCCTTTTTTTTTTTTTTTTTTTAGTTTGGTCAACAAATATTTATTGTCAGGAGTCACGGTCTCACTTTAGATTCGGGGGATATAGTAGTGCACAAAATAAATATAGTTTTTTCTGTCCTCCTGGACCTTTCACTCTTTGTGGGTACAGACAAACAGTTAAATATATGTATTAAATGGCAAATATATTAAATATATAGTTATATATGTATCATGTGGTGGTAAGTTCTTAGGAGAGAAATAAATCAAGATGACAGAAAAAGGGTGATGGGAGGTGTTTTTATAAATAGGGTTGTGAAGTCTTCACAGATAAAGTGATATTTATGCAGAGATCTGAAAGAACTAACGGAGCAAATGTTGAGACTGCCTGAAATGAGAATATTCCAGAACACAGTGAGAGAGAAGAAATAAGAGATGGGGTCAGAGAAGTAATGGGCATTTAGATCATACAGTTAGGCAGATTATTGTAAAGACTTTGATGCTAACTGTTAGGGAAATTAGAAACCACTGAAGATTCTGAGCAAAGGAGTGACATATTTACATGGTTTTCAACCTTTTGTTATAAAGACAGCTTCGGTAAAATCCTTGTAATACTACTATGTGTATGAAAGGAGTTTATGTGTGAGACACATTTTAGAAGATTTTGTGCAGCTTTATAGGTTTTACTCTCAAAATAGTTTAAAAGTTTTTAAACCTGATAACAATGTCAGTTATAGATGTTAATTATTATATTCACATTGAATTAATGTATCAGTTTTATAGATAAATAAATTTCTCTTCTAGCTTTCCTATGGCATGAATTTTATCATGCTGAACTTTCGGTGGTTTTGTAAGCTGTTAAATTATTAAATTATCCTAGGATCTGATACCTAAGTGTTTTTACAAGTATTTGTTATGCCCTATGTTTATTTAGTTTATAAGTTTCTAACATATAAAACAAAGAAGTTAAGAGATGATTATGGTTAGATTACAAAAGCTTTGTTACTTTTCCAAATGACTCAAATCAAGATTCCTTAACATCACTAATGATCACGGAAATGCTGATCAAAACCAGAATGAGACCAATCAAAAGAACCAGAATGAAATGCCAATCAAAACCTCATGCCTGTTAGAATGGCTGTTATTACAAAGACAAGAAACAACAGGTGTTGGTAAGGATGGGGAGAAAAGGGAATCCTTGTGCACTGTTGGTGGGAATCCTTGTGCAAACTGGTGCAGCCGCTATGGAAAACAATATTGAGGTTCCTCAAACAATTAAAAATGGAACTACCATATGATCCAGCAGTTCCACTTCTGTGTATTTGTCTCAAGGAAACAAAATATTAATGTGAAAAGATATCTATACCCCCATGTTCATAGCAGCATTGTTTATAATAGCCAAGATATGGAAACAACCTAAGTGTCCATCAGTGGAATAAATATAAAGAAGATGTCACACACACACACACACACACACACACAGAGGAATATTGTCCCTCGTAAGAGATAATGAAATCTTTCCATTTGTGATGATATGGATAGACCTTGTGGAATTATATGCTAAATGAAATAAGTAAGACAGAGAAAGATGAATACTATATGCTTTCTGTGGAATCTTAAAAAAAAATGAGTTCATAGTTACAGAGAACAGATTGGCAAGCAACAGACTGGTAAGGAAGTGGGCACATGTGCGAAAGTGGTCAAAAGGTACAAATTTCCAGTTACAAAATACGTAAGTCCTGGGTATGTAATGGTCAGCATGATGACTATAGTTAGCAATACTCTAGTACGTATTTGAAATTTGCTAAGAAAGTAGATCTTAAAAGTTCTCAGTATGGGAAAACAAATTTTGTGACTATGTTTGATGATAGATGTTAACTAGACTTACCATGATTATTTCATAATATATGCAAATATTGAATCACACCTGAAACTAATATAATGTTTTATCTCAATTATATTTCAATTTAAAAAAAGGATTCTTTTAAATATTAATTTTTCTTCGGTTCAAATGAAGTCATTTCATATCATGGGCCAATTAATGGATGGTGCTGGTGAGGTTCTTCTGCGTTAGGCTGTAGTATCTTCTATTTGGAAAAGAACCCTTAAAATTTCAAAATATTTTCAAATTATATTTTAACTGTTGTCTGTGCTCATATGCATATGCAGTGTATATATAGGCCAAATCAAGTAAATAGTTAAAGAAAAGTAACTTCTTCATTTATATATGTATATATGTGAATATGTATATATGTATATATACATAGCACAAGTGAAATGAAAAAATGACCTTTCATTTTCATTTATGTATGTATGTTCATATGAATATAAACGTATGTATATATATTTCAAACTTACCCTTTAAATTATGAATTTCTTAATATCTTAGCATAAACTAATGGCCTGGGGTTAATTAGCCCTAAAAGGGCATAAAAAGAGAAAGTTAGGCAAGAATTAAATATCTACTATGATTAATACAAATAAAAGAATTAAACACTCAGATTCATTCAGTCATTTGGAATTCATCAAGTGTTTTATGATTATTTAGTGCATGAATATTATGTATGGGGTTTTTTTGGAAGCGTGTGTCAAACATAAAATAGATTTAGACCTTTCCCATAGAGTTTGGTGGGAGAGATGGAGCAGAAGTAATTGATTGATCCTTAATGGAAAGTTGACTGCTTTTTGACTTTTATAAAGTATCCCTGCATTAAAACATTTCAAAAAAATTAGGTGCCTAGCGGTACGTAGATATACACTGAGCAAATGATTATAGAGGTAATGAATAGGTTCAGAATTTCAAAATATCTTTTGGCAGGTTATAATTGATGCCACTCAAGTTTTTAAAAAATGGTTTAAACGTTAAAGTTGGTTTCTATCAAATATTTCTCACTTTATAAAGAATTATGGCAGTGATATTTTAACAGAGTGACAAAGTCTCAAGTGGTTACAGAGATAATGACTACTGTGTGATTGCAATAGAACTGTCACTATAGAGAGCTCTCCAGCTGCAAAGCCAGGCTGCTTGGGTTTGTATCCCTGCTCCGCCACTTAGTAAATGTGTGATGTTAGGGACTTTTCCCGGTCCTCATTTCCCAATGTCTAAAATGGGAATAACAGTTTTATCTACTCTTGGGTTTATTGGGAAAAATGGTTAAGTTTACACATTCAAAGCACATAGAATAGTCTCTGCCACTTAGCAAATCACTGTTCTTTTTAATAGGTGGTATTTGATTGTTTGATTATCACAGAAATGATAATCATTTAACATGTGTGCTTATTTCTCTGATAGTTTTTATTCCTTAGTCTTGATATTACTTTTCATTAAACATAAATCTTTTGTTTTAAAAATGTAAGCTGTTAATTTTTAGATGATAAACAATGATAAACATGTTTGGGACCTACTCTGTATTTAAAGTATTGTTGTCTTTTGTCCACAATAAATTACAAAATATTTTTTAAATAAAGTCTCATGTTATTATGACTTATAGTATTGCTGACGTCAGTAGGGTTGACCACCTAAATTTTTGAAGAAAAATCTTAGTGTGATTACTTTACCTACTTGAAGTTCACTTTTTTCTACTCCTATGCCACTGAAGTTTGTGTTTAAAATTGAGCACAAGCAATTTTTATAAAAATATCACTTATAATCACGTATTAATGCCAGTTTTCTTTTATAGTTTAATGTAAATAAAAGAAAACAATCCCTAAATGCCATTCTATTTTATGATTATTTATTCATTCCTGAAATAACATTTTTCTTTTAAGTGTGCAGTTATGGAAAATTCAATTAACACCTTTAAATTCTCATATTAACTTTTGAAAAAATAACTCTTCTTGTAAATTTATACAGTACTACTATTGACTCTATCAGCTGAAATCTGGTTTTCTTCACAGTCATTTTGTCCTCTTCTCTCAGTATTATTTTAAGACTCTCTTTGTAGCAGCAGGGCAGGGTGGAGAAACTGGGAATTTGAGTGAAGTCATTTTAAGTTTATTTGCCTTTATGTGAATTTTTCCCTCCCTGCTCCAACCTCAGTTTCTTCATCTGTAAAATGTGGTTAGTAATATACACCTCATAGGTTCAATGTCAGGACTAAATGAATGCAGAGGCAGAGGCTTGTTATAGAGCTCCAGACAAAGTTAGGAGGGTATGTATGGTTTTTGTTCCTTTTCTTTCCTCTGTCTTCAGCCTTTCTTTTTCTCTCCTGTCTCTTCCACCTTTGTCCCCAAAATTCCTCTTCCCTCCTCTGCCTATTAAACACAATTAACCAACTTCTATGACTATTATGCATCATGTTCAGAGACACTGGGGATAATAGACAAAGTCTCTGCACTCATAAACTACATTTAGCAGGCAGAAAATGGCAATAAACAACTGATTAACAAGAAAACATCAGAGTTAAGTGCTGTGATGAAATCAACCATTAACATTCCTCAGGCTTTAGCCCTCAGCCCTTGGTTTTCAATCCTTTCTTTGTAATCAACTATCTGTGGGCTTTTCTTCCCTCCTTCTGTCATTCTTCAAACAACAAATGATGACTCCTAAATCTGCATTTCCAAGGAAATTGGAAATACTGGAATGCCAGTCAAGATAAAGATGAAAAATGAAAGCAGAGAAGTTAAGTGAGTTATGCAAGTTCACACACAAAAAGGTTAAATGTAATAAAACGTTTAAATTTATTAACAGCAATTTCATTATTATTCACACACCAGATTTTCTTACTGTTAAAATTTCCCCCAGATTAACTGTTTACTTAACTGGTAGACAACTATCAACTGGCATTCTATGTTAATTAAAGATTAAAAAAACAACAACAGACATCAGACCGTTAAAATGTAGGTTAATCAGATACATTGTTTGAAAAGACAATAAATTTTAATTACCTAAAGAAAAAAGATGGCTGATTTGTCTTAATAATTGTGAATAATAAAATTGCTAAAATTTTGGGGGGGTGCCTGGGTGACTCAGTTGGTTAAGCATCTGACTCTTGATTTCAGATCAGGTCATGATCTGGGTGGTGGGATGAGGAAGCCCCATCTCGGGCTCCATCGCAGCAGCTCGTAGTGTGCTTGAAGGATTCTCTCCCTGATCCTTCCTCCCACTCCCTCACAGGTGTGCACGCTCTCTCTCTCAAATCTTAAAAAATTGCAAAAAATTTCCATTTATGATGAATGCAATTCTTCCATTTCTCCTATACTTTGGCTTTTTAAATCATAAGGCACTTGCAAAGACCTTAGTAAATGAAGGCCTGTGTCTGAGAGGCCAGTAGATTATAGCATTGAGAATGAAGATGCCCTGGCTTCATTTATACTGTTACTGTATATTCCTCATCTCTTATAATTATGTTCTCTTATCCTAACATAGATATGCTGGTGTTAAACACAGTGCCTGGCAAAGAGTATATGCTCAATAAACTTTTCTTCAATATGTCTGAAGTTGCAAAATGAAGCCATCAGTGATTAGATTCCAATACTTAGTAAAAAGCTGGGCTCTATCTCTACATATTCCAGTATATAAGCACCAAACCAAACCAGACACCTACTCAGTTAATGCAGAGGGGCAAATTATTCCAGAATATATTTTAGAACGTAATAAAGTCTTTATAACACTGATGGAAAGGAAAGAATGCTGAGAAATAGCCTTAAGTAGCATATTTATTACTTCTTGATAGATAAAGTAAAAAATATAGTATTTTCTGTCATTTAAGCAGGGCCAGAATGCACTTTGTTCTCAAAAATATTTTAGTAGTTCAGATTCTTAGTGAAGCGATTACAACCACTTTGGAAAAACTGTTTGGCACTACCTACTAAAGACAGACATGTGCATAACCTTTATCCCATACCTCTACTCCTGGCCTTAGATGCAGTAGAAATGAATACATACACTTCCCAAAAGATATGTACAAGAATACTCACAGGAGCACACTATTTATATCAGACCCAAACTTGAATTACACAGGCCATCTTTTATCTCTCTGTCACCCATTCCCTGCCCATATAATGATGTTTTTTCTTGGACTCTATACTTCCCTCCCTTCTCTTCTCTTTTGTTAACAAGCAAGGGTTACTCTAATGTTTGCTGAGAAAGTGTTGTGTCTTTCAGGTCTGTTGGGTTGAAAAAAGTTTGAGGACTATTGCACAAAAGATGTTGCCTTAAACAGCTCTTTTAAATTCTGAGTGCCTCTTGGGAAAGTAACATGTTAAGCTTTGTGAGATATTAATAGTTACCTCCAATCATGGGTCTTAGGAGAGCTGAAGAAAGTGCAAGTCACCCTGCAAGGAGGTAGGGCAAGCTTTGCAGTTCTAATACAGATCGACAGCCTCGTGAGTGGGTGTGGTGTTGGAAAGCAAAATTAGAGATTGCTGAAGATGAATTTAGTCTGTTTTGCAATTTTGTCTAAACCTGGCTCTTTCCTTTTCAGAAATAATTTTGATTGAGAGAAGTATGTGGAAAAAAGAATAGAGGAGAAAGCTAAGGAAAAGTTCTTGAAATTTTGGGAAGGAGAACTGACTTCGGTAGTATTGGCAGGAATGGGAGAGGGCTATAGGGGAAACAAATGGGCTTAGCATGTGCAAGGAGGATATGGGTTGGCAGGTAATATGGGAGGTAATTGAAATAAAGTAGTCTATAGATTATGAAGGGTTTCAGTGGCCAAAGGACCAGGAACTCGACTGGTAGAGGTGGAAGGTCAGACAGAGTCAAATGGGATCCAGTTGGTAAGAAAAGCTTTAGTTGTTTTTTGAGATGTTTCATTAATCTAAGAGCCACTAGATTCTTAGATGTTCCAAATAGTCAGAAACTTCTGAAATGGTTTGTGTTTGAATGGTTTGTGTCCCTTTTTCTTTTCTTTTTTACAATTAGATACAGTCTTTGTGGAACCCGAACATTGTTCTTATCCCACAAAGGTATTTTGTGGTTTTGACTAGGGGTAAATCAGCCTCTTCTAATTAAAATTTGCTTTTGGAGAGAACTCTTCTTTCTCCCCATCCTTTGTCTCTAAGGCCGTTAAGGAAGAATCAAGAAAGGAAAAAAGAGAGATCTGGTGAGAGGAGAATAGTAACAACAGAAACAGATGACTATGTATCTTCTTCATAGAGGTGAAGAAGATGAAAGATAAAGAACAGGAGAGACAACAGAAAATACAGAAATAAGAGATAGGTCATAGTCGAAAGAGAAAAGGACTAGGAAAAAGGAGATGACAGAAGAGAGCATGTGAATTTAAAATACAATAAGAATATTATTGAACCAAGCTAACTCAAAGGTGTCAACATTTTTGCTTTAAATAGTTTAGTAAAATCTATCAAGGGATAAAATTGGTGGTTCAGATACTTAGTAAAATTCATTCTCATATTTTCAACTTTTAAGTCAAGAACCAAATTATAATTTTTTTAAAGATTTTGAGAGAGAGAGAGAGAGAGAGAATATGAGCGGGGAGGGAGCAGAGAGAGAGGGGAGAGAGAGAGAGAAACAGACTCCCTGCGGAACAGGGAGCCTGACTTGGGGCTCAATCCCAGGACCCTGGGATCATGACCTGAGTCAAAGGCAGACACTTAACTGACTGAGCCACCCAGGTGCCCCCCAGATTTTAATATTTTAAGAAATTTTTTTTCTATGTAGTTATTTGATTAACATTGAATTATTGATTACCAAGTGGTTTTTGGAGTTTTTAATAAGAAAATATTAAAGTGGACTATTTTGATGTTTACTACAATAATGTAGTCCCTCCAAATGAAATCTGAAATATCATAATTTATTATAACATTTGTGGGTAGGAGGTGTGGATGAGTATAGACTTTCATTATGTAGATAGTTACTTCAATTTGCTATTAATTATGTCACTTACTTAGAGCTTATGTTAGCAGTGTTTAATTATTACAGATATCTATATTTTTTGATATGGTGAGCCTTTTTCAGTTTTATTACTTATAAAATATTCATAGTCTTTGCCATTTATTAGTCTCCAGTGCAGGTGCATTATTAGAAGAGAAAATTGCTAGATAACTCCATCATGTTCACTCAAAGTTAGATGGCATAGATGAAATTTAAATCATCATGAAAACTCTTACTGAAATCCCTTTTTGTCTACTCTTAGTGCATAATAGAATTATATAGACATCTTCTGTAACTATAATCAACTTCATATCATATTTGATCATGTTCTTAAGGATTTAATTTTGGAACTTAAAACTAATAAAAATTAATTGAACGTGGGATTCTACATTTTAATCAGATAGTCTTTTTTAGTATGATACAATGAATATAATGTCATCTTTTATTTATATAATTGTGTTAGTTTATTAAAATGTGTTTAAATTGGAAAGCCTCTTTTGATAATAATGAAAATCCATGAGGTTTCTTTTTTTTATTTCAGAAACTATCTAATGGTGTAGATATGCTATGCAAACATGTTGATTCTGACTTTTCACTAGCTCCTTAACTCACCAAGAGAAGTTAATACCTATGCATTTTCTAGCATCTTATGAGAGTATAGAGTTTAGAGGTCTCATTTTAATTTGGTGGTTCCTTATAATTTCAAAAGTAGTATTAGGGAATGAAATCATAACTTTTTATTTTGAAAGATATACCATGCTTTTAAGGTAATGTAGTAAATTGTGCAGATACTTAATACTTGGTATATGAGAAGTAAAACCAACATGGACTAGACATAGTGAGGAACACACTGGTCTTTTATTCTCCATAGGAATTTGAAAGCCCAATTTAGTTTCTGTCTGTCATTCTGATAGGCTTCTTGGGTGATTTTTAAGGATGTTGCCTCTTTGCTATCTCCCAAAGTCAAAGTCAGAGACAGCTTTAACCTCTTGCTTAGCAGCTATACAATGTGATTCGGAATTCAAATCATAAAAACCAAGAATACGAGGGAATCTTCCTGTATCTTTCCAGCTTTCCTTAGAGTCCTTCATCTGATTGGCGGGAAGGGAAAAAGTACGGATGCTTTAAGGGTCAGCTGTATCATTTCTAAGAAAGGCAGCCCAGTATAATGACCATGTCTAGGGGACTGAAGATGGCAGGGAACATGATGTCATCATATATAGGTAATTGCTATAGGTAATCAGGCTTTTATCTTAAATAGTTAGGAGAAAAATCTGTTAGCTTTGGGAATGTGTTAACTGCATTTTTCAAGGCTTTTTATATAGATTTTTATATATTTTTTATGTGCTTATGTTCATTCACTCATTCATTCATTCTCTGTCCTAGTACCCTGAGTATCTGAGGTAGCTAATGTTAACAAGATTGAGCAAAACAGAAACAGAAACTAAAATCAGGACCAGGAAAAATAGGGTTGTAACAGGTTATCAAGACTGGGATGGAAACTATATAGATCATAGCATATATAATTACTACACTAGAGCTGTTATTTTGTCTCTAAGCTTCCCAAAAGCCAAAATGAAAAAGGAGATAAAGTCATATAACACTTACTATTAAATAAAAGAAAGCATGTCACATTGCAGGGGAAGCAAAGCTTTTCATTGCATTTAGCTCTAATAGAATTTCTTACTGGAGGCTTTAACCCTGACTTCTGCGGTGACAGTGCCCTTGACAATATCACTACAGCTAATGCAGGAAGGAGATTGATAAGGCCATCTCTTGCAGAATCTAGAATCCCTCAGTGGAGTGGAGACCATAACGCGAAAATCAGTTCTGTGGGGGTCTGAGAATGCAGCTGTCTATAAGCTGGTTTTATCCAATAATATAATCTAGGCTAGAATAACATATACTTTTAACAGTTCTCTCTTAGTCCTATTTTTCTCAGCTGCAGTTTTGATATACAATGGATAAATATATTTCCTAGGAAAGATTCTCAGTTGCAGGTATTCTATACTTGCTTGGAGGTGGATCCATGAAAAGAATTTATTAGTGAATTTATTTGCTGATTTTTTAAAAAAGAAATTGAAGGCTTGTTTTTTTCTTTGAAAATTATTGGAAATATTTTATATATTAAAATAATTTGTGCATGTTTGTGAAAACATAACCTCCATAAAATTATTTAAAACTTGTTCCTTGTTGTGATTAAAAACTATTATGGATGATTGTCAGTGTTGAACTTCAGACTTTTGCTTGCAAAAGTTTCTATGATACACTGTACTTACTACTTTCTCACTGTTTTCTACCTCGTTCTTAATTCCAGTTTGTAGATTTTTGTTGTTGTTGTTGGGTTTAGGTGTGGTCACTCTTTGTATAGATTGTAAAAATAAATGGTTAAGGAGTACCATAAATCCAACTATTGTGTGAAATGTGTTCCATTGTGGAGGGAGTAGGGTTTTTCTGTTGTTTTTTTTTTTTTGTTGTTGTTGTTGTTTTTTAACATTGATTCATTTATTTGAGAAAGATCACACCACATGGGGATAAGTTGAGGGAGGGGAAGACGGAGAGGGAGAGAGAGAATCCTTAGGCAGACTTCCCTTGATCGTGGAGCCCAACATGGGGCTTGACCCCAGGATTCTGAGATTATGACCTGACCTGAAATCAGAAGTTGGCTGCTTAACCAACTGAGCCACCCAGGGGCCCCTGGAGGGAGTAGTTCTCTAAGCAAAATTTAAAATTTAAAAAATTTTAAAAATCTTGCAATTCAACATTTAAAATTTCCCCAAAGGTCATTCTTTGAAAGATACTTGGTTTGGGTCATTAACATTTCCTTCTAATATGTCACTTAAGGAAGATTACTAAAAGAAAGGGACTGACTGCATGCTAGACATAACATATTATTACTGGCAAATAATCCTGCAGGGAAGGTATTATTCCTACCTTTCATATGAGACTATTGAAGCTGGAAGAGGTTAAGGAATTTGATCAGAATCAGAGTGGCAGATTCAAACTCAAAATTTTCTGACATTGTAGGCAAAGTTACAGTACCTCTCTGAGCTCAATTTCCATATTGGTAAAATGTGGCAAATCATAGAAACCTCACAGAATTATTTTGGAAATTAATAAGGTGATGTTTGTAAAAATTATCCCAGTGCCTGGCATATAACTAAACTCAAAAAATGGGAGCTATAAAGAAAGAAAAAGGTACCATGATATGTCCTAAGTATGGTTTTTCAACATAGTTAGGTTGGAGGCTATATTTCACTTTAACATAGTTTAATTCTTTTTCATAATATAATACGTCAAGATAAGAAATTCCCAGACCTAAAGATAAGAAGTTACCAGCAGGTGGAGCTCAGTGTCAGAGAAAGCACTGTATTTCTGAAATTGAGATATTTTTTTACTTTATATTTTAAAAATAAAACTCAACACACAGTCTTGAAATTTACTTGTGAAGTTTTTCTACTTTTAATATGCCTACCAAAAGTCATCACCCTGCAACATAGTTCTTAAATGTGTAAAAATAATGCTTAGTTATTAGTGTCATAATGAATTCTTTGTTTTATCATGATGACAGTTCATGTGCATGACCAAGATGCTTAACGTGGACTTTATTTATACAGACTGGCTTAGAATTTCATCATTTCATTCAGTAATTGGACTGATCTCAAATTTAACTTGTCAAAACCCTCACATCTGCCACTCTCTCAGTTTTCCACTTCTTAGTAAATGGTATCACCCATAATCAACTACTCACGCCAAAATCTTGGGAAACACGTTTGTGTTCACTTTTTCTCCAAATCTCCCATTCACTCCATCGGCAAGTTCTCTTGATGCCACCTCCAAAGTATAACCCACATCCCACCTCGTGTCAGCATCTCCACTGTGATCATCCTAATAAGAAACCGTAACTGTGGCCTGGACTAGTTAAGTCATGCTATCTGTGTGCTTCCTTGCCCTTCCTACCTTTTATTTTCTGTACAGTAAATGGAGTGATCTCAATGTGATCTTATCTGTCTCCTGCTAGGGGCCCTCCGGTGGCATCTCTATGTAATTAACACAGAATTCAAATTTCTTACTATAGCCCAAACTACATGATCTTCTCCCTGCCTGTCTCCTCCCAGTGAAGCCTCCTTCCTCATCCCCCATACTCTAGCCTTTCTGACATGATTGCCCTTGACTACCCAAGATTATTCTCATCTTGAGGCCTTTCTGTTTTCTCTCTTTTTAATATTCTTTTACCAGTTTTTCGTATGAATGACTATCTTCTTTCCATTACTTCAGCTCAAATATCATTCCTTTGAGTATCTCTGACTGCTGTAGGTGTAATGGGCTCTCTTATTATCTGTGTACCCTTGCTGTCATTATGTATCCTGTTGACCCATTTCACTTCTTACCTAGCACTTACTGCTAGTGTCTTTACTGCTCCTCCTTTTCTTCCTCCTCCTGTTATTTTGTTGTCTAACATTTACTATGTAGTAGTGTTCTTCAAAGCATTTCTATGCATTAGATACTTTAATATGTGTATTTATATGCAGTAACTTATTTAATCATGGTATTTGTTTATGTGTATATGTTTTTAGTATGTCTTCTTTTCCTATAATCCCTGCCAGCTTCCCAAACTGTAGCTCCAAGAAGATAGTTATTTTCCTTTTGTTTACTGCTATTTCCTTAGCTTTGTGCAGTACTTGGCACATAGAAGTGGGTCCATAAATATTTTTTGAGTACTGGGCCAGCTCTTGGAATCCATAATAACAAATAGAGTCATTGAATATTAAAATATTCTCCCAGGGGAAAGAGAACATTTTTAGGGAAGAAATCATGTCTGACTGATTATTCTTAGAGTTCTTTTCTATGAAGATAATAGGGTATAAACTTAGGTTTTGGAAAAAACTTTGACAATGTTCTTTACCAAAGATTACTAAATAGTCAGTCACCATTGGATGGGAAATACACTTTTAACATGACCCAAGAAAAGGTTTAAAATCAGAAACCAAAAGGTAAGAATCAATAGATATTGATTTAACTGGAAAAGCGAAAGGTTAAGGTGCCTCAACAATTAATAATCACATCCATTATGGGTTGAATTGTATCCTGCAAAAAGAGATGTTAAAATCTTAATACCCAGTTCCTATAAATATGACTTTATTTGGAAATAAGGTCTCTAGATGTAATGAAGTTAAGAAGAGGTCATTGGAGTAGGCTGTAATCCAATACGACTGGTGTCCCAATAAGAAGAGAAGAGAGATTGACATACAGCGAATACAGCCATGTGAAGACAGAGGCAGAGATTGGAGTTATGCCGCCACAAGCAAAGGATTGCCTGGGGCTACCAGAAGCTATAAGATACAAGGAATGATCTTCCCCTAGAAGTTTTGGCCCTCCTGACACTTTGATTTCAGACACTGAGCTCCTGATCTGTGAGAAAATAAATTTCTGTTATCTTAAGCTGCCCAATTTGTGGTACTTTGTTATAGCAGCCCTAGGAAACTAATACAACATCTATTGTGTTTATTATCTTTGTAAGTGATCTGGAAGACCGCCTAGTGAGGTATCTAGGTGGCATCAAAATTCTGTTGTTCTGAAAAGCAAAACCAGTGGTATTAGATGATCACAGGGGACATACCTGAATTAGCTTTTCTGTGGGCTAGACCAAGAAGAAAGCAAGCTAGCTACTCTAGATTCTCTATTTCTTGATTGTAAACCTTAGTTTTGATTTGTTTTATCTCCAAGATTGTTTCCAGATTTAAATTTTGTGATTTTTACGAGCTATGAATTTACATGCCGGGTACTTAGTAAATGCTAAATGAATATTGAAAGAAAAAATGAAAAAGAGCAAACGGAAAATAAGAGATAAAGATGGGAAAATAAAAAATAAATTTGTAGGTATAAAAATATGAATTGTTATGTTTAAAATGATCTAGGGGAAAAAAATGAGACCAAGGCAAGAATATTGAGAATCAATATGTATTGTTTCTTGAGTATATCAACCCATTGCAGAAAAACAAAATGAGTAAGTTGCTAATACATCCTTTGAGACTCTTTTTTTGGCAACAGAATACTTGTGGTGAGGTGCAGCAGGGACCCAGCCCAGGTAACACAGTATAATGGTTAATTGCATGAATTCTGGAGCAGAGTTGCTTGGACTTGAATTGTAGGTTAGCCACTTATTGAGCACATAACCTTGGACAAGTTATTTAAGCTTTCTGTGCTTCGGTTTTTTTATATGTAAACTAGGACTTGTATATGTGCTGCCGAAGCAAGCACACTAGGACTTGTAATAGAACCTATCTCACAGGGTTATTATAGGAGATTAAATGAGATAATCCACTTAAAATGTTTAGAACAGTGCCTGGCTCTTAAGAAGCTCCCTATCCCATTCTGTCTTACTATTTATTAAATATAATATTTTATAAAAATTAGTGCCAGAATATAAAATAGGACTTTTCCCTGATGGGCATGATGTAAGGAAGAATCGTTATGGACAACAAAATCAAAATGTGCCTATGTTTAAAATGGAAAAATAGAGGAAATTTTACAAAGGGGTAAATTTTATTTATTTATTTTTAAATTGCACTGAATTGGAAAGGGAGACTAAGGGTGTAGAGGAGAAGGTCTTAGGACAGAATTGTGAACCCAGGAAAGTTTTACTGAATCAGACTTTTGTATAGTAGGTTTCTCTTGCTTTTCCTATTTTTCTTATCCATTTTCATAAAATAGCTTATTATTATTATTATCTTATTTATTTTCATAAAGTTCCTTAAAGTTCGGTCCATTTTAAAGAATATTCTGCCCAGTATCTTGGCATGGTATCTGGCAGCTAGTGGTTGCACAGTATCTTTTTAAAAAAATGAATGAATAGAACAAGGATTTACATAGCAATTAACAAATTATTATAGAACAAAGTATCAAAATAGAAGCCTTATATTCAGATTAAAAATTAACGATTTTAAGTATCCCAAACATTCTACTGTTTCTCCAGCCCTATCACCTCATTATGTTAAGCTCAAAAATTCTTGCTGCAAGGAAATTTTTAATTTTATTTTTATTGAGACCTTAAAGATCATTCATGCATAATTTAATTCCTTTCTTTTTGAATCATAAGACTTATAAAGCACTGGACAGTTAGACCTTAGTAAAATTAATTAAATAGCACTGGATTAAGAAAAGCTGTATAGCACAGCTATTTGCATGGTGGTGTTTCAAGAAGTGCTTAAAAATTTGATTTATCCTCAGAGATCTCAAGATCCAAGTTTCTGAAGCAGAAAGACTTTTACAGGTTCTATAGGAAGAAAACAAATTATTTTATTTCAAAAAAATCAGTTAGAAAATAGATTATTTCCTAAATAATAGGTCTTCCCGTAATGCATGCGGATTTTCTCTGTATTGCTGGCTAAACAGTAACACTTGTTGGATGTACTGATTCCTTTTATCCAGAACTGACTGGTATACTTCCATGCCAACAGGGGGAGATAGTATCAGATAGGAGATCCAGATCTATGCCTCTTCTAGCCTGCATTTGGCTCAGACAGGAAGGTCTGCGGATAAATTGATTTCTGTGGGCCCACAGTCACCAGCTCTTGGCTAAGATTTAAGATGGAAAAGCAAAATAGATGTGTGTTTTGTGACTGTAGGCTGGAGCCTGAGTGCGACTCCCAGTCCTGTAAAACTTGTGCTTTAAGGCACAGCTTTGATATTGCTTCTTCTTCTACCTCAGAAGCCAAAAAAGATCAGGTAAGGGGGAAGTCTGGCTCAGGCCTACTTGAGCCACAACTCAGAAATCGCCTGAGAGTTCAGCACAGCGTCTGCTTTATGCTGCCTCTTCAAATGGGAAGAATAATTTTTCTTGACTGACTTCTGAATATGATAGTAAACAAAACTCTTTTGAGGGAATACTATCACTCAGATGCCAAACAAACCCATTAAAAATGAAAGTGGTTTGTTTTCCATTTCTATTTAATTTCTTTTTTTTTAATTCACTGCTCAGATTTGTGAAAAACATGTGCTTTCTACTATGCAAAAACATGGCATAAAAAGGGGAAAAAGCACACTTTTGTTTAATATCTGAGGAGAAGCATTGCTTACTTTAAAACCTGTGATGGTATTAAGATTTTTGTTTTCCAAATTTCAGTTTTTTATCAGTTGGTGAACCCAATTTTACTTATCTTCAATTTCTGTGAGGAAAGGAAAGTAATATTTTTCTTGTTAAGTATTAAATAATTGGTGACAGTATAAGATAAAGCCTTTCACCATGATGCATAACTATATAGTTTGATATGAATTTTATAATCAATTCTTAGGGTTTAATTTAGTAACCCGGAACACACTGATTTCTTAATATTTTAATGTATAACATATAATTTCTATGAATAATAGGAATGGAATCCTGTCTTAAATCTGTTGTGTTAGTAAAGAATTATATTTATACATTATTTTGCAGTTTAAACTTAATTGCCTGCAGCCTCTAAGTCCTTTAATTAATGCTTTAATTAATTAAATTAATGAATTTAATTAATACTTTAGGCTCTCATTCTTCCATATTCACTATGTTAGGAAAAACAAATTCTGGCCCTTAAATACGAATGGAAAATGTCAGGAGAGTATTCAGTGATTATATACCTTCACGTAGTTTTTCTTACGTTTGTTGAGAGTTGTAGTAGATATATTAATTCCTGTTTTAAAGTCACCAAATTCCACATTTTAGTTAAGGTGCTCTGAATATTAGTGTCCTGCTGTCATTTAGTTAGTACTATTCATAAATAGAAGAATCATTTCTTACACTTGTAAGTTTTGTGTTATCTTGATTTATAGAGTCATAAAAATATTAGAGGATGTAGAATCCATTGGTGTCATCCTGCCCAATCTATCATTTTGTATGTAATAATGTCTCTGAAGCCCAAGATAATTAGTGACTCACACAACTTGCTAGTGACTTGTACAACTCTTTCTGTAGCTTTGAAGGAATGTTTTGCTTCTTTTTTACCCTTTGTTTCCTGGTATATATTTTTGTGACCCTTATTTGATACTTTTGTGTATTTATATTTTTATTTTTTGTATGTCTCATTATTTATTCAGAAACAATTTTATGCTCTTTATTGTTTTTGAAATCATTTTTAATTCTCAGTTTTGTTTTTTTTTTTGAAGATTTTATTTATTTACTTGACAGACAGATCGCAAGTAGGCAGAGAGGCAGGCAGAGAGAGAGGAGGAAGCAGGCTCCCTGCTGAGCAGAGAGCCTGATGTGGGGCTCGATTCCAGGACCCTGAGATCATGACCTGAGCCGAAGGCAGAGGCTTTAACCCGCTGAGCCACCCAGGCGCCCTTAATTCTCAGTTTTTATTCATTTTTCTTTTCTTTTGCATCCATCCATGACTCTGATGATTTATCTTTGGTTATTAGCTATTGACCTAAATATAATGTGATTACTTATGATAAATCTCTAAATATACTTCTAAACATTTAAACATTTATCATTGTCAGTCTGCTTAGTCAGATGTTACTACCATATTCAGATCCACATGTAGTAGCTTATGTGATGATTTCATACCTGAATTGTTCAAAGGAGGGTTTTTGGTTCTTAAGACGTCACTAACCTTCTTTCATAGGGATGTTCTGACATCTTTGATTTTTACTCTCTCTGATATTCTTTTATAATGTTTCCAGTGAATCATTATGACCACAGGATGCATACTGACTTACAAGGGCTTATTTTAGGCAGGAGCCTTCCAGTTTACCAGAAACCCGGATTCCCCTGGAAATGTGACCTTGTCCAGGGCTAGTTTGTCTTCCCTTGGTCAGCTTTCGCCTCCCCTCACCCCAGCTGTGCTGCTGTTGTTAGCCATCCGTTTTCTCCTTCAAATAGTCTTATTAACGTAATACTAATTCTGTATTGTCTATGGTAGATCCATTCTTTACTGTTTCTTCACTTCCCTAAAGCATCCTCATATAGGTCTCCATCTTCTCCAAATTTTTTACTGTTCCCTCTGGCATCTTATTCTAGTAAGCAAACATCCTTCTCAAGAAAAGATTCCTCATTCTCCCATATTCCTTGTCACTCAGCATCGAGAAGTGGTCCTTGATGTTCCTTTATTGTACTTTTGCCTTAACGTGAAAGCCTCTGTGTTTTCAAGGCTCGTGAAGTTCGGTTTACTCCTCACAGATGAACTCTTTCATACTTCTGTTCGTTCCCCTTCATTTATCAACGAATAAGTTCCCTGGCTTACTGTCTCTTTTTATACCCTGACGCATTTGGGATGACTTGATCATTCATGTGGCACACCCATACCAAACCTTAGTTTCTGTGTTCATCAGTCTGATATAGTATTGGCAGACAGATGGTAGCTGATAGTTTAGGTCAAGAGGCCTTTTGTAAGGACAGAAGCGAGCTCTTTAGGCCTTGGTGTCCCTCTTGCGTAGCTGGCACCATCTCTGGACTGCTTACCTTACAGACTTCTTGTTCCGTAAGAAAAATAAAACCTTATACGGATAGGTTAATTTTAGATGTATTTCTGCTGCACATAGCTGAGTTTAATCCCGAGTGAGAGAATAAGCAAAATTTTGATGAAAATAGGAAAACATCAGTCAGCACAGTACTGCTGTTTTCATTGTTGTTGCTTTTTGGATGTTTTAGAATGTACTTGACCACAGGAGCTTGTTGTAGCCTGTTTATTAAGGTAGAGGAATTTTAGTTATCACTAGACATAATGATAGGTTATAATATTTAAAATTCTGGCCACCACATTGTCTTTAGTATATATCTGTATTTTGAAGACGTAGGATTTTCCTTCTCCCCAGCTCCCTAGTTTTTGGTTAAATTCTTACGAAGCCTATTTGGCTCTTCCAGTTGACAGTATGTCAGATGTTTTAAAGTGATATACATTTATCAGTGTTTGGTAATGTGATTAACAGTATTTGTGAAAATAATTAAGTTGATGCATTCTAGATACTTAGCATAGAACTTAATTTCTTCATAAGAATAAAAAAAAACTTGTAAGGATTTTAAGAGCTATTTTATATGTTAAGAGAAATCAAGGTAAATTGTACATTATTTCAGGTTGTCCTTGCTAATTGTATGGTTTTAGATTATTACTTTATATGCTCAATTTCTAATTAATTTCATATAAAAATTTATTCTAGTTATGAATAATGTAATTTTTATAAGGCATTCCCTTCAAAGTATATATATATATGAAGATTGTTTTTGCTCTTTTCTTTCTTTTTTTTTTAAATTTTATTTATTTATTTAACAGAGCACAGGCAGGGGGAGGGACAGGCTGAGGGAGAAGCAGAAACAGGGAGAAGGGCAGAAACTGAGCAGGGAGCCTGACACCGGGCTGGATCCCAGTACTGCTGAAGGCAGATGCTAAACCAGCTGAGCCACCCAGGTGCCCTTTTGCTCTTTTTTTTTTTTTTTTTTTTTTAACTTTTTTTTAAAAAATTTATTTTTTCTTAACATTTTTAAAAAAAAATTATTTATTTATTTGACAGAGAGAGAAAGAGCACGCAAGCACAAGCAGGGAGAGTGGGAAGCAGAGGGAAAGAGAAATAGGCTCCCTGCTGAACAGGGAGCCTGAAGTGGGGCTCCATCCCAGGACCCTGGGATTGTGACCTGAGCCAAAGGCAGACCCTTACCCAACTGAGCCACCCAGGCGCCCTTCTTTTTGCTCTTTTCTTAAGGAGAATGAAAGGGAGGGGAAGTGGTAGAAAGTATGGTCAAAATTTTATTTTATTTTATTATTATTTTTAAAATATTTTATTTATTTGACAGAGAGAAATCACAACTAGGCAGAAAGGCAGGCAGAGAGAGACGAGTAAGCAGGCTCCCTGCGGAGCAGAGAACCCGACGTGGGGCTCGATCCCAGGACCCTGGGATCGATCACGACCCGAGCCAAAGGCAGAGGCTTTCACCCACTGAGCCACCCTGGCACCCCTGGTCAAAATTTTAAAATAAAACAAAACCATAGATGACAGGTGAATACTTCAGACTCTGTCTAATCACTTAGCCAAATAATTACTGAGACCTTTATAGTTTACTTTTTGTTATGCTTTTCTATGGATTTAAGAATATTATTTGCACAAACTTTATTCTGATGAAGCAACATGTCTATAGACATACGAGAACACTGAATGTATCATGAAAATTCATCACAGAATATAGACTCTAGTGCTTCTGTAGGGACTGGGGAAAGAGGATGTGCATGAAATGTTTTTTTAGCCTTCTTGCTCCATCACAGCAAGTGAAGTATTTCTGTATCCTAATGTTATAAAGTATATATCTTGCAGTAATTAGTAAATACTGACTGTTTTGCTTGTGGTAGCAAGAAAGTTTTGGCTGCCTTAAAGCTTCTCTTTGCCAAGAAAAAAGAAAGTCTTACATTGAAGAAGCACACAAAAATGATTGCTCTGTTCCAGAATGTATTATTGCTAATCCACTCTAAGTGCTGACAGAAGCAAGGGCAAATACTTTATTAAATAAAGCCACTTGCAAGTCAATTCCTATCATCACCAAATGTTTCCAGCTGGAATCTAGACACCATTCAAGATACTGTTTACTAGAATTCCAGAAATCCTTGATGACATGGTTTATTTACTGCATGATTTCACCTAATGAAAGGTTAGCTTTTCCTTTGTATTTAAGTTAACAGAAATAAGACACTTGAGCGTCATAGGGAATTGAGCTTATAAAGATTATAGGGTGTTTGTTTGTTTGTTTGCTAAAGGAGTGGTCACCAGGAGTAGATGGCCAACAAGAAATGAGAACTCTTTAACTTCCTAATGATGGGCTGTAATGAGAGGAGCAATAATAGAGTAAGATTTGATTGATTTAAAAATTGTTCCAGAATATGGCCTCATCTCGAAGTTAAGAATACTCTAAATCTAGGGGCGCCTGGGTGGCTCAGTGGGTTAAAGCCCCGCATCAGGCTCTTTTCTCCGCGGAGAGCCTGCTTCCTCCTCTCCCTCTGCCTGCCTCTCTGCCTACTTGTGATCTGTCTGCCAAATAAATAAATAAAATATTAAAAAAAAAAAGAATACTCTAAATCTAGTAGTAAACCATGTTTTTTTAAATTTATTATTTTATTTTATTTTTTAAAAAGATTTTATTTATACATGAGAGACAAACAGAGGGAGAGAGAGAGAGGCAGGCTCCCCACTGAGCAGGAAGCCCTATGTGGGACTTGATCCCAGGACCCTGGGATCGTGACCTGAGCTGAAGGGAGGCCTCTAATTGACTGAGCCACTCTATGTTTTTCTTTTCTTTTTTTTTTTAAGGGTGGTCATGAAATATGGTAGGCAAACCATTATTTTAAAATTATAATTCTCTTCTTAATCACAAATGCATGCTATCATTCATTTTGAAGTATATATAGAATACTTAAAGCATCAATACTTAAAGCATAAAGCCCTTGAACTCCACTATTAGTTGATGGTTCTTATAAACTTAGCTTTAGGTTTTGGTTAGATGTTCATGTTTGTATGTTATAAATTATTATAGATTTTTAAATCTAAGGCAAAAAAGCAAGTATGATTTTGAGGGGTTAAGAGAGTAGGAAAGAGTGAATAACATGGCTCTACAGAGTGAATGAGAGGGAAAGGCATAGGTGTGAGTCGTGGAGGGCTACCAGACACCTGGGTGACGGAGGTCCTACTGGTTCTGCTCACTAAGTAATGAAGTGGGAGGAGCAGATGGGATCTAATGATTTCAGTTTGGGATGCTAAGTTTGATGTGTCCTGAGCTTTCTTCTAGACATGACTGGCAGGCACTTTGGTATGGCCTTCTGAAACTGGAGATTAAGACTTATCTCAAGTCTTAATCAGTATAATTGATTAAGTATAATTAAAGCAGAGAAGGGACAAAGAAAGAAAAGAAATATGAAATATAAGGACTGAAAAGCTTTCTTTGATTTTGGCAATTTTTAGGAGATTGTTAGTGACTTCAGTGGGAATAGTATCTGTGAAGTGGTGAGGGTGGCGATCAGATTGCGGTGGAAGTAGGTGTGAGTGGGGTGGAGAAGTGAGGTTTCACTTGAAGAAACAGTTTCAGAATATTTAAGAATAAAGTATACTTGCATTTAAGTCCAGAATGTGGGACTTTAGACAAGTCATTTCACCTTTCTGAGTCTCAGCTTTCCCATTTGTAAAATGGAGATAATAATGATTTTTTATTGTTGTTTTTTTATAAGGCTTATTTATTTACTTGAGGGAAAGAGAGCACAGAGGGAGAGGGAGAAAAAGACCCCTGCAGAGCAGGGAGCCTGATGTGGGGCTTGATCCCAGAACCCTGCCTTCTGCTCAGGATCATGACCTGAGCAGAAGGCAGTTGCTTAACAGGCTGGGCCACATAGGCATCCCATTTTTTTTATTGTTTTTGAAGGATTAAATGATAAAACAGGGAAGTTGCCTTGTAGTTTGCTTTATACAACAGTAACACACCAAATAATTGTAATTATTTTTTTTATTTTTTAGAAGATTTTATTTATTCATTTGACACTGTGAGAGAAAGAGAGAGAGAGCATGATCAGCAGAGAGAGGCGGAGAGAGAGGGAGAAGCAGGCTCCCTGCTCAACGGGGAGCCTGACTCAGGGCTGGATCATGACCAGAGCTGAAGGTGGACACTTAACTAACTGAGCTACCCAGGCATCCCATAATTGTAATTATTAACAGAAGACAGTGTACACTACTCAGCAAAATTTTGGATAAGCAGGAAAGGAGAGTAATGACATGGTAGTTTGAAGGATGCACAGGGTCAAGAAAAGTGTTATTTTTTAGTTTTAAAAGGATGGGAGAGTTGACAGAATCAGTAGATAGAGAATTACAGGTGACTTCCACTTACAGAATTTCATTTGTAAAAGTATAGATGCCTTTGCTTACAGGAATGGGCAGAGAGGAAGACAATAAAAGTTTAGATGAAAGAGGGGATAAAAGGAGTAGGTAATAGAATGAAATTGAAAGGAAGTAGAAGTGCATTGTGGGATAGGTAGAGAAGTCGGTCTTGAAGAGAATCCAAGCCATCTCCTGAAGAGAGGGAGGGAGGAAAGCAGGGATATGTGTGTGTGTGTGGATGCAGTTGCAAGTGCAGGGTAAAATATAAAGTTCAATGAAAATAATAAGTGACAGTAAGAGACTTTGGGGGATTTCCGTGGAGAAATCTGTAAAACACCTGGCTATTTGAGTCTGGAACACAGGAGACAAGTCTGTCTTGGTTGTCATAGAGAAAGGAGTCATTTCTGAACATTCCACAGGAACAGATATTTTTTCTGGGTTTTTTTGTTGTTGTTGTTTCTCACTGATAGCTCCCTAGAGCCTAGATTACAGTCTGGAACAGTATAGTTGTTCATCAAATATTTGCTCAAAATAAATATGTAAATAAAACAGACCATGTAGGAAGATGTTGTAGTGTGAGGAAAAGGCTAAGGCCGGAAGCTTGGGGAACTCCAGGTGGGTAGGACAAGTAAGGCTTACAGTGGAGACTGAGGAGTAACAGAAGAAGGGAAAGAGGCCATCCAAGGGAACAGATGGCTCATAAAGAATTTCAGGAAAGGAGCAGCCAGGAAGAGGCAAATGCTGGGAGACCTTCTATTAGTTTTTCTAGGCTGTATAATCAATTAGCACTAACTTCATGGCTTAAAAGAAGACCCATTTATTGGTTCACAGTTCTGTGGGTCGGAAATTCAGTCATGGCATCTGAGTTTTTTGCTCAGGGTCTTGTGAGACTAAAATCAAGGTGTTAGTTGGGTTGTGTTTTCATCTGGAGCTTGGGGTTGTTCTTCAAGCTCATGTGGTTGTGGTAGAATTCATTCATTTCAATTGTAGGATTGAGGTCCTGATTTTGTTGCTGGCTGTCAGCGAGCGACCACATATAGCTTTCAGAGGCCACCAAGATACCTGGCTATGTGGCCTCCTCCAGCCAATTTTGTCACCTTGAATCTCTCTCATTCTGTGAATCTCTGCCTTCAAGAAGAGACCAGTCTGTTTTAAGGGGTTACCTGGTCATGTCACATAATCATGTCAGAGTAATCTTAATGAGATTTCACAAATGAATGTAACTAAGTTTACATCATAAAGATCATATGCTTTACTCACCAAGAATCTTAGAACTTGGGGCACCTAGGTGGGTCAGTGGGTTAAGCCATTGCCTTCAGCTCAGGTCATGATCTCAGGGTCCTGGGATCGAGCCCCAAGTCGGGCTCTCTGCTCAGTGGGGAGCCTGCTTCCCCCTTTCTCTTTACCTGCCTCTCTGCCTACTTGTGATCTCCCTCTCTCTGTTAAATAAATAAGTAAAATCTTAAAAAAAAAATCTTAGAACTTTTTGTTCATATTTAGAAACAGTTCTAATAAACTTACTTTCATGTTTTCTGAAATACCATAGATTAGAAACAGCAAAGGGCCAATACCAAGTGTAGATGTGGGACTGGTGGAGGAGTGGAGTCAGGCACTGTTGGTAGCAGAAGCAATAACCCATATTTTAGTTAAGATTTTATTTATTTGAGAGAGAAAGAGAGAGATAGCAAGAGAGAGCAGAGCAGGAGGGAGGGACAGAGAAAGAAGCAGGTTTCCTACTGAGCAGGGAGCCCGATGCAGGGCATGATCCTGGGACCCTAGGATCATGACCTGAGCCAAAGGCGGCTACTTAACTGACTGAGCCATATTTTAGCACAAGGGAGGAATCTGGGGGAAAAAAAGTACAAAATATAGATGGAAGAAATTCCAAAACTCTGTCTTATAGCCTTGACTCAGCAAGATAAAGTCAAATTATATTCATTTTGAACTCTATAAGAAGATAGAAATACATAATTTATTTTGTGAGGCTAACCCTTTTTTAAAGCTGTGGCCAAATGAGACATCTCATTAATGCCAATTTAGTTCCAAAGTAAATCATTCTTTTAAAAATTCTGAATTTTTACTCAAGTTTTAAGATACTATAATTAGCCACTTGATTTTTTATACCTTTAAAGCCTCAAGAGAATTTGTGGATATTTAAAAAAAAATCTGTGTATAATTCTTAGAGCAGTGAAGCTGATTTTTAAAAATTCCAGTAATTAATTCTTTGGTTCTATAAATTATCTTGTTGCTGCCCAGTAGTGTAGGGAAGGGAAGAAATCATTTGATTTAGATTACATTATAGATTTGCACTTGTTATTTTTGTCATTGGGAAAGTTACTTAACTACTCCAAACTTGTCTTTCTAATCTATAAAATGAGGATAACAGGATCTGCTGTATAGTGTTACAGACAATTAAATCTACAGAACAATGCATGTATGTACAGTGCATAGTTAGTGCTCAGTAAATGTTAGCTACCTTCAGTGTTTGAGCCATTTCCCAAGAAGGTCAATATTCCTGTTTCAGCAGAGAATTAGAGTGGTATATGGTGTCTGTCTTCTCTGACATAACACTTAAAACTTAGCAGTAGTGGAATTACTTTTCATCATGTATTAGACAGTATTTAACACAAAAATAATTTGGCTTTTCACCGAACTACTTTGAGATTTAATAAATTTATAAGCCACTGAATAAGGCATTTCTGAAATATGGATCTAGACTTTCCTATGTCTATATTTCCTGTCTCCACTATTTTAGGGTTTTATCTTTCATAAAAAATAGATCATTTTATCTGTCATTAATATTTTCATTCATATCTAACCTTTCACCATTCCATCATAATGGCTCTGCGTTTGTGCATGCATTTGTCTTCATATTACCAGAATTCCTCTGTTTTATAACTACTATTAATTAAGTAGTACTAGTCCATTTCTGTTTTTATTATATGTCTTGAGATGTGGTATTGAAAATACCATATCATTTTTTAGGTGTAAATGAACTACAGTTTTATACTTAATGTTATAAATTTGAATGTAATAACTGTTTCAGTGTAAAAATTCAACTTTAGTGTAATTACTACCCCCCATCAATGCCTTAAATTTTTTTTTTTTAATTTATTTATTTGACAGAGATCACAAGTAGGCAGAGAGGCAGGCAGAGAGAGAGGAAGGGAAGCAGGCTCCCTGCTGAGCAGAGAGCCCAGTGATGATCCCAGGGTCCTGGGATCAGGACCTGAGCCGAAGGCAGAGGCTCAACCCACTGAGCCACCCAGGCGCCCCAATGCCTTAAAATTTTGAATGAGCGACCAATGCCCTGTATTTGGAAGATTTGCTGGATGAAATGTAGGCAATGTGTTATAGTGGAAAGGAGAGTAAGGGAAGAGGTAACTTTGTCATCATATGTGTGTCATGGGGCAAGTCATTTCACCTCCTCTGACCTCCATTTTCTCATTTCTTACGAAGTAAAAGGTTAAAGTAGAAAATCTCTTAACTCACGAGGTTCCTTGTGCCACTGATTCTATATAAAATAGTTTTGTTATATAACTACTTTGGGGGGAAAATGTGGCAGAATAAAGACTTTGGTCCAGTAATTTTTATACTTATTTTCATTGTTGATCTTTTTAATATATGCTCTGTCTGCATAAACTTTTACTGACCAACTTACTTTTTGTCCTGGGAGTGAGTTGACTTTGAAATTTCTTCTTTATTTGCTGGCACCTTATTATCAGAAACAAAATTGGGCCCCAGAATATCAAAAGAAACTTCAAACCACATGTGCTAATTAGTGTGAAAATAGATGCTAGCAAAGCAAATGAAAAAGTTAGCCAGTGTTTCGCTACTGCACTTTAGGTGAATGAAAACCCAGAGAGAGAAAATCTTGGGACCTCAGTAATGCTGAGCTGCTAATATTGCTGTATAGTTTCTGGAATTACTGGGGCTCCTGCTGAGAAGAACTGTCTTTGGGACTGCAGTGATCCTTCTGACAGATTTTGTGGCATGGCATTGTTCTAATCAGAGGTGTTTCTAAGATCTGCAGTGGGAAATGAAAGAGAAAAAAGTGCATATATGCACATTTTAATCTTATATGAGAATTTATGAGAATAATGCAGTTTTTGACCTCTTTTCCTGATTAAGGGTCATCTTTATTTTTGGTTTGTTTAGGGTAGCTGATGATTACAAAGTAAATATCTGTTGTTTCTTTGTCAGCTATGTATTAGTTTCCTAGCAAATTCCCACAGACTTGGTGGCTTAAAAACAATGTAAATTTATTCTCTCACAGTTCTGGAAGCCAGAAGTCCAAAATCAGGGTGTCTGCAGAATTGATTTCTTTTGGAGACTCTGAGTAAGAACCATTCCATGCCTCCCTCCCAGCTCCTTGTGGCCACTGGTCATCCTTGGTGTTGATGTGTAGACACAGCACTCTGGTGTCTGTTTCTTATTTTACATTGCTTTCTCTTCTATGTTTTTTCCTCTTCTTAGTCTTGCAAGATGTTCGTCATGGATTTAGGACCCACCTGGGTAATCCAGATGATCTCACTTTGAGACCTTAGTTTAATTATGTCTGCATAATCACTTTTTTTCCGAGTAAGGTCACATTTACATACCTTTGGGGGCCCCATCCAACCTATTACAGTTTGTGTGTGTCTTCTCTTTAATCATCAAGAAAGTTTTCAGAAGTTGAAGCTTTGATTGTGGGTGAGACCTTTACCTTTGAGAGAAGCTAGTTCTATTGGCTGTTCATTCAGATATTTTTTTTATTAGCTACTCTGTGAGCCCCAGAAATATTAAGTGAATTTGTCCAAGGTCATGTGGTCAAGCAGCTGAAATTTAAATTCAGCTTTGATACCGTATTTTTGCTCTTAACCACCATGCTGTCTTGCCTTCCTGGAATAGCTTTTGCCAGCCCCTCATCTCATACCTCTCAAGCACTCTTTCCCAAATCCCTCAAAAAGAAAAGTTGTTTCAATTTTGGTCAATAAATGTCTGCTTAATTGCTGCAAAGGTACAGTAAATAGAGGACCTTCTGGGCTCATAGTGTAGATGGAAACACTTGATTCTAGTCTTGGCTTTGACTCTAACTCAGAGTTGGATCACAAACCTCTCAGAGCTTCTGATAAAACAAGATTATTTTTCTAGTATCTTCCAGTTCTAAAATGTTATGACTGTTTTTTAAAATGGATTTTTCTGGTTGTATTTATAATACATACTTTTAAGAAATAGAACTTTTCCTGTATTTTGATTATGGTGGCAGCAGCAGCGTATTTAGAGAGGATTTACTAGTAATTGGTGCCAGGAACTTTGTTAAGTCCTTTCCATGCCATATTAAATCCTTTTAGCTGATTTACTGGGTAGAACTATTACTATTCCAAGCAGACAGTACTGTTATTATTCACAATTTACAGAGAAGGAAATCAGTGTACAGAGAGCTAAGCACCTTGTCCCAAGTGATATAGATTGGAAGTGGTAGGGCTAGGATTTGAACTCTCTCTGTCTGACTCCATTATATATCCTCCTAACGATTGCTTATATAGCTTCTGTTGTATAGTTTCTATAATTTAAGTGATGTAATATAACAGCAGTTGAAAAACTATCACCCATGGGCCAGATCTGGCCAACTGCCTACTTTTTTGACCTACAAAAACTAAGAATTGTTTTTACATTTTTAAGTAATTGAAAAAAAGAACCCAAAAAACTATATTTTGTGACATATAAAAATTATGTGCAATTGAGATTTCAACAACCATAAATAAAATTTTATTGGAACATAGCCATGTTCATTTGTTGATGTATTTTCTATGGCTGCTTTCATGCTACAGTGCCATTATGGGCAGAGTAGAGTAGTGGTGACAGAGACCATATGGCCAAAATATTTCCTATCTAGCTCTTTACAGAAAAAAAAAAGTACCAACCAATGTAATATTGCTGTTATTTGTTATTTTTGTCTTTGTGTTGTTTTTATAAAAAAGACATTAAATAGAACTTCCTTTTATGTAATATAGTATCTTTTTAAAAAGGCATGTTTTAAATGAAGTTTCAGAGTATTTCAAATTTCGTTTTTTGTGTGTGGCTACACACTCCTGTCTTTTTAAAAGTTTTTTGGAGATATAATTGACATATAAAATTATGTAAATTTCTTTTTAATATTGCAGACAAAATAAACATTTGTCAGTAACTCAAGGAATGATAAAAATATTTAGGAAATTTATTATTGAAGATTGTATATGAAAAATATATGTGTAGGCATATTACTAATAGTTTATAAATTTTCATAGACTGTTATATCAACTTCATAACATAATGTCCAAAAGTATATTAAATGTCTTCTGTGTTTGAAGTAATTTTATATAGAGTACAATATCCTTTGTTTCTTTTGATGACTCATATTTAATGATTCATATTTAAGATTCACATTCTGCATTGATATTTTATCTGCAGTATGAAGAGAGTGAAACTATTGTTTAAGTCTTAAGTGAAAAAGTATTATTAATTACTTGGTAAATGTAATAACTGTATTTAAATTAATAATCCAGTTTGCTAATCACAAATAGCCATTCAACACAGATTTCTCATTTAAATCTGCCTCAAATGTCTTTTTAAGAAAACCAGATGTTGTATTTATGGTGAAATATTCTTGCATTAACATATCAAATGATTCTAATGAAATAGAAATGCATGTTAAAAGCAGAATTAATTATGAAATTATAATGGACCTCATGTAGACTAAGCAGATGAGTATTAATCTGTGTGTGTGTGTGTGTGTGTGTGTGTGTGTGTGTGTATTTATTTATTTATTTTTTTACTGTCCTGGTTTATGTAAGCATTGTTTACATGAAAACAAAACTGGTTAAGAAAGCATTTTCTTTACTATCTTAGGCATTCTGATTAGGAATCACCATTTCATAATATCCAATGAAATGAAGTAAAAATGATTAGTATTATATCTGCATGGCTTGTATATTGCTTATTTTCTCATATCTTTTTAATATGAATTTTAAAGCAATGAGTTCTTATTAATTTTTGTAGACCTAATATTATCTAAATAACATTGCTTTCTGTTAAGGTTAAGGGAATGTATAGAATCAGAATTATTTCCAACTGATTTGAATGTGGTTTCTTAAAAAGATAGTTTTATTTATACTTATTTTTCAAAAGTCTTTACCAGTCCAATGATTCAGTGTGCTTGAGTACTTTGCTGGTTGAATTGCTTTGTTAAGAATTCATTGGCTGATACAGTTTTTATTACACTTGTTCACTCTTATGTGAAGACTTTAAAAGAATGAAAATTATGTATAATGTACCAGTCAGCATTTAATTTATGTATCTTTATTTAAAAGTAAACTTTTCCAGTATTATGGTCTTATTGTAATTCATATAAAAGAACTTCTGTAGGATAATGTTTACAAGTAAACGTAAGTAAATGGTAGGACAAGTATCTGTTTACATTTAATTGTAAAGACCCAGTTAAAATACTTTGTTCTGATATGGAGATTATTACTTTATATAGTAGCTCCAGAACTTTCTATCTCAATGTCAGACATTTAGAAAATGTTATTTCAGGGGCACCTGGGTGGCTCAGTGGGTTAAGCCTCTGCCTTCAGCTTAAGTTATGATCCCAGGACCCTGGGATCCAGCCCCATGTCAGACTCTCTCCTCAGCAGGGAGCCTGCTTCCTCCCCTCTCTCAGCCTGCCTCTCTGCCTACTTGTGATCTCTCTCTGTCAAATAAATAAATAAAAAATCTTAAAAAAAAAAAAAAAAGAAAATGTTATTTCAATGAAAGATTTTAGAGACAACTTCTCATGTTACTTTTGCAAAACAATAATATACTTGTTTATATCAGTGCATTAAGATACCATAAAATACTAGTTTTAATCGAAGCCAGAGATAGAATGACGTCAAGACAGAAAAGTGAATATGAATTTTCTTAAGTCAGAAAAAGAAAATATGACTTTTTGTAAGTCAATAAAAGAACTTAGGCATATTGAATTTTATATTAGGAATTTGGACAAGTTAAGGGGAAGAAAGTTAAAATATCTATTTAAGTTAAAACTTCTCATCCAAAGAGAGTGGGAAATTGAAGATGACCAAGGAAAAGAATTTAAAAGAGTTATGGATAACTAGAGCTAGGTTTAAAGTAGATTCAGAACTTGATTATCCACTTTCTAAGTTTTTTATGGGATCATCTCTCACTGTCACATAACTAAATATGCTAAAAGGTGCTAAAAGGAGATTATCCTGTAAGATTCTATAGGCATACATCATTGAACTTGAGGATATCTGTAGGTTTGTAGACCACCTTTAAATGCTTGTAGGGTCCATTATCCATGCCTGTATCTTGCTTTGATCACTTAACTGTGCTTCAGTGTCCTCATCTATACAAAAGAGAAAATAGTAGTACCTACCTCATGTATTGTTGTGTGGAACATGAGTTAATATATGTAAAGGTCTTTTAAAAACTTTGTTACACAGTGTTAGCTCTGATTATTTTTATCTCCATCATCACCTTCATTATTTTTCCATTTAAATATTCACTATTCATTTCCCAATGAATATATTTAAGATTTGTCTTAATTTGTTTATAATTCCTGTTTCAAGGACTCTGAATTTAAAAAATATATTCATATAAGGGTCCCTGGGTGGCTCAGTTGGTTAAGTGTCTGACTGTGGCTCAGGTCCTGATCTCAGGATCCTGGGATCCAGCCCCACATCTGGGCTCTCTGCTCAGCGGGGAGTCTACTCTGCCTCTGCCCCTCTCCCATTCATGCATGCTTGCTCTCTCTCTCTCTCTCTCTCAAATAAATAAATAAAACCTTAAAAAATATATTCATGTAAAACAGTCAAATATTTATCTTTCTGTTTCTATGTGAACTGTATTATGAGGTAATTATTATTGGTTAATCAAATAATAGATGAGGGAAAGCACATTTTTATGGAAATATTCCAACTAATAAATGGAAAAGAAATGGTACAATTTGAAAGAATATCACCATTTGACAATACACAATGAATTAGTGGATCTAGACATTGAGCATCAATAGCTGTAGATATAACAAAAAGAGAGACAACCAGACATTATTTAATCTCCTGACATATGCCATCATGATCTCACTAAAAGTACTGAATCTGAGTCTGACCTAGCCTCTGATCTCAGCTGCCAGTTTGTAGGAAAGAGGAGAGAGGACGTGTTGGACTGCCCCATGGCAGGAAATCATCAAAATCCAGGATGTGGCAAACTATGTCAATTGGTTGGGTTCTTAAACAGCTAAATTATAAGGAAAACATAGGGCTGGAGAAGGAATTTACAGATTAAAAGATGCTTAAAGATAGATTAAGCATTTTTGAAATGATCAAAACTAAACTGTAGTGTGTAGGGGATATATACTAGAGCTTAAAAAATAAGACTAAAAATAATGCAAGTATGTGATTACTGTAGAATTCATGATAGTGGTTTCTTCGGAGGAAGGCATATAGGTGGTTGTGATTAGACCAGGTCACATTGGGGCACCTGGGTGGCTCAGTGGGTTAAGCCCCTGCCTTCGGCTCAGGTCATGATCTCAGAGTCCTGAGATCGAGCCCCACATCCAGCTCTTTCCTCAGCAGGGAGCCTGCTTCCCCTCTCTCTCTGCCTGCCTCTCTGCCTACTTGTGATCTCCCTATCTGTCAAATAAATAAATAAAAAATCTTGAAAAAAAGGACAGGTCACATGGAGGCCTTCTGCAGTATTTGGCAAAGTTCTATATCTCAGGCTTGCTGCAAATTACAGAGTATTTACCTTTATCTGAGTTTTTTTGTTTGATTTTCTAGAATTATTTTTTATAATGAAAAAGGCTAAGATAATTTAAGTATCTGAATTAGAGTATTTGGTAACTGTTCTCTAACTTATGGAGCATGTTTGATTTGGGAAATTTATTCATCGATTCACTGAACTTTGTGTATATGTGTGTTGTATGTGTGTGTACAGTGTGTGTACATGTGTGTTTATGTACTATATGACAGGCACTCTTCTGCTTATCTATTGCTATGTAACAGATCACTACAAAGCTTAGAGACTTAAAATAATAATCATCATTTAATTTGCTCATGAATTTTCATTTGGGAAGAGTTCCATGTAGAAGGCTTATCCAGCTCCATGGGTCATCAACCGGAACAGCTGGATTAGAGGCCTTAGGATCTATTTCCAATATGGTTCGCCCACATGACTGGCAGTTTGGATGTTGGTGGCTAGGAGCCCAACTAAGCTCTGTTCATCTCCTTGTGCCATCTTGTCTGTGAATCGCTTAAGCTTCCTTATAGCTGGGGTGTCTGGGTTTAAGAATGTGTCCCAAGACAACCAGGAGGGAGCTGTTTTTATGACCTGGCTTTGGAAGTCATGTAATGTCACTTCTACCACAGTCACATGACTGCCCAAATTCAACACAGGGAACACAGACCCCACTTCTCAATGGAAGAAGTGTCAGAGTCTTTATTGTAAGAATATGTGTGATGGAAATATTGTTGTGGCCATTTTACAAATTGCAGTATGCCATCTGCACTGTCTTGGCTTTGTATACAAAGCCAGATGATATAAAGTCCTATCCTGAAGGAGCTCACAGTTCAGTGAAGACAAGTTAAGAGATAATTATAACAAGAATGTGATGAGTTCCGTAAGAGTAAATACTAGGTGCTATCACAGTACATAAGAAGGATGCTGTAGATTTAAAGTGCCTGAGCTCAGGGTAGAATTGTATGGATGTCTACTTTCGGTCTTAAAGGTGGGTAAGAGGTGTCCAGCCACACAACCTGCCCGCCTCCCCCCACACCAAAAAAAAAAAAAAAAAAAAGAGGAATAGTATTTCAGCAAAGGTTAGAAGCATCATATATTGCTCAGGGAGGTAAAAATATGTATTCTAAATCTTCAGTATATATATATGTAACTAGATGATAGGCAAGGAAGGTGAAATGGTAAGAGAGGGGATTGAATTAAGTATGTAGGGGCTATATTACAGAAAAACCTTTGTGTGTGAATTGAGATTTTTTTGGTGGACTCAATGGGGGAGCCATTCAAAGATGTTAAGCAACAGTGTAAAAGGATCTGGTTTACCTTTTTACAAAAAGCTCTGTGAGGGCTATGATTATATGATTTTTTTCTTTATGATTTCTCTAGTAGCATTTTGAGGTAGCTAAATTTTGGAGGGAAGGGGTAGTTAGAATAATGATCTATGGGCAGAGAGAGTTAAATAAGATTTTACGTTTAGTTTTTGTGTGTATGTGGTTTTTTTTTTGTTTGTTTTGTTTTGTTTTAATAATATGGGAGGCAAAAAAACAGTAAAAAGCAGAGGTAGCCTCCAGGAGAGTGAGGACTTCCTGGTGAACCCCAATTCTTTCCCCAAGCAGGGAAAGAGCAGAGTGGGCCAGAGAATACTGGAGGATGGAGGCCCCCTGACCCAGGCGGGTGGGGTGGAGGTTACATTTGTCAGTGGGAGGATGAGGAAGGACAGAAAGTCTTAAGAATTCCCTCCTGATCATTTCTATTTTCTATGAGGAAAGGTGAGGCCATTAGTGGGGAAAAAGATGGTGGAACAGGTGCTTAGAAAAAAGATAAAGTTTTGGGGGAAAATTGTTGCTAATGAGGAGTTTACAGCCTATGGAGTAAAAGATTGTATTTGCTGTAATAATTTTTCAGCCTGAAAACGGCTCGACTGTCCTTAATTCAGGAGATTATTTCAATTGCTGAATTACTTTGATTTTAGAACTCTGTGTGGAAAATAAATCTAATTTAGTTGGAATACTATACCAGTATTGAGTTTGATCATTGGAGGTGCTGGCCTTTCACCCATTGACAGAGTATGCCCTAATTTTGTGCTATTCTTATATAATTTTCCTCAGTTAACTGCTTTATTTTATCAGATGAAGCAGAATAAGTAGGCTAGGTGCTTTTTGATAATACTTTTATATTGAATCTGGTGTATGTTTGTTTTTGTTTTGTTTCTTAATGAGAAGGAAATAACAGATTCCTTTCTTAAAAAAATTTTTTTTGGTAAGATGACCTTTTTTCTTTATTCTTTGTTTAAGATTATTGTTTAATTAAGATTCGTCCTTAATTGTTGTTTCTCTCGGTATTATTTCAAATGAAAATATCATATCTCTGTCAGTGAATTATATAGCTATTATACTATAGTTTGAGTAGTAGTAATAAAAGATCAGGATTTTGCTTGGAATAAAGTATAGCTGTATAGAGGTATTCTGGTTAGAAATAATACAAATAATGCAAGAATAATATAGTTTATAATTTCAATGACAGAGACTAAGGCTAAGGAAATCATTGATTTTTTTTCCTTACACTGAAAATTAGAAGAAGTAGTGCCTCTTCTTTCAGCATCACATCAGTTAGCAATAAAGTTTTTTACACTCTGCATTTTAAATGCTAATTGTGAGTTTATCAGGAGTTCAGCAGATTTAAAATACTCCCTGAGGAGTGAATTTTGACTTCTGAAAAGCTCTGGTTAATTATGGCTAAATGGTATTTTGGGGCTTTGGAAGAATTTTTGCAGGGTCTAAGGCCATGAAAGTATATATTAGAATCTAATGCCCTACACCTATAGAATATTATTCAAATTCTTTTGGATATTTAAAAAAAAAAATCTGCTGAGCTTGCTGTGGGGTTTTGGGCATAGCAGTTGGTGCTAGATAGGCCTAAATTGGCTCTGAGCAACTTTCTCTTTTTCTTGCCCTTCCTAGAAATTGTGAATCCATCTGATTATGACAAGACATTACAAATATTTGTAGCAGCTTTTCTTCTCCTTTACAGGAAAGTTTCTTCTCCCTAACCTTTTCTGAATCTCAGATAAAACACTTTGCAGCTGCTCATAATGCTTGGCAAGGAGAGAAAATTTACATTATAGATCTTGAAATAGAGCTAGCCTGACAAAGGACTGAAGATAGTGAAGAACAATTATGGTTCCTTTAAAAGTTATACTCTATAAGAGATGTAGGTCATGTGAGCGTAGGGAGATTTAATCAAGACATACATAAGAATATATACTCCCTCTGGCCATTCTTTTAATAAAATAACGCCTCTCCATATTCAGTGCTGCCACATGTAATTCAACAGATCATTTCTTTACTTTAATTACATTTTGAGTCAGAAAATATATAATCATAGTCAAAAAGAATGTTGTGGGGTGGAAAACTCGTCAGGAATAAAACTTTAAGTACCATTCATAACTTCTCAGACACTTTATTAGAATCTTCACAAGCTTTTGCTCCAAATGAGTTAGCCACAGGAAACCTTTCTAGAGAGGCCTTATTAGGGGTTTAGTGAGCTCTGTAGTCAGAGGTATATAGAACCTTTGCCTCAAGCTGATGGGTGAAAATGAGATTTGTTGTTTTTTTCTTTTTCTTTTTTTTTTTTTTAAAGATTTTATTTATTTATTTGACAGACAGAGACCACAAGGAGGCAAAGAGGCAGAGAGAGAGGGGGAAGCAGGCTCCCTGCTGAGCAGAGAGCCTGATGCGGGGCTCGTTTCCAGGACCCTGAGATCATGACCTGAGCCAAAGGCAGAGGCTTAACCCACTGAGCCACCCAGGCACCCCTTGTTGTTTTTTTCTATGAGCCTTTCAAGTAGATATAGATTGCAGTATTGTTTTCTGTAAGGACAGGGATGGCCAAGACTAGTTAAGAAATTGCTGGGGAATTCAGTAGGAGCAAAGGGATTTGGTAAATGTTCAAATTATCAGTCTTTAAATTTTTCTTCAATGTAATGATTCTTATAAAAATACCATTTTATATAATAATGGTCATTGTTGTACCTTTAATAATTTTGTGAAACCTTTGATATGGTTATGTGGTGGATACCCAGTATTAATTTTCAGATGAAAAATGTGGTTTAATGCTGACACCTAATCAAAGATATTGTTGATTTCAAGTCTGATATTTGTAGTTATGACTGACTGTTCTAGGCCAGTAGTTTAATATGCTATTCACTTTTGTTGACTCTAGACTACTTATTTCCTATTGATGAAATAGTTAATGAACTTCTGAAAATAACAGTACATCTGGTAGGTACTTTATTAACTTAAGCAGATTGGAACCTATTATAAAAGGTATAGAGATGTGGTCCTGTGATTTCTAGCGCTCATATTGATTAAAAAGTAAGTCCTGGAAATAGTATTTAATTTTAACTGATAAATTTTGATGAAATAACACATTTTTATTTCTGGATACATATTATGCCATCCCTGAACCTGTTTTTAATAAGCTAAGTGCTCTTTATACCAAAATTTTGAACAATTTCTAAACATAATTAGCTACTTTACAAATCAAAATCATTAATAAATAGCCAGAGGGAGTATATATTCTTATATATGTCTTGATTAAGTTTCCCTATGCTCACATGACCTCCATATCTTACAGAGTACAACTTTTAAAGGAACCGTAATTGTTCTTCACTATCTTTAATCCTTTGTCAGGCTAGCTCTCTTATTTCAAGAATCAATCTTTTTGAAAAATGCTAGAAGAAAAAGTGTTTTAACTCCCAAGATACTTTTCTATTGTTTTTGAGGGTTTCCCCAAATTTAAATAAAGGTAACTGCAGATTTCCTAAAGTCAATATGAGTTAGAATGTTATGTGTAATTGGAATGACTGGTTAAATTTGAATCTGTCAGTTTTGTTTGTTTCAAAGAGTCCTTTGAGATTCTTTAGTATAAAAGAGTAGTTAAATAAATATACCCTTTTATTTATTTATTACACAATATCTGATAGCTACTGTCTTGCTTCAGTATATCATTAATATGTAGCATTTATTTGGGGTGCCTGGGTGGTTCTGTTGGTTAAGTGTCTGACTCTTGATTTTGGCTCATGTCATAATCTCATGGTCATAGGATTGAGTCCCAAGTCGGGCTCCACACTCAGTGGGGAGTCTGCTTGAGATTCTCTCTCTCCTGTCCTTCTGGCCACCCCCCGGCCCCCATCCCTTCATGTTCTCTCTTTCTAAATTAAATAAATACGTCTTTAAAAATATGTAGAATTTATTTAATGTTTACATATTTGAATAAAAAACTGATAAAGCCCTGTGACTCTTGGAATATATATTGTGAGTGTGAGTTTGGACTTTAAGATATCTGGTTTGTATAACAGGATGATTAGTACTATTCATTGAAATGAGAAACTCCTAAAAAGGGGCTATTTGGAAGTTACGAGTTCAGTATGAATTATGTTGACTTCTGGGACGCTTGGGTGGCTCAGTTGGTTAAGCTGCTGCCTTCGGCTCAGGTCATGATCCTGGTGTCCTGGGATCGAGTCCTGCATCGGGCTCTTTGCTCGGCAGGGAGCCTGCTTCCTCCTCTCTCTCTGCCTGTCTCTCTGCCTGCTTGTGTGTACTCTCTCTCTCTGACAAATAAATAAAATCTTTAAAAAAAAATAATATGTTGACTTTTTCTATCTTCTCTAATAGAGAAATCACATGGGTGTTTTGATATGTACATGTTTATAGCTCAGTGGTAAAGTCTGATTTGGAGATTTAATGAGTGGGCTTGGCTAGGTGGTAATTGAAATTGGAACATGTAAAATGTTACCCAGGAAGGAAAGATAGAGTGAGGAAAGAGGAGATCTGAGCCAATGGATCTTAAAAGCAAATGATCATGTTATGCCTGTTGAGGGAGAGTGGGCCAGGGCAGTACAAGTTTCATGTAGGAGTATATGATCAATAGAGGGGAATTCTCCCAAGAGGTCAAGTACAATAAGTAAGAAATGTCTCTGTTGGATTAGTAAAATGGAATTTGCTGGTTAATTAAAAGCATCTGCTTTGCTTGAGTGATAAGATGAAAGCCAAATGGGAGCAGATTGAGTAGTGAGTAGGAGGAGAGGAAAGTGGAGACAGGAAGCATAGATAAGTCTTTTAGGAATTTTGTTTATGGAGAATGAGCAGTAACAGAAGGAGGATGTGTGATGAGGTAAGAGATGCATCCCTTCCTCTCTTCATTCCTCCTTCCCTATCTTTCTCCATCTTTTCTCTCTTACTACTTCTCCTTTTTTCCCCTATAAGAGCAACTTAAACCTGTATAAATGATGGGGTAGGAAAAACAAGTTTTCAAACAGAGATCTATCAAGTTCTTGTACGGTTTAAGGTTCTTAGGAGAGCAGGAGGGGATGCAATACAAAGTATGAGTAGAGAGGTCAGCCTTAGATGGGAGATAGCTACATGTTTCCAAATGGGGAAACAAATTAGAAGGGACAAGAAATAATAGATTTTTAGGTTTGAAAAGGCAAGATGAAAGTGTTTCTGGCTTGTAGTTTCTTTATACTGGAGGGGGTAGAATGAGTCAGTTTTAGGCCCAAGAAAAGTAGGAAATGTTTGAAATGGTTGACAGTAACTGGAAGAGTAAGAAGTGAGTTGGCCAGAGAAATGTAGAAGTACTGTTAGATATTTGGTGCCCATTTGAAGTTAAGAATCTTGCGATTCTCTCCAGCAGTGATGAATTGTTTGTGTATGGTTGGATGGTTGGATCTATCCAACTGTCCAGTGTTGGGGATTACTACATGTGTGCAACTAAAAGGTAGGATAGCAAGAGAGTTTAGAATATTGGTGAGAGCATCATTAGAATGATACATTATGGCATCTCAGTTAGATAAAGAGAGAAGAGAAGAAAAGAGAAGGTGATTGATTAGGCGAAACAAAGAGACTCAACGCCTTAGGGTGCAGTGAAGTTGAAAAATGCTTATAGTGTTACTGGTTGAAAGCAAACTGATGGGATAAGAGATTGTGGCCAGAAAGAGAGGAGCTTTAATTAGTTAATTTGGAGCTTTTACATGTGATGATAATATCCAAGAAGAACCCATGATTAATGTAGAGTAGAAAAGAATGTTTCCCCTTCTAACCCCACAGAATGGAAGCTTTGTGACATTTCTTGAAGTGAATCTTGCAAAATAATATTTTATCCCCCCAAAAAAGTACATGTACTAATGTGTTATTAAGGCTTTGAGACATACTGCATTTAAGAAACCTGCTTAAATTTGATTAATAGGGCAGTTCTAAAATCTATGGGACTACTGAACCTTTTGTAGTTAGATGTTAGATAACATCTGTTACTCATTCAAACTAGGGTTTTTCCAAACATGTTGAACAATTACTTTGTATGTCATGTGCTGCTGTTTTGTTTTGTTTTTAAAGATTTATTTATTTATTTATTTGAGAGAGCATGCATAGGGGGAGGGGCAAAGGGAGAGGGAGCAGACTCCTGCTGAGTGGGGAGCCAGACATGGGGCTCCATTCCAGGACTCTGAGATCTTGACCTGAGCAAGAAATCAAAAGTTGGCTGCCTAACCAGTTGAGTCACCCAGCCACTACTGAAACTGATGAATTAATAGGAATAAGTAAAAGTAATTATCACAACATAATATGACACAACACAAGAAGTGTTCTCTTACAAAGAAGTTTTCCATTTATATAAATGTATTTCAATATTAGAAGATTTGTTTTCCTATTAAAAGTAAATATATGTCCAGAAGAAAAAAAACTGTTAAGTTAGTGTATTATTTTGTTAATGAAAATTGTGACTTTCATAATTGCTTATTGGAGATCTTCAATTACTAGTGGATAGTCTAGGAAACTCTGCTATATTAGTTCCCTATAACAGTCAACCAAAGCAGTAGAGGTAAGTACATAAGAGAGTTTATTAACATTCACAACTAGATATATCCAGAAATTTAAACCATATCATCAAGAAGTTGTCTGTCATCATTTCTCAGCTCTACCCTCTGTCGTATTGCTCTGTTCTCAGGCAGCCAGTACCAATAGTCCCATAATATGGCAGCTTCTCTTCTAAGGGTGAGAATGAGATAAATGATTGGAACCTCACTGACTTCTTCCTAACAGGTCTCCTAGTTGGATTTTATTTGCTGATAATAGAAGTGCAATATTATAAGCACCACATTCCTATCTTTAACATTTTATTTTTATTTTTAAAATTAAGTTCTAGGATATTCTTTTAGGTCCTACAGTTTCTGATTCCATTCTAATAAGTAAAATCTTGCCTGAGGCCTTGAAACTCCAAACATTTCCAATTACTAGTTCTAGTAACAAAAGGAACTCTGAACAGATAGTAAGATTGTTGATGTGTGTGCACTATGAGAATACTAAAAATTCAAACCATTCAGAAAACTTTTTAGATGAAGTTGGAAACTTAAAATATAGTTCTTACAAAACTGAAGTATGTACATACTAGACCTTACAGTAAACTTCTATGGTCCTCTGCCCCAAATACAAAAACAGTAAAACTCATCTTCCCTATCCCTCAAAAGCAATCAACAAAAGAAAACAAAATCAAACCAAAATAATAAGAATGAAGACTTTTTAGATATTTGGAGTATAACTCTTTAAATGATCTTTTGAGGAGTATAGGCTTAAACTCTGAAGGCCTTTTTTGGTAATTGACTGCCTTAGAATATGGTAGTCAAATATAAGTCTGTAACTTTTGATAAATTAATGGCGTTTTCTTTTGTCATACTGAAGATCCTTAAATTGTGTGTTTGTATTTTCTTGGTTTATGACTAACAGTCAATAAAATGATGACTGGCAGGTTACTTGTCAATAAAAATGCAAATGAATTTCTGTATCCAGTTTGGATATGGAAAGTTACAAGAGACCATATGTAAGGGCTGAAAGTTATCTTCTTAAATACAGAAAGTTGTGGGTGTGAATGGAAAGCAGAGAGAACTCCCTAGCACACCTCCCCCTCTCCCCCAAAGAGGCTACAAAGCTTGGTGAGATCTCCTTTAGTTCCTAAAGCTGGTGGATTGACTTTGAAGCTTAGGCAGGATACTGGAATCTTGCCTGGGCTCAGATTCCATTCTTAGCTGAAGGACAACTCCTGAAACAGCTCTCGGAATGTTTGAAGCTGGTGGTGAACTGATTCAAACTAAAGCTGCAACAAAGACCAGACCCAGCTTATTACCTATAGTCCCAACCTAGCAGTCTGACAGACAAAGGAGTATGTATCCCTCTTTACTGATTTTAGATTCTACTGTTCTTTTATACAAACCATTTGGCACACAATCAAAAATATATGACACACTAAAAAGAGAAATGGAGAAATAAGAAATGTGACTTACAGCTAAGAAATAGACACAGGTGACCTAGTTCTTAGAATTATCAATGTCTTTAATATAGCTATTACAAGAATGCTAAGGGTTCTAGTGGAAAAGATTACAACAGGTATGAAAGATGGGGTATTTCAACAGTGATATGGATGCATAAAAAATGAAATTCTGGAAATGAAAAATAAAATATCAAAACTGAGGAATTCATTAAATGGAATTGTTAGTAGTAGATCAGTGATATGTGATTATAGGTTGATAGACCGTATCCAAATAGAAACAAAAAAAGGAAAAGAAAAACCGAGTATTTGAGATCACAGGATGATATTAAATGGATGAACATACATGTAATTAGAATCTAAGGAGGGGAGGAGAGAGAGATGGGAGTAGAAAACATATCTGAAGGGACAATGATCGAGTATTTTCTAATACTTTCAACCCACAAGTCCATGAAATTTAACGAACTCCAAGCAGGATAATTAAAATAAAATTACATTTACTTGTATCCTTGCTTATTACAAAAGTAATCATGGAAAAATGTTTATTATATATAGAGGAATAATGATATGAGTTATAGTTGACTTTATACCAGAAACAGTAGAGACCACAAGACAAAGTGCTGAAAGAGGAAAAAAAAAAAAAAAAAGAAAGAAAAGAAAAAGAAAAACAACTTTGAATTCTATAAGCAGTAAAAAAAAAAAAGTTCTTTAAAAATGAAGGCAAGATACTTCAAGGATACTTCACACCCATTAGGATAGCTATAATCAGAAAAACGGAAAGTAGCAAGTTTCAACAAGGATGTGCAGAAATTGGAAGCCTCATACATTGCAGGTAGGAATGTAAAATGGTTCAGCTACTGTGGAAAATAGTTTAGCCGTTCCTCCAAAAGCTAAACACACAATTACCAAACGACCCGGCAATTCTACTCTTACAGGTATCCCCGAAAGAGTTGAAAACAGGTACTCAAGTACATGTGTATCTACAGTTATAGCAGTACTATTCACAATAGCCAAAAGATGTTTTTGTCAGTATTAGTAAAGCTAAAATAATAATGGCTAATATTTGTAAGTTTATTATGGTAAGGGGAGAGAAGGAGGATAAAAGAAAGGAAAATGGGGGTCAGAGGTAGAAAAGAGAGGAGAGGTAGGGAAGCTGCTGTTGGAAAGACATGAGCAGCTTATTCAGGAACTGGCAAAAGGGTTATTTTGACCTGATCAAAATAAGTTGTTAAGTAGAGTGGTGAGCTTAGAGTCTGTGAGGGTGTGGCTGGAGTTGGCAAAGTGCCTCTATTATGAGACATAGGGACTTCTAATGAAATAGTACTTTTGCTCTCATTATAATGCATTCTTGGTCTTATAAGTTATTAGTTTTAAGCAAAGAAGATCAATTTCATGCCTTAATATTATGTCCCTTAGTTGTTTTAAAGGCGGACTCTCAGGCACATGGGTGGCTTAGTTGGTTGAGAGTCTGACTCGTGATATCGGCTCAGATAAGGGGTCGTGTGTCCTGAGATCAGGGCCATGTCCAGCTCCATGCTCAGCAGGCAGTCTGCTTGAGATTCTCTCTCCCTCTCCCTCTGCCCCTCCCAGTGCTCACTCTCTCTCTCCCTCTCTCAAATAAATAAATAAATCTTTTTTTTTTTTTAAAGATTTTATTTATTTATTTGACAGAGAGAGAGAAAAGGAACACAAGCAGGGGGAGTTGGAGAGGGAGAAGCAGGTTCCCTGCTGAACAGGGAACCCGATGCAGGACTCAATCCTGGGACCCTGGGATCATGACCTGAGCTGAAGGCAGATGCTTAACAACTGAGTCACCCAGGCGCCCCAGTAAATAAATAAATCTTTAAAAAAATAAAGGCTTTGGCGCCTGGGTGGCTCAGTCCTTAAGTGTCTGCTTTCGGCTTAGGTCATGATCCCAGGGTCCTAGGATCAAGCCCTTCATTGGGCTCCCTGCTCAGTGGGAAGCCTGCTTCTCTCTCTCCCACTCCCCCTACTTGGGTTCCCTCTCTCAACGTGTCTCTGGCAGTCAAATAAATAAATAAATCTTAAAAAAAAAAAGGCAGAATCTCAGTTAAGATGGGTCTTGATAATTTAACTCAGAATAGTATAATTTTTTTTTAATAACCTGAGATACACAGTTGTTTACTGAGCAGAGCCTAACAGCATTTAAATTGTAGACTCAGTGAGGCGCTCATAAGGAAACTGGTATGGATTTTGCACTATTGGATAATTTATGAAAAGAATATATATAGACATTTAGCTCATCCGTTTAAGAAAAGCACCATGGAACATGAATTGTACTTAGATTTTGAATAGGAAAGGAGCTGATTATAGTCTCTTGCTTTGGTCTTATTCCCCTAGAGACATCATCTTAGTTAAGAGATATATACAGTCAAGAAAGCAAGAACAATATGATATTTTACAACCTGGGTTTCAGCGAACTCCGTTGTACTGTAAATTTTCTTAGCATTGTTATTTTAAGACAAAATCTGAATAATCATTCAAATGTTCCTTTTGCACATTTGGTTTCCAATTTCATTATTTCAAAATTTGAAAATGGTTGACTTAGCAAGCGGTCTGTCTTTCTTTGAATAAATATTCTTAATATGCAAGCATCAAAGAAAAACAGCATGACAAACTAGGTTACTAGGCAGTGAATACTTCTGAAATGATTTGTCTTCAGTCAGAACCCAATTGCTAAAATAAATCACTTACAAACTGTTTCAATACTTAAATTCTGTATCCTGATGGGAATAAAAACTGTGTATTCTTCATTCTCCCCAGCAAATCGACATCTGCAAAAGACTAAGTTATTCGTTTATTTATAAATGCATTCCTTTTATGAAGGACGTACCGATATTTGCAGTATTTCATTTACATTATGGAGTCATTTATCAACAGACAAGAATTTTTTTTCAGGAGACAATCTTTTCTGAGGTTATAATTTCCCTGTAGTTATTTCTCAGAAAATCCCTCCAAATTTCATGGCTGCTTTGCATAAGTAGTCTCAAAGATATTTGGCACTCAGCCTGGAGCTTGAGCATGAATATTGTTATCTTTTCCTTGATCCTTAGTGCCTCCTGATCTGAATATGTATCTGAATGTTCCCACAGGGCCAAATCATCACTTTCATTGTTCAATATAAGAATGTTATTAGATTGGGATTATTTATTCTGTGAGAAATAATACTTATTGTTTCAGTGACTTATTAGCATAAAAAATGTTCCTGTGGCACCTTTCACTATAGTTGGCCTTTCCATTGGAGGTCAAGTTCTGAGGACACCTCAGGCAGAAAGTGACCAGCCCTCAAAGGGAAGGGACTCTGGTGACCAGCCTCCCACATGAAACTCTTCTGTGGGAGTTTGGCCAGTGATCAGTGCAATGAAGTGACTGGGGAGCTGGACGAAGGTCACAGAAATTTTGAGATGAAAATTTTGTCCAGGCCAGTGTCCTTCTGTGTACTGATACAGAAACTAAGAGCCACGCTAGTGAAGTAATTTAATTTGCCCAGATCCATACTTGTTATGTCTTCTGACATCAAGAACCTTATTCTTTCTACCTTAGTGCCTCCTTTAGGGGCCTTGCTCTGAGAACCATTATGTGCTTTGTGGTTAAAGTCATTAATTTGTAACTTACTCCGCCATCTAGTCATGCTGTCATTTGGAAGAACTGCAGATTTTTGTCACTTACTCCAACCAGCAAAACTTTGCCTCTTGCCTTTTATATCATTGCCTGTGCTTCGGTGAGCAGAGGGTGGAGATAACCTGACAGCCTGCAATTTGGCAGTTTTATTAAGAGTAATTTAAAAACCGGATAGGTATGGTTTTACTTGAACTGTAAGTAGTTTAGGTATTATTTCTTAGAGTTCTTTTTTATCAATTGATAATAAGAAAACTTTTAATTACTATGAAACAGTTTCATATCAATTATGAAACATCTCCATATATATATGGAAAGAGAGATAGAGGGGGAGAGACAGAAATTGTGAGATCCTTCAGTCAATTTTATTTTTTATTTTATTTTTTTAAAGATTATGTTTTGAGTGAGGGAGGGTAGGAGGAGGGGGCAGAGGGAGAGAATCATCAAGTAGACTCCTTTGCTGAGCACGGAGCCCAACATGGGGCTGGATCCTACCATCCTGAGATCATGACCTGAGCTGAAACCAAAAGCTGGATGCTTAACCAACTGAGTCACCCAGATGTCCCTACACTTTAGTTTATTTTAAAATAATGACAATGAAAAGCTATTCTTGAATGATATGTGAAAGTGATAGTGCATCTGGAACTTTCCTTTCAAGATAGATCTACAGCTACACTTACAACATTTTTCTGGGCATCTCACCAGACTATTATTTCATAACATCTTCCCTCCTTCCACCCCTTAGCTGGCCCCCACCTTTCTTTACTGTGAGGGGCCATGGTGTTGCCCAAACCAATCCCTATGTTTGTTATCTGGAGAAAGCTCTTTACCTTGTCATTACTTGAGGGGGGTAAAATGAGCATGTCATCACTAGCCTTAGCAGGCCAACAGGCAGGATTAGTTATTATATCAATGGTAATTAAAGGGAAAATTTTTAAATTTTAATTTCTAAAAGTAGCCATTTAATTCATTGATACAAAAGTCAACCTGTCAGTGAATTCAGCACAGTCTGAAGTATTATGAGACTATAATTTAAATCTACAATATAATGCTACATAGACCAGCTTTAGCAAGTGAGTTTCATGTTCTCTATTTGTGGAAATCTGGACACCAGTGGAGCTGACACTGGTTAAAATTCTTTTAATAAACTTGATTATTCTTGTATGAAACTTAGGGTTTGTGATAATACAATTTTTAGATCAGCCTATTTAAAGAATACTTTAAATGAAAGGGTGCTGGGGCGCCTGGGTGGCTCAGCGGGTTAAGGCCTCTGCCTTCGGCTCAGGTCATGATCCCAGGGTCTTGGGATCGAGCCCCATGTCGGGCTCTCTGCTCAGCAGGGAGCCTGCTTCCTCCTCTCTCTCTCTGCCTGCTTCTCTGCCTACTTGTGATTTCTGACTGTCAAATAAATAAATAAAATCTTTAAAAAAAAAAAAAAATGAAAGGGTGCTTTTTTACTAATTGTATCCCCTTAAACACACAGTGTATTATGCTTCATCACTTAATATAAAGGAAGCACTTTTTGAAGTCTTCTTTACCCCACACCTGGACCTGCACATTAGACTTATCTGGTGTTGGTTTCTTAAGAAAATATATTTTTTTAAGATTTTATTTATTTGATGGAGAGAGATCACAAGTAGGCAGAGAGCCAGGCAGAGAGAGGGGGAAGCAGGCTCCCTGCTGAGCAGAGATACTGATGCGGGGCTCGATCCCAGGACCCTGAGATCATGACCTGAGTGGAAGGCAGAGGCTTAACCCACTGAGCCACCAGGTGCCCCTGTTTGGTTTTTTTTGTTTTTGTTTTTGTTTTTTTTAAATTATCAGAAGGTTTTGGGGGAAATGTTTCTCTTTCCTGTCATAAGTTTTGATACCCAAAATGTAGCTTGAAGAGAATACTGTTGTCATTTCACTGCATATTATTAAGTCATATACTACTAAAACACTTTCCCATATGTAAAACTCTGTCCTGATTTTTCTACTTTTCTGCATCACCTCTCAATGCTTTTCAGTTCTCATAGTGCTCTTATGTTGGCACCACAATCTCTCCAGTATTTTAAGAACATTAACTCAGAGAAGTGTAAATTTGCGGTAGAGGTGCTCGGAGCTCTCTTGTGAAGCTTTCATTGCTAAACAGGTAAAGTTAGCCCTTTCCTCTCATCTTCCCGTCAGTAGTAGCAGCCATAAGGTCAACAGTGGTATCATTGCTTCTGCTAATGTCGATGCCACCTCCACCTCCATGGCCACTCAGAGTCAGGGGGAGAAATTCCCCAGGGGAAGAAATGGATAAATTGGGCTGGGAAGTAGAAAACTATAGCCCCTGTAGTGCTTTCCAGTATGTGTGCTATATATAATTTTATTATTATATAAAAACATATTTTAGTATATATATATTGTACTATAAATAATATAAAGATATGTAAACATCTTACATACTATAAGTATACTGCCTATAAATATATGGCTGTATATACACATGTTACCATTATAATATATTTTATAGTATAATATACAACTGCTGAGTATGCCTTCCTCCCCACTTGTGGGTTCTCCATATTCTGGCTATACCTTTTATCAGGTTTTACCCTCCCAAACATTTTTTTTCAGAAGACTTCTCAAGAATCAGATTTTGATTTTTAGTTTTTAAAAGATTATTTATTTATTTGTTTGTTTGAGAGAGAGGAGCAGAAGGAGTGGGAGAAGCAGCCTCCCTGCTGAGCAGGGAGCCTAACGTGACCACGTGACGTGAGGCTCAATCCCAGGACTCTGGGATCTTGAACTGAGCTGAAGACAGACAGATGCTTAACATACTGAGCCACCCAGCACCCTCCCTAATCCTCCCCCGCCAAATTAGATTTGTAAAAAACCCAAAACACCCAAGTTGAAGATGGTCCTGCATTAAAGAAAGGTCACTGTATTCTTTCAGTGCTTCAAGGCTGTTTTTCTTTCAGCACTTCTTATGACTCAGTACAAGGTTTGTTTTGTTTTGTTTTGTTTTTTTGTATTTGACTTTTTAAAAAAAATAATTATTTTTATTAACATGTAATGTATTATTTGCCCCAGGGGTACAAGTCTGTGAATCATCAGGCTTACACATTTCACAGCACTCACCATAGCACATACCCTCCCTAATGTCCATAACCCAACCACCCTCTCCATACCCCCCTCCCCCAAGCAACACTCAGTTTGTTTTGTGAGATTAAGAGTCTCTTATGTTTCATCTCTCTCCTGATCCCATCTTGTTTCATTTTTTCCTCCTCTATCCCCCAAACCCCACCCTGCCTCACAAATTAGTATAGGGATTTTCACTAGAAAGTAAAGTGTAGCTACAACTAGGGTTAAGCCTATAGAATGTAATGCTCACATTCCTAAGGTGATGACCATTTTTACTACAGTAAAGATTTATTTTTTAAGGTAAATTTTATTAAATATTTACATGCTTTTAACATGTTAATTTTTAATCATGTGCAGTAACATAAATGTACTCTGAAGAAGGTTTGTATTAATTTTTTTCATTTTATAAATGACCAAAATGAGGCATAGATAGTGATTTACATGGACTCATAAGCAAGTTAGTAACGTAGATAATGATGAAAAAGAAGTTGAGGTCATTTGTTCTGTTAGGTTATTTTAAGATTACTTTAAATTATTAATGTGCATATATTTGTAGAATGATAAGAATATTAGCACTGCAACCATTAGAATGAAAATTAGATAAAGTGGGAGTAGGCACTTGGAGAGACAGAACTTGAATTTTGGAAACTACAGTGTTTATCAGAGAGCATATGGCTAAAAATGTCTGCATTTACTGAATAGAGACATATACCCTACATATTAGAGACAAAGGAAACAAATGATGTTATTTGTGGCCTGCTTTACTTATTTTCGACTGATAAATAAAAACTGAGCATCACTACTAATGGAAGACATAAGAAGTATAGCACAAAGCAATAGGATCTCAAGTTCTTTTGTCTGCTGCTGATGAACAGTTGAAATGTCATTATTGGAAAATTGACCAGTGCTTCCATTACAAACCCTCACACATCCTTCCTTATTTATTACCTTCTAGGTCTCATTTTTGTTCTACTTTCTCTTGTTTTCTACCCTCCTACCCCTCTTCATTTGCATTTATTACATTGATCTAAAGATATGAAATTTTAAGGAAAGTTTCCTTCAATTGTGATATATGATGCTTAGAAATATACATCCTAAAGCAAGTAGCTGGATTGATTTTACTTAGTGGAGTTCTACCACCACCCCCTTATTTACTTTTTTGGTTCTCCTCTGGTGGCGTTGTCATCATCATTGTCATTGTGATCCTGTGAATCTTTGTGGAATTCATTATTTAAAAAAATGTGTTCAGTATAGTTCTCCTGCTGATTTTTCCCTATTATTTTTTTCTATGAAAATTCCTTACAACTACAGTGCTATCTGAAATGTATGTTAGACTGGTTCTTTATAGCTTGTATCTTTTGTTTTTTTCTCCCACATTTTAATATTTGGTTTCTCATGAATTTCCTATGCATTTCTTTTTTTCTCTTGTCTTACGAATTTTTATTTTTCTGCAAAATCAAGACATTCATTAAGAGATGAAAATACTATAGAGTTCCTATGCATTTGATTATTTGTCATCTTTAATGTCAGGAAGATTGCATTTTATTTAGTTGGAATATGTGATTAGCTGTGGATAAATATCTAAATGCCCAGCATAACTGTGTATAAACTAGTTTACTATTGCTGAAGTCTTCTTTCTTAATCTCTCCAGGAAAGAAAGGAGAGGCTATCCAAGTTTGAGTCTATTCGTCATTCAATTGCTGGAATCATTAGGTCTCCAAAATCTGCACTGGGCTCTTCAACAGTAAGTAAAATAAACTCCATGTGCTACTGAAAATAATCATTTTCTAGCTTCTTTCTGATAAACAATGAATATCATGTGTAAATTTGTCCTTACAAATAGAAAACTAAGTACATAATATAATTTTTTGTATGCATATGAATCTGTTCATACATGTACATAGTAAACACTAATATAAGGAGGAAGGAAATAAACTTGTATTCAGGACTTCCTGTACCACATATAAATAATATAGGAAACATTTTAGGTATTTTGAGGCTTTATTAGAAAAAGAGCAGAGATGGGGCGCCTGGGTGGCTCAGTGGGTTAAAGCCTCTGCCTTCGGCTCAGGTCATGATCCCAGGGTCCTGGGATCAATCGAGCCCCGCATTGGGCTTTCCGCTCAGCAGGTAACCTGCTTCCTCCTCTCTCTCTGCCTGCCTCTCTGCCTACTTGTGATCTCTGTCTGTCAAATAAATAAATAAATAAATCTTTTAAAAAAAATCTTTAATTAAAAAAAAGAAGAGCAGAGACAAATTTTTTTTCCAGTGAAACATATTTTTATAATAGGGACTATTGTATATGTATTTTTAAAGTGTATCAGTTTACATATGTGTTCATATTTTTGAGAACATTTTAATTATTAAATTGAAGTCTATTTGAAATTTAGGTTTGTCATATCACCATGGTGCATAAAATATTACAAATCCCTGTAGCAACAGCTATAGTCAAGCAAGATAAAGTATATTCTTTTTCCCTTTATAGAATAAAATTTTAAAGTATTTTTCTTATTTCATTACCTTTAAGATTAAATTAACAGACTTTTTTTCCCTAGCTATCCCTCATGCATAATAGTGCTTTAGAATGATAATAAATGATTGTCAAAACAACAATATTCAGTACAAATTAATTATGGGCTCTGCTCCCCCATCTTTCCAAGTTTCTACATAGTAATATCTTAATGTTATTTCTTACTGTTTAAAAGTTCAGCTGTTTAAAATAACGTGATCTAGTCTTACTTAGAAAACAATGTGTTTCCTAACCATAGATTAGTTAAATGTCCATTCACATTTTGGATTTATTTGCTATAATTCTTTTTTAATATATAACACATGTTCCTATATTCATTCCACTCAAGCAACACTCTCTTATACACAATTGAGGCAAAGCATAAAGTGTTTTAATTAACAAAAAAGAAGAAAATTATAATTTTATATAAAAGAGGTTTTCTAGGGCGCCTGGGTGGCTCAGTGGGTTAAAGCCTCTGCCTTCGGCTCAGGTCATGATCCCAGGGTCCTGGGATCGAGCCCCACATCGGGCTCTCTGCTCTGCGGGGAGCCTGCTTCCTTCTCTCTCTGCCTGCCTCTCTGCCTACTTGTGATCTCTGTCTGTCAAATAAATAAAATCTTAAAAAAAAAAAAAGAGAGGTTTTCTACTTCAGTGTTAGCCTTTGATGCTGCTATTATCACATACTTCTGAACTCCAGAAGTATTCTATGGGAATAGGGAAGAGCTATGAACGAATGCAGACCATCCACCCTGGCATTAAATAGCAAATACAAAAGTAAAAATAATTTTAGGCAAATACTACATGGTAGAGTTAAGTCTCTTTTAAGTCCCATATCCTAATGTTGTTTTCTTAAGTTAATGATTTATAACTTCAGAGATAAATAGTAGTTCTTAAGACTTGGTTTATTATGATTTGACTTTCAAAATAAAGTATAGGAGGCTTGATTAGAAATCTATGATATATTCTAGAGACTATGAGGACAGGTTCTGATGACTTAGGAGAAAAGAAAAAGAGTTCTTGAAATATTTAAAAAGTTTTTTAAAAAAGAAAAAATAGTTCTTGAAAGGAAAGTTCAAGTGTGTTTTTCAAAAAGAAAAAAATCAGTTTTTAAAAAAATTATTATTTATTTATGCACGCACGTGAGAGAGAGAGAGAGAGAGGAGAGAGAAAGAGAGAGATAGATTGATCTCTTTAGGATAGGCAACCACGTGTAACTTCATGGTGGGGGGTGGGTGGGAGCAGAGGGAGAAGCAGACTCCCCACTTAGCAGGGAGCCCGACATGGGTCTCAATCCCAGAACCCTGGGATCTTGACCCTAGTGGAAGGCAGATGCTAAACTGACAGAACGACCCAGGTGCCCCAAGAAAATCAGTTCATGAAAAGAAAAGTTCAGATACCTCAGTGAACACTTCATAAAATTATTTATCATTGAAATAAGTCAGCAAAACACATGACATCATGAAGTTGTCATTAGCTCACCTTTATCTCACTTAGTCAGAGGTCTTTGTGCCAGCAACTAGTAGCAGTTTATTAGTGAGCTGATTTATGAAGGGTGCTTTCCCTGCCCAATTTTCCTTTAGTCAACTATTTTACATACGTGAGAGAAGGCCTATTACAAACTCAAGGTTATCTTCAGCTTTAGTCTTCCATGTAAAATTCGGAGAGTGGAATTTAGAGCTCTAGATGTTAGCTTGTGACAGAAAAATAAGAATTCGGAGATAGTAGAAATGGGATAACACTCTCAATGTTCGTTTGTTTTCCCGACAACCTGGGATTCCTAAGAATTTTGTGCCTTCTAGACACTTGTCTGGGAGTGCAACAGTGGCTTCTGAGACTTCGTGTCACATACGCCACTTTGAAGTTCATAGTTATGAGAGCTTCAGCTTTTGGCTCTAACGGAGCCTGTTTTGATAAATCAGTGTTGATCAGAGGGTGAGCGAGGTTTTTTTCTTTTATGTATATAAAGACACACTCATTTACATATAGAAGCAAAAGAAATCCGGTTAGTTCAATGTGATGAAGTTACACGTGGTTGCCTATCCTAACATTATGTCAGGTATAATTTGAACAATCTTAATGAATTAATGGTACAAATCTTAACTTTTTAAGATTTGAAGTTATTTTCCATGTTATCTTCTCCATTTAAAAATGGTCTTTACTTTATTCTTAAATAAAATTACCAAATTGACAGTGACTGATATAGGTAAAACTTTGGTATTAACAAACTACTTTTACTGGAGCGAATTGAAGTGCCTTTCCCACAAAGCATGTACCTCGTTCAAATATATATTGTGATCTCTTTTTCATAAATTAACAACATCCTGAAAGCTGTGAAATGCCCATTTCTTCTAAGAAATTGTTCACTCTGTAATTGAGAATTCTAGAGAATGTTCACTTCCTCAAGGCCCATTTGGTCTATTAGGATCTTCTAGCTGAAGGAGATCATTACTTCTATCAGTTAAGTGCTCTTTGGTATTTCTTTATTTATTCAGAAATCTCATGAACCGAAAACACTGAGGCAGTCTGCAGTTTATGACACTGTTGTCACTCTGATTAAATACACACAGGTTTTTCTCTAAATCATTAGGTATCTGCTTATTTGAAGAAGGGGTCTCTCTCCTAAACACACAGATAATTGAGGTCTTGGGTCTTAATAGGAATATAGAGGTTTCAGGTGTTAAGTATGATAATTTAAGAAGCATAACAAGTTGGAGACTACTTAATCGTAATTAAATATTTTTTCTGACACAGTATAGTATTTTTTAGAGTATTCTAATTTGGTAAATATAAAATAGAAATAATTTTTTTATTGCTCTAAACAATTTTTTTTCTGTAAGAAACTTTAAAAAAAACCTTATCAAAATGACATAGTTAAGCATATTTAAAATATTTATGGTGATATACCTCACATAACATGAAACTATCATTTTAAATTGTACACTTAGTGGTTTCTAGTATACTCACTATGTTGTGCAACCATCTCTACTGTCTGCTTTCAGAACATCTCAATCTCCCTAGTAAGATACTCCAGCCTAGCAGCAGTTGGTCTCAATTCCCTCCTTTTCCCATATTCTGGCAATCACTAATCCACTCTTGATCCCTAAGGATTTGCCTATTCTGGACATTTCACATAAATAGAATCATATAATATGTGACCTTTTGTGTCTAATTTTTTCCAATTAGTATAATGTTTTCAGGTTTCATCTGTGTTGCAGCATGTGACGTACTTCATTCCTTTTTATGACTGAATAATGTTCCATTTATGAATTTATCACATATTGTTTACCCATTCATTAGCTAATGGCCATTTAAGTTGTTTCCACTTTTTGGCTCTTATGAATAATGCTGCAGTGAACATTGATGTACAAGTTTTTACTTGAGCCTGTATTTTCAGTGCTCTTTGTTACATTGCTAGGTCATATGGGCATCCTATGTTTAAATTTTTGAGGAACTGCCAAACATTTTCCCCCAGTAGTTGCACTATTTTGCATTTCCACTAGCAGTATATGAATGTTCTAATTTCTTTAAATGTCATCAGTGCTTATTACTTTCTGTTTTTTTTTTAATTATAGTATTACTAGTGGATGTGAAGTGATATATCTTTTATTTGCATATTCCTAATAACTACTGATGTTGAACATCTTTTCATGTACTTATTAGCCACTTGTATATGTCCTTCACAGATATGACTGTTTCTTTTCTTTGAACATTTTTTAATTGGGTTGCTTTTTAATTCTTGAGTTATAAGAGTTCTTTATATTTTTTGGATACAAGCCCCTTAACAGATATATGCTTTGTACATTTTTTTTCTTATTTTATGGACTGTCTTTTCATTTTCTTGATGATATCATTTGACAAAAGTTTTTGACAAAGTCCAATTTATCTATTTTTCTTTGATGATACATGTTTTTGGGTGTCATATTTTTAAAAAATCTTCTAATCCAAGATCATATAAATTTTCACCTTTATTTCCTTCTGAATGTCTTATAGTTTTAGCTTAATACATGTAGGTCTTTTATCCATTATTAGTTAATTTTTGTATATGGTGCACAGCAGAGGTCCAGATCCATTATTTTGTATGTAGAAGCATATTTAATTTAAAATCTTAAAAAAGCAATAACTATGAGATCACTGTTTCTTTAACCAAATGAACATGTAAAAATTGGAACTTTAAAACATATTTTTAAATAAAATAAGGAAATTAATTGCATTATACATAAGGAAATGAAACTAGAATTATTAGTGTTGCCATTGGACTTGTCGTAGCTATTTATTTCAACATTTTTAATAGTGAGGCTAAAATGTAGTGCTTAAATGAAGACAGCCCCATGGAATACTTTGATCAACAGTCTTGATGGAAGGAAGAATGTGAGATAATTAGGTGATACAAAAATTTGTCTTTAATCAATAGAGCATTTGATGGTTGATGTTTAATATTTATTGTTATGATCTGAGTAGTTTTTAAACATGTTTTAACAGCTCCAAGAATGTGTTCTTTTTCTCAAAGTACTAAAAGCCTTAAATAACCTTTTCATTAGTAACTCTGGACTCTGAGAACTACTCCACATCCAGCATCTTCCTGTGCTGCAGGAGGTTATAATCTTTCCTTGAGAACTATTTCTCAGAGACTGCTTCTGAAGTTAGAGCCAGAGAAGTTAGGATTAATTGCATAATCTGGAAACCTACTGGTAATTGTGCATATCCATTTCCATTGGAAGTCTTTCAAGTCACATTCTATTTAATGAGATCTGTTCTAGTCATATCAAGAATAATTCCCTTTCTCAGAGCCCTCTTTCACTGCACAATTTCTGTAGTAAGTGGTTAAGCAAACAACTTGTTCTATCTTACAGCCCCTTGTGAGTACTACTTGTATCAGTGCTATGATCACACCTTTCTAATAGTAGTACTCTTTGAAAAGTGTTCTTTAAAACCAGAATAAAGCACATTTTGGTATAAATGATTGTTCTTAAGACCTCAGAAAAATTATATTATTCAACTCTTGGAGCACCTGGATAGCTCAGTGGGTTAAGCATCCAACTCTTGATCTCAGCTCAGGTCTTGATCTAAGAGCCTACTTTAAAAACTATAAACTAAAAACTATAAACTTTAAAAACTATTCAACTCTTGCTTCTTTAAAATTCATATTTTCTATGCATATTAGTATATATGTTATTTCAATTTTAGAGTTACTTTGTACTAGAATTTAGAAAATAAAAATATTAGGAGATAAAGATATGCTTCCATTATATAGAATAATATAGTAAATAAAATAAGTAAATAATATAGTAAATAAGTAAATAAATAATATATAGTAAATAATATATAGTAAAATATATAGTAAATAATACAGTATATTATATATATTATATATAATATAGTAAAATATATAGTAAATAATATATAGTAAATAAGATAATATATAGTAAATAAGATAATGCTTCCATTATATACAATAATATAGTAAATAAGATAAGTAAATAATACAGTAAATAAGATAGTAAATAATATAGTGAATAAGATTTAAGTAAATAATATTTACTTAAATATAAGTAAATAAGATTTGCTGGCTTGCTTCATTTTAGAAAATTAGAAAATTGTAATTCAGCTATGTTTCAGTTGTACATCATTGTAATGTGTTAGTATTATAATGCTTGGCTTCCACCATTGGCATAGGGAAGTGTAGTTCTTTTCACACATAACATAATAAAATGCTTGTGGTTTTTAGTGTTCTCCTTCAAGCCTAGCAGAGCAAACTTGTACCTCCTTTAACAAGACATGTTAACTTCAGCTTAAATACTATATATTTTAAACCTTAGTTTTCTTTGTTTATTCCTAAAGCTTTAATTTACCTCCCCTTCTTTTAGCCATTCCCACTCCCCAGACACTAAGATGTAGAAAAATGAGAAATAAGGGAAAATAAAAATTCTTGCAGCATCTCACTATGCCTAGTTAGTCATGTTTAAGAAAACTAAATATTATTCTCAGAATTGCTACCTTTGAACCATTAGCATTATCACATATAATTTTTAAGAAAGGCTTTTTGGATTTATTTTCTGTAACCTGTCATTTTACTATATAGAGAGCATATCTATTCCTTTACATGTTTGAACAAATACTTAAAACAAATGATCTGATCATGTCCAACTGATACTGTATTCTTCACCAGAAATCTCAACTTACTGATAAATGTTTAAATTTATTGAGATATGACTCTTAGAATGAGTTGGTAATAGTTTTAGTTGATATATGTAACATGAAATTAGCACTGAATACATTTAGTTGACTGAAATGTGTTGTTATTGATATTGTGGCATTTTTATATATAATATTGTATGAGCTTAAGGAAATATTAGCTACTGAAAAAAATAAAACTGTAGAAAACAAGCAGTGAAATGATCAGATGAGAGAGCATGAATGAGGGTCATAAATACAACTCGAAAAAGTAAATGGATAAAAATAATAAAGTGGGGGCACCTGAGTGGCTCAGTGGGTTGAAGCCTCTGCTTTCAGCTCGGGTCATGATCCCAGTATCCTGGGATCGAGCCCCGCATCCCCTGCTCCGCGGGGAGCCTGCTTCCTCCTCTCTCTGCCTGCCTCTCTGCCTACTTGTATAAATAAATAAAATCTTTAAAAAAATAATAAAGTGAAAAAAGAAGATGATTATGAATAAAGAGAAGAGTAAGGGAACTAAAGTAACAAGGAGAAAAAAAAAACACAAAAAAAGAAAGCCAGAGGGAATCAGAAGGTATTGGAAGAAGCAGAGGCATTAAACCAAAAGCAAAAGACTTATAAGAAAATTACTTTGCTAGAGATAGTGTCTCTTTTGAGAGATCCAAAAAGGTGCACAAAAAGGCGACCAAGGAAATGGGAAGTTGTGGAAGTAAGGTAATATTTGAGTTTGACTTACTTGTCTATCTTTTTAGGTAAAATTTTAGAAAGAGTCGTATGAGAATGCAAATCTCTGATCAGCATGTAATTCTGACTAGTTATTATGCTGGACAACAGCTATATTATTGGCTGAAGACTAAACAAACTCAGGTTCTCAAAAAGTACAATAGATCTTAAATCAAGAAATTTATGAATAAGAATTTTGTTGCTAGTTTCATTGTGGAAAATAAACAGTAGGTGAAGTATCCTTGTTTTGGTTAAATATGTCAGTACATGGAATAATGATCAATTCTACTTTATTGCTAAAAACATTGGAATTGGTAGAATTACAGATAGGCCTTAGTGCCTCATAAAGACAGAACATTGCTCTAATTAATTTACATTCTGTTTGTCTAGCCTGGGGCAATGATCATGAAGATCAAATATCTAGAATATTTTTTATTTTTCATTGTTTTAAGAATTAACTCATTCCATAAATTCAAGACGGAATTATTTAGAAATTTGGAAAATTGTAGCAGGCAGAACATTATTATTCATGTTCTCATTTTATTTTTTTATTTATGTATTTTTATTAAAGATTTTTATTTATTTGATGGACAGAGAGAGATCACAAATAGGCAGAGAGGCAGGCAGAGAGAGAGAGGAGGAAGCAGGCTCCCTCCTGAGCAGAGAGCCCAATGGGGGGCTCAATCTTAGAACCATGAGATCATGACCTGAGCTGAAGGCAGAGGCTTAACCCTCTGAGCCACCCAGGCACCCCTTGTTCTCATTTTAGGTTAAGCATTTTTTCAGCTATCACACTCTAAATGGTATAAAATATGCTTTCTACCTATGGTTACATTTTCCTTTCCCTGAAAATAGCTTTTACTAGTACCAGCCAGATTCCTATTCAATAGACCTGTTCCAACCTTTTGTAAGTAAGTCATTCTCTTACTTCTGCATGACGTTTGATTCCTAATCTAAAATTTTCCAGTGATATATAGCTTTAAAATTAAAGGGGTTTTTATGGAATTTTTTGGAAATGTTCAAAACCCCAAATTACTTGTTCTCTCCTCAGTATAATATTAAACCAGATTTGAAATAGTTCTTTACTTAGATTATTAAATTAATTACTAAATTTATATAAGAATAGAAAAGAGAATTAAATGTCATTTTTATGGTTATTAAAAATTCATTAAAAATTTTTATGTTTGTGGTGAAGTTTTTTTTAGCTTGTCCTAGTTCCTTGAGAGGTTTACTTACATGTTTTCCGTGCTGTTTTATTTTCTTCTTTTTTGGTTAATCGCTTCTTATTTGGGTGCCTGATTTTAATAGAATCCAGAGTTTGATATTTTTTGGAAGATTTTATTATTTTTAAAAAAGATTTTATTTATTTATTTACTTATTTTAGGGAGAGTGTATGCATGAGGTGGGGAGAGGGTGAGAGAGAGGGAAAGAGAATTTCAAGTAGACTTCATGCCGAGCACACAGCCCAGTATGGGGGTCTGAATCCCTGACCCTGAGACCATGACCTGAGTCAAAATCAAGAGTTGGATGCTTGACCTACTGAGCTGCTTAGGTGCCCCAAGATTTTATTTTTTAAAGTAATCTCTATACCTGGTGTGGGACTCAAATCTACAACCCTGAGATCAAGAGTCTCAGGCTCTACCCATCGAGGCAGCTAGTTGCCCCTGTTTTGTTTTTTTTTTTTTTTTAACTTTTTTTTTTTTTTTTTTTTTTTGCCTCTCAACAAAAAGGCTCTTCTTGCACTGAAATATTTGCGATAAAGGCATACAAATTGGGGCACCTGGGTGGCTCAGTGGGTTAAGCTTTGATTCTTGGTTTTGGCTCTGGTCATGCTCTCAGGGTTGTTAGAGGGAACCCTGCTTTGGGTTCCCCTCTCATCAGAGAATCTGCTTGAGATTCTCTCTCTCCCTCTCCCCCTACTTGAGTGTGTGCTCTCTCTCTCTCTCTCAAATAAATAAGTAAATAAATATATTTAAAGAAATAAGTAAAGGCATACAGATTTTCATGACATACTTGGAAATTAGGCTGAATAGGACAAGAAAAAAAATAGACCTTATTCCACCCCTGCCAAAAATATTTTCATTTTCTAGTACTGACTCCTCTTTGCCTCTTCACTTAAACAAATCTTTTTATTTCACTAAGCCCAACATGTTTTGTTTTGTTTAAAGATTTTATTTATTTATTTGACAAAGAGAGAGGCAGCGAGAGAGGGAACACAAGCAGGGAGGGAGAAGCAGAGGGAGGGAGAAGCAGGCTTCTCGCTGAGGAGGGAGCCCATTGCAGGTCTCAATCCCAGGACTCTGGGATCATGACCTGAGTCGAGGGCAGATGCTTAATGACTGAGCCACCCAGGCACCCCAAATCCAATATGTCTTTGCTGGAATGTTCCTTAAGAATAAGGCCCCGGAAAAGTAACTAAACACCTAGCCCAGTCAATCAGGAAGACTTGCCTGATTCAGTATAACTAATTAACTATGTTAGATTATTGACTTCAAAAAAGAACCCCTCCCCCCATATCTTGGGCAAAAATCTTAGATAACTTACTGACAAGGAAAAATCTTATCCTACTCAGTATTAGAAAGATATAATATTTCATGGAACACTACCTCAAAAACTAATGCTTACTGTATGGTGACTAACATAACACAATTTAAAAAAAGAAAAAAAGAGAAAACTATGATATTTGAAGTAAAAAGCTTCATTTCCTTTTTGATGTAATTATGACAGCTCTTGGGATGTTGGATTTTGTTGCTGATACATTCTATATTCCATTACTAATAAGCTTGCAGAATTGTGTTGGAATTTAATTGAAATCATGTTAATAAAAATGTTCCTTTCATTGCTTGCAGAGAAGTTCCTGTAAAACCTAATAGACCCAGACTGGGCATATATAGGACATTTCCCTGTGTATGTGTATACAGATGGATGTACGCATGCATACACTCACAAACTGTTCAGCTTACACTATATTTTCTTAAAGATCATTACTTATTTGACAGAAAGAGTGTGGGCACATGCTGGGGGAGGGGCCCGGCGCAGGGGGTATGGGGTGGTAGGGGGAGTGAGGAACAGAGGGAGAGAGACAAGCTGACTTGCGCTGAGTGCAGAGCCCAACGCAGCTCCATCTCACAACCGTGAGATCATGACCTGAGTCTAAATCGAGAATCAGAAGCTTAACCGACTGAGCCACCCAGGTACCCCCAGCTTACACTTTGTATTGGTATTAGATCTCTATTTCAAAGAAACTAATAAATCCGAAGGACTGGTATGTAATCCCTGTAATATAGTAGTGTAATTTCCTTCCCATTCACTTACTTTTTAAAGCAAATAAACAAATGTAGATGTTCTTTCAAGATGATTTACCCCCCCAAATAGATTCTTCACATTCAAATCCTTAAATGAATTTCTCAGTGTTAGCTGAGCTTTTGTACTTCAGATGCCCTTCTTACTTAATGACTTCTCCAGGCTCTGCATTTTACTGTTCTAAATAAATCAACATTTGGGAGGATAGGTTGAATAGGACAAGAAATCAAGCACATTGACATCCTTGTTTGTGATAGCTTTCTAATATGCAGACGTTCTTGAAAGATAATGATGAAAACAAATTCTTTGCAAGGAGGTGACATTGAATTTCTTATTTTATTGATTTTTTTAAAAAGATTTTATTTATTTATTTGACAGACAGAGATCACAAGTAGGCAGAGAGGTAGACAGAGAGAGAGGGAGAAGCAGGCTCCCTGCTGAGCAGAGAGCCCGATGTGGGGCTCGATCCCAGGACCCTGGGATCATGACCTGAGCCGAAGGCAAAGGCTTTAACCCACTGAGCCACCCAGGCACCCCTATTGATTTTTTCTTAGAAAAAAAATCAAAGCACTTTTGCCATTGGCAACACTTGGAAATATTTTTGTTATAAATATGGAAATATTTTTGTTAGTAAAAAATTTGATGTTTGTTATAGTGAGTTACAGTGTGATAAAATTTTGAAAAAGGTTCATTTAATAATTTTGACTACATATTTTAAGAATTATAAACTATTAGTATACACAAAAATTTAATTTTGTGTGGATTATGCAGTTGTTTTTACCTCATACTTGTGGCTGGTTCCCTATATAGTTTGTTCTTTAAATCCATTTTTGGAAATACTGATTAAAATTTTTTGTAAATATTATATTTATCATAATTAGTACTAAAGGAAAAGCCTTATTTAGCTTACTAAAAGCTTCTGTGTAAGTCACACCATGTATATATTTAAGAAATTAAGTGTATAAGTGGAAGAAGTAGAAACAAAAGTGTGAGCTCTTCTTTGATGTCCATTTGGGATTTTTCAAGGTTGTTTTTTTAAATCAGTAGGTTGGGTTTTGGACAATGTAAAATGGAACTTTGACCTAAAAGGTTTGGACCTCTTCAGTGGTACAAAACAATAAAGGCTATTTTCGCAACTAGTTTTCATTTACCGCGAAGATGTCATACTTTGTCTCTACATAGAGTTCATAACATCAGCCTGAGAAACTATATATGTGAATATTTGCCTTTCATTTATTATTAATTCTAATTTCTCAAATTTGTAAATTACTTTCCCATGAGACATTGTGCATATCGTATTCTAAGTATCTTAAGAGTTAGTGCATATTACTGTTCCTTACCCATACTGTACTCTTAACCATCTGGGGCAATTTAGTTCTTGAATGATAAAAACAAACTTTTTACTTGTAACTAGAAAATGTGTTTCCATTTATTATCAGTTAGAAACATTTCAAAGACATATACTCACTCCTTAGTTATCTGTTTTTTTATTTTAGCATGTGGTCTCATAAAATAACAGATACTCTGCTTTTCCTGCTGTGGTCGTGGCTTATTGTCCTCTCTTGTTTTTGCCACGTGTTCATAATTTTGTGGTGGTGATTTCAGGTGATGCTATTTCTCCTAAGGCTTTATTGGCCATTGCTATACAGGATCAGGACCAGCCATGTGGCAGTGGTAATGGCTAAGCCAGTCAGGGGAATGAGGGTAAGAATGGGAAGGGATGGCAGCAAGGCAGCTTCAAATGAAGCCTTAGATATTGCTTCTGGAACATAGGACATGGGCAGTTTACAGCCTGTCTTGTTGAAAGTTTATTCCATAAAAATAACTAACTTTTAATTTAAATAAAAATGAAATTGTTTTGTGACAAATTTCTCTGATAATATCCCCTTTTATTGTAATTCTCTGGTAAATTTTAAATATATGGATTTCTTTTATATTATGGTGAATAAGATTATAAATTCTAACACTAAAGGCTAATATTGTATGCATCTATAGATCTATAGATAGAATATCTATAGATAGAACATCTATAGAGAGAATAAACAAAGTATTGAAGGATATGTATTTGAGCTGAACTTCAACACTGGTGTTCCAAGAGATATTTTCTTTAAAAATTATGAAAAATTCAGATTCATCATGAAGCTTTTAATTGGTTGATTAAAAAGAAGAGTGTATGTAAGAAGTATTTACAATTGCTATGAATTTTACCAGGAAGAATTCCTATTTTCTCTAATTTATTATTCATTTATTTTTTTCTCAATGTTTATACAAGTTCTCTGATACGATCCCTATAAGTGAGAAGCCCCTGGCAGAACAGGACTGGTACCATGGAGCAATTCCCAGAATAGAAGCGCAAGATCTATTAAAACAACAAGGAGACTTCTTGGTGCGAGAGAGTCATGGGAAACCTGGTGAATATGTCCTTTCTGTATATTCTGATGGACAAAGGAGACACTTTATCATACAATTTGTTGATGTACGTTTTCAATTTAGTTTATATGTATATTTTTATGCAGTTCATTATGCTATAATTATAATAAAATGATGAATAGTTTATGATAAGTGCCCATAACATTTTATGCCTAGTACTTAATTTTACTTTTTTCTTAATTCCTTCAATACAGTGTGCAAAAATTCGCTAAAATGTTCATCTTATTAAGGACATATATATTTCAAGTTATTATAAATTACAAATAGTTGTTATAAATTTAAATTAAACTCAAATGCACAAACATTTAAAAAATACACATTTTTAAAGATTTTATTTATTTATTTAGAGAGCACAAGTGCTGGGGGCGAGGCAGAGGGAGAGGGAGAGAGAGAATCTCAAGCCGACTCCAAGAGAAGCGCAGAGTCCAATGCAGGGCTCGATCTCACAACCATGAGATCGTGACTGAGCCGAAATCAAGAGTCAGAAGCTTAACCGACAGCCACCCAAGTGCTACAGACATTTAAAATATTTTAAGCTAAACATTTAAAATATTTTAAGTTGAAAATGAACATTAAAGTTATTTTAAATTAAAAATTAAAAATATGATTATTGTAATTTTTACTTTTTTTCATGGATAAATTTAATAATAAATTTTATGCTCCTGAAACTAGGCCTTGAAATTGCTTTCAAAAATGTACCATGATAGGGGCGCCTGGGTGGCTCAGTCAGTTAAGCATCTGCCTTCGACTCAGGTCATGATCCCAGGGTTCTGGGACAGAGTCCTGCATCGGGCTCCCTGCTCAGTGGAGAGCCTGCTCCTCCCTCTTCCTCTACCCCTTCCCCAGTTTGTGCTCTCTCCTGCTCACTCTCTCTCTCAAATAAAATAAAATCTTTTAAAAAAAAATACCATGAGAGATTTTTTAAGATATTTGTAATTAAATAGGGATAATGAAATTCCCTAATAAATGGGACAATGATAGTTGAATTAGCTTTATTATTAATTTAGGTTTAAGGCTGCTTTTTAACCTTTATGAGTAAGCTGTTCCTTATTGGCATTAATAAACAATAAATAGAAATTGATGAAAAAATTTTAAAGTGATTTGTTCACATTGCTGCTTCTGATTATTTATTGAAGTTTATTAAGTACTGCTAAACTACTTCTTATGTTTGTCTTATTTTTGATTAAGCATTGAACAGATGAAAAGTAATCTCAAAGTTTTGTTTAACTTTACCCACTGAGAAATTTTTAATATTTTTGGCGTATGAAGCCCTCTGTCATTTTTCACTCCAGCATTTCAAATAGCATGCATTTTCAAGCTGGCTATCTAAGATTTCAGTTTATGTCCAGGAACTGGAATGCTACTAATTATCTTACAAACAGAGTGAACCATTATTGCTAGATAAAGGTCAAAGGGTTTTAGGTAGATATGTATCTACATATCTTTCTGTGTGTGTGTGTGTGTGTGTGTGTGTATATATATATATTTGATATATATATATATCAAAGTATGTATCTGTAGTTACATACTTTGTATGTAACTAATATATATATATTTTATATATATATATATATATATATATATATATATCAAGGTATGTATCTGTAGTTCTGAGGTTGAATTCACATACCATGAAAGTGACCATTTCAGTATACAGTGGTATTTCATATATTCACATCTAGAAATTATATTTAAATGAAAATAGATGCCATTCAAACGGGTTAAAAGGAATAAATCCATCAAGGTTTGTAATTTTCATAGCATTGTTAATTTTGTGTAGCATTCAGACCTCAACTTCAAAATCATATTTTCCTACAACCGTACATCCAACCTACTGTTTCTAGTAATGTGTCCTTCCTCATTTCCTTGGCAAACTCTTTTATAATTTGTATGTGCCTTTAAGTTATGGATGTAGATAAGCTTCCCTATTCCAACCTGTGACCATGCTGGCAATATTTATAAAACAGTATGCGAATTGTAGAAGTAAAAGTTATAGGTAAAGTATAAACTAAAATTTATGTGAATGTCTCCATCTATTTTCTAAGCTCTAAAAGTTACTATTTTATATTATTTTTTAAATTTATTTATTTATTTTAATTTATTATTATATTATATATTACATATTATATATAATATTTATATAATATATTATATATTATATATATTATATATTATTAATTTATTATTATATTATATTATTATTATTATTAATTATTTTAATTAATCTATTTATTTGACAGACAGAGATCATAAGTTAGGCAGAGAGGCAGGCAGAGAGAGAGAGGAGGTAGCAGGCTCCCTGCTGAGCAGAGAGCCCGATGCGGGGCTTGATCCCAGGACCCTGAGATCATGACCTGAGCCGAGGGCAGAGGCTTTAACCCACTGAGCCACCCAGGCACCCTAAAAGTTACTATTTTAAAAATATGTTACACATTAAATAAGACTGAAATATTTCCCTTGTTACCACTTATAGTTTAAAATGTAACTGTAAGGTAAAAATAAATAAATAAATAAATAAAATGTAACCGTAGGAATTTAAATTACTATTCTTAGAAACCAAAAGGAAGGGGTCTACTTGCAAATTAACACTTGTCTTTAATATTTTCATTTTGTAAGTGACTAAAATGAATAGTATGATATATTCTGAAAATAAGAAATTGTTGCCCATTCACATTTGAAGATTTTATTTAGCTTCTTTCTGTCATTGAAATTTTGCAGAGACCTCTATTAAGGATGAGAGTTCTTGTATATCTGTGAAGGCCTCAGATTTTCCACTGCCTAATTTTATTTAGTTAATTCTTATTATATAATGTTGTGCTCTTCAGTCAGCTGAAAATAGGAGTTTTGAGATGATCTAGACTTTTTGGAGAGTTTTTAATTCTTTTTCATTTTGTCTGGGTAAATCTTCCATGAGTTTAAATTATCCCATTTCCTTCCTCATGTATGTGTTGCCTGGAAGAGCCCAATAAATCGGGAAATTCATCATCAGATATTTAATAATTGCCTATCATAGTCCATCAAGGAGTTTATAATCTAGTAGTAGATTATAAAGGCTGTACATAAATGATGGGATGGGTGTCCTAAGAGAGGAAGACATAAAGATGAGATTTTAGAAAATGAGAAAAATACCAAATAACATGAAAAAAGCATTGAACTTATTATCATAAGACTTGGGATTCCACCCCAGTTCTGTTCTCTAGAAGGTCCATGGTTTGGAAAGTAATGGGGTTAACAGCCTATATTATGATTACGGGAATCAAATCACTAAATATGTATTTTGTAAGGTATAAGGTGCTATGCAGATATTAGGCATTTTTACCATTGTTTGATGACTTTTTTGGAGAAAAAATACAAATGTATTTTCTAAAAAATATTTGTGTAATTGGAAAAGTTACTTTAAAAATGTCTTTTTGGTTTCCATGTGATTTATTTGTGAAATTTAAATAATAATGAAAGTGTTATTTTAGAATTTATATTTTTAAGTTTGAGGTATTCATCAATCACAGATAATGGGATTTTTAGCAACATTGTCTTTGTCACCTGCAGTGTAGGATGGCAATTATTTTGAAGCTGGATTTTTTTAATGTATTGCACAGTTACTTTTTAACATGTGGTGAAACTCTGCATGCTGTGAGCATTATGTGAACATTATGAATGATCAAGATGGACACAGATATTGCAATTTTTACATTTCACTATTCTAGCAAAGAATATCTATCTTTTGTCTTAGCTCTTCAAGCAAGAAGGGTTGTACTTTTTAATCGGACACTAAATATATTAATTTCATAAAGCCAGATAATGTTAAGCATATCTAGGAGTATCTGAGTCTCAGTGTAATTCTAGTGTTAGTCACGGACCTATTCCATAGTTAACAGCCTGGTTAGGGTATTTGATATAACAGTTTGTACCTAAACATATTTAGGATTTGTTCCTAAAACTGTTTATTTTGTGTCATAAATGTTGATAGATTTTCATAGAGATTCAAATAGCGTTGTTCTATTTGATAAGTAAATATAGATGCAAATACTTATTTTTGTGTATGATAAAACAAAAATACATATAGTAAAACAAAAGTGCTCCAGAAAGATCTTATTATTAATGGGAAAGTACCCAGTTATATTTCTCTAATTTATTTATATGACAGGCATTTGCTAAAAAACCATTTTTTGCAAAGAACCATGTTATTCAGTGTAAGGAGATAAAACTGAAAAATGTATGGCCTACTTCTCAGTGAACTTAAAACCTAGTAGGCAAGACATTGATGGAATTCATTAAAAGGGAAATATTAAAGATGCAGAATTGGGGATGATGGAACCAAAAAATTTGAAATAACATATGGTGATGAATTAAAAATAATAATATAATATAAATATTTTAATATATAACAAAAATCCTCTGGGTAATGGCATATCATCTTTTATTTCTTTAACCATTTATAAAGGAAATACTAATTGAGTGAGTAATGTGTAAGGCCCAGGGATATGAGTCAATAAAACAAAAATAATTCCAAAGTGGATATTGTAATTATTGTGTAAAAATGGGTAGCTTAATGTATTAAATCCCTGATTCATTCACCAAGTATTTATTGGATGTCTGTTATGTGCTAAGTTCCACTTCGAGCTGGTAGATTTAGTCTCTGCATATACCAGACTGGTTTACTTTGTTCTGTTGTTGTCTCAATCTTTAGGCTCTTTGAACTACATGTATTTTTAAATTCATGCCATGAGCCTTAAAGAAGACTTCTCACTTAAGTGAAAGTGAGTAAACCCTAAACACACTTGTTTGAGTGACAGTTGTTTATAAGTTTTTGCCTTACTGTTGTATATTTAGAGTTATTTTAATCACTCTACTCCTATCCTTCAAGGATCCAAGAGAAACCAATAAATAACTTGAAGTCAAAATAAACTGTCATAAGATATCATTTTTTGTGTCCCTGACACATGATTAAAGACTTAGGAGACTTTCTTCTTAACAATTAAACAAAGCCTTTCCAAAACCTCATTAATATTAACTTCCAGGAAATACTGATTGAGTGAGTACTTTTCAGGCAGGGATATAATTGTGGAGCTTATAGTCTAGGAGAGAGGCTCACAGTCCCTCATAAATCACACATGTTATATATAAGTATAAACCGTAAAGTAATAATTATAAAGCTGTAGATACACATTGCTATAAAAGCTTTTAACTGGAAACTTGAGGAAGTTAAGTTTGAGACAACATCTGAAGAATGAATAAAAGTAACTAGGAAAAGACATACAGAAACCTTATTAATGCTATTTTCCCAAACTCTCCAGCAATCCATCCTGTGTACCGGTTTAGTGAGTTACTTATAAGTATTCCATGTTCCGATTTTATTTGAGAAAGCTAGCGCTTATGTTTTGTATTTTCATTTTTAGGTATTTTACCAAAAAAAGGAATGTTTTATTTAGCCTTTTGTTTTTTATTTAGCTTATTCATCTCAGCTGCCTCTTTCAGAAATCATCTTGCTTGCTTGCTTGCTTGCTTGCTTTTCCTTAAGCCTGCTTGTTTTCAGTTCTTTTTCAGGGGATCTATTCAGGCATATTATTTCAGATTATACATTCATTGAATCCCCTCCTCATTTTTATGTGTGTGTTCTGTCCCATCTGACTTCTTAGTATAACAGTACTCTGCAAGTATGTATAGCAGCAAAATCAGATTCTGTTTTTTATGCTTTTCATCCATATGCATGATTAATTCTTGAGTAGCGCTGTGATAACTCAGAAACAAATTCTAGATGGAGCAAATGTTTTCATAACACCACCTTCTGGGTTCAGTATATATTCTTTGAGGCCTTTTTGATACATTCTAATTATATGTATCTATATAATTCATATTATACAAAATTTGTATTATATCATATTTTTATTCATACTTTTTATTTTTAATGATATATTACATGATACTTAGTCATGTAATACAAATGACAATCAACAAAATGATCTTTGTAGAAATTTGCAAAAATTTATTCTGTATTACTATTTTTTGTTGCTTCTGTTGGAATTCACTTAAGAGGTCATATTAGTAGCAACCTTAGTCCAAAGAAAAGTGTCTGATTTAAAGATTAGTCTGGATTCTCTCTATTGTATTATTGTCGAAACTGTAGAAAACTTAAAAAAGAATCCATTTGTATGTGAACCAAACCTCATGTCATCTGAGCTACAAGAAATTTATACAGATTTGTAACAAGGTCAAATTATAATATTTGGGATTTTGAGAGTATCAAGAAACAAGTCCTCAACAGTTTTTGTGAATGTGCTGCTCTTGACCTTATCTCAAGGCTTAGCTGAACTCTGTAAGCATGTGTCATCTTAACGTGTTTTTAGATTCATTACTTTATCTTCATCATTAAGAAAGTGAGTTAACTGGTTTTGCACAGTTAGGACTCCAGAACTTCACTGATGTCGAACTGATTGCTTTAAAAGGATAACTGCTAGAAATCAGTTTCTTATTTCATCCTATGAAGTAAGTACTGCTGCTTGTATCACTCACTGTCTTCATCCATAATGATTACTATGTCAGTGGCAGAAAACTCTAACTTAAGTTAGATATGTTCTTAAATGAAAATTCCCATTATTCCATTCACTGTTTCTCTAGTTACAGAGGTATGTTAGAATTTTATGTAAGACATTGGTGGCTGATTTCAAATTTGATTCTGTGTAGATTTTATCATGTTACCTACTTTTTGTTAAACATTGTACTCCAATGTGTTGAGTTTGCATGAGTGTGTGTTTTCAGTATTCATTTCCAAATTATCTTGTCTCTTTAGCTTCCCACTCATTTTATATGTGTAATATTTCATTTATTCATACATGTTTATTTATCCAGGCAATACATGGCAGGCAGTGTTCTAGACTATGATGATACAGTGATGAACAAAACGAATGTAAAAATTTATCACCACATGAGCTTACATTCTAGAGGAGGAGATAGATAATAAATAAGAAAAATAAAATATACATGATATTAGATGGTGATAAGTTCTTAGGAGAAAAATTCAATAAGGAAAAGGAGATAAGAAAGTTAGTTGGGGTGAGGAAATAGGGAATTGAATATCGTATAGGGTGGCCAGAGAAGACCTCACTGAAAAGGTGACTTATGCTGAAAGACTGGAGCAAGTAAGGGAGCCATTATCCATATGGCCATCTGAGGAACTATTCAAGCAGCAAATGTAAACTCCCTAAGGAGTATATATGGTGTGCTTTACAAGAAGGAAATGAGCATGGCTGGTGGGAAGTATTGGGAGGGGGCGTATAATGGTAAGAGAGATGATAGAAAACCGATTTGTAGAGTCTTATAGACCATGGCAAAGACTTTGGCTTTTATTCTGAGGGAGATAAGAATATAGCAAAGTAATGGCAATGATCTGCAGTAACAGAAACTCCTGATACTATGTTGAGAGTGGACTGAAGGAATCAGACAAAGGGAGAAACAGGATATAGATTTTTAACTTTATGGAGGAATACATTGTCAGGAAATATTGACTAATAGAATTGTATATATTTAAAGTGTACAACCTGATGGTTTGATACACCTTGTAAAATGATTTCTAGGATCAAAATAATTTAACACCTCACAGTTAAAGTTAAATACTTTCTTTTGTGCCTGGTGAGAATGCTTAAGATTTACTCTTGGTGACTTCCAAGGATATAATGCTGTATATTTGGTTGAAATGTTACCATTGTTACTATTGTAGTTGTATGTTACACTTTTATAACCTTTTACATTTATTTATTTCTTAATCAATTTAATCTAAGAATGCCTTTCAGGATATCTGATTATTTACAGATAATTTCCTTAAGAAAATGTGATTTAGAATAGTCTTTGAAAATGTTTCTTTTCCTATATCTGGGTTTAGAATTATTTTTATAACCCAGGGATTATTGTTGCTTTGGTGATTTAATAATTGAGTGTGTACCATGTGCCATATACTGGGCACTGGGGTTTGCTTGTTGATACTTGGTCAAGCCTCATACTTACTCTTTGACAGGATCCAAATATTTGTTTCACCAGTGAATAAACTGAGACACTGAGAGAACTTGCCCAGCAGATTGCATGCCTAATAACAGATTAGCGTCTTCAGTATGAAATATTCTTAAGTATCATTGTTAATTTGTCATAGTAGGTCTGGCTGCAATATACTAAAATTCTTTAGGCAATTTATTAACAATTTGCCCGGAATTGACTCTTAAACAAACTGCATTGAGTTGAATTATATTCTGTTATTAATTTTATAGTAAGCTAACTCCTGTTTGACCCTCATTTGATAAAACAAATATCCACATAAAAGTGGTCTATAAGTTGAATTCTGGTAAATTGAATCTTATTTTATACTTGAAAAGGAGCTTTAATTTTTTTATCTTTTAACTATGAAAATAATCTTTCAGTAATATAAATAATATCCAAATTTAGGTAATTTTAAATGTTGTTATTTATTAACATAGAGTTTTCTTAGAGCACATTCATGTTGGTATCTGCACATGTATGGGCGAACACTTTGTGAACAATCCAATAGAAGTATTTATTACATTACATTGCATTCCAGTGCTTCCTGCATTGAAAAGTACAGCCAGTAAGATATTTTTTATTTGTTAAACTTATTGCTATCAGTTTATTCATGTGATAACTGACCTGCATGCCTATTTGAAATATGAAGACAGAGAAAAGGGGCTGTGGCAGAGTTTGAGAAAATGTTACTTATCTAATGTTATAAAACCACAAAGTGCAAGATTTGAGCATGCCGATAATTGCAGTTTTGTCACTGTGCATTTTATTTCTTTGTCAATAATGTGTAAAGGACTAGATGCTTTTGGTGAAAGAATAAAACATGAATAACCCCATAAGAGAAATACCAATTACTACTATACTGATAAGTAGGAAATAGTGATCATCTGAGGTGTTCTTCAAATATTTATTATTATATTGGATATAATATAATAGCCTCAAACTTTTGACATTATTTTTTAATCTTGGAAGTTTTATCCGATGGGACATATATATAAACATTATGTAAATGCATGTCTTGTTTATTAAGTCAAGTGTTTCTCATGCTTTATTTCCTGTGATAATCATTTAGCAAAATGCATTCAGGGTCATTTTCTTCCTTCCATTCTTTCTCTTTTTTGACAGTTTGAATTATGTTTAGTCATTATAAAAATTAGTTTCTTTATGGAAAGTTAAAATTTTTCAGCATGTCAAAGTTTTATTTTTCTATTTATTTTTATTTTTGCCATCTTATCCATTCAGTAGTATTATGTACATTGATACAATAGTTTTTCTTAGTAAAACTTATTGTTGAACGTAGTCTTGCTGAAGCAATATTTTTATATTTACTCTACTTTATTCTTCCTCCAGAATCTATATCGATTTGAAGGCACTGGTTTTTCAAACATTCCTCAGCTTATAGATCATCACTATACAACAAAACAGGTCATCACTAAGAAATCAGGTGTAGTTCTGCTGAATCCTATTCCTAAGGTAAGTGCATTTATGTACACACACACACACACACACACACGTATTCTTTTTTAAATGTGAGTTAACATTTACCACAACAAATAAAGTTCTTAGATTATTTATAAAAATTTGGAAATGAAAGGGCTTTGTGATGACCACTGGTACTAATGTTGAAACATAGCACTTCCTTGGTTTTATTAAGATGGATTGCCTTTTTATTCAGTGGTTGCTGGTTACAAATGGCCTATTCTTTTTTTTTTTTTTTTTTCATTCCTAGTTTTCCTTAAAAGACTTAAGACTTTGAAAAAAAAAAAAAGACTTAAGACTTTGTTTTACTTTATAAGGTTCAGATTTTGAGTTCAGTTTATACAAGACTTTAAGATGTAGATGTCAAAGACTATGTCCAGCAATTATGAGTAATTTAGAATTTTAACTTTGGATATTAACTTTACAACATATTGTAAGACATTAGACATTTTAAAAGCTACACTACTTTTCTCAAATACAGTAAATCATAAGTTTCTTATATAGAGCCAACAGGTAGCTACCTAGGTGAGAGATTGTTCTAGGTAATTTTTACCTCTGAAATCTAGCACAGAACACATTGCCTTCATTTAGGAGATTCATGAGGTAAAGAATGGGCATGAACATGGCTTGTGTTTTAAGATAAAGCCTGTGGGACCGGGCGTAAAGTAGAGCAATGGAGCTGGCTTGGCTTCTGGGTACTTTAGACTGAGGTGGTTAAGAGTCCTTGTCTTTGAGGCCATCTTCTATGAAGAACAGCATAGCCATGGGCAGCCAGAAAACCTTGTAGGTAAATGTCTGTCAATTCAATTTTTGTATATCTAGGGATGACTTTTAATAAGAAACAAGTGTTATTCCCAAGAATGCTAATGTGTAATCCAGATTCCGCTAAAGAAATTTAAAAAAAAAAATCAAAATAACTGTTAGACTGTACTTTGTTAGTCAGGACCACAATGTCTGTGTTTACTCACATTATATTATTCAGTCATTCCCAAGGGGCTGAGCCTTAACATGGCTTTCACAAAAGATTTTGACAAATCACAGAAGATTTTGCTAAACACCGATTCTGTGGCTAAGAAATTGGCCTCCTTGCCCAATTTTCTAGAATTATAAGATTGGCTTATTCTTCATTTATATTTTTCCATTTGCTATTTCCCCCATTTTAATTTCAGAAAATCCTATAAAAATTTTCCTTAGTTTGGAACAGGTTGTCACATTTTTCTCTAGAAAAACAGAGAAGTCTGTCAATGTTTCCTCTTCCATCAATGAATAACTGCTGTTGTTCTACGGAATTCTAGTTCTTTTCTTTGATTAAAGTGATCTACTCCTGCAGTTTCATTTACTATTTATATACCAGAGGCTTACAAATTTATATTTCTAGCTTACATTTATGTCCTTCCCCAAAGACATGAGATTTTTCTACTCTTTACATAAAACTGAGTTTATCACCTTTAACTCCAAAATTTGTTCTTCCTTTTTTAATAAATGGCACCAGTTTTCCCCACTATTCAAAAGTAGAGGTTCCTATGAAACCTTTTATAAGCCAAAATGACTTAAAGCAAAGAAGCAATTACCATTTCACAAAAGTGAAAATCCTCTTTGAATGTCTTTTGTTAGCTAAAACAGGTACTAAGACTTTTGTAAGAGCAGAGGAGCATAAAGCAAACTTTTGAATAATGGGGGGAACCTCTACCACCAAATACTTAGCTGCTCAAACCATAAATGTAGGGGTTGTCTTCAACCTCTCTACCACTGCCCTCCCTCTACCATTGTGACAGGAGTTTTGTATCCCTCCCTGTACATGTGAAAGTATGAACTTGAATTCCAGTGTAATTTCAGCATGAAATAAAGTTCAGTGCAGTGAAGATACTTTTTACCCATGTTAGGTCAACAAGATATGCAACTGGGTTTTCAGAGATATTGATATCCCATCTTACAGCCGACCAAATATTTGCATTTTCTACTTGCTGAGCCAGGTCTAAATTGAGAGACCAAAGTCATAAAAGAAGCACATAAAAATGCATATCTGGGCTTGAATAAGAATATATAATTTCAAATAAAGCTATATCCCTCTCTGTATAAAGTTTTCCATGAAATGAGTCTAGATAAATGGAATAGATTCTGTGGACTGTTAAATGGTCAATTATTCTCTTTCTCCCAAACCCCTAATGCTGGCTGTGGAGCTGATTATCTCATCATTTTATATAGCACTAGCCATGAAAATAACTGTAGACTGAAAGCTATCGAAGATTAAGGAGCTATGTATGATTGTTTTATGAGGTAGAAATCTGAAGTTTATCTAGCTGACTATTAACCTAATGTAAAGGACTGGTATTTGAAATAGGCAGATCATTATCTGTTTGTTGTAAATATTGTTATGCATGTTATTTAATGAATCACATTATGCTTTTCAAAGAAAATCACAAAGCAGAGGTTGTATAAGTTAGACAATTTTCAATTATGAGTGAAGAACAAATTGATATGGATTTTATTATGGTGGTATTATCTGTTATATATCTTCCTTTAAGAAATTATTTATACTCTTATAACAGGAATCTATTTCTTGATTTAATTTGTATAAGAAGTTAATGTCTTTGACCATATAATATGCTGTAAAACATCTCATTTCCATCTTGCCAGACTTCATTTTTAGCCTACATAAAGAATGCTATTTTGGTTTCAATATAATTTCTGTTTCTAGCAACTTACTGCTCACTTCCTATTTATTTCTTTCTTACCCATGAAAATACAAGTATATCATCATAATGCCTAACTGGAGGACACAGTAGCCAAAGGATTCTCTTTCCTATCTTCAGAAGTACAGAAAACTAGACAATCTAGAATTAGGATTTCTTTAACTTTCTCATGATGATAAAGCTAGTGGGTGCCCAAGCCATCCCTCCCTCACCCGCCACAGGCTGATTTTCCTGCGCTGCTTCCCAGAGCCTGTGAAAAGGTTTGGAAGATGCAGGGCATTGTTGTCAACAAGGATTATTGACCACCCAGCACCATCCTTATGTTAGCAAGCACACTGCATATGCACAGAGCCTCTTCTTTGCTGAGTCAGTTTCTGTGCCAATGTCACTTCATCACAGAGGCCTTTTCTGACTACCTTGCGTAAAATAACCTCTTACCCCCATGTATTCCCCCTTCTCCTCTTACTGTCTCTTTGCTACAGTTGTGTTTACTTGAAATTATCTCATACGATATATTTTTACTTATCTGTCTTCCTCAAGTGGAATGTAAATTCCATAAGGGCCAGAATTACAAGTTTAGTTTAACAATTAGTGGAGCTGTAGTGCCAGTGCCTAGAACAGTGCTCGCCCATAGTAGGCATTCAGGAAATGTTTGAAACTTTGAATTCATTGAGTGATTGCTAGAAACCAGCTACTTGCTAAGTTTTTATATGCATTATTTCATTTAACCCTTACATATTATTATGGAGTATTATAATTACCCCATACAAGATTAGTGTTGTTTTTAACCTCATATTTGTTATGAATGAGGAGCTAAAGCTTAAAATCATAAATAACTTGCACAAGATAACACAACAGGTAAGACACAGAGCTGAGATGGGAGTCTCTGTTCTTATCTACTGTTTCTGTGCACTGTAGAGCCTAGACTTCAGAGACTAGAATAAACAAGGATGTCGGTTAAAGGAAAAGGAAATATCTTTGATTCCGTAAAATGTTAAATTGAAAAAGACTGTAACATATAAAAAAAAAGTACCATGAGTCTTTATGAAAGAAAATCAATAAACAGTAATATTAGGTGCCAGAACTAGGATTTGAGATAAAATATAGGGCTTGGTAAAATTTAGTTAAGAAAGACACCTAGTTCAATTTTAACTTTTAAATGGTGACTTGAAAGTTTATTTGCCTTGTTAAGTTTGATATTTCTTCAGATTTAGCTGTTTTTTAAAAAGAAATTTCTTTCAGAATGGTATTAAAGTTCATGAATAAATTCAGGTGAGTTAGGCAATGAGCCATTAAGTTGAACTTTAGACAAATGATTTGCCTGCCAGCTTAAGTCGTGCACTTATGGCTTTTCATCAGAATTTGGTGCGGGACACCACAACAGTAGAGGCAGATTTTTGCAGAGAGTAAGTCTTTCTGCAACAGACCGGTCTGAGGCAACTTTCGTGTTGGACACATGCCAACAAAGAACACTTCATACAAGAGAAAGTTGTACTCTTAACTAGGTCTTTTCTTCATGCTGTCAGTTTCAGATCACTTAAAGACTGTTTATTTTACATAACTAATTAAGTAACTTGGTTGCTTTGTCCAATATTACTGTTTAATGATTTTCCTCTTATGGAGGCTTGTAATACAGTTTTTGACATATTGAAGTCTTTTTCAACTTAACATTTTATGGGATTAAGAGACTTCTTTTTCCTTAGCTCTATACCCATGTTCCTTAATTATGTAATTAAATTATTAAAATAATTTAAAATTTTAATAAAGAGAAGACTGGAAAATATATGTAATTCAGCATTTATTCACTTAGGAAATACTTAACACAGTCTCTGCTGGGCAGTGATCTATATTATGTCGGAGTGCAATAAATGCTATGAAAATGAAGCCTGTCAAGAAGATAATGATCTGAGTGTATGGGATAAGGTCAAGGGTTAGGTAGTGTGTATATGTGCATATGTGTGTGTCTCTGTGTGTGTATGTGTGTGTATATAGGATCAGCTGCTTTTTTAAAACATGTGATCCAGGTAGGGCTCCTAATGAATTTTGAAGAGAAATGCGAACCAAACCAGGGACTTTTCTGTATGATTATATGCAGGAATAATAGTAAAAACCTTTAACAGCACAGCGTGATTACTGGCCTGTGGGAACAGATGTCAACTCTAGACCGCTTGAGCCATGCTGGCGTTTATTGACTGAATAGCTTCCTTGAGTGTCTGGGGAAAGAGTGTTCCTTGGTGTAACTGAGGAGCTGCAGAAGCTAGTGTGGCAGGAACAGCGTGGTTGAATGGAAGAGTGATTGTAGGTGAACACGGATTTAGATTAATTTAATAACAAATGTGCGTTATCTTAAAAGGTCAGTTGTTTATACTTTAAGAAATTCACTTCATTCGAGTAGAAGCTCAGTATAAAATTTTACAAGTTTTCATAGTGAGTCTCTTTAAAACAAAAGATTAATGTTCAGTAGTGCTAGTCAATTTAATTTCTAGGAACATTTTTGCAGTAATATGGCCATCTAGATAAATTAGAGTAAAACCCATGTTTTTGATTTCTAAGAACTTTTCTCTCCAGCCCATTGCTGTTTTTTAAATTTCTGTTTTGCTTGGTTTGGGTTTTTTGTTTTTTTTTTCTCCCATGCCACCAGGAGTTCACTCAGTTCTGATACTACCTGGAGATGACTCAGATCCCATAGGTTCAGGGCTCAATTCTACAAGACTGTCCCCCAAACTGCCCAACTTCAGATGCCAGTCTTAAATCCAGGTTGTCACCTGTGCTTTTGACCTACTGATGATAGATGTGAAGTCCCAACAACCCCCTCTTTAGGTTCAATTAATTTGCTAGAGTCCCTCACAGAACTCAGAAAAACATTCTCTTAGTAGATGACCAGATTAATATGAAAGGACATAACTCAGGAACAGCCAGATGTCAGAGATGCGTAAGACAAGGTATGAGGGAAAGGGAACGGTACTTTCTTGATTTCTAAGGGTACAACTGAAGAAGTTTCAGAATATAAGTGAAGTTCAGTGAGGTGGAGTCCAGAGCCAATGACCAAGAAAATTCTTGAGATGTCTTTGGTGCAAAACGGTGGTTTATTAAAGCACCGGAACAGGAACCGTGGGCAGAAAGAGCTGCTGCCTGTAATCCCAAGGAGGGGCTGATTAGATACTCAGGAGTTGGGGAGGTGAGGACAATGGGGGTGTTCAGAAGGGCTGTCGTATGGTAAAAACTGTCAAGATACTGGAGGCCTGGTTATTGTTGAGCCAAGGCAGTTTTTCCCTCTAATGAGGCACTAACATGAAGACAGCTGGGAGTTTCCTGGTGGAATGTCACATTCCTACTATCACACATCCTTGTCAATGAACTTTAGGGTTAGAACAAATTCAACTTGATTTACATTTCCTTCCACCTCAGCCTCCCTCAGTTTTATGGAGGGGAAGGCAATGTTAGGGCTTCAGGAACTGAGTTATGGGTTTCTGGAAGTTACGCTATTGTAAATCAGTAGGACATTTGTAAACTGAGGGAGACTCTTGTCTTGCATGACTGTGATCCCTATTAGTTTACCATTTGTTCTTCCTGTAGGGCAGCCAGGAGTTACTGAGGAATGTCACACATCTCACATGGGGGGCGGGGGATGCAAGGTGTAGGGTGCCAGCTTCTGCTTTGTCCTTAGCTAGCCTTTTGCTCCTTTATCACAACTGTTCCCAAATTTCCACACTATTACCAACTTGGAAGTTCTCCCTACCCTGTCTTTCTGGGTTTGTGTAGAGGCTTTATTACATAGGCACGATTAATTAAATCATTGAGCACTGGGACATGAACTCAATCTCCAGCCTCTCTTCTCTTCCTGGAGGTCAAGGGGGTGGGACTGAAAACCCCAACTCTCAAATCACAAGGTTAGTTTTCTGGCAACTAGCCCTACCCTTAGATTACCTAGAGGCTAGCCAATTGTCATCTTTAACATAACAAAAGACACCTTTGTGGCCCTCAGCACTTAGAAACTTCCAAAGGTTTCTTTGTGCCAGAAATGGAGACAAAGACAAAATACAATTTCTTACTATAAATCATAATATCACACTCAGTAATATTATTTTAGGAGGTATCTAGCTAGCTGTGCTTTTGCAGTTAATCCTCTCATGCTGTTAATTTGTATGGGATTTTTAAGATTTGAAGATAAATAAGTGATTTTTTTTTTCTCTTGAAAATGAGATATAGCGTGTCAAATTAGATTTCCAGTTATGGAAACCACAGTTGGCGGGGGGCGGGGGGGAAGTTCTGGTATAGAATGCTTGCTGTTAAGATTCCTATTTTATTGCCTCTTTTAGATCAATTATTAGGTCTATTGAGAGTGGAAGAACACAAATAATTACAGAATGCCCTCCTCAGGATAAATTCATCAAGAATACATAAATCTCCATGTGGACTTCTGAATTGAGCATAAGGAATCCAATTTTAAATAGTAATATTTTACCACTCCCAACCATGTGATCTGGGGCAAGTCAACCGCCTATAGTAACCCTACATGGTTGTTGTAAACATCATGCAAGAAAATCTCTGTGGATATATGTTGGAAACCATAAAATACCATGTTCTTACTTCTTTAGAAACTTTTTAACATGACAAGTAAATCACAACAGAGGGCAAATTTGGAAGACTTTAAATTATGAAGGAAGAAAAAAAGACATTTATTGAGTCCATAGTCTGTTGACAACACTCTACTTTTATTATTTTATTAAATCTTTTCAACAATTGTGAATTGAGTATTATCATCCCCTTATTAGGTGAGGAAAGTCAGAGATTACAATTTACCCTAAATCATATTTCCTGTAAATTTTCGAGGTGTGTCCTGAAACTTACTCTGTTCTATTTATCATCTTTTTACTATAACCTCTCCAACATAAATTATAGTCTACTGTCTCAGTCATGTCAATAGTTTAACAAAAATTTTTTTTCTATAGTCCAATATTCTAGCACTGGGAAGTAACAGTGAACTTGACAGTCATCCTTTATGAAAATTAGTCCAGCAGGAACTATATAGCATGTTGTGCTAAGGGAAATACAGGATAATATTAAAATATTCAGCCTTCATTTAACATAGTCTGTGAAGTCAAATTAAACTTGGATTTTAGGCTTGATCCATTTAATAAAATAAAAGAACCCTGCAGTAGCACATGTAACATGTAGACTGACTTTCAGTTTCTTATTTCAAACTTTACCAGCAGTTATTTTGAGGAAGAGCAATGATAAGACTTAAGATTAATAGGCCCTGGAGACCACTAATGTTCTTTAAATGACCTCTCAAGAGTATTTTATACATAAGCCTACCTCATACTTTCTTAAATATTACAATTTTTTTTCAGTCTAAGGAGCTAGGCTTTTCAGTAATCATTCCATATATTTCTTATTTACCTTGTAAATATTTTAGGGATGATGGGAATAGGTAGATGAGTCCCAAGAGGTTAAAAGATTAACTCATTGGAATTTTTTAAATGCAGGTAGAAGAGCAGGATTTGGTATTTATAGCACAACATTGCCCAAAGTGTGTCATGTCATCACTTTAAAGTACTCATGAGACCTTTCTATGTGCATGACTCAAAGAAGCATGTAGAAACATATAAGAAAATGTATAAGAGGATTTCTGGTACGAACATGGTTGCATGACTTAGCGTTTTTACTGTTGCCTGCTGGAAACCATAGCAAAAAGAACATCAAAAGTAAAATGTCGACGCGCCCGGGTGGCTCAGTGGGTTAAGCCGCTACCTTCGGCTCGGGTCGTGATTTCAGGGTCATGGGATCGAGTCCCACATCGGGCTCTCTGCTCAGCAGGGAGTCTGCTTCCTCCTCTCTCTCTGCCTGCATCTCTGCCTACTTGTGATCTCTGTCAAATAAATAAATAAAATCTTAAAAAAAAAAAAAGTAAAATGTCCATTAACTGTATTTTCCATGAAACTAAGAACCATATATAATTCACCAACTTCAAAATACATATCATGGTAGCCAACCTTAGACTGGGCAGAAGTTTTATAGCACAAAATTAAGACATGATCAGATGGCCCAGCTGACATAGATCTTACCAAGCTCCAGCAAAAATACATTTTGAAAGAGGAATTTACCCCAGAGTTCTCAGGCTATATTCATTGCTTGCATCAATGAATGTGGAAAATGGGTGTGGAAAATAAAATTTTACATATAACTTAAGTGATGCAGCCAAAGCTGCACTCGGAAGAAATTTTAGAGCCTTAAATACTTGCATCATAAGACAAAAAATGAAATAATTGAGTGAAGCATGTAACTCCAAAAATTAGGAAAACAAATCCACAATAAATAAAAAACAAAACAAATCCACAATAAATAAAAGAAAGCAGAAAGAAGGAATTATTAAAATAAAAGCATAAAGAGATGAATGAGAAGAAGAGAAAACAATATTCATATATATATAATAATTGCTTTTAAAAGATCAATACGTAATTAAAAACACTTGTCAATTTAACCAGGAAAAACCTATATACCATAGAAGTACCAATCTCTTTAATATACAAAGAGCTTCTAAAACTTGTTTAAAGAGAGAGAGAGACAACCAAATAGAAAAATTGGCAACGGGTATGAGGTGATAGTTCAAAAAACAAATATACAAATGGCTTTTAAAGATATGGCAGATAATTGCTTCACTTGGTGGAATAAATGGAGATTAAAACTGTAATGAGATATCATTTTTTCACCTATTACATTGGCGTGAATTCACAGTTTAGTAATTCACTTTCTTGGCAAAGATGTGCAGAAAAGGCTCTTAGATACTTTGCTAATGAGAGCATAAATTAGAAGAATCTCTGTAGACGGCAAATTGGCAAAAATCCTTCAGAATTATAAAATGTATATGCCTTTGACTTAGCATTAACAATTCTATAATCTATTCTTTAATTGTATTTGTGTACATATGAACAGATATCAATACAAGATTCGTCACTGCAGTGTTGTTTGTCACATGAGAAATAATTGAAATGTTCATCAGTAGGTGTCTGGTTAAATGAACTACGGTATCTTATCCAATGGAGTATTATAAATGAGGAAGCTTTCTGTGTACTCACTAGAGACAGCTCCAAGGTGCACTGTTAATAAAAGAAACTAAACTATAAGGCAGAGTTTATGTTGTGTTGTCTTTTGTATAAAAAGTGCAAGGAGTATAAGATTATGTATCTGAATTTGCTTTTTTAATGATAAGGAAGCTTTTAAATTATACTCAGGATGCTAATACTAATGATGATGATGTCTAACAGAGGATACATGTTTTGGTAGGTTTGAAATCAGCAGCAGTGGTTTAAGGGAAACGTTTTACCATTTACATTTATTTTATTTTCCTGTTTATATTTTATTTTTTGAAAACATTGTGAATCTTTTATCCATTTAAAACTTAAATTAAAAAAAATATTTGAAACTGTGGTACCTGCTCTCAAACAGTTATAATTTTTCAGAGAGGTGCTTTATTGAAAAGTTATTGTTACAAGGATAAAACAGTCATGTTATATGTTGTTAAAGTAGAAACAACTTATGAAATAGTGTAATGGTATTATCCCATTTTTAAATAATGAAATAGACATACACATAGAAAAATGTATGTGTATACATACACAAAAAAGTTGAATGACGGTACTCCAGAATATTATGATTATCTCCAGTTAGAGGAGTTATGGGTAATTTTTTTTGGCTTAAGTTTGGTTTTTAGATTTTTTTCATTGAACATGTTATTAATTTGGTAACATTAAAATTTTTCTGAAATAATATTATATAATAATGTTTAATAGAACACTGAAGCAGTGTTTTTTTTTTTTAAGATTTTTATTTATTTATTTGACAGACAGAGATCACAAGTAGGCAGAGAGACAGGCAGAGAGAAGAGGAAGCAGGCTCCCTGCTGAGCAGAGAGCCCGATGTGGGGCTCGATCCCAGGACTCTGGGATCATGACCCCAGCCGAAGGCAGAGGCTTTAACCCACTGAGCCACCCAGGTGCCCCTAAAGCGGTGTTTTTAAAACTTTTTTTTTTCCCCACAGTGCATAGAAAGAAATTGTATTTTATACTGAGACCCAGGACACACAGAATTTTAAGTGCAGATATGTATGTGTGTCTATGCTTGAAACAAATTTTATAAAACAACTTTTTTATGTTTCTTATATGTTATGCTTTCTATTATCTTTTTAAAAAGTCTACATTCAAAAAAAGTTTATGAAACTCAATTTGAAAAATATTCATAAAAGGTTTTTTTAAAAACCAATAAAATAGATTTTTAAAGTACCAGTATGTACCAATATGTACCAGTTTGAAAGAAGAACTGGCCTGAAAATGGTTCACACAGGAAGATGGACTTTGAAGTAGGTCTTAAGGATAGGAGTAGCGAAATTTTTTTGTGGTTATGGTAAGGGAATAATCTAAGACAGGGGAAATAATGGCAAGGGAATAATCCAGAACATGGGACTTGTTTTAAGGAAGTCAAGATCAGTTTGATGGAAATAGATGATTTAGAAAGGTGAGTAATCGCAAAAGTTTTGGCTAAAGTCAGATTTTTTTAAGATTGTTGAGTACCAAGATTGGGATTTATCTATGGAAAATGTCATTCCACTGCAGATATGTAAGCAAGGGATAAATGTGAACTAAGCGTATCTAAAATATAGTTGATGATACCACATACTCCATTAAAATGTTGAAGGCTGTCTACATTTTTAATTGCTTGAAGAGGTTAAGGCATTTATTGGCACATTTAAAGAACAAATCAGTTTTCATTTTAACCATATTTCAGAAAGAATGTGTATAGCCATAAACAAATTATAGTACAGTGAAAAATATTAAAATAGAAATAGAAACAAATTATTAGTACCAGTGAAAAAATAAGTAATGGTGGACATTTAACAACAGTAAATAAAATACAAAATGCAGGCTCTTATAGACTGTTTATAATTTCTGTGTTGAGCTTGAAATTTAGGTGTAAATCATTATAGAAAAAGAGTTAACTTATTTCATGGTTAGTGAGGAGGAAGGATATTAATTTGCTTAAAGCAAAGTTTTACTACCAGTTTACTACCAGTAAATTCCAAAGGAAATTTCTGTCTTGGAATTTTAGTATATGTGCTGCCGAAGCGAGCACCTGTCTTGGAATTTTAGATATAACAATGTCTTTAACAATATTTCTGCAAAAGTTTAGGAAGAGATTTCATTGGTTGTTGCTTCTAGTATCCTTTAATAGCCAAAGGCATAATATAAAATATAACAATATAAAACATTCTGCATCAGCATTTTTTCTCTATTTTTAATTTTTGCTGAATAGAATAGTAAAACTCTCTAGGATCTAGATTTATGATTAAAATATTAATAAAATTAGCATCAAATATATTAAAAAGTTTAATCAAGTTCCATAATACCAAAAGATTACACCTATGGCATTTACAAATATCTCATCTTGGTTGTATACCTGAACAATTTAACATATAGCTAAGTTTGTGGAGAATCCACCCAATGAGTAAAAAAAAAAAAAATCTTACCACGGAATGGGGTATTTCATTCACACTTTACCTGTACAAAAAAAGTCCACAACATGTTGCCAGTAATTTATTTTATTTTGGAAATTATCAATGCTAAATAATTTGATGGAGAATCACCATCTCTTTTAATGTCTTACTTTTCAAATCTTGAACTTAGATAGCAAGAACCTATTTGATGTTCTAAATGGACTAAGGTAGTGAAAGCAAGAAGTCTCTACCAAGGAAGAGACAAAGGGACTCTGACAGAGAGTATTCATTATGTTAGTACTTCTGTAATTGAAGCGGGAAAGAAGGGGTCAGTAGAATGGAAGGGGCAAGGAATGGTAAGATAAGGAGGAGGTGAGGTGAGTTGGTAAGAGGTAGAAAGACACCAGGAGAGGAGGGTGCTGTCTGCCTCCAGGCTGGCTGGTCTCTTCACCCCTCTTCTTCACAATTACTTTCCTCTCCTCTTGCCCCATAGCCTGTGGCCTGCAACAACTTCTGAAGTAGAAAACCTTTGATAATGATAGGCGATTTCCCTTTTAATTATTTGTCAACTTTATAAGGCGCAGATATTCATAAAGTAACCCATGAAAGTGTCCTCTTCCCCTACACTCACAGTGAACTTTGCAATAGTTACAGTACTTACTTTATGCAGTCAGTTATTGTTAGTTTTGTCTGAGATCCCCGTTAGCTAATAAGCCCCTTAAGAGCAGTAAGGCAATCTTTATTCATTTTTATGCATCTCAGTGTCTGATGCATAATTCAATAAATATTTGATGTTATTTTTGAGAAAATCTGGACATTTAATAAATGTTTGATGTAATATGTGAAAAGATATTATATCCAAGACTTTATATTCTATTTTAGAACAATATAGAAATTTTAACTTTTACTGTTTCCAAAGTGAAGCATGGTTGAGGCTTATGAATGAGATCCCTTTGGAAATAAGATATGTTATGTTTCATTTCCATTTGTACAATAGTTAATTTTCCACATTTTCATTTTCTTCTTCTGTGATTTTGTTCTAGAAGTTACTTTTTCATGGGATTATCATGCTCTTAGCAAACTTTGTCACTATTTTTAAGTACAGATGGAAGATATTTCTGGTGCACTTTTACTCGGCTTGTCTGTGTTTTATACTATTGTGAAGTATATTTGATTGGTTCCGTAAAATTCATTTGACACCTTGATGAGACTTATCTCTGATGCTACTTTAAAGTGGTGAAGCAATCTTACATAATATTTAGTATTCCTTATTTGCAAATTACTGTCTTGTATTAACCTATTTCAAAAGTGAAAATGAAATACAAGAACAGGCATTGCTTGTTTTCACTTTTTAAAAGAGCCATTTATTTTTCTTTACTGTGTTAACTAAATTAGTGTTCACCTTTTGCTACATTGTCCTTGAAGGGAACAATTTAATTGTGCCACAAAAGACTTGTCCCACATCCTACTTTACTTTACATAGACTAAATATGGATGCTAAGAATTTTAATGACTTTGAGATAATAGGATTTAAATTAGAAAGACCAAGGACATTAAAAAGATATCTGCAAGTGATTTTTTAAAATGGAATATCTCATCCATCTATAAGCCTTAGAGAAAATGAAACTTTAAGTTTTTCCTTCTGTTATTTATGTAACAACTGCTATATATTAAAACTAGACCAAAAAATGAGGTCTTATAACAGAAATACCTATAGAGAGAAATTATCTTGTGGGACATCCTGAAACCTTGATTGGTGACTATTTAATGAGAAATAGAAGCAAGATCAGCAAAGTTCATTTATTATTTCTTGTGTGTCTCATAGTAATAAAGAACCTTCATGTTCAAATCATGGCCCTCATTGTTCTGTGGTTTACCATTACAGATATTTCCTAATGGTGGACTCAAGGGTTAAATGATTTAGCAATACTTTCTGGCAATGCTCTGTTCTCTTTGGAATAATAAATCTGTATCCATTTTTGGTCCTGGAATCATTTCAGCTGGAGACCATAATAATCTTTTTTTTTCCCCCTTTGGTGCAAAAGGGTGATTTTATTAAAGCACAGGGACAGGACCTACGGACAGAAGGAGCTGCTTGCTCTGGGATTATGGGGGAATGGCTGACTAGATACTTGGGAGTTGGGGGAGGTAAGGAAAAAGGGAGGTGTCCAAAAGGACTTTCATATACTAAAGAAGACTCTTGGGATACTGGTGGCCTTACTATTGTCAGACTAAGTCTGTTTTTCCCTCTAGCAAAGCATTAACATTAAGATATAAGGTATATACTCTGCCTATCTCAAGTATTTGTCAATGGACTGCAGTTTAGAAGGAAACTTAATTTTATTTACATTACCTTCTGCCTTTTCTTTTAGGGCAGCCAGGAGTGCCTGAGGACTGTCGCCCATTCACACATATTCCATGGGGGGTGGGGGGGGTGGCGAAGAGCGGGGGTGTTGTGTGGTGTCAGCTTGTTCTTTGTCCTTGCTTTCCTTCTGCTGCCTCATCATTTCCCCCTTGAACAGTTTTGACCCCGAATCTTTAAGGTTGTTGAAGGTAGAAGGTCTTACCTTCTGTAACTTCTTCCTCCAGAATAAGGATATAGAGATGTCTCTCCCTATGGGTCAATATTGGTCAGTAGGGGAATTTATATGTATAGGAGTTACCAAAGACAGAGGCAGCCAATCCAAGGTAGACAACATATATGAGCCTCCTTGAGTAGAAAGGATCATCTGTCAGATGGAAGTTATAGCAGTGAAGGAGTCTTGGCAACAGGCAGGGTTAGTACCAACAAAATAAGGTAAATAAGGTAAATGTTATTATGGAAAGAGAAGCCTGAATAAAAGACCCTAGATAGTTGACCATAATTTTCATCCAGTCCAACAAGAGTTTTAACCAATCACTAAAGGTAAGAGAGATTGTTTAAAGCACCAATTTGAGTAACTGTATCTTTTAAGAGTCTTGTTGCATTTTGGTGATATCTGGAATATGTACATAACATTCTGTTTTTTTTTTAAATATTTTATTTATTTATTTGACAGAGAGAGAGAGATCACAAGTAGGCAGAGAGGCAGGCAGAGAGAGAGGGGGAAGCAGGCTCCCTGCTGAGCAAAGAGCCCGATATGGGGCTTGATCCCAGGACCCTGAGATCATGACCTGAGCTGAAGGCAGATGCTTAACCCACTGAGCCACCCAGGCGCCCCAACATTCTGTTTTTATGTTAACATTTGTTCCACATTGTGTAGCAGTTAAAACATCTAATGCCATTCTATTTTATAGAACCACTTTACGTATTTTGTTACTTCAGTATTTAATAGAGATATGCTATTTTAAGTGTCATTTAGGGCTTTGGCTGTGTACTTTTTTTTAAAGATTTTATTTATTTATTTGACACACAGAGAGAGATCACAAGTAGGCAGAGCAGCAGGCAGAGAGAGGGGGAAGCAGGCTCCCTGAGCAGAGAATCCGATGTGGGGCTCGATCCCAGGACCCCGAGATCAAGACTGGAGCTGAAGGCAGAGGCTTAACCCACTGAGCCACCCAGGTGCCCCTGACTGTGTACTTATAAAGAGCTTCCATGTGCTAAACAGCATCCTCCAGTCCCAAAGAGGGAACAAAAATGGGTGTTAGGTGGTCTACCAATTTAACACAAAACATGTCTATGTTGTTTTAAATTTGGAAGGTTGGGGGCACCTGGGTGGCTCAGTGGGTTAAGCCTCTGCCTTCACCTCAGGTCATGATCCCAGACTCCTGGGATCGAGCCCCGCATCGGGATCTCTGCTCAGCAGGGAGCCTGCTTACCCCTCGCTCTCTCTGTGTGCTGCCCTGCCTACTTGTGATCCCTCTCTCTGTGTCAAATAAATAAAATATTTTAAAAATAAATAAATAAATAAATAAATAAATAAATAAATAAATTTGGAAGGTTGGCTGGGTTAGTAATGATTTTAATAAGGTGTCCATCCATCCAGGCAAAACCCAGAGTACAGTGGCCTATCCAACCCCAGGGATGCTGTGGACACAAGCATCTAATTCTAGACCTCCTTGAACTGCAGTCAGAATATCAAGGGCTATTCAGTTTTGGAGGGCTACCTTTTAAATTTGTGGGTGACTGCATGTCAAGCTTAGTTAAAGGTGTTCACTGTATGCTTGGCTAAAGCATTTATGCACAGTTTTACATCAGTAGAGGTGGCTTCTAGGATAAATATGACTAAGGAATAAAGTAATCAAGAAGCCCTCTTTGTTTGAGGTCTAGCCTGAACAATATTCTAATTTCAAGGAATCACTGGGAACTGGGAGAAGACTTGTCTCAGGAGATAAGGCCATCCCCAATGCATCATCCAATCCAGTCTTAGGGAAAGTGGGGTTATCCGTTATCTCCACAGAATAACAAGCACTAAGATTGTCTATAGATGAGCTGTTGTGGCAGTTTCTCTGAAGTTTACTGCAAGTTCTCCAGCATCAGTTTTTAGGGGTAGGAAAAAAGACAGTTTTAGTTTTTAATGACTTTAAATCAAGAGAATGGAAGAAGATTGGAAACCTTAGTTGGAAAGCCATAGTCAAATGTTTGAGGAAACTCGAAGAATTTAGGATCTGGTCTAGTTTATAATAAATAGTATTAAAATTTAATATTTACAAAGATGTGTTATTGAAATGTTTTCTCTCTATAATAGCCCCATTTTTAATCAGAGATAGCCAACTCAAGACTAACGTATTTGAAAAGGAAGTCCAGTTTTAACAAACTTGGCCCAATTATTTACATAAGCTCAGTAAGAACAGTGATTGGCCATATAGACCTTTTAAAATTTCCTTTGCTGGAACTTTTTTAAGGTATCTCTAGATTAAACTTTTAGTAGCCTCTCTGGGCCAGAAGCCAAGCCACAAACTTGGCCATCAGACGTGCCTGCAATACCTGTAGATTTGGGTGAATTCCTCTTCTCAAGTGCCCTAAAGCATCCTGAGGTACCTCTAGGAAGTGACATTTTTTTACTCACCTAGTAGGGCTGCTGGGAACTCTATAAGCAAGGTATCAGGCCAACATTCCTAAGGGGCTTTATGGCTCTATGCTTCATAAGGTCATTCTTAGTTCCTTTAAGTTGTATGGTTATATCTGAGTCTATGCATGTCTCTCAAATATGATGTTCCAGTCCAAGCCTTGGTAAACCATTGTTTCCAATGGTTACAGGGAGAACAGATTCTTATTGAACTTATGCAAACAGCTATAATTGCCATGAAAGAAAGAACACTTACAGAGATTCTTAATTTTAGAGGGTTCAGGTAGAAAAGTTACATGCTTTAATTTATTCACAGAGGAATGTTTTATCACATTTTTGTAAGTTATAAATATCTTGAGAGAAAGTTTCCTTAATCTGTAAGAGCAAACATTAGAGAACCAACAATGTTTCAAACAAGAGTCACAAAAACTATAATCATCTTCTTTAGTTCATTTATTTGCATGTTACTAATTTTTGTTTAGTTTGAATGCAGCTTTTTACTTAGTTCTAGAAATTTTTACCTGTTTTAAAGATATGAAAAAAATATGTCATAATAGTCATTTTAAAATGTCCTAATACTGGACTATGAGTCAGTAGAGTTTTTTGAATCTTCTCAGTAACTTTAAGAGACTCCTCCTCTGCTATTACAATCTTGATTATGGGATTTCTGGAAGGTCATCAGTGTTTATCTGGAATAAACAGGTCAAAATTTTCCAGGAACCCATAGGTTTTAAGCATGTGTCTGACTGGCCCTTTACTTAGCATTAAACAAATACATATTGAGCACCTATTATATGGTGGAAAACTAAGCACTGAAGATACTGTGATGACTATGAAAATCTTTGTCCCAAAAGAAGTTTGTCTGTACAAATTGGAATAGGGTTTCTCACCTCAATCATAATTCTTATTTACTTGTCTGTCTTCCCAATCAGACTAATTTCTTTTTTTTTAAATTAATTTATTTATTTGAGAGAGAAAGAGAGTATGTAAATGGGAAGATAGGCAGAGGGAGAGAATCTCAAGCAAATTCCCCACTGAGTGCTGAGCCCTACATGGGGGCTTGATCTTAATGACCCTGAGATCATGACCTGAGCCAAAATCAAGAGTCAGATGCTTAACCAACTGAGCCATCAAGATGCCCCCCAGACTTTTAAAAATCCCTTTCATTTTTCAGAATGTGATCTGCTGTTTCATACTTTTTTTAAAAAAAGATTTTATTCATTTATTTGACAGATCACAAGCAGGCAGAGAGGGAGGCAGAGGTGGGGTTGGGGGGGAAGCAGGCTCTCTGCTGAGCAGAGAGCCCAGTGTGGGATGATCTCAGGACCCTGAGATCATGACCTGAGCTGAAGGCAGAGGCTTAACCCACTGAGCCACCCAGGTTCCCCTGTTTCATATTTAAAAACAAAAAACAAAAAAAACAACATTAGTAATGCTGCTTTCCCCCCCCCCCCCCAGAATGTATTTTGAGCATCATTTCCTATTTAAAGTCTTTCTTCACTTCACTAGTTCAAGTTAGGTACTGTCCCTGTGCTTCCATAGAATTCTGCCACAAACCATGATTATATTACTTATTTTGTAATATTGGGGTTATTTTGTTTTATTTTATTTTTAAGTAGGCTCTACACCCACCATGGGGCTTGAACTCATGATCCCAAGAACAAGAATTGCATGCTTTACCAACTGAGCCAGCCAGACACCCCTATTTTTTATATAATTCTAGTTATGTTATCTGCGAAGTCAATGACTATATTAATTTACTTTTGTCTTCCTTGTACTGGTTTAATGGTGGCACATAGAAGATGCTCAATAATTACAAGTTTGAAAAGTATTTTAAAGAACATAGGATGATATGAACTCACAGATGCAGTTGTGTACAAAAAGTCAAAAAAAATCTAGGTTTTAGTAGGAATGTTATAATTAACAAAACGGAGGTGGTAGTCTGGTCCTTATTCAGGGCATAGTGGAGGACCTAAATGGCTTAGATTATAATTCTAGTATTCACCTTCAGGAAAGAGCAATAAAACTAGAAAAGATTCAAGTTGGATGAATTATAGGGATTACTAATTTGGAGATGTAATATGCCTACTAATAGTTAAGGAAACAATTATTGTTCAATGGTTCAGTGACTTCTTGTGTATGTCATCATTACATGGTTTATTTGTAGGTATTAGAGTAAATTTCTAAGCTGGTAAGAATGTGGAAATTATTCTCAGCTACCATAGATCTTGTGAATCAAACTATTTCTTTAGGTATTTGGAAAAGCCTAAATCATTGAATTGATGGATGGCAAGTTGCATTTCTTTTATTAACCCCTTAGAAATTCTAGTTTGGAGTTAGACGCAATTAAAGCAATGTTCTTCACTTATGGGTTTTCCCAGTTATTTCCTGGAGGAACTGAGTAGGTGAGAAAGGCCATTCAGAGTGACAGTTTGGCCCCTCCTCCACCAAATGTATCCTTCCTAGATTGTTTTTCTTATAAGACTTTAGGCAATATATTTGATAACTTTTTTTTTTTATTTGATAACTTTGAAACCCAATTTCTTTCTCTGTACTTACTTCATCTGCCTACCTTGTTGTGGTAAAGACAAGGTAATGAAAGCATTTTGTAAACTCTCAAGTACTTTTAAAATGTCAATGATTATCATATGTATGCAATGAAACTATGGCTTTCTGGGTTGGAAAGTGTAAGATCCATTGACTTGGGAAAATGTGTTATCCACTAAGCTTTGGAAGCTTTAAAAAAAATCAAGATATCTGGATACTAGGTCATCTTTTTCATAATAGTACTAAGTTCCTTAGTATCCATTAGGTTCCTGTTACAGAAATATAAGTTTGACCTAGATATATTAAACAGATATGCTTGCAATCTGGGACAAAAGACAGGGGAGACTCTATATCATTGTGTGGGTTAGAGATTGAACTAATGAGTTATACTGAATTCATTCTGAAAATAGAAATGAATTTAGGTATATATTGATAGTGAGCTTTCATTTAATAAACTTTAAGAAAATAATGAAAAAGGATGTGGAAGTCAAGTTATTAAAATGGAAAGTGGAATAATAACTGGAAAATGAACAATTTAGAAAGTGTTTGTAAGTTATAGCTTGAGAAACAGATGTATTTTGCATTTAAATATCAATTCAAATTCAAGAGTTCAAGAAATGTTGCACAGCATTGAGTAAAGAAAAAGACACAATTTTAAAAAATCGTTTATAAAAGAAATCCATATTGTAATATTCATTTCTTATCTAAGTATATCATTAAGTGTGATACACAATCATCATAATCCCATTAATACTGGATACTATACAACATTAGTTCTCTCCATATTTGTAGATGAATTAAAATATAATTTTAAGTTAAATGTAAATTATATTTAGATAGATATATTAAAATATAAAATATAATTCATACTCTAGGCCAATGTTACTGTGTCAATTAAGTGGCCATGAAAGACATCATCTTCTGTTTGGATAAACTCTTGTAATTGTTCTGATTTCTCTATCTAATGGAAACCATCCAAGCCAAAATGCCACTTAAAATAATTTCTCCAGTGCCATTTCACATGAACTATATAAACATATGAAACTTTTGATCCGGATTTCCAAGTCAGGAACTAATGTATTTGAAATTAGTTGACTATTCAGGTTTGTTGGCAAGAACATAGGGTATATTTAGAAGTCATAATGAAGAAACAATGTTTGAGGGTATGGACTGATTTTTTAAAAATGTAAATTTCTAGAAATTCTGCAAAAGATTGAACATTTTAAAATTATTATTATTATTATTTTTAAGATTTTACTTATTTATTTGACAGAGAGAGACAACAGCAAGAGAGGGAACACAAGCAGGGGGAGTGGGAGAGGGAGAAGCAGGTTTCCTGCTGAGCAGAAAGCCAGACGGAGGGCTGGATCCCAGGACCCTGGGATCATGACCTGAGCTGAAGGCAGAAGCTTAACGAGTGAGCCACCCAGGCGCCCTTGAACATTTTATTATTGTCACCAGATTCCCATAGTCCTTAAGGGGTCATCAAAAAACCCCAATGGCTCGATGGTTAATACTAAGTGATATGAAGGAGCAAAAGTAACAGATAGACTCTGACCTTAGTTATTGTGTTGTATAGATATGACATACAACCTGATAAAGTCTCCTGCTATTTGCTCACATTTTACTAAAGACTGAATATGTTTGTTAAAAGGGCAAAAGAATGACTTATTAGGTGGGATTTTTTATTTCCTAGGAGGGATTTGGGTCATCTTTTGAAATAAATGCATGAGATAGCATATTATATATACTTCATGATTGTGTGAAAGGCAGTAGAGCTTAGCTGAAGCCATTTTTATAATTATAGTATTTAAAGATAGGAAAAAGTCAGAGCTTTAATATTTATTAGCTGATTGACTTATGCATATTTTGCTTCATTCCAACAAAGGATTTGGAGACTCTTGCAAAAATATGTGGAATAAAACAGACTAAAAATGAGGGGGTGATAAAACTGGAGTGAAGAGAAAAAGGCATAAAATATTTAATGAAGATATAATTATCATATAGAAGTTTTGGCAGAAGTGGATAAAGCTGGAAATTCAGTTCTGAGTTTATAAACAACAAAAGTAGGATAAAAAAAGAAGCTGCACCAGAGGACAGCTATGCACAGTTCTGAAATCTGAGGAAATACGCCAGAAAGTCTTTATTGAGAAGATCAGCTTTTATGTAATAAATACTACATATACTATAAGCCAGACATTGTTCTAAGTACTTTCCTTATTTACATCTCATAAGTTAACTCTGAGATGGACATTATTATTTTCCCGATTTTATACATAAGGAAACTGAGACACCAGGAAGTTAAGTAATTTTCTCAAGAAAACATAGCTATTAAGTAGCCGAGCTTGGATTCCAACTCAGGCAGTTTGTCTTCAGGGTGTTTGCTCTTGAACATTGTGTTGTTCTGCCTCTCCCAGTGGAACAGAAGTGGACAGTACCTGTAATTTCACCTTTATAATACATATACTGAGTTTTATGTGACTGTTTCTCAATATGACCATCAGCGATGCTAATTAAGGACCAGGGAAATTTAGTTAATTTAGGAAATATAGGTACTTTTCCACTTTCAGTTGCAGGTCTCCCTAAGGTTCACCTCTTAGATGTGTGGTTTTGAAACTGCATTCCCTAGAGTGGTCGTATCAACATCCTTTGAGAGCTGATTTTTTGGCCTTGCCCCAGACCTACAGAATAAGAAACTCTGGAAGTGGGGCCTTTAACAATGATTCTGGTACTTTCTAAAATGTGAGAACCACTAATCCAGATAGGAAAAAAAATAAAAAATAGAACTATCCTGAACATATAAATTCTCTTCATTACCTTATTTCTGTAATATAGGTAGGGAAAATATAGGAGGAATTTGGAATAAAAGTGCATGTATTCTACCCTTGGAAATAAGAGAAGTCACATTTATCAGGGAATAGACTGGTAATTATTTGAGGTATAAGCAGTGACCTCTATAAACTTTAATCATCTCAAGGCATCCTAATGATCAAGAATCAGTGAAGCAGAAATGCCTATTTTATGGCTTTTTGGAGAAGTTGATGTTCCAAAATTGATTTTCACAGCCTCATCAGAATTCAAAAGAAGATATCTAAAATGATATTCTGCATGAACACTATTTTTTTGGTCTTCCCTTTATGAGCTGTATATTCACTGCAATCATTCTGAAGTGATTCGGAGATAGAAAATAGTAAAATTCATCTATTTAAGAATTACAATTTTTAAGCCTGTGTTTGGTCAGTTGTATTTTAGATTGAACAAGAAAGCTAAACTATAAACATTAGTTTCTCAGAGAAATGTCCCTGACTTCTAAGCAAAATTAAATATCCCACTACACACTTTAAATTTCTTTTTCAACACTTTTATTTCTTTGTAATTGTATATTTAGTAGTTTAATCTTTTGAAGACTTGCTTCTTACCCATAAAATAGTGATAATCTTACCTTATTGGCTCTGTTATCTCAAATGAGATAACACTTGCATGGGAAATTTGTAGTTGTTTCTGTTGTTATTTGTTTATACAGCTAATATTGTAATATCACTACACAGTAATTAATCCTCATGAGGTCAGGGATAGTATATATCTCATGCCATTGTGTTTCCTAGTATTTAGTAAGTAGTTTGTAGAATGAATTGATAGATTGAGTGATTCTAATCTTGATGAGATGCCTTAGCAATGTGGAAGTATGTGCAGGGCCAGAAACAATTTTAGAGGTAATTGAGCATCACATTTGGCACTTCTGGGGAAGTAGTTACCAGCACAAAATTACAAGACTGATAGCATCTCTGACCAAGATTTCTTCTTAGACCGTGATATAACACATTTTCCCATTTTACACTCTTTCCTATTTCCTCAAAACCCCTATCCTCAGGACGCCTGGGTGGCTCAGTTGGTTGAGCCGCTGCCTTTGACTCGGGTCATGATCCCAGAGTCCTGGGATCGAGTCCCGCATCAGGCTCCTTGCTCTGTGGGGAGCCTGCTTCTCTCTCTGCCTCTGCCTGCCACTCTGCCTACTTGTGCGCGCGTGCTCTCTCTCTCTGATAACTAACTAAATAAATAAAATATTAAAATAACAACAACAATCTTATCCTCTTACTTTATTGCCTGCTTCCTTAAAGTGTCTTGGTACTTTGGGTCTAAACCAAGTTGAGATCTAATGATATTTTAAAACTGAGTTGATTTTTGTCAGAAATCTGGACAGCTGACTCATAGTCTTCTTCTAGGTACGAAATGTATGCAAAGTAGTAAAATAACTTTTGTAATCTTACGACAGTGAAGTTTTTGACATGACAGTCGTTCTTAGCAGTTTCGTCAACACAGCAAGGAGATGAGTGGTATTTCTAAGCCATATGGAACTTCTAAGATGAGAGCAGAGGGAACATGGAAGTTATTCATCTGGAGTCTGTCAGCAAAGTTTGATTTTAGGCACCTTCAAATTTTAATAGCAGAATGAATGTCACAGAGGAGCAAGAGAATCAGTAGAATTCAAGGTCGCAGAAGACCAAGAGAGAAATGGTGGCTTAAAAAATTTCAAGTCCTTCTGGGTCAACTAAAGTACGTTACTCAGATCCTTCTTCCAAAAATGGGTAAAAATGGTTAGGATTGTGAGACAAATTAATAAACCTCCCCAAGGCACACTAACACAGGTACACACTCGCATTCACACAGTCTTTCTCTATCACCTTCTCTCTGTATGTCATTTCAGTCTCTTTCATACAATCAGCAAATATTTACTGAGTACCTACTATGCATCTGGTGCTGACAATGTAGTAAAAGACAAAACAGACATTTTGCCAACTCTTGAAATGTACACTGTCAGGACTGTTACACAATTTTTCCAGATGCTTTCCTTAAGTCACCTAATCCTACTAGTATTTGTCTTGTATAACCTTCTGAATACTTTTCTAGAAGTAAACAATAATTAAAAGTCTTCCTAGAACCCTATTCTTTCTTACTTCTTAAACTTCTCCTTGTGTAGAGTTAAACTGAGTGCAAGCAAAGATCTAGAGGAATATAGAAAAAGGAGTTGTGAATATGCTCACCAGATTTACAGAAACCACTTGATTACTCCAGTTAATATTAACTTAGAAGATAGAAATGTAAAAATTGAATAAAATGCCCTACCAAAACTACTTAATTATATGCACAAATGTAAGTACCTTTAGAGGCTAAATCTAAAAAAATATATAAAATTGGAAAGAAGAATTAACTAAGCATATTTGAAAATATAGAAGTGGAATATCTAGGAGATGCTCTTAACCCAAGACATCATGCAGATGAATGAGTACCTACGAGTCAGTATATATTTCTGTACATTTTCATAGTTAGATTTCATTGAGTATTATGCTCATTTCTTCTCATTACACTTAAAAACACATGGATGTGACAAATTACTATTCATCTGGAAGTTTGATAAAGGATATATCTAAAAATCAATTGGGAAGGGGTTTATCGCTCAATCACTGATGGTGAGGCAAACTGGTTAGCTGTTTTGGTAAAGCAGCAAGTTAGATACTGCTGCTTACAGTATTAAACATTTATAATTGATTAGAATTACATATAAATATCAAATCATAATAGGGAAGAAAATTAAATTTAATATTTTTAAATTCTAAAGTTGGAGACAAGACTTTCAAAGGTTAAAAAATATACAGAAAATAAAAAAGGATAATGTGAGTAATTTTGAGTATCTAACAATATGCTAATCTTAAATGTTAAAAGAAAAGAGATCTAAGATAACAAGACAAATCACACATTAGGACTAGTGCATATCAGAAATAACCCATAAAAAATGAGGAGAAACATGCTTAAAGTCCAAGACATAAATAGACAAAGGACATGGGCTGACAGCTCACAGGAGAGGGACCACAGTTGTGTAAACAAATAAATATAGAATGTACCAGTTCAATATAAACATTTGCAGATAAAGCTATAATTAGCTTTCTTTTTAAACTTTTTTTTTTTTTTTTTTTTTTTTAGATTTTACTTATTTATTTGACAGAGAGCTATCACAAGTCTGCAGAGAGGCAGGCAAAGGGAGTGGTGTGGCCAGGGTGGGAGGTGGGAGGTGGGGGGTGGGGTGGGGGGGTGGGGAAGCAGGCTCCCTGCTGAGCAGAGAGCCCGATGCAAGGCTTGATCCCAGGACCCTGGGATCATGACCTGAGCTGAAGGCAGAGGCTTTAACCCACTGAGCCACCCAGGTGCCCCTCTTTTTAAACATTTTTAACAAAATTAAAAACCAGTAGGATGACATTTTCACAGTAAGTGGTTATATAAGTCATGCCATTGTTTGACCACTTAATCTTACTGCCAGGAATCAGTCCGAGGGAAATAACCTTGAAATGGAAAAGGCCTGGATGCCCGAATTTACTCATCATGTTGTTACTTATAATAGGAAAAAAATTAGAACTAGTGATTATTGAAAAGATTATGAGAGTGCATGAGGAGTTGATAATACTGATCTTTTGTTCTTTGTGAATTCTTTAATATAGAGCCACAAATATGACTAAACTCCATTCTGCAAGAATATTTAAGTTCAGCTGCTGTATATTACAAATATTAAAAGCATAGGAAAATAATGAAGAAATACTAGGTTCTAAACAAATAATTATATCTGTAAATTCAGTGACATATTGACATTTATGAGCATACTGAATATTCAAAAATCTTAGGTCATTTGACACATTCTTTTCTTTCATACTGTGAAATATTACCCATCTTTCCATTTTTTTTTTTAAAGATGAACTAATGCTACATATGTCTGTTTTTCTTTACTTGACCAGTTTAGGATTTTTTGCATGTTGTATTTCTTGTATATGACTACTTCTCTCCCTTTGTGTCTTGATGATTAATATAAGCTTTTGAAAAGTGTCCAAGAAAGCAATTATGCAAATATAGTTATTTTAGTAGTATTTCCCTGATAAAAATTGCAAGTGGAGCAAGCATGAGAATACATAACTGTTAATATGAAGGAATTTAATATGATATAGCTGGGCACTTAATACATTTCTATTCATTTGAATAAGACCATTTGTACTCTATTCACCAATATTTGTTTTAGTTCTTTATAAGCATTCACATTGTCCCTGTAATCAGCCTAAGATCAAGGAGTATGTATCATAATAATTTTTTATCCCTATAACACTTTGTACTTAGGGACTCAATACATTTTTCAAGAATTGATTAGGTGATTCAGGCCATGCCACAGATACAATCCATTTAATTTTTTATCACAATACACAAACATACAATATAAACAGCTTCTTACCATATACTTATATCAGTACAAGCCAAAATTTTTTTAAAATTAGTTTAGGTATGAAATAAAATATTGATGAATCTGAAAGCAAGTTAATATGTATATGATTACCTTGAGAAGTTGCTCAACTCAGGCAAGAAGAAAAGGCATTAGAAGAAAAATGTATGATTTTGCTAACTTGTTTTATCCTGTTGGTTCTCATTTATATTCCACTTGTGCAGATAGATATTGTAATCAAATTGAAAAATTGTGGTTGATAATTAATGACTTTCAAAATGCCAGAAGACCCAGATTCTGTAAAAAGTGTTGTGAATTACATCTTGACTTAAAGAGAGCAACATTTCAGCTTGGAAAATCATGCCGACGCTTGTTACAGCATTGGTGTATGCATGTGTATGTGTGTGTGTGTGCCATCTGAATGGCCCACTTAATGCGGTTCAAAGAAACACAAAAGGAAAAGTAGGGATTTTTTAAAAATTGCAGGTGAAGTAAGTCAATCAGAGAAAGACAATTATCATATGATCTCCCTGATATGAGGAAGTTGAGAGGCAATGTGGGGGGTTTGGGGGGTAGGAAAAGAATATATGAAACAAGATGGGATTGGGAGGGAGACAAACCATAAGAGACTCTTAATCTCACAAAACAAACTGAGGGTTGCCGGTGGGGGGAGGGGGGTAGGGAAAGGGTGGTGGGGTTATGAACATTGGGGAAGGTATGTGCTATGGTGAGTACTGTGAAGTGTGTAAACCTGGCGATTCACAGACCTGTACCCCTGGGGCTAATAATACATTCTATGTTAATTTAAAAAAATTGCAGGTGAAGACAGAATGAAGGAAATGAATGAGAGGTTAACAGAAACTATGATAATACTCTATAAATATTTTAGAGGTATCAATAGGAATGCCATTTTGGTAGTTGAAAGAGACGGAATGAGAAATCGTCTCAAAATAGACATGGGAAATACATCTTTATAAGGCCAGAAATAAGAGAGAAAATGATGAGAGTAGTTATTCAGTGAAATAGAGAGCTGTCATCTTCATTGGCATCTGTAAAATGAAGTTTAAATGAAATCAAGCAATACAGAGACCCTCTACCAAGTATGCTGCTGATCTGAACTATGTTTTTATACTAACATTTTCACATGGGTAACTACTAAAATAGTCTCGGTATTCTACTCTAAACATTGAAATATGTAGACAACTGATGTGGCATGAAATAAGATTTTGCTAGAAATTAGGGATATGTATTTACACATTGTACCTATGAATTTGACCTAAACATTTTATAATGATACATACATATGTTTATGTATGTGAATATATAGGTACATATGTATGTATATATATTTACACACATATGTGACCACATTGTACATGTATATGTATATACATATACACAGATATACCTTATGCAGTGGTACTCTTATTTATAATGAGAAAGAATTTTAGTAATACAATATGTTGGAGATAATGTCAGTATTGAGATTAAATACCCAGGTTGCACGTACACCTCCACATGTGTACTTCTAGCTTAACATTAATGAAGTTGGTTAGGTTATACATAGTTTAAATGCTTTGGTTATTGGTAAGCAAAGGGGAAAATAAGTATAGGCATATTTTGTAATCCTGAGTAATTAGAGACCATGAGCTCTTATGGGCCCTCCAAAACAAACATACTGAAAATACTCAAATTAACCAAAAATTATTTATTTGATCATCACCATGGAAGGCTTTAAAATTTAATGAAAAGATGCAGAGTCAATTGAAATAATCTTTTTGGATGGTTGGATCAACTTTGATCTCTTATTTTTTAAGGGTTATATGTGATTTTAAGGATTGCTACTTACATTACATTTGTGTAAACTTTGTAATCTCAAACAGGTGAGCATTATTTTGGTACTTTAAGATATTCTGTATTCATTTTTCATTTATTCATTCATTTATTTTTTAATAAGCTTTTATTAAGTGCTATTGTTGTTTGTTTTTTAGTACTTGCTAGTTTACTCAGGAAAAATTCTAAGCAATTTCAAGCCCTCCAACGATAGCTTAGCCACAGAAATATATTAAATCATGTCAAATTTTTCTCTTTCTTTGACTGAGTAATTCTAGTTCTTTTCCCTTTTCATATATCTCAAATTCAAGATGAGCATGTTCCTCTGGTATTAAATAGTTGAGTAAAATATATTGCCCCCAAACTCAAAGCTATCTGTCTTTATATCGAAATCTTAATGTCAAACTTGAGACAGTTTTGAAGGCGAATAAAAGGACAGGACCTTTGAGCTTGATATTTGACATTTAAATATCATTTTGTGCCCTGTACATTGTGGGGATGCTTGATGAACACCAAGCAATAGTGATAATAAATAAAATTGGTAGTATGAATTGAGGTGAAGCTATAGCTAGAAACAATTTTGCAGAGCTGCATCAGATTTGGTATAAATTCTTAAGGAGTAAAATCCAGTCTCTATAAAAAAGGAAAGTTAGTGAAAGGTTAAGATTTAAAAATAATAGGATAAGGGATCCAACTTAGATAAGGGGGTTAGAAAGGGAAGTCATATTAGTTTTTTTTTTAAAGATTTTATTTATTTATTTGACAGACAGAGATCACAAGTAGGCAGAGAGGCAGGCAGAGAGAGAGAGGGGGAAACAGGCTCCCCGCTGAGCAGGGAGCCCAACTCAGGGCTCGATCCCAGGACCCTGAGACCATGACCTGAGCCGAAGGCAGAGGCTTAACCCACTGAGCCACCCAGGCACCCCAAGTTTTTTTGGGTTTTTTTTTTCTATATTTAACACCTGAAAAAGAAAACAAACAATAGGACATCTTCTGATCTAGTAGAAGGAACACCAGATAACAAGATTATCCTAAATTTGTGAAATTCCTGCTATACTGTCACTACCAAAATTAGTTTATTAGTATTTTCATGTTACTTCTATATTACGTGATCTATGAAGCATAGCATTTCTTGAGTGAATGTTTTAGATTTTTTACTAAATGTGAACTTCCAAGCTGCTTTTTGAAGTTTAAAAATATAAATTTTAAATTTATGTTTTTATATGTATTTACTGTTTTTAAAGTTATATATAGTAAAATTCACTTTTTTTAGTATACAGTTCTCTGAATTCTGACAAGTATTTTGAATCATGTGACCACTACAGAAATCAAGATCTAGCACTTTTTTTCCCAATTCACAAAATTCTCCTGTGCTCGCCCTTTGTAGTCAACCTTTCCCCTTAGCCCCTGGCAGATACTGACCTGTTTTTTTTGTCCCTATCATTTTGCCTTTTCCAGAATGTGATATAAATGGAATTCTAGTATATGTACAACCTGAGGGTGAGCATGGGATTTGTGTTTCAAGTGGTCAAGCAATTTTGAGGAGCAGCATGCTGGGTTGCTGCCAGGTTTGTTTGCCACACTTCCATGAACTTGGTTGGTAAAGAAACAGCCAGCCGGAGGGATGTAGACAGTCCTTTAGTCATGGTGTAGCAGGCAGCCTGAACTTTGTATCAGTGCTCCTTCCCCACAAATCATAAGGGGAGACTATCCCTAGTTTCTAAGGCTGTCTGCTATATAACATTCTTGAAAAGATAGTTTGAAATGTGTAGAAATGCCATGGGCATACACCTCCTAACATTGTGTTGTGTCATGTGCAAAATTATGGGATCATCTTCTCCAGCCATTTTCTCTTCAAGATGACTGCCATGGTCTCTTATTTCCATTTCTTCCATTTCTTCCAACCATGAAGAGGGGTTTCTCTTGGAGTTTCAGCTGTTTCTGCCGCTGTGCGGTTCCACTTAACCAGGGTCATGGTTGGGTTAAGGGCAAGAGAAAAAAAAGAGAAGAAAATACCAGGATATACCCCCAGCACTTTTGGAACCACCAAATTGTCTTTTCCTATTTCTCTTCGGGTGTTTAGGTGCTCCCCTCATTGCCCCCACTGCAGTGTACATCTGTGACTGCAGCCACGTTCAGGGGATGATCTACAGGGAAAGAAGAAAGAGGGGAAAAAGAAGGGAGATGCTCTCTCTACTCTCTGGCTAAGAGAGGTCTATTTTCCTGGTTCCCTGGCCAGGAAGGCAGGGTTTCTCTCAATTTTTTTTTTTTTTTTTTTTTGGTGCCCTTTACTGTTATATATTTCCTCTCCATCAAAGTCAGGAGATAACAGAGGAAGAATAACTAGCAAACTCATTCTTGTCAGGAATTTTTGTTAAGTTTTGCGTCTCTTCCCCAGTCTGCCTTTCACTGTTAACTTTTTTGTGTCCTCAGGTAATTGGTTCTCTGTTTTGTCCAGATTTTTGGTTGTAGGAGCAATAGATGGTAGTGGAATTTCTCCATCTTGTTTGCTACCAAAAGTCCACTTAAATTGCTTATGTGGTTTGTATACATTTTATTTTGGAAAAGGCTTTTGGAGGATTCTTTGTAGGTTTTTTCTTGTTCGTTTTGTAATATAAATTATTTCCAGTATGGGAAAATACAGAGAATGAAATCATATATACCCATATCCAAAGTCATTTTAATTTTTTCTAACATTTTACCATACTTAAAATTTTTTAGAAATAAGAATTGAAACAATATGGACAAACTTGAAGACCTCCTTGATTCTATTCACTTTTCTAGCTCCAGAGTTACCTACTTCTCTGATTTATCTTTCCTTATATTTTTATACTATAGCCTTACTATGCTATTTGTACTATCTATAAGCATTCTTTGTTTTTAAGTTTTACACTTATTGCATGTTATTAAGACTTTGCAATGTTTATCATTCTGCAACTTGCTTTTTTACTTACTATTTAAACTTTTCTTTGCTCATATTAATAGGGAAGATCTGGTTCATTTATTTTAACTGGTTTCAACTTTTAAATCTGTTTTTAAATTTCAAGGATATAACAGTTCATACATGTTCCTGTTAATGAATATTTTGATTTTAAAAATTTTGTTTTTAATTTTCACTAACACAAACAATGCATAGAGAGCATCCTTGTCTAGATGTGGGATACCTGTGTCTCTTATTTTTACCCGAAGGTAGAGGAGCAAGATGAAAGGATATGCACAGCTTAAATTTAGTTAGATGTTGCTAAAGTTGTTTTCCCCTGAGTATATGTCAACTTATACTCCCATCAAGAGGGTAAAGGAGGGGCGCCTGGGTGGCTCAGTGGGTTAAGCCTCTGCCTTCGGCTCAGGTCATGATCTCAGGCTCCTGGAATCAAGCCCCGCACCCGGCTCTCTGCTGGGCAGGGAGTCTGCTTCCTCCTCTCTCTCTGCCTGCCTCTCTGCCTACTTGTGATCTCTGTCAAATAAATAAATAAAATCTTTAAAAAAAAAAAAAAAGAGGGTGAAGGAATTCCCATTTCTTTACATCTAGACCATGCTTACTACTTTTGCTATTCTGATAGGTAATAATTTCAGTTGTATCCCCTGGTAATTAGAGACCCTTCTGGTTTCCACCTCTTTGAATTGTGTATTTGCTGTTTTAAGCAGGGACCCTGGATCTCTTTTTAGTTCCTTTTACTAAGTAGGAGGAAAGGCCTTTATTATAATAGTCAAATTCATGACACATAACACAGAAACACACCAAGTGTGTAGCATCAACTCTACTCAATGCTTTGTGTCTTTGTTTTTCAAAGTCTTTATTTTGTTTCTGAGTCCTACACAGCCTTTTTGATTATTTCTTTTTATATTTAATCCATCATTACTATGTATTTGAGGCAGGGGTAAGGTTTTAAAGCATAAGTCCACTATTTCTTCTTAACTTTTTGTTTTCATAAAGATGATGAATAAATTTTGTAGAAGTCGACTTGAGACCTTATCTAAATTGACTTGCAATACAGACACAAACAAAAGATCAATAAGCTTGCATTAAAATAGAAAACTTTTGTATGTCAAAAGGCACAATTAGAAAATTATTTGCAGCAGATATGGCAGGCATTAATTATTTAACGTATAGAGTATATATGTTTTAAGAAAAACAAATTTATTCTCTCCTAGAAAAGTGGGCAAACAAATTCATGAAGGAAAAACAATACATGAAAAAAAGATTTAACCTGAGCATTCCCAAAAAATATAAATGAAAAAGCAATTACACTCTGTCTTTTCCTAACAAACTGACAAATATTGGAAAACAATAAATGCCATAATAAATGTCTGAGGACACGGGCACTCTCATTGTCTGCTGATGAAATGTAAATTGCTGCAACTTTTCTGTATGATAAGTAGGCATGAATTAGGCAGCAAGTGCACGCTATGCAATACTAAATAGCCACTAGCCACATCGGCTATGTAAGTTCAGTACTTATTTCCCTAGCTCATTCACCACATTGCAAGTGCTCAATGAGCACATTGGGCTAAGGGCTACATATTGCACACAGCAGATATAGAACATTTCCACAATCATGGAACGTTTTATTGGGTATCACTATCAGTGGTTTCAAAAGAGTCATATCCTTTCCCCAGTAACTCTTCTTCCAGGAATATATTCTAAAGAAATATTAGAAGTTCAGGGATCATCACCAAAGCATTGAAAACAATAGTAAAGATTTAGAAATAATCCAAATCTCTGCAAAAAAGAACAGATAAATGATTATAAATTCACGTAATAGAATGTCATGCAGCCTATTAAATATGTTTTTGTGTTAGTTATAGTAATATGCTTAAACCATGCCTTTAACTGAATGAACAAGCTATAAAATATTATTTATAGCATTGATTATAAATTCTCTTTAAAAGGTTTTAAATTTATATTACAAACGTGGTAGTGTTGGCAGTTTCTCTTTGCAATATGTCTGTTAGACAGACAGACAGACACACGCACACACACAAAGTACATGGGTTTGGGATCTGTCTGCTTTGAACCCCTGAAGCAATTAGTAGTTATGACCATTTGGTTACTGTCTTTTGAAACTTGATGTTGGTTGGTATATTTATATAATGAAGTATCATATTGCATATGTATGGGTGATATATCTGTGTGTGATGTATGTGTGTAGGCCTGGTAGAAAACACAGTTCAACCCAGATGGCTTAAATGAAGAGATTAAGTTTAAATGAAGGAACTGCTAATAGAATCATGGGCAGGATTAAGGGAGCAAACTGGGGATGGTTAGTTGCCCAGAAACTCAACGAAGTGAGAAGTCATTACATCCACAGAAATAAAGGGATGAGGGAAACCTGGGTGGCTCAGGCTTTAAGCATCTGCCTTCAGCTCAGGTCATGATCCCAGAGTTGGGATAGAGCCCCGCATCGGGTTCCCTGCTTGGCAGGTAGCCTGCTTCTCCCTCTCCCACTCCCCCTGCTTGTGTTCCCTCTCTTGATGTTGTCTCTCTCTGTCAAATAAATACATAAAATCTTAAAAAAAAAAAAAAAGAATAAAGGGATGAAAGGCAGTAATAGCGTTGCCAGAGCGCAGTGTGTGCTGGAGCTTTACAGGTGGGGCTTTCCAGCAAAAGTTTTAATGGTGAAGAGATGCCGCAGCTGCTGAACACACAGCTCCAAGCAGGACAGTGCAAGTATATCTTGTTTTTTTGTGCTTCGCAGATAGCTGCATTTTTTACAAATTGAAATTTCTGGCAATCCTGCATCCAGGGAGTCTGTTGGTGCCATTTTTTCAATAGCATTTGCTCTTTTCATGTCTCTGTGTCCCATTTTAGTAATTTTTGCAATATTTCAAATTTGTCATTATTATATTTGTCATGTTGATCCATAATCAGTGATTGTGGCTCGGTGAAGGATAAGATGATGATCAGCATTTTGTAGCAGGAAAGCATTTTTTTAATTAAGGTATGTACATTTTTTTTAGACATACTGCTATTGCTCACTTATTAGACTACTGTATAGTATAAACAAAACTTTTATATGCACCAGTAAACCAAAAATTAGTTTGACTTGCTTTATTGTGGTATCCACACTTTTATGGTGGTCTGGAACTGAACGTATATAAATACATGGGAAATAAGATAATTGTGCTATGTGTATGGCGGAAAGCTCTTCTCTACCTCACCCCCCTGAGTTAAGATCATTAAAGAAATATATTGATTCTCAGCAAGTCTGTAGAGGAAAAGCTTTGGTAAAACTTGTCTGCAAGCCTTTGTTTTAAAAGTTTAACTTTGGTATTGAATAAAATTAAAACAGTATGGAATCTACGCTTTATATACTATGTTGTGCTAAGCAAATGCCATTATTATTGGAAAAGCTCTAGTTCACCATCTTTTATAGATAGGTAATTGAAAAATTCAGAAGTAATCTCTAACTTTATTTCATTTAGGATATAAAAAGCAGTTTTAATTACATATTTATTGATATTTGTTCAATGAGGTTTTGAAATAATAATAGTTTACATCCTAAAATACATATATTAATATATTAGTATAGTGGTCCTTTATGTTTGGGCCCAAAGTAGTACAAGACAACAGTCTTTGTAGTATTTTATTTTGAAAAGGCATTTTACATTGTTTCAGTCATACTGAACATACCAAACATTCAGTTTGGGGGATAATTTATATGCAGATAAATAAAAATTAATCCTTTTTAGCATACATTCTTTTTTTTTTTTAAAGATTTTATTTATTTATTTGACAGACAGAGATCACAGTAGGCAGAGGGGGGGGGGGAAGCAGGCTCCCTGCTGAGCCGAGAGCCCGATGCGGGGCTCGATCCCAGGAGGATCCTGGGATCATGACCTGAGCCGAAGGCAGAGGCTTTAACCCACTGAGCCACCTAGGCACCCCTTTAGCAAATAAATAAGTTTAGTTATTTTCTCTTGAGTATATTCCTAGGAATGAGATTGGTGCTTTATCCAGTAAATGTGTATTTATTTTATATATAATATTTATATATATTTATATTTAGATATTATCCATAATAAAAATAAATATATATTTATATATTTTATATTTATAGAAATGTATTTATTTTAAAAATATAAGTATATTTTATATGTGATATATTATATTTCTTATATATAAATTATATATTTATATATTTATAAATATTTATATATTATATATAATGTTTATGTATTATATATATTATGTATTATATATATTATGTATTATATATATTATGTATTATATAATTATGTATTTGTGAATGTGTATAAGAAACTGCCAAACTGTTTTCCAAAATGGCTATAACATTTTGCAGTCCCACCAATAATACATGAGAATTCTAGTCACTCTACATTCTTGCCAATGCTTGCTTTGTCAATTGAAAAAAATGTACATTAGTTACTGTTAGTCATTCTCATGGGTGTGTAAAGGTAATCTCATTGTATGGTTAATTTGCATTTCCCTAATGCTAATGAGGTTAAGCATCATTTCATACATTTGTGATCCACATATCATCTTTGGTGGGTATTAAGACAGAAACCAGGAGATTAAAAGGACAATCCTGTACTCATGGATGAAATAAAGTGTACCTGCCCCTCCTTTTTTTTAACTAGGCTCTACACCCAGTGTAGAGCCCAACTCGGAGCTTGAACTCACAACCCTGAGATCAAGACTTGAGCTGAGATTAAGAGTTGAATGCCTAACCAACTAAGCCACCCAAGCCCAAGTGTGCCCTCCTTTTAACATTACCTTATAGTGTTTATTAATACATGAAATTTATTTTAATAAAATGCTGTCCTTATTGTCTACTTAAATGACAAAATTGTCATTTTTCTCACTGACTACAACTGCTATCATTATAGATATTCACCATTTTGCTTGAAATAATAGTTCTCATGTCTATTTGATTCTGATCCCCATTTTACACAGCTTTTTCCAAAGTTCACCATTTTTCTCTCAAGCTCTTAAACTATTTACTGTTCCTCCCATCTCAGCAGGTGATCTTGCTTCTTTTACTAAGAACCTGGATAAGTAAGAAACCCTGGCGCACTCTCTCAACAATTATTTTTACCTGTCCTAATCTCCATCTTTCTTTCTTATCCCAGCTGGAATCAACTCTCCTCTTGGGTCCTTTGATTTTTCATTTTTTCTCTGGTGAACTCATTGTTATGGACTGCGCGTTTGTGTCTCTCCCACTGCCAAAATTCATATGTTGAAACCCTAATCCCTACGGGATGGTATTAAGAAGTGGGGCCTTAAGGAGGTAATTAGGTTTAAATGAGGTCATGAGGGTGGAGCCTCCATAATGAGATTCATGTCCATATCAAAAGAGAAAGAGAGACACACTGTTTCTCTGCCATGTGAGAATACAGCAAGAAGGTGTGTCCAGGAGAGTGTTTCCACCAGACACTGTGTTTGCCGGGGCCTTGAACTTTGACTTTGCAGCCTCCAGAACTGTGAGACACAAATATTTGTTGTTTAAGCCTCCTAGTCTGTGGTTTATTATTGTGGCAGCTGTGTCTTCTCACCTCCTTAGGCGTTTGATATATTAATTTTCTCTATTTTTTAAAAATATTTTTCTCGTCCCCTTACAGTCTTTTTCCTCAGCCACTCCATCCTTATCTTATACAATAATAGCCAAAGCTTTCATTCAACTCGTCTTCTCTTTTAGTCTTTAATAACTCATCTCTTTCCTCTCTTATAAAGTAACTTATCAGAATAATTTGTCATACCACGTTGATTTTTCTCATCAGTGACTCATTTGAAACCCATGGAACAAGGCTTCTACCCTGACCACCTTACTGAAATTGAACTTGCAAGTATCCAAGATGACTTCTCCTTAGCTTTAGTAACCTGTTTTCTGTTGTCAGCTCATGTGAAACCTCTGCTACTTTTTGAAAATTCTGATTACTTTTTATGGGAGCTATCTCTTCCTTTTTGCTTTTTCCAGGGTCCAGTCCTCTCTTGCTTCTCACTTTATTTATTTACTGCTGTATAATAGACACCACAAAACCTAGTATCTTATAACAGTGTGTATGATTTCTCATGATTTTTGTGGGTTGCCTGAGCTGTCCTGCTGATTTAGCTTGGGCTCTTGCTTGTGTTTACACTCAGCTAGCAAGCTAGTGGGTTCTGGTGAGGCCGCTTAAAAGGCTAGTCTTTAATCCCAGGCTTCTTAACAGCCTCATAATTTCAGGGTACTGTTCCAAGATGGCAAAGATGAAAATGTCAAGGTCTCTTGAGGTTCGGACTTGGTAGTTGGCATGGTACCACTTCTGCCACAATTTATTTTCACATTAAGTAACAGGGCAAGCCAAGATTCAAGGTGAGGAGGAGAATCCACATTGGATGGGAGAAAAAGCAAAGTCCCATTTCACAATCCACTAGAATTTGAACTTTTGAAAATTTATTTTCAGTTTTCTCTTTTGATTCTCCTTTTCTGTCCCTCTGTACATGTGTTATGCTGCCATTCTCTTACCAGTCCTATAAACTTTCATCCCATAATAATTGTCTGCAAGTATCAACACCTGTATTTGGGTGTCTCAAAATAAAATCATATAGGAGAGAACCACACCTTGATAACTTTTCCTGATTTCATTTCTTGATCCATGACCCATGAAACTGTCATCTGAACTATCATCATTTGTGCAAACTAGATTTCCGGCCTATCTTCCCTTATCTGCCTTACCCAGTTGCTGATTTTAAATCTTCAGTGTCAGTCTGCTCTTCTGCTCAAGCCATTATTCAGAGACGCATTATATTCTTTACTTGACTATTATTTTTACAATGTTTTTGAGTTTTGAACATTTATGTTTTGGCGCAATAAAATTTATTTTGAAAGGAGAACTATGCATATGCAGAAATAAAGAAATTAATCATTCTCTTCTCTGTTCTTGACATTGAGTTCATAGTGCTAATATAATGCTCTTACTGTATTTATTGTGAAGATGCTTATGATTGTGAGCTTCTTAAATGTAGAGATCCTACAGTAATGTAGGCTTGCTAAAAAAGTTTAACAAATTAGGTTAGTAAAAATAATGATAACACCAAAGATAATGGTCCCAGAGATCAGTAAAACTCAGCTGGGCTTGTGATTAAATGTAGAGAGAATGTGGAGAAATGGGGAATTGGTATGTTGATTGGCAAGTTTGATCTGTGGGAATTAAAATTTTATTTACTTACTTTAAGGCTAAATCTGAAACCCTACCTATTGAGTTCATTTTAGGAAGTACTTAAAGCCCCATCCTTTGCTTTTTGACTCATTTGTTTCAAAGTAAAAGGTTTCATTTTTAAAACAACTTTTCTTTACGTAATATGATTTCCAGAAAGTCTTTCCATAGGTTGCCCTCTTTGTGGCCTGTGTTGTGTTAATGTGAGGGCACTACATCAGTAGTGTGCATACTGGAGAGGTTTGTTCAAAGAGATGTTTTTGTCTTGATAAGACATTGAATGGATAGAGGTGTGGATGGAAATAAATGCCAAATACAACTTAACTTATGAAGCATTGCTTCCCCTTACCCACCTTTCTTAAGGAAAAGACTCTGCATACTTAACTCACTGATTGCTCACTTTGCTGAACATGGGAAGTGGAATTACCTATTAGAGTCGTGATGGTGGAGTCTTAAATGCATTTTCTGACTTCAACGTTACCTTCGTTTTTACAGTAATTTTTGTAATGTTGGTTTTTTAAAAGATCATTTTGTTTTAAATGTCTCTGTAGTTGTTAATGTGAAAGTATGATATTTGTGTCTCCAGAAATAATGTCAGTCTCAATCTAGTTACACGAAAAAGTTGGTCTTGTGTTTGACAGTTACATAGATCTTGAAACTTGTGTATATATGATTTCATAAGCTCCTTCTAACACAGCAATACAGCATTTTTATCAAAGCAACATCTGCTAGACCCTTTGCAGTCATCACAGTGGTATCATCATTTCCATTTATAAGTTTTGCTGTTCAAGGCTTTTTAAAACTGCTGTATCAGTTTCCTTTGTAGTAAAACTTGAAATATCAGTTCTTGGCATCAAGTAAGTTTTTCTTTTTCTTTTAAAATTGATTTTTAGATAAATTTAGAAAGGTTAAGATGCTGATGGGGAGGCAAATTCTTGACTTTCTTTAAAAATCATAGCTGGAGGGAGCATATATTCATTCTATCATTTATGCAGTATTAATTGACTTATACCCATTACGTGACAGCTTCTTGACAAACTCAGAAGCTACAGTGATGACAGTCTCTGCCCTCAAAGAGCTGCCAGTCTGCTAGGGAAGCTTGACAAGTAAATAGATAATTATGATACAGGGTGACAGGTGAATAATACAAGCATTCGAACAAGAGAACTGGGAGAAGCATTCAATATTAGTGTAATATGGTAATTTAAAATGACATAGGGTCATGAACAAAACTGTATTTTTGAGCAGAAATGTGGTTTTCTTACTGTAAGTTGAGCCATCTCTTTGCTGTGTCCTGTTACCTCTTTAATTTACCTTCTGTGTCTTCGAGTGCCCCTGAACGGAGGGGAATATTTGCAATTCCTTCACTCCTCTTGGAGGACTTGGTCACATTTAGTTGAATAATCACTATAAGTGGACGACGAGTGAAGACACAGTGAGCTGAGAAAACCCTGTTCCAGGCAGCCTTTTTCTTAAGGTCTCTGCTTAAGACCTGAGTTGTCCAATCTTTGAAAGGCCAGAGAATACAATTACATGTTTCTGCATATCCCTGTCTGTATTTGTTTCATGAGGTCTTTCTGCACACAAGTGCTGCTTGTGTAGGAGAGTGTACAATATATTGTTAATTTTGGACCACGTTATTAATCCATCTCAATTCTATAGACTGATAATAAGCTGCTGGAGGAACAGCTTCTGAGTAGCTAAATACTCTTTGCTAAATAAAAATTCATTGCGTATCAGGCATTCTGTTTAGACAGGGGCCAAGAATGAATAACCCCAAAATGAACCAGTGCTAAAAGGCAGTGTGAAGTTGTAGGCAGAGCATATGGAACACTGTTTTCACTTTAACCAAGGAAACTAATCCATATGCCTGTAAACGTGTTTGGTGTGTCTGATTTTTGTCAGACCAACATTTTGTTGATCAATGATAAAACAGTGATCATGAATATAAATCAAATGCCTTAATTTTAGGTCCTCATGTCTTTTAAAACAAAAAGTTATTGTTGAGAAACAATACCAAAAGTGTAAAAAATGTATATTTATATGTCTAGTCAGTGTTTAGAACCTAACTATCCCTTATTTGAGAACTGTATATATTTTCCTTAAGATTATTCTAGAGTTACACCATGTGTAACTCTAGAATTGTTCCCCCATCCAGGCCCCACATTTCATGTGTTGAAACGCTAACTCAGAATGTGTCTGCATTTGGAGATAGGGCTCTTAGGAGCTACCGAAGGTTAAATGAGGTGTAAGAGTAGGATCCTATTCTAATAGAATGGGGGTCTTAAAAGAGTAGACAGACAAGAAGAGACAGATCAGTCCCTAGGTACATGCATCTAGAAAATGCTGTATGAGGACAAAGGGAGAAGGCTGCCCTCTGCAAGCCAGGAAGAGAGATGTCACCAGGAACCCAACTGGCTGAATCTTGATCTTGGACATTTTAGTCCCCAGAAGTATGAGAAAATAAATTTGTTGTTTAAGCCATCCAGTCTGGTATTTTTTTATGGCAGGCTGAGTGGACTAATACACATTGTAATAATCATGCCATTTTCCCCTGTATTTCTTATTTCTCTTGCATAGTTACTTCCAAAATTTTGCATTACATGTCTTTTAGTGAAATGAGAATGTTATTTTATGATGCCATTAAATGTATGATCTTGAGAAGATAGCAGGGCCTATAAGAGTCATGAAAAGAAAATTTTCCTGTATTTGTGAATTTTCTAGACTAAACCACCAAATTTGTTCAAAAGATATTACAGGTTTTGCAAATCAGAAATTGTTAAAGAAGACAATGTAGCTATTAAAGGATTTAAGATGTTATTGTTTTCATGGAATTCTTTATGCAAACCATATTGATCTAAGAATTGTTTCAGATTGTTGAAGCAAAATGTCAGGTATGTCCTTTGTTCATGATTGTTGAGATAATACACAGGGGACATAATATGATTTTTATGCTCTATAAGTATTATACAGTCACACATTCTGTAATTCATTTTTGGACTCTTTAAAATGTAATTCACAAGAAAAGATAGAACTTTTTGCATGTGATATATAGATGGAATATTTTTACTAAACTATAATAAACCTATAACAAGTTGTAAGTTAAGGTGGACAGTGCATTGATTTGACATATTTATATATTGCAATATAATTACCACTGCAGTGTTAGTTAACTGCTGTGAGGTGAAAACTCATTGTGGTTTTGATTTTCATTTCCCTGATGATTAGGGATGTTGAGCACCATTTCGTGTACTTCCAGCCATATGGATGTCTTTTCAGAAAATTGTCTATTTAGTTCCTCTGCCCATTTAAAAAAATGGATTATTTGTTTTTCTTGTTATTGAGCTGCAGGAGTTCTTTATACATTTGGATATTAGCCCCTGTCCAATACATGGCTTGCAAATATTTTTTCCTATTTCATAGGTTGTTCTTTCATTTTTAAAATTTATTGATTAATTGATGTGCAGGAGCTTTTTAGTTTGGTGTAGTCTCACGTGTTGATTTTTGCTTTCATGCTTGTGCTTTGGAGGTCATATCTAAAAATTCAGGTTATCCACAGGATTACTTACATTGACTGGAAATAATCAATAATAATCATTAAAGTTATTAGTTCTGCTTTATCTTGCCCATTAAGGAAGAGATTTGTTTTCATATCAATCATAGAAAGATTTGGGGCTAATAATCAATTTAATATGACTTCAGTGTAGAGTTAAAATAGTACCTATCATCAATGTTATTTAGGTTGAAAACTTTAAATAACCGAGACTTTTATAGCCCCTTTTAAACTTTCATTTATCTTTTCACAATGTTAAGTACAGTTTGGTGTTCTGTGTACAGTCTGTGTTCTTCACCAACTTTAATACTTGATCTCCTATAGTAAAGATGTAGAGAAGGGGTAAATTATCAATCTAAACTTCAGTTTTTTAATCTGTAAACTGGACTTATAATTACCTAGTAGGTTTATAGAGATTAAAATGGGACCCTACATATAGAAGATCATGTGCATGATATACATAGAAACATTGTGATGTCTGGCATAGTGTAGTCTTGTAAAATGTCATAGTTAAATTATTTCACAGAGCATTTATAAGGATTCACTGTGTTCTCCAAAGAAAATAGGAACTTCTAGAAAGTACTAAATTGTAGACCTGCATTTTCCCCATGTTATTTCTGAGTTAAGTATCTTTTCCTAGCCTTTGACTGGACAAATAATTGGCAAAAATGCAAAACCAGAATATTTGAAAACTTGATTGCTAGTTTGAGTAAGATAGCTACTAAACCATGTGACTTTGACCAGCCACTTGTCTTAACTCAAAAGATGAATTGTCAAAGCTAATTCATGCAAATTATCACAATTATATAACACCAAACTGTTATAATAATTTAAAAGATACAAGCAGAAACCTGCACAAATTAGTATTTATTAAGGGTCTTGAATTCATCCTATACAGCTTCAAAAAGTGTCCTTTCTTCACATTTGGATAAGTTTTGGTCTTGGATTAACAGCCAAGTTCCAGGCAATGTATGCCATTTGGAATTGGGGCTCTTCATTCTATGGCTCATTAATTTCATTGAAAAACTATTTTATGTGACTACTTACTTTTCTTCAACTAGCCCTGTCCTCATACATCCTCAAATTATGTTTTATTTTTAGTAAACAATCTGGAAGACCAGGTATATCTTGCTAAAATACTATACAAAGAAGAGAAAGTTACCAGGGAGGACCTAATTAAAGAGCAAACTATTAGTAGTAGTAATGGCATAATGGGACTGTAGATTGGCAGCATCAGTATCACCTGGAAATTTACTAGAAATGCAAATTCTTGGGCCCTATGCCAGACCTACTACATCAGTGATGATGGGAGCCATCAATCTTATTTTGCAAATTCTCCAGGTGATTCTGAGGCAGGCTAACTTTTGAAAACCTTCTACTTGTAACTTTATAAGGAGGTCCAATGGATGTCATTCATTCCTTCTGGTATTCTTCTCAGAAACTTTCTGGATTCTTCCCCAGATCCAGGGAAGAAGTAAGTCATAAGCCTACTTCTGTAGATTATTAAGACCAATCTCAATGCTGATAATGATAAAAGCTTATTAGCAAGCTTATTATCAAGATCATCTTGGAGATATGTTGCCCACTTGAAACTGAGATGTATTTTGACTACATTTCAATTAATAAAAAAAAAAAGATGAGTTTAGAGGGAAAAAAATTAACAATGCTCTATTTTCCTAGAAATTAAAAAAACTAAATTCTTTTGGAAATGGCTTCAGGATAACTTTTCAATCAGCATAAAATGCATCTTATTACTTTACAGTCCAATTGTTTTTTGCCAAGTTTGACTACCTACCACAATTACCAGATTTGACTATTACTGATTGACCCTATGCAAATTACTTTTTATTAACATATAATGTATTATTTGCTTCAGGGATAAAGTTCTGTGAATCATCACTCTTACACGATTCACAGCACTTATCATTGCACATACCCTCCCTAATGTCCTTCACCCAACCACCCTATCCCTCCCTCCCCCACCCCAGCAACCCTCAGTTTGTTTCCTGAGATTAAGAGTCTCTTATGGTTTGTCTCCCTCCCTGGTCCAATCTTATTTATTTTCCCCCTCCCTTTCCCCCCATGAACTCCCGCCCTGCCTCTCAAATTCCTCATATCAGAGAGATCATATGATAGTTGTCCTTCTCTAATTGACTTATTTCACTCAGCATAATACCGTCTAGTTCCATCCACATCATTGCAAATGGCACGATTTCAGGGGTTTTGATGGCTGCATAGTATTCCATTGTGTGTGTGTGTGTGTGTGTGTGTGTGTGTGTGTGTGTGTTTACACATACATACCACCTCTTCTTTATCCATTCATCTATTGATGGACATCGAGGCTCTTTCCATAGTTGGGCTATTGTGGACATTGCTGCTATAAATATTCAGGTGCATGTGCCCCTTCAGATCACTACATTTGTGTCCTTAGGGTAAATACCCAGGAGTGCGATTACTGGGTCATAGGGTAGCTCTATTTTCAACTCTTTGAGGAACCTCCATACTATTCCAGAGTGGCTATACTAGCTTGGATTTCCACCAACAGCATAGGAGGGTTCCCCTTTCTCCACATCCTCGCCAATATCTGTCTTTTCCTGACTTATTAACTTTAGCCATTCTGACTGCTATGAGGTGGTATCTCACTGAGGTTTTGATTTGTATTTCCCTGATGCCAAGGGATGTTGAGCACCTTTTCATGTGTCGGTTGGCCATCTGGATTCTTCTTTGCAGAAATGTCTGTTCATGTCTTCTGCCCATTTCTTGATTGGATTATTCTTTGGGTGTTGAGTTTAATAATTTCTTTATAGATTTTGGATTCTAGCCCTTTATCTGAAGTCATTTGCAAATATCTTCCGTTCTGTCAGTTGTCTTTTGGTTTTGTTGACTGTTTCCTTTGTTGAAGTCCCAATGGTTCTTTTTTGCCCTTGCTTCGCTTGCATTTGGCGATGTTTCTAGGAGGAAGTTGCTGCGGCTGAGGTCAAATAGGTTGCAGGATGTGTTCTCAAGGATTTGGATGGATTCCTGTCTCACATTGAGGTCTTTCATCCATTTTGAGTCTATTTTTGTGTGTGGTGTAAGGAAGTGGTCCAGTTTCATCCTTCTGCGTGTGGCTGTCCAATTTTCCCAACACCATTTGTTGAAGAGACTTTTTTTTTTCACTGGACATTCTTTCCTGCTTTGTTGAATATTAGTTGAATATAGAGTTGAAGGTCCATTTCTGAGCTCTCTATTCTGTTCCATTGATCTGTGTGTCTGTTTTTTGTGCCAGTACCATACTGTCTTGATGATTACAGCTTTGTAATAGAGCTTGAAGATTGGAATTGTGATGCCATCAGCTTTGGTTTTCTTTTTCAACATTCCTCTGGCTATTCGGGGTCTTTTCTGATTCCAAATAAATTTATGGACTATTTGTTCTATTTCTTTGAAAAAAATTGGTATTTTGATAGGGATTGCATTAAATGTGTAGATTGCTTTAGGTAGCAAAGACATTTTCAAAATATTTGTTCTTCCTATCCATGAGCATGGAACGTTTTTCCATTTATTTTGTGTCTAGTTTTCTTAGTGCAGATTCTTTGCCTGTTCTTTGGTTAGATTTATTCCTAGTTATCTTCTGGTTTTGGGTGCAATTGTAAATGAGATCGACTACTGAATTTCTCTTCTGTCTTGCTCTTGGTGCATCTGATTTCTTTGCATTGATTTTATATCCTGACACTTTACTGAATTCCTCTATAAGTTCTAGCAGTTTTGGAGTGGAGTCTTTTGGGTGTTCCACAAAGGAAACAAAAGCGAAGGTGAACTTTTGGGACTTGGTCAAGATCCATAGCTTCTGCACAGCAAAGGAAACAGTCAGCAAATCAAAAGGGCAACCCACGGAATGGGAGAAGATATTCGCAAATAACACTACAGACAAACGCTGATATCAAAGATCTATAAAGAACTCCTCAAACTCAACACCAAAAAACATAATCACATCAAAAAATGGGCAGAAGACGTGAACAGACACTTCTTCAAAGAAGACATACAAATGGCTAACAGACACACAAGAAAATGTTCATTATCATTAGCCATCAGGGAAATTCAAAACAAAACCACATGGAGGGGTGCCTGGGTGGCTCAGTCATTGGGTGTCTGCCTTTGGCTAAGGTCAGGATCCCAGGGTCCTGGGAATGAGCCCTGCATCGGGCTCCTTGCTGGTCGGGTAGCCTACTTCTCCCTATCCCACTCCCCCACTTATGTTTCCTTTCTTACCGTTTTTCTCTCTCTCTCTGTCACATAAATAAATAAAATCTTAAAAAAAAACACACACACCGCACATTGAGATACCACCTTATACCAGTTAGAAGGCCAAAATTAACAAGATGAAACAAGAAGTGTCGGAGAGGATGTGTAGAAAGGGGAACCCTCTTACACTGTTGGTGGGAATGTAAATTGGTGCACCCACTTTGGAAAACAGTGTGGCGATTCCTCAAAAAATTAAAAATAGAGCTACTCTATTTGACCACTCTAATTGACCCAGCAATTGCACCATTGGGTATTTACCCCAAAGACACAGATGTACTGAAGAAAAGGGCCATCTGTACCCCAATATTCATAGCAGCAGTGGCCACAATCGCCAAACTGTGGGAAGAGCCAAGATGCACTTCAACAGATGAATGGATAAAGAAGATATGGTCTATGTATACAATAGAATATTATGCCTCCTTCAGAAAGGATGAATACCAACTTCTGTATCAGCATGGAAGGGACTGGAGGAGATTATGCTGAGTGAAATGAGTCAAGCAGAGAATATTATTATTATATGGTTTCACTTACTTGTGGAACATAAGGAATAACACAGAGGACATCAGGAGAAGGAAAGGAAAAGTGAATTGGGGGAAATCAGAGAGGGAGACAAAGCATGAGAGACTGTGGACTCTCAGAAACCAACTGAAGGTTTTGGAGTGGGGGGTGTGGGGTAATGGGTGAGCCTGGTGGTGGGTATTAAGGAGAGCATGTATTGCATGGAGCACTAGGTATGGTGCATAAACAATGATCTTGGAACAGTGAAAAAAAGTAAAATTTAAAAAATATCATCATCTGCAAAGAGTGAGACTTTGACTTCTTTGCCAATTCAGATGCCTTTTATTTCTTTTTGTTTTCTGATTGCTGAGGCTAGGACTTCTAGTACTGTGTTGAATAGCAGTGGTGATAGTGGACAGCCCTGCTGTGTTCCTGAAAACTCTGTTTTTCCCCAGTGAGAATGATATTCACTGTGGATTTTTCATAGATGGCTTTGATGGTATTGAGGTATGTACCCTTTATCCCTACACTGTGAAGAGTTTTGATCAAGAAAGTATACTGTACTTTGTCAAATGCTTGTTCAGCATCTATTGAGAGTATCATATGGTTCTTGTTCTTTCTTTTATTAATGTATTGTATCACATTGGATGATTTACAGATGTTGAACCAACCTTGCAGACCAGGAATAAATCCCACTTGGTTGTGATTAATGATCCTTTTAATGTACTGTTGGATCCTATTGGCTAGTATTTTGGTGAGAATTTTTGCATCCATGTTCATCAGGGATATTGGTCTGTAATTCTCCTTTTTGATGAGGTCTTTGGTTTTGAGATCAGTGTAATGCTGGCCTCATCAAATGAGTTTGGAAGTTTCCCTTCCATTTCTATTTTTTGGAACAGTTTCAGGAGAATAGGAATTAGTTCTTCTTTAAATGTTTGGTAGAATTCCCCTGGGAAGCCGTCTGGCCCTGGGCTCTTGTTGGGAGATTTTTGATGACTGCTTCAATCTCCTTACTGGTTATGGGTCTGTTCAGGTTTTCTCTTCTTCCTGGTTCAGTTTTGGTAGTTTATTTGTCTCCTGGAATGCATCCATTTCTTCCAGATTGTCAAATTTGCTGGTGTATAATTGCTCATAATGTGTTCTTATAAGTGTTTGTATTTCTTTGGCGTTGGTTGTGATCTCTCCTCTTTCATTCATGTTTTTATTAGTTTGGGTCCTTTCTCTTTTAGTTTTGGTAAGTCTGGCCAGGGGTTTATCAATCTTATTAATTCTTTCATAGTACCATCTCTTAGTTTCTTTGATTTGTTCTACCATTCTTTTGGTTTCTGTTTCATTGATTTCTGCTCTGATCTTTATTATTTCTCTCCTCCGTCTGGGTTTAGCCTTTCTTTGCTTTTCTTTCTCCAGATCCTTTTGGTGTAGGGTTAGGTTGTGTACTTGAGAGCTTTCTTGATTCTTGAGAAAGGCTTGTATCACTATATACTTTCCTCTCAGGACTGCCTTTGCTGTGTCCCACAGATTTTGAACAGTTGTATTTTCATTTTCATTTGTTTCCATGAATTTTTTCAATTCTTAATTTCCTGGTTGATCCATTCATTCTTTAATAGGATGCTCTTTAGCCTCCATGTATTTGAGTTCTTTCCAACTTTCCTCTTGTGATTGAGTTCTAGCTTCAGAGCATTGTGCTCTGGAAATATGCCGGAAATGGTCCCAATCTTTTGGTACCGGTTGAGACCTGATTTGTGACCCAGGATGTGATCTATTCTGGAGAATGTTCATGTGCCCTAGAGAAGAATGTGTATTCGGTTGTTTGGTGATGGAATGTTCTGAATATGCCTGTGATGTCCATCTGCTCCAGTGTGTCATTTAAAGCCTTTATTTCCTTGTTGATCTTTTGCTCAGATGATCTGTCCATTTCAGTAAGTTGAGTGTTTACATCCCCTACTATTAATTGTATTATTGTCGATGTGTTTGTTTGATGTTGTTATTAATTGGTTTATATAGTTGGCTGCTCCCATTCTAGGGGCATAGGTACTTGTTAGATCTTCTTGTTGGACAGACCTTTTAAGGATGATAAGGTGTCCTTCCTTATCTCTTAGTATAGTCTTTGGCTTAAAATCTAATTTATCTTGTGTAAGAATGGCCACCTCAGCTTTCTTTTGATGTCCATTAGCATGGTAAATTGTTTTCCACCCCTTCACTTTAAATCTGGAGATGTCTTTGAGCCTAAAATGAGTTTCTTGCAGACAGCGTATTGATGGGTCTTGTTTTTTTAATCCATTCTGATACCCGTGTCTTTTGATTGGGGACATTTAGCCCATTTACATTCAGAGTAACTATTGAAAGATATGAATTTAGTGCTGTTGTATTGCCTGTAAGAAGACTGTTACTGTATATTGTCTCTGTTCCTTTCTGGTCTACTACTCTTAGGCTCTCTCTTTGCTTGGAGGACCCCTTTCAATATTTCCTGTAGGGCTGGTTTGGTGTTTACAAATTCTTTTAATTTTTGTTTGTCCTGGAAGCTTTTTATCTCTTCTTTTATTTTCAGTGACAGCCTAGTTGGATATAGTATTCTTGGCTGCCAGATTTTCTCGTTTAGTGCTCTGAATATGTCATGCCAGTTCTTTCTGGCCTGCCAGGTCTCTATGGATAGGTTTGTTGCCAATCTAGTATTTCTACCATTTTATGTTACAGACGTCTTGTCCCGAACTGCTTTCAGAATTTTCTCTTTGTTGCTAAGACTTGTAAGTTTTACTGTTAGATGACAGGTTGTTGACCTATTTTTATTGATTTTGAGTGGGATTCTCTGTGCCTCCTGGATTTTGACGCCTGTTTCTTCACCAAATTAGGGAAATTCTCTAGTATAATTCACTCCAATATACCTTCTTCCCCTCTCTCTCTCTTTCTTCTTCTTCTGGGATCCCAATTATTCTAATATTATTTTGTCTTCTGATATCACTTATCTTTCAAATTATCCCCTTGTGGTCCAGTAGTTGTTTCTCTTTTGCTCATCTTCTTTATTCTCCATTATTTGATCTTCTATATCACTCATTCTCTCTTCTGGCTTATTTATCCTAGCAGTAAGAGCCTCCATTTTTTATTGCACCTCATTAATAGACTTTTTGATTTCAGCTTGGTTAGATTTTAGTTCTTTTATTTCTCCAGAAGGGGATTTTATTTCTCCAGAAAGAGATTCTCTAATATCTTCCATGCCTTTGTCAAGCCATGCTAGCACCTTGATAATCATCATTGTCATTCTGAATTTTAGTTCTAACATATTAACATTGTCAGTATTGATTAGGTCCTTTAGCCATCGGTACTGCCTCTTGTTCTTTTTTTTGTGGTGAGTTTTTGGCCTTGTCATCTTATCCAGAGAAGAATATATGAGTGAGAGAGTAAAATACTAAAAGGGTGGCAAAGACCCCAGAGAAATATACGCTAACAAAATCAGAAGAGACCAAAAACTGGGGGGAGTAAATGGGGGGGGGGGGATAAAAAATCATATATATTAGACTGGTGAATAGAACAGAGCCACCGACTTGATTTTGGGGTGTATTCTGGTCTCTTAGAAGAAACTACCTCCCAAAATTTAAAGAGAGAAAAACTTATATATATACAAAAATAAGGGTAAACACGATGAAGGGATGGAATATGACTGTAAAGATGAAAATTTTAAAAGATTCTAAAAAAGGAATTGTTTAGAGAAGTTGGTTGAAAAAAAAAAATAGAGGAGAGGATGTGATCAGGCTGGAGCTAGATTTAGGGTATATTTTGATCTATTTGAAGAAATTGTATCCCAGAATTTTAAAGACAAAAAACCTGTATGTATACAAAAAATAAGGTAAATACAATGAAGACATAAAATATAACAATAAAAATTTAAAAAGATCTTTTTACAAAGTTATTGATAAGATAAAGTAGTTAAAAAATGTAAAAGAGAAAAGAGGAACAGTTAACAAAATAGAGTAAGGAAAAAATGAAATTAAAAAAATTTAACTTTACGAGGCTAAAGGACCATGGGAAAAAAACCTGTGAATTCTGTGTGTTGCTTTCTGCAGCTCTGGAGTTCCATAGTTCTCGCTGATCAGTGAACTTGGTCTTGGCTAGATGTTTTTGCTGATCTTCTGGGGGAGGGGCCTGTTGCCGTGATTCTCCAATATCTTTGCCACAGGTGGAATTGTGCCGCCCTTGTCAGGGGCCGGGCTAAGTAATCTGCTCTGGCTCTGGGGAGGTTTTGTTCCCTCAATGCTTTCCATAGAGATATTTTTCTGTAGAGATTTGGAGGATGGGAATGAAAATGGCCGCCTCCCAATCTCCAGGTGGGAGGAGCCGAGAGCTTGGAGCCCCACTCCTCAGTGCGCCCTCAGAGAAAAGCAGTTAATCCCTCCCGTCCTCCCTGGTCTCCAGCTGCGCTCTGTGCTCACTCGGCCCCTGAACAAGCATTTCTATCTCTGGCTTTCATTTTTACTATTCTAACATTTGCTAAGTTCTGATTTGCTAGAAGCAGCTTTTCAATATGCTGAATATAGAACATATTAGAATATTTTCTTCTAAGCATAAGCTTTCTTATTGCCTAATTCTTAACTACTAGCCTTTAATTAAAAATGAAAGATTCTCAGTCTTTATCTTACTTTTTTATGAATTCATTAAGGCTTTTGCATAAACAACATAAATTCCATGTTATAATGTAGGCTGGTTGTTGTATTTTCATGCTGTGTCACTGTAAGAAGTAGGATGCAGTAGGTAGTTATTAAATACCTACCATGTGTGTATCAGACATTGCAGGACAGACAAAGCCCCTATGAGCGTGCACCTTATCTTCTAGAGGGAGGAGATACAGAAAAGGGAAAAAAAATGTTGAGATAATTATAGAAAATAAAAAAAGAAAAGAAATGATGTCATCCTTAGACCCAGAAGAGTTCACACAGCTCTCACAGTGACTCCACTTCAGCAGTCCACTAGTTGAAGAGTTCGTAGTCACTGGCATATATGCCCCTCAGAGTCTCTGGGTTTCAGCTTCCTTGTCTCAGCAACCCTCAGCCCACTTCTATGGCCTGCCCAGACCTCTGACTCAGGTCCATTTTCTCAGGGTAGACTACCTGAAGTGTGGCCAACAGGTGATTATTCATTGGATGGGGTGTGTATAGGCATTCACATGCTGACTCCTTGAGTGTGATGGGATTATGAGTGGGAAGACAAAAGGGCAGGCTTAGAGTGTGAGGCCTGGAATAGACTTCTACCGTGCTGCCATGTTCTAGGGCAGACCTCTGTCGAAGTAAATATTTGACTTTCTGGCTTCTTAGGGAGGTATCTTTGTCCAAGTATAAATACAACCTTATTTAACAGTTGAACTTGATAAATAATTTTACATGTTTAGACATGTGATACTAGGCCCCACAAATGTTCATGATCTAATATATAAATAAAGCACTACCTTTGGAAATCCATTTTACTTAGGATGGTCAGGTAAATTTTCTCTGAGGAGATAAAAATTGAGTCAAAGACCTGGAGGATGAAAATGGGTCATCTATAAGAGAATTTATAGAAATAAGTTCCAGATAAAATGACTTTGTACTACAAATGTACAGAGGTTTAAAATCAATGATAACCAAAGGCTTAGTTTGTAATAAAGAACAAAAAGAAACCCTCGAAGGAGAGAGTAAGAATAGAGATCTGTAGGAACAAGATCATGTCCTAGTATCCTGTTGAAAAGAGTTTGTATTTAATCTAACACCACTGGGACACTATTGGAGGATTTTAATAAGAGGAATGACACATTCTTAATCACATTAAAAATCCCTGAAAACTCTTCTCATGTATTCAGAATATATATGAGGGAATGATAGAAAAAAGAAATCAAGTTAAGACTTTTATAGGGATCTAGGGGAGAAATAATGTTGCTTGGTCTTGAGTGGTGGGAGTAGAGACGGACAGAAAGTACATGTGTTATCTGTTGGAAGTAAATCCAACATTTTCTGTTGGATTGCATATGGGGAGTGAGGCAGAGAAAAGACTTAGGAATGACTCTGAAGATTTTCTCTTTGAGAAACTGGATGGATAATAGTTCCTGAAATGGAGAATTCTGTGAGAGAAATACATTTATCTGGTGGAGATGGGTATAGAGTGTTCTGTTATGAAAATAATTAGTTTGAGATACTGTTAGACATTCAAATAGAGACATCAAATAGTTAATAATATATTCAAGTATGGAACTCAAGGGATGAATATGAGCTCTGCTTCTTGAACTTAATACCCCTTTTCCACATCTTGGAGCCTTCGTCCCAGCTCTTACTTCTATCTGGTGTATTCTTCCCTGTGTCTTCACCTGGTTTCAGTCTCTGCTTAAATGCCATTCTATCTAATGGTTACCTCCACTTTTATTTTCTGTCTTAGTATTTGTGTTGTGTGTCCTTTTTTTGTTGTTGTTAATTTGAAAACTTGTTTGTTTTTTTTTTTTCCTGTCCTCAAGAAGAGGGGCTTTGTTCTTTCACCTTCTTCAGCCAATGCCTCACACAACAACTGTTACTGAAGAGATATTCAAAAAATATTTGTGGAAAGCAGGAAGGAAGGAACGATTTGAGCAGGATAATAGTTCCCTGAAAAGGAAAGACAAGGTGCTTGGGGTAGATGGGTGCAAGAGATAATGGGCTCTTCTCCTGCCAGAGATTTGAGGGTTCACGAGTAAGAAGGATGCTTAATGTTCAGTAAGCACTTACTGTGTGTTAGATACTTTGCTGAGCACTTTATAGAAATTTCATTTAATAATTAGAACCACCAATATAGGGGCACCTGGGTGGCTCAGTCAGTTAAGTGTCTGCCTTCGGCTCATTGTCCTGGGATCAAGCCAGCATCGGGCTTGCAGCTCAGTAGGGACCCTGCTTTTCCCCTACAGCTCTGCCTATTTGTGCTCTTTGTCTCTCTGTTAAAGAATGAATAAAACAGGGCACCTGGGTGGCTCAGTGGGTTAAGCCTCTGCCTTCAGCTCAGGTCATGATCTCAGGGTCCTGGGATCGAGCCCCCCATTGGGCTCTCTACTCAGCAGGGAACCTGCTTCCCACTCCCCCTGCCTGTCTCTCTACCTACTTGTGATCTCTCTCTCTTGTCAAATAAATTTAAAAATTCTTAAAAAAAAAAAAAAGGACCCAATTAAAAAAAAAGAATGAATAAAACAAACAAACAGAAAAACCCACCAATATTATGGCAACAACTGTTTTAATCTTAATTTTGTAGATAAGGAAACTGAGGCTCAAAGAGGCAACGTTGATGAAAATCGCACAGCTGTATTTAAAGACCAAGCAGTTTGCCTCCACAGCCTTCTCTCTTAGCCATTACATAGCACAGAAGGCTCATGCTGCGTTGCCAAAGATCTGTTTCCTTAGCCATCAGAGATACCAAAGAAGGTTCTGACAAATCCCATGGAATTGTCCTCAGTGCCACTCAGTAGCTTTTTGCCAGTGTCAGGTTCCAAGGGTAAACCCACTGGCCCTACAAAAGGACCACCCCACGTATGCCTGAGGAAAGGCAAGTGTCGCTTCTTGCATACCTCTTTCTTATGAGGTTGCCACACGTACAGGGTGGAGAGTGGTCCCTATGAGCAAGGCCCTGACCTACTTGAACTCAAAGACATGTCTCCTCCTTTCTAGTTAGCTACTGGGAAGAAATCCAAACCCACCCGATAGATACCTCATCTTCTTGTAGAAAGAATTGGGACGTTTCCCCTGCTCTTCTGTTTTTGTTTTTTTTTTTTTTTTAAATAGAATCAGTATTAACCCCTTTTTAAAATGCTTGGTAGAATTCATTTGTGACACCAGGTGGTCCTAGACTTTTGTTGGTTAGTTTTTTGATTATAGATTCAGTGTCCTTGCTAGTAACAGGTTTATTCAAATTTCTGTTTCTTCTGGATACAGTTTTGGCGGGTGGTTTGTTTCTAGGAATTTATCCGTTTCTTCTAGATTGTCTGATTTGCTGGCATATAGTTGTGCGTACTATTATAATTCTTTGTATTTATGTGATGTTGCTTGTCCTTTGTCCTCTTTCGTTTCTATTTGAGTCCTCTTTTTTCTTTCTTCTTCTTCTTCTTTTTTTTTTTTGGTGAGTCTGACAGTGACCATATCTAATTAATGGCCAAAGTGTGTCAGGGTAGGGAGGAGTAAGCATAGATGCTAAAACTTAAAAGTCTAGAAGTCTCATCGTTTTTGTTTTCTAGACATAAAGATACTTCCTAATTTCCTGTCTCCTATTCTCACTGGATAATAAACTCCTGAGAGCAGAATCTGTACTTTGCTCTAATAGTAAGGAATTTTTATGCCTCTCACATTGTTTGTTAAACTGAATTCCATTGGTAAAATGGATAAATGTATATAGTGTTTACAGATGAATACTAAGTTATTTCTTACAGGAATTTGATAGACTAAGTTGAACCTGCATATTTTTCTAGTTGATTCTTTTCATTTACTCAGTTTCCAGAATCTGCAAAGGGTCTGTATCAGCATTTTCTCACTTAGACCAGCTGTACTTCTTCCTTTGGAGGGTGTAACTGCTGGCTCTGAGAGTTTTAGTCAAGAAAAATGAAATCTTCTAAAGTCAAGATGAATGAAAATGAATTAGAAATTAATATATGTATTGAGAGTTGTACAGCCTCCCCCCCCCCATAATGGTATGCTGGTAGATAAAAGTTTATTATATAAGTAAAGAGATTGAATAGACATGAATTTTAAAAGGAAATAAAAGTCTCTCTAGAAAGACAAGATAAAAGTATATGATACACATAAAAAACTATTTCATGTAACTTGCACAAGTAATGAAATATTTTCTAAGGTGATGATGTAAGTCTTTCCTAAATAAAAATCATTTTGGGGGAAACAACTTTTGGATTATTTATTAATTTATGGAGCATTTAAACAAATATTCAATTGCTTCTTAAATGGACTTCATGCATTCAGACTACTTTGCATACATGTCAATAAGGATTTTTACTCTGACATAACCCTGATAACTTCAGTGACAAAGCTGAACACATTTTGAGTAATCCTTGGACTCTAAAAATAAGCTATGGCTGAGATTTAAAGTGGAACAAATGTGCTTAGCAGGCTAAGCAGGTAATGAAGCAGACTGAAAACTTGTGTATGGAAGAAAAGTAGAGAGACCAATTATTTCTCAGTATGAATAGTAGAAAAATTATAGACTCTGACAATCATTTTATGTTCTGTATTGTGGCATTTTGTTAATTATTCTAAGATGATATGTTGGGTTTGTGGCTTCAGAATAAAAAGCTCTAAAGCGTCACGTCAATGTATTCAGAAATCTATCTACTTAAAAATTTTTTCACTCTGAAGATTTAACACCTAAAGTCTGTTATTTAAATGTTTGCCTTAAAAAGAAACAAAAACAAAAACAAAAAAAACCTATTACATTGGATGATTACTTCCATCCTTTTGACCATGGATAAAAAAAACTTTACATCTCCACTATTTCTGGTAGCTAAATTCAAAAGTTGGACCTACATTACATTGGCTAATGTAATGGATAAAAAAAACTTTGTAATGGATAAAAAAAACTTTGTAATGGATAAAAAAAACTTTACATCTCCACTATTTCTGGTAGCTAAATTCAAAAGTTGGACCTACATTACATTGGCTAATGCTACGATATAGGTTGTAATATTAGCAAGCTGTTTTGTATTTGCTTAAGGCAGAATTATCAAAACAAATTGAAAAGTGAAAATGTTGCATTAAAATGCATCGTCACTATAGGGATAGAGAAGATCCTTCTGCAGTATTATAAGGAGCTTCTGTAGGTGGGTTTTCTTCATAGAGAACTAAACAGAAATCAAAATAAATATTAATTTACATCACACTAATTACTCTGACTTACCTGTTTGAGATCTGATTTTAAATATGTTCCTGTATGTCTTTAAAACCCTTTAAAAGGATACCTTTGGAAAGAAATGCACAACCATCCCAGAGAGATTTGGCAGGGATTGGTGTGCATAATAAATAATGACCATCTGCACCCTGTGGCAGTGCACCAGGAAGTGCAATTAGTCCCCTGCAGCCCAGGCAGACTGTGGGTCCTTGTCTTCAGCAGGTGAACAAAGGAGAAATGGCGTATTTGGTACTTTGTTCACTTCATTTTAAATAGCTACTTTTGTGAGGCCAAAGTAATTCTACAATTTAGGTTTTAACATTTTAAAGCTGTAATTAGGTTTTATTTCCAGTTATTTTTATAGTTCATGCCTACTATTACACCTATTCATGTGCAAAGATGGAGGATTTATAAGAATAGTGTTTTCACGAAAGTGGGAAATTCTATAATAATGGCTTAATTTCATTGATTGCTTTTTAAAAGATTTCCTTAAATCTTCCAGAACAACTGGTACAGAGTCATTACAGGAGAATGGATGGAATATTTGTCATATATTATCTAGTGCCAATTAGTGGTCTGGAGACTGAAGTATGAGTTCCTTTTTTTAGGTTGTAAATTATATAAAGATTATATAAAATTGATTCATAATTCTTTTTTTGATTCATAATTCTGCCAGCTATTTATATAAAGCCATTTTACTTGATTACAACTTCAAAGTTTTATTGTAATGTTTTTGATGACAAAATTGTGAATGTGCAAAATGTAAAGCTTTAAATTAGATTATAATCTAGTAAAACCAGTGAATGAAGAGCAATCCAGAATTGATTTACATAGGACTTGTTTGCAGAACACAAAGTACATCAACCACCATTCAAATCTTTTTAGGACCAGAACTTGAAAATTGAAATAGAAGGTATGACCCATCGTGTTTCAGTTAATTAAAACTATTAATTGCACGATAGTCGATTTCTGACTTGAGTCATGGGCATTGTTTTAAATTATTCTAATTTGGGAGGTGGTGGGAGGCTGTGTAATCTCTTAGAAACAACACAGCCTTTAGAATCAGAAAGATGTAGGTTCAAACATGGCTTCTGTTGTATGCTATGTTGGTAATCCCTCTCTTAGAACTGCACAGTGTCTTTTTTTTTTTTTAATTTTTAAAAATTTATTTTAAATTTCTTTTTAGTGTTCCAGAATTCACTGTTTATGCACCACACCCAGTGCTCCATGCAATTCGTACCCTTCATAATACCCACCACCAGGCTCACCCAACCTCCTACCCCGTACCCCTCCAAAACCCTCAAATTGTTTTTCAGAGTCCATAGTCTCTCATTGGTCGTCTCCCCCTCCAGTTTCCCCCAACTCCCTTCTCCTCTCCATCTCCCCATGTCCTCCGTGTTATTCCTTATGCTCCACAAATAAGTGAAACCATATGATAATCGTCTCTCTCTGCTTGACTCATTTCACTCAGCATAATCTCTTCCAGTCCCGTCCATGTTGCTACAAAAGTTGGGTATTCGTCCTTTCTGATGGAGGCATAATACTCCATAGTGTATATGGACCACATCTTCCTTATCCATTCGTCTGTTGAAGGGCATCTTGGTTCTTGTCTTCATAGTCCCACTACCACCTAATAGTTCACTGATTCACTGGGAAGATTCCTATAACCTAATCGAAAGTTATACTCAAGGCTAAGATTTATCCCAGTGAAGGACATATGCCAGAACAGGAACAGCGAGGGAGAGCTCAGACACGGGCTTACTTACCTGATTTATGCTGCAATTATATGTTCACGTCTTCCTTTCCGCCTACAAACTGCAGAGTCATTTGTGATATGTCATTTCTCAGGAAATCTTCTTTGAGTCTTGGAGTCCAGAGTTTTTAGAGGTAGCTAATCACACACCTGCCATGTGAGCAGCGATGGTGAGGACCGAAAACCAGGCACCGAGTGCACAGCGTGACTCTTTATGTTTGCCTTAAACATGCTGACAACGTGTTCATCGTGGCCTGCCACTTCAGGCATATGGGCTAACATTACTCAGTAACTTTTAAACATTCGAGTAGTTGAGCTAAGGCTCATCATCATGACTGTGGAGATAATCTGGAATCTAGTGACACTGACCTGCTCTGAGAACTCTTTCCTCATAAAGAGTTGAGAAGGTTAAACAAGGTAGAATTGTCCTACAAACCACGTTTATTATGTCTCTCCTATCCTGATTAACCTTCTGTACTGTCTGCAGTGTCTGCCCCACTGGAGTTTCTGGGATATACAGAACGATTCATGGAGGTGTAGGAAGAAAATATCACGACTCTTTTTAGGTTTATTGTTGACTGTGTCCTTTGAGTATTGCTTCATCTGAGGTGTCTGTATGTACCTTTCATCCTTAAAAGATAGTTTTGCCACACTTGGTGGCAGTTGACAGCTCTTTTTTTCCAACACTTGAAAAACAGTGCCATTCGCTTTTGAACTTCGTAGTTTCAGAGGAGAAGTGTCTCCTATTCAAATGCGTATTCCCTGTAAGTAATGTCTTATCCTTCTAGCTGCTTTCAAGCTTTTTAATTTTCAGAAAGTTAATTATGATATGTCTTAGCTTGAATTTCTTTGGGTTTATTGTAGGTAAGTTTCTTTCAGCTTCTTAAATTTGTAGATTTGCATCTTTGACCAAATTTGGGAAGTTTCCAGACATTATTTCTTTGAATAGTCTTTAATCCCACTCTTTCTCCTCTCCTTTTGGAACTCTGATGGCACAAATATTTGATCTTTTCTAATTGTCCCACAGGTCCCTGAGGTTCTGTTAATTTTTTTCTAACCTATTGTCCCTTGGTTTAAATTGAATAAATTCTGTTGATCTATCCTCAAATTCAGGAATTATATTCTGGGTTTTTTTTTTTTTTTCACTTTACTATTGAGTCTACTCAGTGAGTTTATTTTTGTTACTTTTTAATGTTATAATTTCCATTTGTTTCTCTTTTATAACTTTGTTTTCTATTGCTGAGATAATCTGCGTTTCCATTTGTTTCAGGAGAATTTATGATTGGTTATGATTGGTTATGGCTGTTTTAAAATCCTTAACAAAATGACAACATCTGATGTATTGATACGTTTGTGTTAGTTGACTGTCTTTTCTCATTCACGTTGTAATTTTCTTATATATCTGTGTGATGGATGATTTTTTATTGTACCCTGGGCATTTAATCTATTTTGTTAGGAGACTCTGAGTCCTACTTAAATCTTTTATTCTCTTCGGGCAGTCACATAGTTTAAGTTTAACATGCAGATCCTGGCCCATTTTCATGAACTGTGGTTTCAATGATGGCTTAATTTTCAGTCTTTGTAGTGTTTTTTGGTTTGCTGATTTATCTGGTTCCCACTTGCTCCTTTAGTGCTGTGTTTGGTTGGAAAGAGTTTCTGTAGGTTGGGCTGCCAGATGTTTCCCTGTGGGAGAAGGGAGTGTCAGGCACATGAGCTGTTTGGTGCTTTGCTTGTCAGTATTTCCCTGCCTGTAGGGAATATAGTGCACCGTCTGGGCTGGGTGCTTGTGGGATTCTCTCTGTCAGTGTCCTCAGCTGCCTGTGTCTGGGCAGGAGCTAGAAGTCTTAGGTCTGTGGGGACAAAGAGGCTTTGCAGGCAAGGCTACTTTTTGTGGTGGCGTTTTCCTTGAAAGTACAGCACATATATCTTGGTATCTTGGTATCTTGGTGGGGGGAGAACATAGGAACAAAGAGACTTGACAGGTTTGGCTGCTTGTTGTGCTCAGGTCTGTATTGGTAGTGCTTCTGGGCCACCTCAGTATTCTTTCACAAGGCAGGGGAGTCTCAGGACCGGACAGAAAGAGAGCATTTCTTCTGGCAATTTACTGTGAGCAGACCTCCCAATCCGTCTGCCTGCTGAGTTTACCTGGTATGGGGGAGGACTACCTTTTGATCCAGGAGAAGAAGAATGGGTTTACCTGGACTGCCTTCTGTTGCTAGGTTGAGAGTTAAGCCTCCTTCTGTTGTGTAGATGAGACGAGACACCCTGCTCTGTTGTTCCCCCCCTACTCCTGGGATCCCAAAGCAATTCACTTCTCTCACCACCTTTCAAAGTTCTTTCACTGTCCCTCACATTATCTCCATGGTTTACAGTTGTACTTAGTGGAAAAGAGCAGGAAGAATTGTATTTACACCAATTTGTCCAGTACCCATATCATTTTAATTTCTCTTTTTGAGGATGCTGTATAGTACATATTATATATTGGTATAGTAGAGCAAATGCTCACATTTAAAAAAATAATTAATGGGTTACACAATTAAAAAGAAAAGTTTAGGGACTCCTGGTTATGAGATTAAGTGAATACTGGACACCATGGTTTGGTCAGAAAGTATATTTTTAGTTTTTCATCCAATACTGTTCCCTTTTAAGATTTCTTTTCTTTTATCATAATGGTGTATTTAATCTCTAGGAGATTCCCATTTCTTTCTATGCTTTTGCTGCTTATATTTTCTAATTTTAGTATATCACAATTATATTTATGGTCAAGGTTATCTCAAATTCTACCTCTTTTGTGAAGCTTTCTGTGACTTCTCTAGCAAAATATGGCTTCTTTTTTTCCGAGTCTTTATCATCTTCTATATTTCTCATATGACATTTTAAATAACATTTTGCACAGTGTACTCTAAAAGTTTATTTCATTTTTTGAAATGTGCTTTCCTAGAGAAGCAATGTTAGCAGTAATTATCAGTAATGTATCAAATGTATGGATCTTAACCACCATTTAAAAGGGTTTAATGGAATATACACATATGCTTTGGGTGTTGTATCTTAAAATTCCAGGACTATATTCCTCCCCAGTCTTCCATCTTTTCCCCTGCAGTGTAGTTGTAACATTGAGTTCCACTGAAGTGGTGGCTTGGGAGGGGCGGTGTAGTTGCTTAAGCATCAGACTTTTGATTTTGGCTCAGGTCATGGTCTCAGGGTTGTGAGACCAAGCCTCACAGTGGGCTCTGCACTGGGTGTGGAGCCTGCTCAAGATTCTCTCTTTCCCACCCCACCACCTTTTCTTTCTCTTTCCCTCTAAAAAGGGGGGTGGGAAGTGGCTTGGTACGTATTGCAGAGACCACTACATGGTAGAAAATTTGGAAGTGAACTAGTAAAAACAAACACTTTAGTTTGAGGAGAGTCTGGAGAGAAGAAGGCCGGTATTGGTAGATATGACAATCAACAACCATAGGTAGTAGAAACATGGGTATTTCTGGCCAGCCTCTATGCTCCACTCATGTACAGATACACATATCCCACTGCGTCTCATTTTTCCACCCCAAACAGCTTTAATTTAGTCTTTTTTTCCCTTTGAAGAATGCTGCGAGGTAGCATGCAGTTTTCTTCCCCCACGAACACTACATTTGACTTCTGACCATCTAAAGCAAGAGCTTTATGGTTTTTCTTATTTAGTAGCTTATAGAAAGCTAAGGCAAAGTTATTTTGGGAAATCTGGGAAACCTTTCTACCTGTTCTGTGAAGCCTTTTTTAACCATCTTCTTTATATTGACCACACATACCTCAGTGTTCAAGCTCCATACTATTCATACTTCTCTCTTAGATTCTATTTTCAATATGCTTAAATATTAATCCTTGAGAATAAGGCCTATATTTAGTTTATTTTTGAATTCACTTAGCTTTGAATTTCTAATGTAACTCTCTATACATATGTATACAATAGGATGTATTTGGGGTTGGGCTCTGTGCAGTCTCTCAGCTTACATTCTTTATCCAGAATACTATTTCACTGTTTTGGCTTTCTTTTAGTAAGCTAGCATAGGATGGTATATTCCAGATTGTTTCATATCTTCTTGTTGTGTTACCCAGTGCCACAAGTGAGTCCTGGAAAAAATCTTTCCTAATAGTCTCTTTGAGTAGAGGGAGCTGATTGATATACACTGTGAGCTAGACCAGACCTCTTGACTACTCTGCTTTCTTCAGGAGACATGTTTCGTCCAAAGAATGTATTTACATTTTATTGTCTTACTGTTAGGGTAGGGGCATGCTAGCTTTGAATAGCATCTCAGATGTGTATTTGGGTTTTTTTTGTTTGTTTTGTTTTGTTTTGTTTTTCAGTGTTCCAGTATTCACTGTTTATGCAGCACACCCAGTGCTCCATGCAATACATGCCCTCCTTAATACGACCACCTGGCTTACCCATCCCCCCACCCCCCCTCCCCGCAGAAGCCCTCAGTTTGTTTCTAAGAGTCCACAGTCTCTCATGGTTTGTCTCCCCCTCTGATTTACCCCAACTCACTTTTCCTTTCCTTCTCCTAATGTCCTCCATGTTATTCCTTATGCTCCACAAGTAAGTGAAACCATAGGATAATTGACTCTCTCTGATTGACTTATTTCACACAGCATAATCTCCTCCAGTCCCATCCATGTTGTTGCAAAAGTTGGGTATTCATCCTTTTTGATGGAGGCATAATATTCCATTGTATATATGGGCCATATCTTCCTTATCCATTCTTCTGTTGAAGGGCATCTTGGCTCTTTCCGCAATTTGGCAATTGTGGCCATTGCTGCTATGAACATTGGGGTACAGATGGCCCTTCTTTTTTTTTTTTTTTTTTTAACAATGATCTGAACATTGTTTTTTTTTTTTTTTTTTTTTTTTTTTTTTTAAGATTTTATTTATTTATCAGAGAGAGAGAGAGAGAGACAGCGAGAGAGGGAACACAAGCACGGGAGTGAGAGAGGGAGAAGCAGGCTTCCCATTGAGCAGGGAGCCCGATGTGGGGCTCGATCCCAGGACCCTGGGATCATGACCTGAGCTGAAGGCAGACGCTTAACGACTGAGCCACCCAGGCGCCCCGAGATGGCCCTTCTTTTCACTACGCCTGTATCTTTGGGGTAAATTCCCAGTAGTGTGTATTTCTAATTTTTGCTCTCCAGTTCACCATTTGTTTGTGGTCCCTTTCAGGAAAGGAAAAGAAAACAAGATGAATCTAAAGTCAGTTAATTTTTGCTGTTCTGGGGCTAGAATGGATGAAGTTTGAAGCTGTAAGCTATAATAAGCCTATTGAATAAACTTTCAAGTTTATATTATGCCAATATAAACTGGGTTAAGTATACTTTGCCTATGATAATATTAATTGTAATATGTTTCATTGCATGAAAGATTGATATGTAAAGATTCACTCTAATATAAGGAATGGATTTGGAAATTACCTGATGACGCAGTTATGAATTTTAACCTCATTGTGCTTCACAAAATTCTTTCCCTATAATTCACTTTGTGAAACTTTTTAATCAATAGTGCTTCCTTACATTTCAGCATCTCCTTCTACCTTTTGTCCATATTTACTAGTTAAGTTTTGAAAGCCAGAAGTTTTTCTGAGAAATAAGAAACAAGGTTTTACTTAGCAAATAGAATTTTAGTGGTATTCTGTTGAAGGATATGGTACAAAGATTGTCTTAACTGCTAAGGAACTTTCTAATATTTTTTGCTTTATTTAAACTTTTATTCTTATCACTCTGTACCACTCTGAAATTTTTATGTAAAACATGAAATTAACCCTGGCTAGTTCACTTCATTTCTTATAAATGATATTGAGTAAAAAAAAAAAAATACTCATATTTTCTTAAGTTATTAGCACTTTTCATAGAAGTGTGATTTATAAATATTTTTCACATTCACAAAAAATTTGGCTTTTCATTTGCTTGAACATGCTATAAAATCACACCATACCTAAGAAAATAGAATTAATGAGAATATTAGGCAACTTTCAAGTGTCTTAAGTATTTAAACAATTCAATGTTTAAAAAGTATTACCCTCGAAAGATTTTTTTAAAAGATTTTATTTATTTATTTGATAGAGATCACAAGCAGGCAGAGAGGCAGGCAGAGAGCAAGGGGGGAAGCAGGCTCCCCGTTGAGCAGAGAGCCTGATGCAGGGCTCAATCCTGGGACCTGGGATCATGACCTGAGCCAAAGGCAGAGGCTTTAACCCACTGAGCCACCCAGGTGCCTCCCTTCAATGATTTTTAAAGAGACATTGAAATACTTTTCTAACAATACTTGTCATTGTAATTTTTACTTCGTATATGTTAAGTCTTAAATAATCTGTTTAGAAATAGATAAAAGGTGCATTCTGTTGGCTTTTTTGGAAAAAAAAATTGAAAGCTATTTTATTTTAATAATATTAAACTTAAAGAATATGGATACTATGGATATTACTGCTAGAGTGCATTGGTTCTTCCCAGAGATAAAACATCTCCTTTCTTAATAATGAGAATGAATTCCAGATGCATATTGTGTCATAAATCTTAAACTAGAGATAGTTGATGCGCAGCTATATATTCCAGAATAGAACATAAGAGGTTCAGGGTGAGGTTAATACAAAAAATACTCACACCAAATATTAACCAACATAAGATAAGGAACCCAAATGTAAACTGAACATTCTGTAAACCAAATTTGTTAAGCTTACCCGAATCATCTAATTAGTTTAGCTTACCTAGCTGTAAATTAGAATTGCTTAAGACTTTTTCTTTCACCCATGAATCATTTAAAAGTGTCCTATTTAATTTCCAAGTAGTTGGAAACGTTCTGTTAACTTTGTTACGGATTTCTGTTAAATTTTGTTGTCAAAGAACATAACTTGTATGACCTCATTTCTTTTACATTTCTTAAGGTTTGTTCCGTGATCCAGGTTTATGATATGACTTAGCTTGGGGTATTTTCCTTATGCATTTGCAAACAGAGTTTATTCTTCTGTTGAGTGGAGTTTTATTATAAATGACAATTTGATCCCCTTGGTTGGTGGTATTATTCAGTTATTTTATACCCATGCTGATTTTCTCTCTACTGTCTATTACTGAGAGAGGAGTTTTAATATCCCCAACTATAATTGTGAAATTATTCTTGCAATTCTGTCCATGTCCTTCATTTTGAAGTATTGGTGGTGGAAGCATAGACTTTTAGGACAATGACATTTTCTCAGTGAATTGACATTTTATCATTATGTGATTTTCCTCTATCCATGGTAATTTTCTTAGTTCTATATTTGCTTTCTCTGACATTACTAGGTGTTCTAGCTTTCTTACGATTTATGTTTGCATTTTATATCTATTTCTATCCTTTTGAGATACCTGTATCATTAATGTTATAGCGAGTTTCTTAAGAAAGCATATAGTTGTCTCCTTTTTAAGATTCTTTTTAAAAATTTGTCTTTTAAATGGTATATTTAGTTAATTTATATCTAACATAATTTTTGGTGTGTTTGGATTTAGGACTACCATTTTATATTTTGTTCCAATTTTTGATTTTGCAGCCCTGGAATAAATCCCAGTTAGTCATGGTGAATAATCCTTTCAATGTACTGTTGGATCCTATTGGCTAGTATTTTGGTGAGAATTTTTGCATCCATGTTCATCAAGAATATTGTTCATCAAGGATATCTCCCTTTATTGATGGGGTCTTTTTCAGATTAAAAGGATCAAGGTAATGCTGGCCTCATCAAATCAGTTTTGAAGTTTTCCTCCCATTTCTATTTTTTGGAACAGTTTCAGGAGAATAGGTATTAATTCTTCTTTAAATGTTTGGTAGAATTCCCCTGGAAGCCATCTGGCCCTAACCTCTTGTTTGCTGGGAGATTTTTGATGACTGCTTCAGTCTCCTTACTGGTTATGGGTCTATTCAGGTTTTTATTTCTTTCTGGTTCAGTTTTGGTAGTTTATATGTCTCTAGGAATGCATCCATTTCTTCCAGATTGTCAAGTTTTCTGTTGTATAATTGCTCATGATATGTTCTTATAATTGTATTTCTTTATTGTTGGTTATGATCTCTCCTCTTTCCTTCATGATTTTATTAATTTGGGTCCTTTCTCTTTTCTTCTTGATAAGTCTGGGAAAGGGTTTATCAATCTTTTTAATTTTTTTAAAGAATCAGCCCTAGTTCCATTGATCTGTTTTATTTATCTTCTCTTGCTGGGTTTAGCCTTTCTTTGCTTTTCTTTCTCCAGATCCTTTAGGTGTAGGGTTAGGTTGTGTACTTGAGACCTTTCTTGTTTCTTGAGAAAAGCTTGTATCACTATATACTTTCCTCTCAGGACTGCCTTTGCTGTGTCCCAATGATTTTGAACAGTTGTGTTTTCGTTTTCATTTGTTTCCATGAATTTTTTCAGTCCTTCTTTAATTTCCTGGTTGACCCATTCATTCTTTAGTAGGATGCTCTTTAGCCTCCCTGTATTTCGGTTCTTTCCAACTTTCCTCTTGTGATTGAGTTCTAGTTGCAGAGCATTTTGCTCTGAAAATATGCAGGGAATGATCCCAATCTTTTGGTACCGGTTGAGACCTGATTTGTGACTCAGGATGTGATCTATTCTGGAGAATGTTCCATGTGCATTAGAGAAGAATGTGTATTCTGTTGCTTTAGGATGGAATGTTCTGAATGTATCTATGATGTCCATCTGCTCCAGTGTGTCATTTAAAGCCTTTATTTCCTTGTTGATCTTTTGTTCAGATGATCTGTCCATTTCAGTAAGTGGCGTGGTTAAGTCCCCTACTGTTACTGTATTATTTTAGATGTGTTTCTTTGATTTTGTTATTAATTGGTTTATATAATTGGTTGCTCCCATGTTAGGCTCATAGATATTTAAAATTGTTAGATCTTCTTATTGGACAGACCCTTTAAGTATGATATAGTGTCCTTCCTCATCTCTTAGTATAGTCTTTGGCTTAAAATCTAATTTATCTGGTGTAAGGATGACCACCTCAGCTTTCTTTTGATGTCCATTAGCATGGTCAATGGTTTTCCACCCCTTCACTTTACCTTTTTTTTTTTTTTTTTTAAAGATTTCCCAAGTAAGCAGAGAGGCAGACAGAGAGAGGAGGAAGCAGGCTCCCCACTGAGCAGAGAGCCCGATGTGGGGCTCGATCCCAGAACCCTGGGATCATGACCCGAGCTGAAGGCAGAGGCTTTAACCCACTGAGCCACCCAGGCGCCTCCACCCCTTCACTTTAAATCTGGAGATGTCTTTGAGCCTAAAATGAATTTCTTGCAGATAGCGTATTGATGGGTCTTTTTTTTTTTTTTTTTAATCCATTCTGATACCCGTGTCTTTTGATTGGGGACATTTAGCCCATTTACATTCAGGGTAACTATTGAAAGATATGAATTTAGTGCTGTTGTATTGCCTGTGAGATGACTGTTACTGTATATTGTCTCTGTTCCTTTCTGGTCTACTACTCTTAGGCTCTCTCTTTGCTTGGAGGGCCCCTTTCAATATTTCCTGTAGGGCTGGTTTGGTGTTTGCAAATTCTTTTAATTTTCGTTTGTCCTGGAAGCTTTTTATCTCTCCTTCTATTTTCAATGACAGCCTAGCTGGATATAGTATTCTTGGCTGCCAATTCTCATTTAGTGCTGAATATATCATGATAGTTCTTTCTGGCCTGCCAGGTCTCTGTGGATAAGTTTGCTGCCAATCTAGTATTTCTACCATTTTATGTTACAGACTTCTTGTCCCAAGCTGCTTTCAAGATTTTCTCTTAGTCACTAAGACTTGTAAGTTTTACTGTTAGAGACATGGTGTGGATATGGCTTTGATAACTATCTAGCTAAACTCCTGGGACCCAATGATATTTTGGTCTCCTACTCCTCTGCCATCTTGCCCACCTTTTTTTTGACTTTTGGTCTTTTCTTAACCTAAATTTAGGTTCTCAGTTCTTACTATTTCCCTAGCTTTTCAGTCCTCTTGAATAAGTTTGGGGCTTTTTTTGCTTTTGTTTTTAAATTTTATCCAGGTTTTTCAATGTTTTGTAGGGGGATTGTTGGTGTGATCCTCCTGTTTTACCACTCTTTGAAATGAAAAGTTCTCAACAAATCAGTTTTGCAATTTTAAATAATAACTCTTCTGCCTGCCAGACTGCATTCTTTTGGTGGTGTACTTTTGGTAATGTATGTGGTGTGGAAATTAAACCAAGAAGTGCTACTTAAATGAAAGGTAGCATTTTTGCAATATTTCCTTTTTTACATTTCTCATTTTTAAAAATCAGCCTAATGGAAATACTTTACATACAGCAAAATGTATAGGTTTTAAATGGGTAGTTCAATGAAATACCAATAAACTGAATATTTCCCTAAACCCCTCAGAATTCCTTCTTGGCTGTCTATCTTCTCCAACCGTTGCCTCAGGCAACCACTGCTCTGTTTATAGCATTACAGATATGTTGTCCACTTCTAACAATTTATATAAAGCAACTCATTATGTCTGCCTGTGTGTAATGTTTCTTTGGCTATAGTAGCTTGGCCAAATATTGTGCAAATGCTCTGTTTCATGTATTTGGAATAAATTCCTATTTATTGGTGAATAATAACTAATTGCCTGACTACAACAAAATTTGTTTCTCAATTCTCATCTCAGTGTGTATGTTGAGCTTCGTAAGCTGCTGCCAAATTGTCTTCCAAAATGCTATACCATTTTATGTCCTTACCAACAGTGTATGAGTACTCCAGTTGCTCCACACCCTCACAATCTCCTGATGATGTTCATCTTTTTAATTTTCATCTTCTTTCATATTCTGTTATCTTTTTAATTATTCGTATTTCATATTGGCATCTTATTGTGGTTTATAGTTGTATGTCACTGACTAATATTATCAAACATATTTTGATGTACTTACTATTTGTCCATCCTCTTTCAAATTTTTTATCCAACTTATTTTTTGAAGTTTTTATTTAAATTCCAGTTAACATACAGTGTAATATTAATTGCAGGTATACAGTTTAGTGATTCAATACTTAATATAACACACAGTGCTCATCACAAGTGCACTCCTTAATCCCCATCACCTATTTCACCCATCTTTCTACCCATCTCCACACTAGTAGCCATCAGTTTGTTCTCTATAGTTAAGAGTCTGTTACTTGGTTTGCTTCTTACTTTTCCCTTTGCTTGTTTCTTTTGTTTCTTAAATCCCACATACGAGTACATTCATATGGTATTTGTCTTTCTCTGACTTATGATGCTTAGCATGATACTCTCAAGCTCCATCCATGTTGTTACAAATAGCAGGACATTATTCTTTCTTATGGTGAATAATATTCCAGTGTGTGTATGTGTGTGTGTGTGTCTGTGTGTTTGTGTATGTGTCTGAGATATATCACATAAACATTTATTAATATAGCACTTATTTATTTATTTATTTGTTTATCTTCTTTATCCATTTATCAGCCCATGGACACTTGGGCTGTTTACATAATTTGGCTATTGTAGACTATTTTTAACGAATTTCTTAAAACTCAGTTTCTCAACTTTTTCCTGAGGTATGAATCCTCTACACACAGTTATTTGTTAGATAGATGTAATGCAAAAATGTTTTCCCTGATGTAGTTTGCTGTTTCATTTATCAAATGATGGCCTTTGGAAGAAAACATGTTTATAATTTTGATGAATTACAGTTGTTTCTTCTATAGTTAGTGCTTTTTGTGTCCTAAAAATCTTTGCTTACTCTCTTGGTCAAGAAGCTATTCTCTGGGGTGCCTGGGTGGCTCAGTGGGTTAAAGCCTCTGCCTTCGGCTCAGGTCATGATCCCAGGGTCCTGGGATCGAGCCCCGCATCGGGCTCTCTGTTCAGTGGGGAGCCTGCTTTCCTCTCTCTCTGCCTACTTGTGATCTCTGTCAAATAAATAAATAAAATCTTAAAAAAAAAAAAAACAAAACAAAACCTATTCTCCTGTTTTTCCTCCAGGTCCTTTTTAACTCCAGCTCTATATTTAGATTGAAAAACTGTACATGTAAAATGTTATTGAAAAAAGTCAATGTGGTTCTCTTTGTTGACCTAGCAGAGGGTGGTGGTCATGTTTTTTTTACAGTGTTCCAGAAGGTAAAGTGCTTCAGATGGCTGTCCAGAATATTTTTAAACTAAAGTTAGGGTATCTTTTATTTGAAGATATGTGATTACTTGTTGTAAGTCATTCCATAGATCATATTAGATTTCAGTCTGTGTAATGGGGGAATGCTACACTTTAACATTTAATAAAAAAAGTCACATAAAAAATATATTACCCCAGAACTTCTTTTTTCTTCCCTCTTCCCCCCGTCCATGTTTTTCCTTTCCTCCTTTCCTTCATTTCTTCCTCTCTTTCTTTCTTCCTTCATTACTTTTCTGTTTTCTTTTTAAAAAAAAAATTATGTGCTCCTTTAACCTTATGTTATTGTGTAGTTTCCTAGCTGAGATTTTTTAGATGATAAAGTAGTCCTATGTAGTAGTTAGTTCTTGAGATCAGATAATAGGATATTCTTTTATAATGGCATGTTTGTATTACTGATCTTGTGTATCCTAGTCATATTTTAGTAAATACTTGTTGCTTTATTATACTACAAGAATGTACTCGGGAAAGGTGAGGAAACTACATGTAGTGAGTGTCATAGACACCTATAGCTCGTGACCAGTTTACACATGGAAGATTAGCTCTTAGTAATATTATCTTAGATGCTCAAGTGGGAATTGGACATTTTGCACTGTACAGTGATACTCTCTCATGCACTTAAGACACAACTGTTGTGAAATGACGAATTAAAGGACAGCCAAATTTTATGGTGGGAGGAAAATGCATGCTATGTTCTAGTTATAAGGATACTACCATTTTGAAGGCTGAGATTTCTGATAGAAGTTAGCAGTAATGTCAGTTTTAAAATCCTGTTGTTTAATAACATTTCTTAAACCCGTTTTATAACCTCTTGAAGTCACAACTTGTGAGAATGCTGTTGATTTAATGGTCTGAACAAAGTACCCCTTAATTCTCTTGCCCACTGCCTCAAATGGATCTTACAGGAAATGCACTCTTGCTTGGGCTAAAAAGGTTGTTCTTTTTCTTTGCCCTAGGATAAGAAATGGGTTCTCAATCACGAAGATGTCACATTGGGAGAATTACTGGGCAAGGTACGTGGTCAGCTGAACTAAATCACCAAAAGTCTTTACAGTGACTGTGCACGCTACGGATTTCTTAGTTTTCTCCAGAGCCTTTCTTGCATTCTAGCACACAGCAAGGCCCATTCCCACATGAAGCCAGGAGGACACAATACCACATCTGCTACAAATACTGCAGTGTTCAATGAAACAGATAGGTAAAAATCTGTGAAAAGTTTAAGGATGATTCTTGGCTTTTTAAAATACTATATGTCTGTTTTCCTCCGGAAGGACTTAAACCGTAATGAGTTTATTACTGTGTGATAAAACCAAAACTAGTGATTGGAGATAGGAAAGAGACTATAAGGTAATAGAAGTTTAAACACCTAATAGTCCTATTCCATTTGTTTCTGGTTATACAGAATAGCTCAGAAAAAGTGGCATACAGCTCTCTGAGATTTCAGGATTGTGTATAGTTCACAGTATGTAACAGCACTGGATGCATTATTTCGTCTAACAACTATGTGGAGAAGGTTTCAATATAAAAATTATTTTATAGGTAGGTCTGGTAGTGGTCAGAGAAGGCAGCTTATATGTGACGAAATTCCCTTTTTTTCCAGTCTAGTTTGAAGTTTATTCCAACTCATAGGCCATGTGAATGTATACTATGTTTAATAATAATGGTAGACATTTGATCATTAATCAAATGGACTATTTGCAAATTATTAATTACTGATTTATGATTGAGTCCCAGTGGGTAAATATTAACATCTTTGTCAATGACTTCATTGATGTTTCTGTTTGAAAGTTTGAATTGAGTACAGTTTTATAGATGCAATGTGAAAAATAGTGTAAAATACAGATATTAAGAGAAAACTATTACTCATATATTTTGAGTGATCAGTACTAAAGGCTCAGCACTTTATGTAAAGAAAGATGATCATTAATTTTTTTATTCAAATGTCAACTTGATGAATTGACAAATTTTTTCTTACACCGCCCCCTTTTTTTAAAAGCTCTGATATATATTAAGAAAGTAAATCCCTGTTGAAATAATCCATTTTGTAGGATTTTCATATTATTTTAATCCCATTTTCCAAATGGGAGCATTAAATTACTATTGGAAAGCAGTTTTTATTGACTGCTAATACTTAGTAAATTATAAAGAATCTCAAGCTAAAAGCAGTAGCTTATGTGTTTATTTCATTTGCGTTGCACTCATCATTCTTAAGGAAGTATTCCTTCTTTCCGTTACTTTAGGTCAGTAACTCAGGAGCAGTAATTGGACCAAAAATTATTACAAATAAATTAAATTTCCATGAAAATACAACTAAAAATTATAAAATAAATCACTTACTGAAATAGAATATGTTGAGGAACACTGCTTTTTTAAATGCCAAGAAAAACTATTTTCAGTTAAAGAGAAATATTTCAATTATTTTTATGTTTAGTTTAATATGTGAGATATGGTACATCAGGAAGGATTTTAATCTCTAGATTCTTACTAAAGCTATTTCGAAGAATAATATTTTCTCAATGACAAGGCAGTAGCACGAGGTCATTTTAAATAAATTTAATCATTTTAATAAGACTGCAACTTTAAAGACACTATATTAGCTTAGTTTCAGCTAATATTTTTGAGTCTAAACTGATTTATGATTTAATCTTTTCACTACCTATTCTTAATAAATATTTACAGCATACTCCTTGAGAGTGCATGAGGGAAAAAGAATTAGTCATGGTTTCTATACTGACAGACTTTGGAATTGTGTAGTTATAGAAGATTGAGATAGGAACTTTTAACTTTTTTATTCAGCAATATATATAATTAGACTATACTTGATATATGGTTTGTATTCAAGAAATATTTTGTTCACTCCTGAAATATTTATGGAATGTCTCCTTTGTGCTAGGCTCTCTTCTAGACACTCAGGATACATCAGCCAATAAAGGAGACAAATATCTTTGCCCTGTTGGCGCTTATATTCTATCTAGCAGGGGAAGTTGGAGAAATTATAAAGAATAAATAGCTAAATTTTATAATATTAGAGGATGCTAAGCCCTGTGAAAAATACATGAGATTGGGAGTGCTGTTGGCCAGGGTTGCAATTTTTAAAAGAGAGATCTGGGTATGCTTTATTAAAATTGTTTACTTTTGTATAAAAAGTTGGAAGGATTTTAGCCATGAGGACGTTTGAGAAAGAGGGTTTTAGGAGAATGGAATAACCAATGCAAATTTTCTTTGAAGAGCAAGGCAGACAGTTTGGCTGTAAGTGAGTTCAGTAAGCAGGGAGGAAGGTGATAGGACAGGAAGTGGGTGAGGCAGTGAGGGTGTAAATCATGTAGAACCTTGCAGGCCATTATAATTGCTTTGGCTTTGATTATGTATGAGAAGATGAGCTAGTGGATGACTTTGAGTGGAGAGGTAGCATGATCTTACTTATTAAAAAGATCACTGTGGCTGTTATGTTGAGTACAGGCTGACAAGTTGGAAGTTGAGGAGGCCTTACCTAACTTAATAGATGGTGGTTGCTAGATCAGGGTGGTAGCAGGGGTGGTGGTGGAAACTTGTGAGTTCTGATTGTTTTTGATGTTGAACCAACTGAATATCCTGATGGAGTCCCTGTGGGGCATGAGGGAAGGGGAGGTCAGTTTAGGTGCAGCAAGTTTGGGGGGAATAAATTTAGGAGTTAGGTTTTGGATGTATTAAGTTTTGTCTGTGTGACTGTCAAATGGAAAGGCTGGGAAGACAGCTGGCTTTCAAGTCTGGAGTTTAAAAAAGAGGTCTGGATCAAAAGTACAAATTCGCAGTTGTAGCATATATATTTGGTAGTTATATATAGATGTTATTTAAGATTTTTAATTGGAATATATTTGATATAAAATGTGTACGTTTAAGGTGCACAGTATACTAAATTGATACGCCATTGTAGTGGTATTTAGCGTCTCTAGCACATTATGTAATTTTTTTTTTTGTGGCTGAAAAGTTGTAGCCTCTTAGCAAGTTTGATTATAATATAATGGTATTTGTATTTACTGTCTTGTGCATTAGATTTCTAGTGCTTACTTCTCAAAAGTTTAGTTAGTACCCTTGGACAATATCAGTCCTATCTGCCCTCCTTCCCCATTCTTTGTAACCTGCATTTTACTTTCTGTTTTTATGAGTTTAGCTTTTTTGGATTTCATAAATGTGATAGTATATATAGTATTTGTCTTTGTGTGATTTATCATAATGTGCTCAACTTTTATCTGTGGTATTGCAAATGGCAGGATGTCCTGCTTTCTCATGGTTGAATGACATTACTTTGGATATATACCACATATAGATGGCATTTAAAGCCATATGACCAGTTGAACTCATTAACGGAGTAGGTCTCTATTAGAAGAGAGGATGGACACTGAACCCTGGTCACTATTATAATAGGCTTTAGACAAGAGATGCAGTCACCAAAAGAGGCTAAGAAAGAGAAATCAATTACAAAGGTAAAAAAACAGAAGATAAGATATCTTGGAAGCCAAAAGAGTATATCAAGGAAAACAGAGTAATCAGTGGTGTTAGATTCTGCTGATAGGTCAAATGAGATGATGACTGGGAATTCACCATTAACTTTAGTAAGGAAATGGCCACTGGTGACTCAGCTGAGCGGTTTCCTGGGAATGACGTAGCAGAAAGCCAGATTGAAATAGATGAAGAGAGGATGGATGGAGAGGAATTAGAGATAGCAAGGACGAAACTCTTCCAAGCTTTGTTGCAAAAGGAAGCATAGATATGTGGTGGTAGTTTCAAGAGAATGAATTGTGTTGCTTTTTACCCTGAGAGACACAACAGCATGGTGGTTTGCAGTTGGGAATAAGCTAGTGAAAAACAGACTGTTTTAGTAGGAGAGATGAGAATTGCTGAAGCAACATTAAGAGCCCTCTAGAGGGTTGTGCTCATGAATTTAAAGTGAAACCAGTCAGTGGGGTTGTGGATTTTCTTCAGCCACATTTAGCTACATAGGTGCAGAGTAGGCAGAGTGTTGAGTTTAATCAGGATTGTAGATTTGACAAGGGAGTTTAATAGATGAAGATCAACAGTGAAGTTGAGAATGTACGGTAAGCAGAATAGTATATCAGCAATTGCTGACTATAGAATTTAAACTGGATAAGCAAGGAAGAAAGGACTTTAAGGGGGTGTTGGATAATGAAAGCAGTAAGAGCTAAAGATTTGGAAGTTCCCAAGTAGTTAAAGGATTTTTGGAGTCTGGATACTAAAGGAAGGAAACTACAAAAGTAGAAGCCAGCTAGAAGATGGGATGAATAAATTAGGTATTACAGGGGAGTTACATTATTGGCAGTGGCAAAGTTGTTCTGTTTTGTTTTTATTTAGAGCGGGGAAGGGGCAGAGGGAAAGAGAGAATCTTAAGCAGGCTCCATGACCAGCACAGAGGCATGGAGACCAATTGAGGGCTTTATCTCAAAAGATCAGTATCATGACCTGAGCTGAAATCAAGAGTCAGACACTTTACTGAGCCACCCAGGTGCCCTGGCAGTTGCAAAGTTTAAGGCATGATCCTAGAAAAAAAATAGGTTGCAGTACAAGATTACTGGAGAAATGATGTTCAGGAACCTGAGGGTTTGAAGTGTTGGAAGGTACTTTAAGTGTCTACTGAAATGGACAGGAATTAAAACAAGAGTAACCCTGAATACTGTGTCCTAGGGGTTCAAATTGTTAATAAACAAAGGAAGATACTTTCAAATTCAGTAGTGGTAGTTACGGTAAGGGGCAGTGGATATATAATCAAATTATAAGGTTTCAGAGCTTGGTTTTGGGAATGCAGGAAGGAAAATGGTTTGAAAGCAGTGACAAGGAGCTAGTTGAATACTCTATTATCATCTCCAGGCCAGTGGGAGAAGGGAAGGTGAAAGGGGAATCATAACTTAAGTTCAGAAGGCAAAAGGAAGCTCAGCCACCATTTGACTGCTCAGGTGAGAGCCAAGTTTGTGAGAACAAAAATGTGAAGAGAATCACCAAAGAATACAATGACGATAAAATATTGATGATGGTGGACCATGAATTTCAGAATGAACGAATTCCGAAATAGAACTACCCTCCAATCCAGCAATCGCATTACTTGGTATTACCCAAAGAATACAAAAATAATAATTGAAAGGGATACATGCACCCCAATGTTTGTAGCAGCATTATTTATAATAGCCAAGATATGGAAGCCACCCAAGTGTCTATTGATTAATGAACGGATAAAGAAGATGTGGTAAATATATACAATGGAATATTATTCAGCCATAAAAAATGAAATCTTGCCATTTGCAACAACATGGATGGATCCTGAGGGCATAATGCTAAGCAAGTTAGAGAAAGATAAATACTGTATGATTTCACTTATGTGTGGAATTTAAGAAACCAAATGAACAAAGGAAAAAGAAAAAGCAAACCAAAAAAACCCAGATTTTTAACTGTAAAAAAACAAACAGATGGTTACCAGAGGCAGGTGAGAAGGGGATAGGTGATATAGGCTAAGGGGAGTAAGAGTACACTTACCAGGGGACGCCTGGGTAGCTCAGGCGTCCCCTGGTAAGTTAAGTAAGTTGGTTAAGTGGCTGCCTTTGGCTCAGGCCATCATCGCAGCATTCTGGGATCGAGTCCCACATGGGTCTTCTTGCTTGGCAGGAAGCCTGCTTCTCCCTCTGCCTCTGCTGCCACTCTGCCTGCCTGTGCTCTCTCTCTCTCTCTGACAAATAAATAAATAAAATCTTAAAAAAAAAAAAAAGTACACTTATCGCTATGACTACTAAGGAATGTATGGAATTTCAATCACTACATTGTATACCTAAAACTAACATAACACTGTTAACTACACTGGAATTTAAAAAAAAATTTTAAATTTCTGCTGACAGAAATTAGATGTAAATAAATGTACAGTTATAAAAATATACATTGAAACAAATATTTTAGTAATTTTAAATTTAATAATGACATAAAACTTAGACACCTTGAACTGTTGATTGAGAGTTAAATTGCTCAGGGCTCCTGGGTGGCTCAGTTGGTTCAGTATCTGACTCTTGATTTCGGCTTGTGTCATGTTCTGGGGACTGCACAAGGATGCTGCTTGAGATTCTCTTCCTCTGTCCCTCCCCCTGGTCATATGTATTCTCTTTCTTTCTCTCTCTAATAAAAAAAAATAATAATTTTTTTAAAAAAAGTTACATTACTCCAAAACTCAAACCCAGTAACTAGCAGAGTCCTAGTTCAGTTACTTCTTGCGCAACAATAGCATTGAGCTTATTAGAAGACTTGCATATTAGGGTTATAGTTATGTAAAAGATATATACACATACATAAAAACTTGAACACTAAAAATTAGTTGTTGTATTAGCTTTATAGATCTTCTTTGTCATATTTGGTTTTATATTAATAGTAAAAAACAGATGACCCCAAAGTTGAAATAAGGCATGTTAAGTCAAAATAGGTTAGAGCCATAGCACGAGGTTAAGGATTTATACATTTGATAGAAACTCCACATGGGTGACCCTGGCATTTGGGTAAGCACCTCCTCTTCCTTGGTGCCTTTCTAAGAGGGACAGTCTACTGTTGGCTGCTGACAGGCCTTGGTTGGCCTGGTTCTGTTGCCTCTCCCTTAATCCCTGACACTCTTCAACTGACATTCAGCTTTAGGGATCCATACCAACAGTCTCCTCATGGAGTCTTTGCTTTATCTTGAAACATTAATTGATAACTTCTTAATCTAATAAAATTTAGAGCTTGGGAGTAATGAGTACTACGAGACATGAAACTTAAATACTTCGGAGGCTTCACTTTGAGTTTCTCCTTTTATCCAAGTCTCTTAGAATTTTTTTCCCTTTTCTCTTTTTCAGTTTTCCTCAAGCTTCAGTCCCTCAAATGTTGGGTGGGTTGAGTACTATTTTTAAAGTTAGAGGATTGGAAAGAGCAAAATTTCCAATCTTTGTCTCCACTTAAGATTCTGAATAAAGCTAACAGAATACTTTGAATACAAAATTCATTATTATGTGCTTTCCTTGTATTTTGCAAAGATTGATGTGTCTGTCTTATATCCTAAACAGTAAATGTGTTTGTATTTTCAGGGAAATTTTGGTGAAGTATATAAGGGCATATTAAAGGATAAAACTGCTGTTGCTGTTAAAACATGTAAAGAAGATCTTCCTCAGGAACTGAAAATAAAATTTTTACAAGAAGCCAAGTGAGTTTGCAAAAGTTATATTAAACATGTATTTATAAGTTAATACTATAACATTAAATGTGAAGTTTGGAATTAAATTATGATTTACTGAAGTAGAAGTAAGCACTTTTAGAATGTTCATAAGGAAGCATTTAATCAGTGTAGAAATGAAGTTTGTTTTTGAACTAGACTATATATTAGTTACACAATCACAGCCAAAAGAACCAGATGCTAAAAAACAGTATATTCTTCAATATTGGTATACTGCAATATTTTTTGCTTTTATCACATGTACATATATATAGGCATGTATATATGCAGTGTTATGATTGTCTTTATAATAAAAATATTACTGTATTCTATATACAGATACATAATTTATGTATATATATTTAGATACATATAATTATATCTATCTAACCTTCCTTAGATGTTTTCAGTTGATAGTCTTTACTGAGCTGTTACCTTTCTTTTCTGAGAACCTCAGATTTCTTCTTCTCATTGTTGGGCATTTGTTCCAAAATCTGCACATTGTTTTTTTCCTAATCTTCTAGGATGATTGGCTAAAATGTAATGTTCCAACTTGCTGTTGCTGTACTGCCTGTGGTTAACACTGTTCTGTTAGTGGCAAAATCCAGTATATACAACACAGCACAAAACAAATAGAAAGATGTTTTGGACCGAGTAAGGATGAACTCTCATTCTGAGATGCATTGATACATGGATGGGAATGAAGGAGACTACACAGAGATTTGTGTTGTAAAGGGAGAAAGGGAAAGGTGTGTGTGCGTGTGTGTGTGCGCACATGTGGATGTATGTTTCTATCATGGCATAGTGTGTAAAATTGAACTTCCTAAATAGAGGAGAGAGGAGAGAAATGCAGAGAACCAAGATGATGGCAACCAGAGAACTAAGTGCATAGGTTGGAGCATTTTGATGTACATTTCTCCATTCATTATCTAAAAATGAATATTGATAAAAATGTATTAACCTAGTTGGATGCATTTATTAAATATTATCATAGAGTCAAGTTGTAAACTTTCTAAAGGTACATTTTTTGGAAGGTCAAAAATATGCTATGATAAAAACATGCTATCACAAAAGAAATTCACAAAAGAACTATGAACATTTTGTAGGTATTCATAGGTATTCTTAAGGTATAAGGTTATATCTTATGTTATTTTAAAAAATAGTTAATTTTCATGCTCTCTAATTTGTGATTGTTTTACTACAAAATAAAGTATTAAACTTCTTAAAGTGGAAAAGCCCATTTTCTAAAGTGGAATTGTGAATTTTTAGGTAAAAAATGAGAGTTGTATCCTTGAGAAGTCCCAAGTGTCATTAAATAGACAATAGAGAGCTATATATTTAGATACTTAATATTGAGTTCAGGCTGGCTATTTTGTGGACTTTCTTTACTAAGCAGTTTCCAACCTAAGAAATGACATTTTGGATTAAAGTCAAACATTCTAAGACTTCCTTTTTAATTCCTCATAAAAGTTGCAAGCTCGAAGTTGGTGACAATATTTTCCTTATCTCTAGAATTTTTCCCACTCTATCTTTTCCCTTATAAATCAATATATATTTTCAATCTAGAGCATTTTTCTTAATTATCTCCCCTTTAGTTGGAGTTGTACAAAACACTTATAAACTGTTTTGTCTTTCTCCCAATGGTTATTTTTTTCATTCTCTTAGGAAAGAAAACTGCATTTTCAAAGATGAGTGAATTTATAACTATGTCAATAGGATAATCTGGAATAAAATTTGGTAACAGAAATATTCAGGATAAATAGGCCTATAAGGGAATATAATTTATTTTTAACTTGTGCTTGAAGTGCCATGGATGAGCTGTGCTACTTTTATAGCCCTCTGATGAAATTTTGCCTTTATCCAAGCAAAGTCCCCTCTGCTTCAGCTGAAGTCTACATTGAAACTGTTACTTACCTAGTTTTCATCTTTAGCCACTTTCCTCAAAACTTTTGAGTTTTTACCATTTTGAAATTGATTGTGTTCATCAAGATAATATTTTATAAAATTTAATGAGATGATTAGCCTATAGAATTTACCAATACGAATTGAGTTCTTATTTATGTATTTTCAATCAGGTGTATCCTAAAACAGAACAAAACAAAAAGATGCAACTCTAGCAGCTTACAATTTCTGGTCCATTAATACTTGTCAATTATGCTTTTGTGGTAGCGGCTAAAACAAGATAGTTTGAAGAGAGTTGTACATGTTTGAGACTAAGTAAGTTGTTCATACTTAGCATGGTTGTTAGTATTCAGAGTGAATATTAATTTTATATGAAAATTTAATTGGATTAAGGAGAATTGACTCATTTGTACCTGTAGTTTGTCAATATTTATCCAAACTTGTATACATCCCACCATTTATCGTACTTTGGCTTCATACTGAAGTTTTAAAAGAGAATTGTGTCGAGTAAAGTATATTCTACTTGGGCACACTATTCATGACGATTTAATGCTTCAGTGTTTAAATGATAACTATTTTTGATATGATAACACTTTTCTCTCATCCAGAATTCTCAAGCAATACGATCATCCCAATATTGTCAAACTTATAGGCGTTTGCACACAAAGACAGCCTATCTACATCATTATGGAACTGGTTCCAGGTAATGATTTTACAAGTTTCTTCGATGACATTTTAATGTCATGTTTTATTATTTTTATATGTTCGGTCTTTTTTATTTCTCCTTGTAAAGTTCTCAACAATTGTGTTTAACATTTTCCTGACGACAGAGAGCTGTACACATGCTTGATATTTTTATACTCTATATTACTTTGCTGTTGTCTAGAAAATGTCAGCCAAGAGGAGGATATATATATATATTTTTTAAAGGAGATATATTATTATAGTGGGATTACACATGGAATTTAGTTATGTATGTTTTTGTTAGAAAAGCTGTTTATAAAAATAGTCTACTGGGTTTGACTTTATAACATTGGTAGTACTATCTTACATTTTGTTCATTGTATATTATTTTCCAGGTACAATACCACACATCCTCTTGTTTGGCTGTATATAAAATTCCATAGTGTTTCAAATCCTTTATGAACTATCTTTCGTAAGCAAACCAAAGAAAAAGTAATCTTTTGAGGAATTTGTCCTTTATTTCTTTTTGGTCACTTTGACCACCTTCAGGTCTTGTGGTTAACCATTTTTGCCAACAAGCAAGGATAACTTCTGACTGATAGAGTATATTTTTAAGTTTCTTTCACTGTATATCCTCTTTTGGTAGAAAATATAATTAGAGGTAAAATTTGATTTTGGTAAAAATATATACAGTGTTTAGTAATTGACAAAGGTTTGTTTTAACAAGTATTTGGTCATTTAAAAAGAAATTTAAAGGAACATGAAAAATATTTCTAACTAGAAATACACAGTAAATCTGATATTATAGATTGCTCATTAAATATTACTCACATAAGTCTTCTATTAAGGATAGTTGTTCTCATTTTTATCACATTGGTTTGCTTGCTATTGCAATATAGTTCTTAATAATACTATATACCTGCAGGATTTAGGATCATCATCATCATCTTCATCCTCATCAAGGTAACACTGTTAGGTACATTGTATGTTTGCATGGCTTATGATATTTATGATCCATCCCTTAAAGTAGCTTTCAATATATTTACGAAATATGATAGATTACAGTCTAAAATTTTAAAAAATAATTGAATAGCTACAGTTTTAACTAAATGATACCATATACATATAAATAGTCAGATTAGTGCAAATGAAGTCCCCAGTTAATAAGGGATGTCACTGAGAAACTTAGATTTGAAAGGTGGGGCAGAGTTGATAAGGAAAGGTGATTTTGGTCTTAGCATGGATGACAAATGCCAGATAGTAGGTACAAATTGAACAAAAGAAGATAGCTTTGCAGGAGAGGCAGGGAAGTGTTTACCTGACACTAATAACCTGTATTGATAATTTTTAAAGGAATGAGAATAATGAACTACATTAGAAAACTGAAAATATAATGAAAGAAAATTAAAAGTGAAAATTTCCCACTCAGTAATCTAACCCTTTCCAAAGCTAATTATTATCTAACTGTGTGTGTGTGTGTTTATGTGTGTGAGTATGTGTGTTTCAAGGAAAATATTTAATGCAGGTACCTGATTTTTATGCACGTCCTTTAAATTTAATTATAGAGACATACTCTAATACTTTTCAGATCTTTTTTCTTATTAATATAACTTAGAGTTTCATTGTTTCATATTCATCCGTATAGTTCTGTCTTTTCTTTGCAATAGTTCCAGAGCATTCCATTTTACAGATTTGTGTAATTTTAATCAGTCTTCTAGTTACAGATACTTTGGTTGTTTCTGTTTACGTATATATGTTTTATTTTGTTTTTTACAAACGATGCTGAATTAATATCTTCAGAGTAATAACATAAGAAGCATTTTGAACTATATAGGGTAAATTTTTAGCAATGAGATTGTTGGGTTCAAGTTAATGTGCATTTTGAGTTTAGTAAATGTATTAGCTTTATTTTGCTGCGTAACAGATGATCACAACCTGACAGCTTTAATCTGGAGTCACTGGAGGTATTCACTACCAACCTCCTATAGGTTGGTGGCAGAATTCTGTTCCATGCAGCTGAGAAATGGTCTAAGGTTCTCTCTTTTTGCTTGCTGTCAGCTCAAGGCATTTCCCACCTCATCTATATTCCTTTTCCCATGGTCTCTCCATTTTCAGACCCAGCATGTCACATCTTTCAAGTGTTCTGATTTTAACTTCCTCTTCTATTACCAGCTAGAGAGTATTCTTTTTTTTTTTTTTTTTTTTTTTTTTTTTTTTTTTTTTAAATTTATTTATTTGTTAGAGAGAGAGAGAGAGCGAGCACAGGCAGACAGAGTGGTAGGCAGAGGCAGAGGGAGAAGCAGGTTCCCTGCCGAGCAAGGAACCCGATGTGGGACTCGATCCCAGGACGCTGGGATCATGACCTGAGCTGAAGGCAGCTGCTTAACCAACTGAGCCACCCAGGCGTCCCGAGAGTATTCTTTTTTGAAAGATCTCATGTGATTTGATTAAGCTCCCACGGTCAGTCTCCCATATTTACGGTCAGTCTCCCATCTTTAGGTCACCTGTGCCATATGACAATATAATTAGGGAGGTGATATCTACTCATGTTCACATGTTCCAGGGCTTAAGGTAGATCATTGTTGGGAGGCCATATTCAAAATCTGCCTTAGCACAATAGATTTTGCTAAATTTTCTCAGGCATCAGTTGCAGCATGAAATCTGAAACCACTTTGACTAACTTTTCATACTCTAATACGCTAACTCCATTAGTTGGACTTGCACTTTTTAAAAGATTATTTATTTTTCTTGAGAGAGAGAGAGTGTGTGTGTGTGTGTGTGTGTGTGTGGATAAGCAGGGAGAGAGGGAGCAGGGATCTCGATGTGGGGCTCTATCCCTGAACCCTGGAATCATGATCTGAGTTGAGGACAGATGCTTAACTGACTGAGTCACCCAGGCACCCCATGAACTTGGAATTGAATATATCTTTTATCTGTGTGTGATTTTGTAGCATCATGCTTCATCATTTGGGATATATCAGGTGACCAGGTTATGCAGGTCCTCAAATAGTGACATAAATCATTATACAACATCAAAAGATGACATTTCTTAATGTCAGCAGTAGTCTTAATTAGACAAGTAATGAGAAGCTATCAAGTTCATGATGATAAATACATGTTTTCCAAAATTTTAATTTTCATTTGAAAGCTTAGATTTTTATCACTGACAACAAAAACTTTCAGGGTTTTTTTTTCCCCCTTGAATTTTTTCAGCAATAAAAAGGAATGAACTATTGATATACTTTACAAAATGGATGAATCTCAAAATTATGCTAAATGAAAGAAACCAGATGAGAAAAAAGAAGAATGAACAGACGGCACATCAGTGGCTTGCTTGCTTCATTATTTGAGAAAATGGCTATCAAATATCTAATTTTAATTTTTTTTTTTTTTTGAGAGCGAGAGAATGTGTACATGCATGAGTTGGGGGAGTGGGGGAAGAGGAGGAGGGAGAGAGAGAGAATCTTAAATCTTAAGCAGGCTCCAGGATCAGTGTGGAGCCCAAAGCTCAGTCTCACAACCGTGAGATCATGACCTGAGTAGAAATCAAGAGTCGGATATTTAACTGACTGAGCTACCCAGGAGCCCCTTAAATATCTAATTTTTAATCAGCGTAATTTGTCATTTATTCTTTTTGAAAAACACTTTGATATAATAACATTTTATATATGATACTTTATTATCTCTGTATTAACTTATGTATACCCTTCTCTACTCCTGTCCCAGTCAACCACTGATGTGTCTTCTGTTCACTCTATGTGAGTTTGTATTTCTAGAGTTCAATATAAATGGAATCATATAGTCTATACATTTTTTTCTGCTCTGGTTTCTTTGACTTAGCATAATTTTGAGATTCATCCATTTTGTAATGTGTACCAATAGGTCATTCCTTTATATTGCTGAGTAGAGTTACCTCAAAGGAATATCCCAGTTTATCTATTCAGTTATTAATAGACTTTTGAGTTATTTATTGTGGGCAACTACAAGTGAAGCTGCTGAGAATATCCATGTACATTCTGTATGATTCCAAACAGATATGCATTCTAGAAAAGGGAAAACCATAGAGGCAGTTAAAAGTTCATGGGTTGCCAGGGGTTATGGAGGAGGTAGGGCTGAACAGGTAGAACACGGGGGAGTTTTAAGATACTGAAATTACCACATACAATAGTGAATACATGCCATTTATTTTTGTCCCAATTCATAGAATGTACAAACCAAGAGTGAATCGTAATGTAAACTGTGGACCTCAGAGGGCACTGATGTGTCAGTATAGGTTCATCAGTTGGAATAGATGTGGTTGTCTTTGAAAGTGTAAGGATCTTTGTCTTCCTTACTTCTGCATTCACTTAGCTCCTTCCTCTCTCCTGTCCAACATTCTGTGACACACATGCATGGTCACTAAGAGGCCAAAGAGGGTAGTGGTGGAGCTCTTGAGTTCTGGCAAGTATTAGTGAGAGTGTGAAAAAAACAAATCCCTCATACATTACTGCTGGAATGTAAAATAACAGCCACTTTGGCCATTTCTCAGAAAGTTTCTCAAAAAGTTACACATAAATTTTCCATGTAAACTGTTTTGATCCTAGGTATTTGCCCAAGAGAACTGAAAATATTTGTCAGTAGAACTGTATGCAGGTGTTCATAGCAGCATTATTTATAATAGCTGAAAAGTAGAAATAACCTAAATGTCCATTAACTGATAAATGGATTCACAACATAGTATATCCCAACAGAAGATACTATTAGGCAATAAGGAGAAATGAGGTAATACACAGTGCCGTATACAGGAGCCTCTAAAACCCTATGCTAATTGAAACAAGTCCGATGCGGAAGACTGCATGTTGTTATGATTCCATTTCTATGAAATGCCTAGAAAGACATCTATAAGTAAAGGGGATTTATGGTTTTTTAGGGCTGGGGGTTCTCATGGGATTGACTATACACTTAGTTCTTGAACAACCTGGGTTTGTACTATGTGCATCCATTTACTATGCAGATTTTTTATAGTATGTAAATATATTTTTCTTATGATCTTAAGTTTTTTCTCTAGCTTTATTGTAAAACTACAGCATATGATACATATAACCCATAAACTATCTTAATCAACCAATTGTTATTATTAAGGCTTCTGCTCAATAGTAGGCTGTTAGCAGTTTTGGGGAATTCCGTAGTGGATTTTCTAGGGGGATGCTTCTAAACCCTGTTATTTAAAGGCCAGCTGTTTACTGGTATGAGAGATTTTTTTTGACATGATGAAAATGTCTCCACTGGATTGTGGTGACAGTGCACACTTGTAAAATTGTCAAAACTCATTGAGTTGTACATTAAGTTGGACAAATTTTATTTACAAAAACTGAACTTCAGTATGGCTTTTTAAAAAATAAAAAAGCCCAAGAGCCAGGCAGTGTTGGGTGACCTTGTTCAACCGACATAACTCTTCTGTGCCTTAGTTTTCTTGCCGGTTAAGTAAAATTAATAGGGTTGTTGTAAGATGTAATGTACTGTGACTTTATGTAAAACATATATACCATTCTGTATCTCTATATATTGTGTAGCACTTCACACATGACCACTTTGTGTTCTCGTCATCATAAATTTTATTATTTTCCAGTTGGCTAAAAGAAAAAGGTGATTGATTAAAATCTCTGCTGTAATCTAGCCAAAACTGACCCAAACTCTGAACCTGCCCTTGCTCCTGTCCCTAACTCTACTCCTAACCCTAGATGTTCTAGCCAGGAATGATTGAGAACAAATTGAGAAATATAACATAAGTTTTCAATTCTTCTCTTTCCACCATCATGTGTGACTGTTCTGTTGATATATTTTATATTTAGCCTTCAAGAATCTTTCCTTATTATGTAAAACTCAAGTGGTTAGATTAGATAACCTCTGAATTTTAGCACTAACCTGTATTATTTTAGTTGTTAGGAAAATGTTTCTTAAGTTTGAAATCTCAGTTCTCAGACTACTTCAAGACAGTATCTTTCCATTTTTTCCTCTCTTTATGAAAGGTGTGATGAGGAAATAACCAGCTAGTTTTCATTTATATAAAAGTAGTATAATATACAATTTTTTACACTTACACAATATTTTATAGTTGTCAAAGCACTTTAATATTAGTTCATTTGTTCTATCAGGCTGTATTGTTATCTTCATTTACAAATAAGCTAAATTAAGTCCAGGGACCTGAAAGTGGCTTGTCAGCATGAGTTAAATAGCAAGTAAGAAAATAGTGCTCTATTTTGTTATGTCATTCAATTTATAAGTGGGTCAAAATATGTAATCCTTACATGAATTGAAAATACAAATGAAAATTCAAGCTAACCGTCTCTGCAAGGTCTCCTATGGGCAAATACATTAATCCCTCTTCCATAATTTCTCAACCTTGTGCACAGATAAGTAAATAGCTTATTGCAATAAACAGGAAAATTTTTGTTTGAGTTACTTTTTTCTCTGCTGGGAATCAAGCTGTGGAGGGAAGATTTAGGAAACTGGTAGGTTAAAGCAAGATTTAATAAATGCTTAGTGTCTAATGTGCATGCCATTTCAAAACTGTATTATGCAGAGACTTAATATGCTCCTGTTCTCGTCAGATAACTGAGCCCTTTGAAATCATAAATCCGAAATATACTTGAACCAGAGTAATGTTTAAAGAGATTAGAAGCATTTGAGGATTCAAGTTTAGAGTGAATACTCCAAGATGATCCTGTCTTCATTCGAATTGTCTCTTGAATTACAAATACTTTATTTACTCGCTTGCTCATAGGTTGCTAGATAAGTAAAATCAAACAAAAGGCAATTCTAAATGGCACTAGGAAAAACTAAAAACAAAAACAAAAAGCTCTAATATGCTAAAAAAAAAAATCCTCTCCATTTTATTTTACAAACATGTTTATTACTTAGAAATTGAAATGAGGGGCCCCTGGGTTCCTCAGTCAGTTATGTGCCTGAGTCTTAATTTCAGCTCAGGTCATGATCTCAGGGTCATGAGATCCAGCCCTATATAGGGCTCTGTGCTCAGCAAGGAGTCTGCTTGAGATTCTCTTCCTCACCCTCTGCCACTCCCACACTCTCTTTCTCTCTAAAAAGAAATAAATCTTTTTTAAGAATAGAAGGAAATTATGAGAGAACGTTTTTAAGTGACAAGCGTAACTTAATATTTACGGTCCAGTCAGCTGTCATTTATTTTCATGTATGTGGTTAAATTAGGGCTGCCACCAATTCCTGGCTAAAGAGAAGACGAAGCACCTTAACCTCTAAATGTAACAATGTTTCTGCAGATACTGAGTACAGGAGATTAATTTTAGTAAGCCCTAAAAAATGTCAGTCTCCACCTCCTTTTACTAGATACTTGTAATTGCCCCCTTCTTTCTGATCTGGATATTCTCTCTGAATTCAGAACTTTCTGGAATCAAATAATAAATTATCTGTTGCATGCCTTAGCTCACACAGATCCTGCCCTTTAGCAGTCTTCAAATTTATCTTCATTTTATTTTATTTTATTTATTTATTTTTTTAGATTATTTATTTATTTATTTGACAGACCACAAGTGGGCAGAGAGGCAGGCAGAAAGAGAGAGAGGGGGAAGCAGGCTCCCCGCTGAGCAGAGAGCCCAATGCGGGGCTCGATCCCAGGTCCCTGGGATCATGACCTGAGCCGAAGGCAGAGGCTTTAACCCACTGAGCCACCCAGGCGCCCCTATCTTCATTTTAAAATGACTTATGGATTTGAAACTTTCAGAATTATTAAAGTTTTTTTTTTAGTCAGGTTTTAGATAACATCAAAATATATCTCTCCTCTATAACATGTTTAAAAAAAAAAAATGAGTTCATAGGGGTGCCTGGGTGGCTCAGTCAGTTAAGTGTCTGCCTTCAGCTCAGGTCATGATCTCAGGGTCCTGGGGTGAGATTCTGCTTCTCTCTCTGCACAACCCCCTCCCCGCCCCTGCCCATGCTCATGCACTTTCTGTCTCTCTCTGAAATAAATAAATAAAATCTTTTTTAAAAATTGAGCTCCTATAGTTTATATGGTCTAGAGATTTTTGATGTAGATATCACAAAATGATTTTTTTGGTCTCCTAAATATTTTTAACCTCTCAGTTGAAATATTTGCATCATCAAAATTTCTTTTCTTTTAATTTAGTTGTGGGGTTGAAACTCTTGGTTTCACATCGGGTTGTGGCCTCAAGGTCTGCACTCAGCACAGGGTCTGCTCCAGATTCTTTCTCCCTCTTCCTCTCCCTCAGCCTGTTCGCATGTGTGTGCTCTTTCTCTCTCCCCTTCTCTCTCTAAAATAAATAAATGGAGGGGTGCCTGGGTGTCTAAGTTGGTTAAACGTCCACTCTGGTCATGATCTCAGGGTCCTGGGATGGAACATAGAGCACTGAGCATCTGGCTCCCTGCTCAGTGGGGAGTCTGCTGCTCCCTCTCCCTCTGCTTCTCCCCCGCCCCTACTTATGCTCTCTCTCTCTCAAATAAATAAAATCTTTAAAAGTAAATAAAATAAATAGGTGAAATCTTTAAAAATAAATCACTTCAGTTGATAATTTCTATGGGTAATTTCACTAATTTTTGCTGGGATGTTAAATTTTTTAGAAAATAAACCTTTTACCTGTCTGACTCATAATGACATTTTATATATGTGATTTTGGTGGTTTTTTTTTTAATTTTTATTTATTTGACAGAGAGAGTGTGTGCATGTGAGTAGGGGTAAGCAGAGGGAGAGAGAATCCTCAAGCAGACTCCCCACTGAGCATGGAACCCCACACACGGGCTCTGTCTCACCACCCTGGAGATCATGACCCCAGCTGAGACAGAGTCCGTTGTTTAACCAACTGAGTCACCTAAGTGCCCCTATCTGTATGTGATTTTAACAGAACCAATTTCAGGTACATGACATCACAGCTTTGGAAGGTTTTTATGGTAGTCACTGGAAAATGAGAGTTCCTGCTTTCTTGGGAAGGAACAAAGGTTCTGCTTGACTAGCAGTTGTTTCTTTCACTCATCATAAATGTAGCAAGGGTAAATTGTGCCCAGAAATGATTAAGGGATATGGTTCCTGACATCCACTAAAGGAGAGCCCTCAAAGTCTGAGTTGGTACTTTGCCTTACATACATCTGGCACATGGCCAGTATGACTTCACAGCAGTTTTGAACTCAAGGGAAAAGAAAACGTAGTAACTCTCAATTTAATATTTTTTTTTTACTAAAAATTACAAGATGCCAACTCAGTGGCTGAATTTTTTTGTTAATAAAAACCTAATTTTTATTTAATATAAAAATTTAATATAAATTTAATATAGATTAGAAGAACCTAATTTTGTGGATTTATATTTGGAGTTGTTAACAAAGTACTCTTTTAAAATAACTTTAGTATGTGTCTGAGTGTAATAATTAGTGCTTTGTAAATTTCAGTTTTGGAGAATGAGTAACTTTTCTTTTAAATGTTAACTGATGTTTCTAAACTTAGACATTTATTTCTAATTCAAGCCTATTACATTAATGAAAAACAAAATAAATACTCTCTGTTGCCATTTTATATTATAGATAATAGTTTGATATAATTTAAAACACTGCCAAAATAGTTTGAAAAGATAACATCTTTAAATTGATATTTCTTTCCCAGCCAAATGATAGGTTGGTTTGCCCCTTTGTTTCATTTGCTGCCTAATATCCCAAAGCAAATACAGATGGAATAATTTAAACTGGCCATTTCTTCAGATGCTAAAAGCAGTAGCATCCTTTGAAATTAGTTACTTTATTTACTCGTGACATAAATTGATAACCACACAGATGGTATTGGCATTTTCCTATTGTTTTTCAAGTATATCACTTTCTTCTAATGGTGGATATTCTTTCTCTCCGGAGATGCCAAGACAAAGAATATAAGAAAATAAACCTAAAATGAAATAACTGTTGACTACTACTATATCACCTTTTGGCTTGAGTGACTCTAAAGAAGTGTACAGAGATTTTCCTTTTCATCAGTGAAATGAGCAAAAGGATGCCATGTTATAACAATAAGTTTTCATGGTTCATTTGAGCCATAGATGCATTGTGTATCTCCTAGCAGTATTACTCAGATTTTTTTTTTATCTTGTAAGCATCTGATGGCACCAATACCTGTAAGTACCTTTTGCAAAAAGGCATATTGCCTGGTGAGCAAGACAAAGCATGTTCTTAAATATATTCTTGTCTTAGATTGGGTTTTTAAAGTGACTATATGGTAATAGAAGTTCCCTAGTGATGGAAAGGGAAGTGTAGGAGTAATGAGTACATATGCATCCTTCCACATGAATAAACTGTTCTTTAAGGGACTGATAGCTTTAACTTTGTTGTTGTTGTTTATTGGTTTTAAGTTTTTGTTACTATTCATGGCAATGTATTAAGATTCTCAGGTAAATTTCAAAGTAATATGCTAAGTAAGAAAATTTGGAGCCCCTGGGTTAAGTGTCTGCCTTCCACTTAGGTCAGGATCCCAACATCTTAGTATTGAGCTGTGTTGGGCTCCCTGCCCCATGGTAAGTCTGTTCCTCCCTCTCCCTCCTGCTAATGCTCTTTCTCTCTCTTAAATAAATCAATAAAATAAAAAAAAATTTGCTTTAATGTCAAGAGCCTACTTACATTTGATGCAAATGTTAGAAGTACAATCAGGACTAATAAAACTAGAGAATTCAACTGAAATAAAAATGAAAATTTACATATAATGTCTCATCTTTACAAATAAATAGGTTTTCCCCTATAGCTTATCTGAGGAATATGAATCTGAAAGCTATTAGTAGATTTTTTCCCATTATTAGGGTTATAAGGAAAACAGTATTAAGACAATAAAGAGCACAAACTATTTTTCCAAGGTTAAAAGACAGCTGAAAACTGGTTGAATCAAAGTTCCTAAAAAATACTTATTTTATTTACAATGAAAGTTGAAAAGTGAAAGTTTGTTTTTTTTCTACTTCCAGTAGAAATATTGTAATATTTAGACTATTGTAATATGCTGTAAATATTTAGACTATTGTATGGAGAAAGCAAACAAATGCATCTTGTCAGCATTAGCCAAAAATACTGCAATGCTATCTCCTTACTGTAGTGTGTAAATTTTATCCCTTTCTAGTTGTTAAGTTATTCTTCGTGTTCAGAAACGATAGCCAGACACACACTGGACTTTTCTTAAATTGGTAGAAGAAATGAAAATATTATGCGTTAACATTTGAGAAGGTGTATCATTCTGTTCATAGCCATTCATTTAAATCTAGGCTTTGTTAGGTTATTCACTCATGCTCAACCAGCGGTTACTGCACGCCTAGTACGTATGCTAGGTACTGGCTGTTCATCCATGAAGAAAACAGACCAGAAGACTCCACAAAAAGCCCAATCCCCTTCTCATGAAGCTTACATTTTAGTGAGGGAAGAAATATGTTGGATAAATAAGTAAAATCTGTATTATGTTGAGTGGCATGAAACAAATGAAGCTTAAAGGGAAGAGGACAGCAATTTTGGGGAGGGGTGGTTAAAGGAGAAGCTGAAGTCATAGAGAAAGTGTCCAGGGAAAGTTCGGTAAGGGCGGAGTGTTTGAGTCAAAGCTGATGAAAGGGGGAGGGCAGGCTCCTTAGACATCTGGAGACTGGGCATTCCAGACTTGAGAGCTGCAGGAAGAGCAGTGGGGATGAAATAGGGGTAGGGGAGAATAGTAGCAGATGAGGTTTGAGAGGCAATGGGGTTCAAATCCTGCAAAGCCTTATAGATCGCAGTAATGACTATTTCAAATTCAGCAGTCCTCTTGTCCTCATTACTTTGAACTGCACTTGCTGGGTTCTTGCTGTCTTTATCAGCTTTCAGGGTAACTGATGTAAAGAGAGCTTCATGTTTATGACAAATTTCTTGGAAAATACTGAGTATCTTTGAGGTTCTCTGGGCCACATGTCTTTGGTTGTGTCAAGTGAATGAGAATGCATGTAGTTTTGCCTTTTCTTTTTGTCCCTTCATAAATTTGAATAAACTTTGAGGATGAAATCAATCTTCTTGCTAAATGTTCATTTTATGTCCAGCCAAATTAATTACTTTTGAAAATCCATTATGCATTTTTCTTTTCTCATTTCTTCACTGGTTTTCTGGTCATATTTAATATCTCTCTTCTCATTTAGGCATCCTTTTTTCCCTTACTAGGTTTTCAGATGCTGTATAACATAAAACATCTTCACAAATTCATCTTGAGAGATTGCACTTTATATTAAACATTGTATAGCCTCTTGTCATTGAAAATATGAACATAATATTTGAAACTGTCATAACAAGGTTTTATGTATGTGGAACTTCCCTGTTCTGTATTTGCCTTCATTTGTCCTTCTCTTTAAAACTGAAGTAGATTGTCACTGGTACCTATTTATGGGCATGAATTTCAATACCAAGAAGAATATGATTCAGTACCTGACACAGCTGGGCCTGAGATGGAGTGTCTAATAAATATACCTAGAAAATGTAACTTTTGCTAGAAAGAAGTTTGCCTAAATTCTTCTGTTTTGACACAGTATTATATTTGACAATATCTGCATTCAGGATGACAGGTTTTCTGTTGCAAACAAGGATTAAAGAAATGACTTCATGTAGCATCTTTAATAATTTTGTATCTCAAGGGATTACATATATTAAATATTTTCAGGTTAGCACCTGGGTTTTAAGATTTTGGTTTATTTTGCTTTGATTTTCCTTTTTCCTTCTCTTATGCATCAGTCTGTCTTTGGTAGTATTGGGAACATTTTCAAGTCTTTGATAAAGACTTCCAAAAAAAGCTATCTTCTTAAAATGATATTTACTACCAGAAAGTGGTTGGAACTCTATATATTTTTTAACTTTGCTATTAAAATTAAGAAACCCTTCTTATAGTTACCATCTCTCATGTGTTGAATAGAATGAAAGGCTTTGATACCTGGCTATAGTTTTTTACATCTTTCAATGTGCTTTTTAAATATAAAGAATAGGTAATCATATATGCAATTTATAAATATTAGGTCATAGAGATTACTTTTAAGAGTTTATATTCAGTTCTTTTAAAATTGGAATTTCTAAGCTAGTGAGGCAGTAATTTGAGTAGATTAATTTTTTTTAAAGATTTTATTTATTTATTTGACAGAGATCGCAAGTAGGCAGAGAGGCAGGCAGGGAGAGAGAGGAGGAAGCAGGCTCCCCGATGCGGGACTCGATCCCAGGACTCTGGGATCATGACCTGAGCCAAAAGCAGAGGCTTTAACCCACTGAGCCACCCAGGCTCAGTAGATTAATTCTTGCAAAAATTTGGTCATTTTTGACCAAACCCCCCCCCCCATCCCCATGACTATCTTTACTGGAAACATGTATCATCCTGGATTAAGTGACTTTGAAACTTAGAAATATATCTCTCATTCTTCGAGGTTTGTCATTCTTCATAAACCATTTATTGTGAGCTTTGGATTAACTACTTTATTTGATAAACACTTATTGAGCACCAACTATGTTCCAATGCCATAAACATTGGTGAAAAATACATCAGTGATCTCTTCCTTCACTGAATTCAGTGGTGGGAGAGACATACATTTAAAATTAATTGCAAATAAACTTATTATTGCAGACTTCGCTCTAGGAAAAGATTTGCTCTGAGTTGGTAATAGGTGGCACCTAAATTATTTTAGAGACCTGAGGAAGAGTGACATCTGTGTTAAAACCTGAAAGGTAAAAATAATCTCCCTCTGCAAATGGCTGGGGAAAGGCACAGAACAGCAAGTGCAAAACTTGTCGGTGGGAATGGCTTTTGTGTTTGAGAAACCGGAAGGAGGGTAGAGTGACTGAGGCATGGTGAGACTGGAGATAAGGCTGGAAAGCTAAGAAGAAGATGATGAAGGGCCGTCATCGGTCAGGGTAAGCAACTTTCAGTTTAATTCCCAATACAGTTGTGTTGTTTTGGTGGAATAACTTCATTACTTTCAAAGAGTACATAGGAAACACAATGAAAAGCCTTTTTTCTGTCCCTGCATATGTTTATGCCCTGCTTGATGATTGTTTTTCTAGTCATCTGCTACCACAGAGAGTGCTTTAGGAAAAATCTTTGTACATTATGTTTACTCATGTGGAGACAAATTTTAGGTAAATTCTGCTGCTTGACTATCTAAATAGGTATGTTATAAAACTCATGAATATTTCCCAAACTTCATGTCCTTGCCCCCAGGCAGCATCCAGTCTGAATTTAAGAGATTTCTCTAGAAAGGCTATTCACTCCTTGGGAAGCCTGTGCTTCCCAGAAGGCTTCAACAGTATTTTATATAAAAGCAGGCCCAGATAAGAGGTGATTCTATAAATGGCCAACTAAACCCCATACCCTACTCTTAATAGAGATTTAAGTCTTTATGAATAAGGCTATCAGAAAATATCCTTATCTCTATATAGCGTCACTTTTTACCAAATTAATATCATCCGAGTGTGCTTGATTATAGAGTCAGGCTTTCTTTAGAGGACTGTTTAAGAAAGCTCAGTGGGAAGAATACCCCCAAAGTGTTGGAGACTTCTCAGTGATCAGTTATCACAGCCGATATGTAACAGCTGTCCTCTTGTTAGTCACTATAACATTACAGTAAAAGAAATGCTCAGTGGGATTCAAAGTGCACTCGCACTCTTATTTGGAAGCTGGGGTACTTCAGAGTGACTTTTGTCAGTGTAAATGTGATCGCTGTGGTTTTGGAACCATCTGTAAATTTATATTTCTACTTATTACTTTTAGCTGTGTGACTTTAGGAAAGTTACTGAATCTCTGTAAGCCTCAACATCTTTACTTATAAAATGAAGGTGAGAATAATAATGTTTCCAAAATTAAATGAAATAATATAAGTAACAAATGGGGGCACAGTTCCCAACACTTCCTAAATTCTTAGCAAATACTACCTGCTACTAAATTCATCTGAGCTGAGACTAACATTAAGTGTAGTTTGCATTTTCAGTTCAGTGAGCTATCAGATTCTTATAGTGCCTAGGTACTTCAAAGTAAACAATATCCAACCTTTGAAAACTGTTAGTATTTTCAAAGCGTTAGTAGTTACTTGTTTAGGCTGAGATTGTTCAGTGCAAATGTTAATTAACTAATTAAAAATTAATCTGAGGCATTCATTCCTTTTTCTTCCTACTAGAGCATTACCAAACAATTACATTTTAACACAAGAGTGCTATTAATGTGTTGGTCAGTAAATTTTTCCTTCATATTTTTAAATATTAAAATTTTACATTTGCAGAAAATAAATATGCAAGTACAGTAGAATGTCAGATAGCAGCTTTCAGTGGACCAAACATTTTATCTGAAGTTAACCATAAATATGCAAGGAAATATGATTGAGATGCAATAAAAAATATGTTATTTGTAATAGGAAAGAGTTTGGAAAGTAGTTCAAGCCAAATCACAGTTGAAACTCTGAAATTTATCACAGGAGATAGACAAGTCAAAGTTAGAAGACAAGTGGATACTGAGTAGGTGGTTTGGAGAACAAGTGCTCTTCAGAGAGCTTAAACCGTCAGAGAGGGAGAGGAATGAATAAAACAACAATTTCTGAGATGTGTTGGGATGTATGGAAAACCAGAGTATATAAGACAAGGTTAGGGGAGGAAATAATTTGGCTGAACTGTTTACACCCCCTGAGTGTACTGAAGATAGATTTATGAAGAGTTTAATTTTAACAGTTGAGGTGGGAAATGATTAAGCTCTGAAGAGTAGTTTTCTAGTCCAAGTTAGGATGGGTTTTGGCAATATTTCGGGGAAGATGACAAGGTTTTTGCCAAAAGGAAAGATGTTGATGTCAAGCACCTTTCAAAATGTCCTTGTATTTCCAAGATAATGTTGAGGTACATGTGTCATCCATTTCAACAAGATGAGCCCTACGGGTTTTTGTATTTGAATAATACCTAAGTTGCTAAGGACATAAACACTGTTAAGTGTGGTAGATGAAAGATTTGATCTGTTTCACTTCATTTTTTTAGACAGCTGCAATTTTCATTATAGAATGGACATTGAAGTTGTTTTATATAATCCAAAGGCACGTATAAACTTAGATTGTTGAACATTTCCCAGAATGTGCTGCTCCAGCTTTTAACAGTAGTTCAACATAAATAAACCTTGGGATTTATGTGTTCTCCTGTTGAATGTAAACTGAACTCACTGACCTAGAACTCTTCTGCAGATACAGTATGTTATAGATTAAGAGATGTAAAATGGGGGCAAATTTTAATCTAATGTGCTAAATATTCACTGATATTAACATAGAACTTAATGTCATAGAACTTCATTAACACAGAACTTAACGTCATAGAACTTCATTAACATAGAACTTCAAAACACATGATGATGCTCTGGAAGTATAAACAGAGACGAGATTAATGAGTTGATGACTTGTCCTTAGTATTCTTTCCCTCTGTCTTTCTTTGTCTGTCTGTCTTTATATATATATATATATATATATACACACACACACACACACACACACAAACACACACACACGTATATGTATATGTATATACATGTATATATACTATATATACTATATATATACTATATAGTATATATATAGTATCCATACTATATACACGTGTATATATATACATATACATATATACATGTATATATACATATATATACATGTGTATATATACACATGTATATATATACGTGTGTGTGTATATATATATTCAATTTGATAAATATATCCATGCATATATCCATACTATATATATATGTATACATATATATGTGTGTGTATATATACATATATATACTATATATATACATGTGTATATATATGTGTGTGTATATATACACATGTATGTATATACACATATATACATGTGTATATATATACATGTATATATATAGTATGGATATATGTATGGATATATTTATCAAATTGAATTTTTATCTGAACCATATATTTCTAATTTAACTAAAATCAGTTTTTTAAGCATCACAATGCCATGTGTATGATTAGTGTTCTAACTTTTTCTGTGTCTCCTCTGTGTAGTCCTCTTGACAAATCATTCAGTCTCTCATTTCTCATCATCTCTCACCTCTTACCTTGGTATTTCTTGAAGCAAAGGCAATTTCAAAAATCCTGATTAGTTAAGACTTACGAAAAATTTAATGTTGGAAAATATAGCTGTTCCATTAACACTGTTGCTTGCCATTTTTCTGTTTTTATGGAAGCCTAGTATATTATATTACACCTGGCTATAAAACTGGTCTATAAATTATAGCCAAAAATATAATAAAAGTACCTAACTTTTTAATATTACCTTCTAGACAATTCCTTGACTAAAAATAGCTTGAAACTGGCGTTTGCTTAGCATTTTTAACATGTGGCTGGCTATTCACCACCTAGAAACATCTAAACTAATCATGATTGGAAACTAATCCTGGTTGGAACTTACTATAAATATAATTTGTAATAAGGAAGAATATTATCTTTTCCAGTTTAAAATATTGCTTCCCTTGTTACAAAATAGTTACCTGAGATTCTTCATATCTTAGTGGCATATTATCTATGGGCATAATACTATTTGTAAGCATTTTTATTTTATAATGTACTTTCAGAAAAGAATCATAGAAAAATAATTTGGGAGCTACTTCAGCAAGATATACCTCTTTGACATTAGCTTTCAGTTTTTAATCAGTATGTAATTTTCCAAAGATGAGGTCTTTTCAATTGGAACCTTTATAGCACCTAAGTAAGTTCTTACATTAATTATGTATAGCGTTATTTTCCTTTGTGGCTGTTTTGGGTTTTTTGGGGTAAGGACTTAAATCCCCACATAAGCCACATTGCATATCGGGAAGAAGATAGACAAGGAAAGGGGCAGAGAGCAGAACTGATAACAGAGATCAATAAAATTTCAGAAACTAGACACCCTTCTATCAAGTAACATGACAGTGACAATCTATTATATGTTAAATGCAACATTAGTTATATATCACATTAAACTGAACAATTTTGTTAGTGCGCTCTAATAAAGTAACTTGTGTTATCTTATTATTTTCTCTTACTCTCATAGCATTAGATTTTTTGTGGTAATTTTAGTGGTCATCTGAATGGCTGCCTTGTGTCTACCTGCAAGTCACTGGTACATACCCTTTTCATAACCTTCTGCAACATTGTTCTCAAACTGCAAGTCTGGGGGAAGTTCAGTATAATAGCAGTAACAATATTAGTAAGTACCAGAAAAATATATTTTGAGTTTGGTGTTCTATGTGTCCAGCACTGTACTAAATTCCGAATCCTTACCAGAATCCTCTTTGGTGGTTATTGCTTGGCCACAGTTATGCATGCTGAGCCTGGGGCCGAGACAAGTTAGTGCTTTGCCAGGGAAGTGAGCTAGAGCCACTACAGGTCTTCCCACTCCACAAGTTGTTTATTACTAGTGCGCCTCTGAGTGGGACAAGCCAGCGGTCTTTGCCTTCTTTCTTTTCCTTTCAGTTTTGTCAAGATCTAATTGAAATACAGCACTTTGTAAGTTTAAGGTGTTTAGCATAATATTTTGACGTACATATATTGTGAAATGATTACCACTGTAAATTGTTTAGCATCCATTATCTCATGTAGATATAATAAAAAGAGAAAGCAAAACAAGTAAAGCTTTTCCCCTTTTATGAGAACTCCTAGAGTTTACTCTTACAACAACTTTAATATTTATCACATAGCAGTGTTATCCATAGACACCATGCTGTACTCACTTACTTACCTTGTAACTGGGAGTTTGTACCTTTTGACCACCGTTCTCCTGTTTCCCTTTCCCCATTCCCTTTCTCTGCTAACCTCAAATCTGGTCCCTTTTTCTCTTTTTTTCTTTTCTTTTTAGTTAGAAGGTTTTTTCCTGTTTTTAAAAGACTTTATTTATTTGACAGAGAAAGAGGGAGAGTGAGTGCACAAGCAGGGGGAGCAGCAGACAGAGGGGAGGGAGAAGCAGGCTAAGCAGGGAGCCGGATGTGGGGCTCCATTCCAGGATCTCCAGACCATGATTTGAGCCCTTAACAGTGCCATCACCCAAGCACCTACCCTTTCTTTCTTTTTATTAGAGATTTTATTTATTCATTTGAGAGAGAGAGCGAGAGTGCCACAACCCGGGGGGGGGGGTGGCGGTGCAGAGGGAGAGAGGGAGAAGAGAAAGAGAGAAACGGGCTCCCCACTGAGCACAGAGCCTGACCCGCTGCTCATCCCATGACCCTGAGATCATGACCTGAGCCAAAATCAAAAGTCTGATGCTCAACCCACTGAGCCACTCAGGCACCCCTGTTCCCTTTTTCTTTGAGTTTGGTTTATTGTTTGGCTTTGTTATGTTTTGTTTTTAGTCTCCACATATAAGTGAGTTCATACAGTATTTGTCTTTCTTTGTCTGATATATTTAACTTAGTATAATACCCTCAAGGTCCGTGCATGTTGTCACAAATGGCAGGATTTCCTTTTTATGGCTGAATAATATTCCATTTTATGTATATATGTCAAAAATTCTTTATCCATTCATCCACAAATGGGCACTTAGATTGTTTCTATATCTTAGCTATTGTAAATAATGCTGCAACAAAATTGAGAGTGCATGTATCTTTTCAAGTTTGTGTTTTTATTTTCTTCGAATAAAGACCCAGATGTGGAATTGCTGAACACATTTTAATGTGTTCTATTAATGTGTTCTAAAAATAGTTCTATTTTTAAATTTATGAGGAACCCACATACTGTTTTATAGTGGTTGCAACAATTTACATTCTCATCCACAGCGCACAGGTTTCTCTTTTCTCTACCTCCTCACCAAGGCTTGTTATTTCTTCTTTCTAATAATAGCCATCCTAACAGTCCTGATGTAATATCTCATTGTGGGTTTGATTTTCATTTCCCTGCTAACTGGTGATGTTGAACATCTTCTCATGTATCTATTGGCCATTCATATATCTTCTTTATAGAAAAGGTTATTGAGATCTTTTGCTTATTTTTAAATTGGATTATTTGGGGTTTTTGTTATTGACCTTTTTTGAGTTCTTTATATATTCTGGATATTAACCCTTATCAGACACACAGTTTGCAATTTTCTTTTTCTATTCTGTAGGTCATATTTTCACTTGTTGTGGGTTTTGCTGTGAAGAAGGTTTATAATTTGATGTAGTCTCACTTGTTATTTTTGCTTTCAATGATTTTATTTTGGTGTAAGATTAAAAAATCATCACCCAGGCTTATTTTGAAGACTTTACTACTTGTTTTCTTCTAGATTTTATGATTTCAGGTTTTATGTTTATGTTTTCAGTCCATTCCAAGTTTATTTTTGTGTGTGGTATAAGATAATGGTCTATTTTCATTCTTTTATGTGTGAATATCCAGTTTTCCCAGCACCGTTTACTGAAGAAACTATGCTTTCCCTATTGTATATTCTTGGCTCCTTTGTCATTAATTAATTGACAGTATATGTATGGGTTTATTTCTGGGCTCTTTATTCTTTCCATTGATCAAGGTGTCTTTTTATGCCAGTACCATACTCTTGATAGTATAGCTTTGTAATGGAGTTTGAAACTAGGAACTGAGGTGTCTTCAGCTCTGTTGTTCTTTTTCAAGCCTGCCTTGGCTATTCAGGGTCTTTTGTGGCTCCATACAAATTTTAATATGGTTTGTTCTACTTCTGAGAAAAATGCCCTTGGGATTTTGATAGGGATTTCATTAAATCTATACATTACTTTAGGTAGTATGGACATTTTAGTAATATTAGTTCTTTCAGTCCATGAGCATAGAATATTTTTCCATTTATTTATATCTTTTTCAATTTCTTGCCTTAATGCCTTGTAGTTTTCAGGATATAGATCTTTTACTTCCTTGGTTAGATTTATTTTCAGGCATTTTATTATTTTTTATATAATTGTGAGTGATATTTTCTTCTCTTTCTGATATTTCATTATTAATGTATAGAAACAGCAGATTTTTGTGCATTGATTTTGTATTCTGCAACATTACTGAATTTATTAGTTCTAACCATTTTTTGATGACTTCTTTTGGATTTTCTGTATATAATATGTCATCCGCAAATAGTAACAGTTTCACTGCTCCCTTTCTATTTGGGGTACCTTTTATTTCTTTGTCTTTCATAATTGCTCTGACTGGGACTTCCAATACTAAGTTGAATAAAAATGGTAAAAGTGGACATCCTTATCTTACTCCTGATCTTACAGGAAAAACTTTTAGTTTTTCACCGTTGCGTATGATATTAGCTATGGGCTTGTCATATATGGCCTTTATTATGTTGAGATACATTTTCTCTATAGCCACTTTATTGAAAGTTTTTAAGCATAAGTGGATATTGAATTTTTTAATGCTTTTTCCACACTTATTGAGATAATCATATTTTTTCATTCTATTATGTGATGTTTCCTATTGATCGATTTGCATATGTCGAACCATTCCTTGCATCCCAGCTATAAATCCCACTTGGTCATGGTGAATGATTCTTCACATCTCTTAAAGGTAGTACCTTATAGAGGCCCCTGTGTGGCTCAGTGGGTTAAAGCCTCTGCCTTCGGCTCTGGTCATGATCTCAGGGTCCTGGGATCGAGCCCCACATGGGGCTCTCTGCTCAGCAGGAAGCCTGCTTCCCTTCCTCTCTCTCTCTGCCTGCCTCTCTCCTTACTTGTGATCTCTGTCTGTCAAATAAATAAATTAAAAAAAAAAGGTACTACCTTATATATACTTGATATTAGGTACCTCTTTTGCCTTTTATACATTGTCTTTAATACCAGCTACATTCTTAAAGGCAAGAATGAAACTACATGGTGCGAGATTTTGACAATAGTGGTAAAGTAAAAGAAGTTGAGACCTTGTGGGGGAAAAAAAATTTGTGAGGAACACTATCAGAGAGTCAGTTGTCACAGAGGATTATTCCAAGAGAAGTTATATTTAGGGCACAGGATCACCTGTAATGAAATTTTGTTAGATTTTCATGCTGTTTTGATTTCCCCTTACTATGTAAATTAACTCCTAGATCCATTCTAGTTTGGCCATTTAACCAGAAGGTCTTAAAAAAAAAAAATATTACCTTAACTTAAGGTAAAAGAAAATATTTTGTAGCATCAATAATTACTGCATTCAGAATAATTTTTAAAAATTATATACTTGTCTTACTGGGAATTACTTACAAAAAGCAGACTGCAGAATTTAATTTTTCAACAATGTTCTTTTCATTTACAGCTCATTTAAAAAGGTATCAATTTGTTATGGACCATTTACATTTTAAGAACTTTTGGAAACTCTTTGTCCTTTAACCTAATGGAAGCAGACCACTTACTCTGGGCCGTCCACAGGGTGATACTCCTGGTTTTCTGGCCTTTTCTGGATAGCCCAAGGGTTCATTTTCATTACTTATATTCCTTCCTCTTTTGTCTAGTTTCACTGCCTTGTCATTAACTACTTATTTGATTTGACTTTCCTTCCTCCGGGGCCAGTAATTATTATACATGTCATTTGGGTCACTAACAGCAAAAACAGCCAAACAGAAATAAAAGAATAATGGCAAAGAATGGATCTCACACCACTAACATTATTATTGTGAACTTTTTTTTTTAAAGATTTTATTTATTTATTTGATAGACAGGGATCACAAGTAGGCAGGGAAACAAGCAGAGAGAGAGGAGGAAGCAGGGTCCCCGCTGAGCAGAGAGCCCGATGTGGGGCTCGATCCCAGGACTCTGGGATCATGACCCGAGCCGAAGGCAGAGGCTTTAACCCACTGAGCCATCCAGGCGCAACTATTGTGAACTTAAAAAAAAAAACAAACAAAAAAACTTTTACACATTTGACAAGTAAAAAGTCTTTATTTTACAGAAGATTGCCTAACTTATCTGCTTAGTTTTTCATAATCATAAATAATCTGTTTTACCCTATATAGTATTTAAGTATTACTATAATTTCTATTTTAAAGAGGAAGAAATTATGGCTCATAAAGGTTGTTCAGTATAAACTTATAATTCAAAAGAGTTTCTGAAATAAACTGACCAGGACTAGTATTAACTATCACCAGTACCCCAAGGATTTGTCAAAGTCCAAGGCTGGGCCCAGGAAGTATTTGAGAGTGTTTCAGAGTGATCCAACAGCTATGTGAGAACTATCTAGACTATAAGAATACAAAAGGAGCAAATTTAGACATATTCTACTCGTGAAATCCCTCTTTACCTCATATTACATAACAATTATGGGCTCAAGGATAAGTCCATGGGATCTATAAACTATCACAGCAAAAGTAATCTTAAAAACAAGTGCTTGCAGAAATACTGGTAGTATTTCATTGTTAACCAGAACTTTTCCCCCCCACTCCTCATTGTTAATCAGGTGATCGAAATCTTCATGACTAACTTAATGTTGCATTATTTATAGACTCCCACCTCTGAGTAATTTCTCTGCATCTCTCTTAAAATGACCAGTCATTGCCTGACTTCCAGTTTCTTCTTTTTTTCTCATGCATTTTGGAAGATTTAGAAAATTGAGCTAGCTCTTACTGATGACCTTTATTTTTAGGCTTCCCTTAAGAATGGTGAGTGTACCTCTGATTGGGTCCGTTTACTAGTTCCCCTTCTTTCACATCATCTAGGCATGAGAGTAAGATGGTGATAAATTGCTTCAGAGTAGTCAACTGTTGTAGAAACTCGTACATTCAGGCAATAGTTACCAAATCACTCTCACATGATGGACATAGTTAAACTATAGGTATATCAAAGATCATAAACTCTTTACCTTCCAGGAGTTGGCCTCTTGGAGTTTACATCTGGAAAATGTTTCCACCAACAGATACACATAAAAGATCCACATTATTTTCTTATATTTGAATACTATCAAAGTTGACTCTGACATAACTTATTTAATCCACAAGATAACTATAAATTGGGTTTTGAAATACAGTTACCTCGTAAATTTTCTACCAAAATTCTTACCCGTTCTCTGTGAAGAAAGGAAGACAACAAAGTGAAATTACATTCACTTTTTTTCTTGTTCCCATATATCTACAGACTATATTTGAGATCCAAAATCTTACAGCTACACTCACCAAGTTCAGTATCAGATTGAGTGAGTGATGGTGGGGGTGGTTTAAAGAGTGGGCTGGTTTAAAGATGTATTTCTATACATCTCTATTTTGTTCCAGTAGTGGTAGAAGAAGACTAAGAAGAGCAAATATTTACCAGAATGTATTTTATCTTAGTTGAATAATACAGACCTATTCAAAACCAACTTAATATTCAAAACCATCCTAACCATTGCTACACCTGGGAGGAAGGCAGGAGAGAAGAAATAATCCATAACAGTGTAAAAAAACTTCTACAAGGGGTGATAATTTTTTTTTTTTTTTTGGTGATAAATATTTTTTAAAAACACCTTCTTGAGGTGCCTGGGTGGCTCAGTGGGTTGGGGCCTCTGCCTTCGGCTCAGGTCATGATCCCAGGGTCCTGGGATGGAGCTCCACATCGGGGAGCTCCGTGGGGAGCCTGCTTCCTCCTCTCTCTCTGCCTGCCTCTCTGCCTACTTGTGATCTCTGTCTGTCAAATAAATAAAATATTAAAAAAAAAAACACCTTCTTTCTGGAAAAGTGGAGAGATATTGGGAAGTTGTTGAAGGCTTTTTTGACATATGTATCTCCAGATCAGTGCTCTGGAGTATGGATTGAAACATACATTCCTTCATCCTAAGTCCTGACTACAGGTCTTATAGTGAGTACAGCATTGGACCATATTTCCTAAGTGAATGAATTGCAAAAAGTGGTGATTTTTAAAAATTTTTCCTCAGAATTAATAAAATATTTCTCCCTATATGTACAGCTGGAAGTCAGATAAACAGTGTCCTCGTTGTAGGAGGAAGACTGATCAGTATAGATACTAGAACCCCTGTGAAAGATTCTGGCTTGAGGGCACTGTGGCCAGACAAGAAAATGATACCCAGAAAAGGTTATAATTACCTCAAAGAGATGTATTCAAGCGGGTGTCATGTCAGATTAGATCCTGCAAATTTCTAGGGTCCCTTTCCCCCCATGTAAGCTGCCCTGCAGTGTGCTATCAGATACTGAAGCTGAGCCATGGCCAACTCCACAGCTCACTCTCATCCTGACCTTGGTTCTAGACTAAATGCTAACATGTGCTCTTGAAATCATTGCTGGCATCCTAGGAGTCACTTAAAAAGGATTCATTTCCTTTCGCCAGTCTGCTCACATTATTTGAATAAATTATGATTGCACTATGGTCTATATTTAAGATAGTAAGTTTTTTAGTTTAATAAAACTACTTAAAAAATTAAATCCAGTTATTTTTTTGTTTTAGTAAAATGAAAAGGTGTAATAAGGTGAAAGGAAAGTACTAGTTATTCTAGGCATTTTTTTCTCTCTGCTTACTCATTCAGCTTATATTTGTGTCGTAAAATGAAAATAATATCCGATAAATAACTGACAATAACTTGAAAAGAATGCCTGTGTAATCTAAATTCTTCTGATGGTCTCTCTGTGTCATTTAATCCTTCATTTTAATGAAAACAGTTTTAGTTGTGTGTTTGCACATGGTCTTGTACAAAATGACTTACCTACTAAGCTGTAACTTCTTGGGACTGATGATAGAAGACTCAGAATACTGCATGTGCGTGGTTGTGAAAAGGTCATATAAATAATAACTTAATAAAAAAACTAAACAGTTAATGAAATGTTTACTGTTTGTAAAATAAAGTTTCATGGGTGTGAAGGCAGAGATGTATTATTCATTTTGGGTTGATGATATTGGTAAAAGCCATCTTTTGTTGAGTGAGGAAGGAAGATACTCAAGGATTTTAAGTCTGAATAATAGGAGTGAATTAGCTGGCAAACTGTAAGGCAGGGGTATTCCATTTTCTTGGTAGAGTTTGAGATCTAAGGAGAAAGTTCTTACTAATCCAAAAGTGAGTAAGTAAAGAGCTGGGGCTGAAGCAGCCATTCTAAAGGCTAAGTGGCAGATGCACAGAAGAGGATTATAAACTGGACATGTGGAATGGAGTACCTTAGTAAACACATCACTGTTTTCAGGTGGTTTGCATCAGATGCAAGAAACGAGAGCCCTCATTATTGGGGAGGGGAGAGTTGAGAACAGGGAGAACTGCCGAAGAGATCCAGCTTTACCGATAGGTCATACGTGCAGGTAACAGTGCTAGAGTCTTCATGGAGAGGGATGGTATTGGGTAGTAAGAGTGGAGGACTCCTACAGTTAATAAAACATGGCTGTATGCAAAGTGTCCAAAGTAGAGCATATTAAAGTTGGAAACCCAGAAATGGTGACCAAATAATCCCCGCATTTCCACTTTCTATTGGACTGACCTTCTGGGTCTATATTTGACTTTAGAGGTCATTCTAGACCAACCTCTCTATGTAATGGACAGAATCCAGAGAAATTGCGCTCCTTACCTAACTTCCTACATTTGATTACTGACCAAGATGGGATGAGAAGGCCTTCTGCAAATTTATATAGTGCAACCCTATTAAAGTTAATCTTAAAACATATAGAAACTCTTTTATTTTTCCTAGATAACTAGAATTTTACAGCACGCAGGGTTTTTAATCTCTTTCCTGAAAATACTTGTCCTACGAAAAACATTTAAGACTAAATTACTTTAATGTATCTTTTCCCCGCTTAGATTTAAGAATATTCAGCATAGTTGGGAGCCTCTTCCTTGTGATCTGAATTCAGAAAAATACCTGTTGATGGTCAAACTTTCTTGTGCTTGCAGAGGATCATCATTGTTTCTAGCACAGACTTAAATTCACTAGAAATATTCCAAATAAGGCATTAATGTTTATTTCATATCCTAAATGAATTTTAAAGAAAAAAATATTTTCAATAACACAGCGAACCTGATTTAGCTTTTCCTTTTAAGCAGTTACTTAGGAGAAAACTTCAGTATTCATCAGTGGTCGGGGCACCTGGGTGGCTCAGTGGGTTAAAGCCTCTGCCTTCAGCTCAGGTCATGATCCCAGGGTTCTGGGATCGAGCCCCACATCGGGCTCTCTGCTCAGCGGGGAGCCTGCTTCCTCCTCTCTCTGCCTGCCTCTCTGCCTCCTTGTGATCTCTCTCTCTGTCAAATGAATAAATAAAATCTTAAAAAAAAAAAAAAGTATTCATTAGTGGTAGTGCCAATTTCGCCCAAAAATTTCAGCAAGATAAAAATAGAAACAAATACAAACAGAAATTTGAATCTTGGTTCTATGGATGTTTATACTTTTCAAGAGCCCTTTCTTTTAATTTATTTTATTCCTTTAAAAATAAGTACAGGTGCTCTTTCTTTGTTTGCCCTGTTGAAATCATGTTTCATCCTTCAAAGCCATTAACCTACCTTCTGAATCCTTGTCTGATCCTATAAGTCAGATTTCACTGCATGTTAATGAACCGTTACAAGGTATTATTGATGCATCTATTTAGCTATTATTTCACTATTATTTTACTTATAGTTAATTTCTGATATTTCTATCTTATTGGATTGAGAACAACTAGAAGATGGAAAATATATTTTCATTTTTAGTGGAATTCTGTGGAATTGAATTAAGCATGCTTATATATATATATTTATATATTTCTATTTATATATAAAATATATTTGTTTTTATAATATATTATATATTTTAACATATATTTACATATTTATATATAAAATAAGATGCATATATATATATATAGCATGATAGATATAAATGTCTTATTTTTTCTACTGTGTATATATATCAGTCTTTTTCCTACTCTCAAATTCTTTGAACATTATTCTTATATCCTTTCTAGATAGAACTCTCTGCTTCTGCCTAATGTATCATAAGAGGTTTTCTGTGAGGTGGCTGGCAGAAAAAAATTAACTGTCACTTGAGAGCCTACTCACTGTGCAGTCTGCCAGGAACCCCCCATGGCTCCCTCTCCTGTGGAAGATTTTGGTGTTCCTCACTGTCGTATGTGCCCCACTTGACATATAACAAATGTTCGCTCTTTCAGGACACAATCACTGCTCTATACTTGGAAAGCTACTGTAGCCAAGAAAATTCTCATCTCTAGACAAAATACATGGATTTGAGACCCAGCACTGCCCCTTTGTAGTGTATTCTTAGGAGAGTCTGTTAATATTTTTATTATTATTATGAGGGTTCAGTGAGACAATGCCTATGACTATATGTAGTCATAAACTATTAAATATATGAAACATGATTTTATATTATTTTGTAAAAATTATTTATTTTGAGAGAGAATGTGTGAGTGGTGGGGAGGGACAGAGAGAGAAGGATAGAGAGAATCTCAAGCAGACTCTTCGCTGAGCACACAGCCCTACATAGGGCTCTACCAACAATCCTGAAGTCATGACCTTAGCCGAAACCAAGAGTCAGCTGTTCGACTGACTAAGCCACCCAGGCGCCCCTGAAAGATGATTTTAATATTAAACTCCTCTACCAAGGGTTTTACTTCTTAGGGAAGGGGAATATTGAAATCCAGTGTTTGTGGGCTAAGTACTACTTGTAATAAGATATTACCAAATAATTATATTTGCTGATTTTCTTAGAATGTCAGCAGTCTTATTATAATATATTTGCCTAAGAGAGATCAAGTTAAGGATTTAATTGGCTACAAAAGTCAATCCATACTAGGAAATTTTAATGCCTCTAATTTTTTTAATCTAATATGGGAAATCATTTTTTATCATTGACTATTCCTCTTTGTGGAAATATATCGGTCTCATCACTTTGTACTTTTTACTTTTATAAAAGAGTTTATTTATTTATTTATTTGAGAGAGTGAGCAAGAGAGAGGGAATACTAATAGACTAGGACCAGAGGGAGGGGGAGAAGCAGACGCCTTGCTGAGCAGGGAGCCCCATGTGAGGCTTGATCCCAGGACTCTGGGATCATGACCTAAGCCGAAGGCAGATGCTTAACCAACTGAGCCACCCTAGCACCCCTGTACTTTTTTATTCTAAATGCTAAATACTATAGCTTTGTGTTCTAAGCAAAGGCAGGAGTTAAATTACCCTGAAGTTAAAAAAATAGTGTAAACCCATACATTAGGATTTCTCTTAGTTTGTGTGTGTGTGTGTGTGTGTGTGTGCGCGCGCGCACGCGCGTTTTAAGATTTATTTATTTGCTTGAGAGAGAGAGTGCAGATGGGGGTGGGGTGTGAGTGGCAGGGGCAGAGGGAGAGAGAAACAAGCAGGCTCTGTGCTGAGCAGGGAGCCCAATGCAGGGCTTGATCTCAGGACCCTGAGATCACAGCCTGATCCAAAGCCCAAGAGTCAGATGCTTAACCAACTTTGCCACCCAGGTTCCCCTCCCTTAGTGTTTTTGAAGAAATAATTGAGACATGGTATCCTAGCACACTTAAAAACAAAACCTTACTTGAAACCTGAAATTATACAGAAAATAATCAACTTCTTACTACATAAAAAAGGCTCTTCAAATATTTGAAAGCAGATTGGTACTGTCATATATATATATACACACACACACACACACACACACACACACATATATATATTTATTTTAGGATATCAGCAATTTCAGTTAATTTTTTGTATTATATACAGTATATCTCTTATGTCTTATCCAAATTCTTGATAGATATTTGCAAAAAAAAAAAAAAAACCCTGCAATTCCAAGTCATTCATACTCCTGATAACTTTCTCACAGATCTCCATCAAGCCTTAAGTCAATATTCCTTGGATATCATTCTTAAACCTACAGATCCACTTGACTATGATTCTGTCCAGCCTACTTCATCTCCATTTTAACCACAGGATTGTAATGATGGGTTAAATGGCTTGCTGAAATCTTGTTGCATTATATTTATGGGCTTCCTCTGATCTATTGTTTTTATAGTACAAAAAAAATCTAGTAAGGTTTCTATTAAAGTATGTTGAGAGATACTCTTCATTGATCTCTTGCATTCCTGTTTGTCTTAGAGGGTATGCTAAGAATGAAAGGCACTGACTGATCTTTACCTGGGCCATTTCCCAGGGATGTGTTTGTAGTAAGCAACTTTGAGGAATGAGGTAATGTCTCTCTCTGAGACAAAGAGCAGGCTTGCTCCCTGCCTGGTATAAAACAGAAGCTTTCCCAAACTCAAAGTTCCTCTTCTGTAATGTATCCTACTCTGTGTGCAGGCATCACATCTGGTCTTATCCACAACACCCCCATTTTGGTCTCTGCAAAATAGAGCCCTTCATCTCTGACCCATGAAGAAACAGCAGGCTAACTTATTAGCTTGTAAGTAGGGTAAAATCCTAGATCAAACAAAACAATATGTATGGAGGAGTACACTAACCTTAAGTATACAGCTCAATCTTATAAAATAGATTAATTTTGCATGGTTTTGAACTTGGCATAAATGGAATCAAACCTTATATATTCTTTTGGTCTAGTTTTTTTCTCCAGCATCATGTTTACAAGACTCATCCATATTTTGTTTGCAGAAATTCATTAATTTTCATTGCTATATGTTATTCTGTTGTGTAAATACAACACTATTTTCCTATTCTACCATTTATGGACATTTGTGTTGCTTCCAGTTTGGAGCTACTATGTTACTTTGAACATTTTTTTTTTTAAGATTTTATTTATTTATTTGACAGAGAGAGATCACAAGTAGGTGGAGAGGCAGGCAGAGAGAGAGAGGAGGAAGCAGGCTCCCTGCTGAGCAGAGAGCCCAATGCGGGGCTCAATCCCAGGACCCCGGGATCATGACCCAAGCTGAAGGCGGAGGCTTTAACCCTCTGACCCAGACAGGCGCCCCGAATATTCTTTTTTTTTAAATATTGGTAACTAATTTCTTTTATTTATTTATTTTTTATTATGATCAGTTAGCCACTGTATAGTACATCATTAGTTTTTTATATAGTGTTCAGTGAGTCATTAGTTATGTATAACACCCAGTGCTTTGAATATCCTTAAATATATTTTTTTGATGTACATACCTGTTGGATATATCTACTTGGAGATAAACAGCTGGGTTATAGCATATACATATGTTTAGCAGTAGTAAAAAGTGCCAAAAAGTTTTCCCTGATGGTTGTACAAACTTATACCCCCATTAACAAACAATATCTCAGTTACTCTACATCCTTGCCAAAATGAGGTGTGATCAGTTTTGTAAGTATAGCTATTATGGTAGGTATGGAGCACCAAGATGGAGTTTTTTGGTTTTTGTGTGTGTTGTTGTTGTTGTTTTTAAGATTTTGTTTACTTGAGGGAGAGAGAGAGAGAGAGAGAGAGAGCATGTGAGCCAGTGACAGCATGAGCAGGGAACGGGGTGCTCAGAAGGAGAGGGAGAAGCAAATTCCCCACCAAGCAGGGAGCCGACGGGGCTCCATCCCAGGACCCCGAGATCATGACTTGAGCCGAGGGCAGACGCTTAACTGACTGAGCCACACAGGAGCCACAAGATATTCTGGTTTTAATTAGCTTTTTTGTATCACTAATTATGTTGAACATATTTGCATATACTTCTTGGTTCTTTGAATAGGCTTTTTTGTGAAGTGCCTTGTTCAAGACATTTGCTCCTGTTACTCTTAGCTTGTCTTTTTCAAATAAGTTTGTAGACGTTCTTTATATATCTGCATACAATTACTTTTTCATTACATGCATTATAAATATCTTCTTTTATAGTATGGTTTACTTTCTCACTACCTTAATGATTGATGTCTTTAGATGAACAGAAGTTCCAAGTTTTAATGTAATGGAATTTATCCATCTTTTCCTCTAAGAGTACAGCTTTATGTGTCCTATCCCTATGGGCTTATTTATGTGTGTTATTTTCTAGAAGTTTTATTGTTTTATCTGACATTTGCACATATGATTTACCTGGAATCTATTTTTTCATCCATAGTATTGCGTGCATCAGCATATATTTCTTTTTATTTCTGAGTAGCATTCCATTGTATAAATGTACAGCTATCTATCCACTTGAGTTTTCTCCAGTTTGGGGCTGTTATGAATGACAGTGCCATAAATACATTTGTACAAATCTTTTTATAGCCATGTTTTCATTTCTTTTAGGTAAATACATAGTAGTAGAATTGGTAGTTCATACTGTAGGTGTAAGTTTAATTTTTATTAGAAACTGTCAGTTTTCCAAAGTGGTTATAGCATTTAACATAGCTACCAACAATGCATGAGAGTTTCAATTATTCCACAACTTTGTTAGTACTTGATGTTGTCAGTCTTTTTAATTTTAGGCATTGTAGTATGTGTAAAGTAATACCTCCTTGTGGTTTTATTTGCATATCCTAATCATAAACAACATTGAACTCTTTGCGTGTGCTTAACCTTATATATTTCTTTGGATGTTTTTCTTGCCCATTTTTATTGTGTTGTTTATCTTTTTGTTACTAAATTGCAGGAGTTCTTTCTATAACCTGGAATAAAGCCAATTTTGAAAGTTTGGGAGATCTATTGTACAAAAATGTGGATAAATTTAACACTCCTAAGCTAAACTGTAGATCTCAGTATAGTAAAGTTGCTACATTTGGTTGTGTTGTTTTTACCACAATTTTTTTTTTAATTTAAAGAGAAAGTTCTGTGGCTTACCTATTATTCACTTTCATGATGTCTTTTGATAAGCAAAAGTTTTCTTTTGTTTGGTTTTAATTTGGGTGCTGTCCATTTTTTTAATTTATTTTTTTATTATTTGGGGGGGGTGCTGTCCATTTTAATTTCCTTTCTTTTCCTTTGTTTTCCTTTATGGTTACTGCTTTTTTTTTTTTTAAGATTTTATTTATTTATTTGACAGAGAGATCACAAGTAGGCAGAGAGGCAGGCAGAGAGAGAGAAGCAGGCTCCCTGCTGAGCAGAGAGCCTGATGCGGGGCTTGATCCCAGGACTCCGGGATCATGACCTGAGCTGAAGGCAGAGGCTTTAACCCACTGAGCCAGCCAGGCACCTCTATGGTTACTGCCTTTTGAGTCCTAAGAAATCTTCTCCTATATCAAGATCATAAAGATATTTTCTTACATTTCCTTCTAGGAACTCTATACTTTAAGTCTAGAAGTCATTAGAATTAATTTTGTTTATGATGAGAGGTAGGGATTGAACTTCTGTTTTCCATGCAATTATCTAACTTTCACTATGAGGTCTTCACAAGAATTTCCTTTCCCCATTGAATCGCTTGATGTCTATGTGGTAAATGAGTCAGACACATATAGGTGTGTTTATTTTTGGGCTCTGTTCTGTCTCATTAATCTGCTTGGTTGTCTTGAAGCCAAAACACGTCCCTGACTACAACTTTATAGTAGTACTTCTCTTCCCAATTTGCTCGTTTTCAACATTTTTCTTTATTTTAGATCTTTTGCATTTCCGTGAAAAATTTAGAAGCAGCTTGTAAAATTCAACCAAAAAAGCCTGCTTAGAATATGGTTGAGATTTCATTCATTCTGTTGATCAATTTGAGGAGAATTAACTCTTAACACTCAATATTAATCTTCCATTTTATGGGCTTGATATATTGTTGGATTTAATTTGTACTTCTTTAATTTCTCTTAGCAATATTTTATAGTTATCAGTATAAAAGGTGTAACATATTCCTCTTTAAAATTGTTTCAAAGTGCTTTGTTGTTGGGTGGATTTTTTTGATGCTGTTGTTACAAAGAATACTTTTCTAGTTTTGGACTCTTGATTCAGCCAATACAATTCAAGGTGAATTACAGTTAAGATAACCCCGGGTGGATGAAATTATCAAGAGCTACTTCAGAAAAGAACAATCTGTCATGGAGAGAACCACTTGTACAGAGACATGTGGGTCACATAAATAATCAAGTTTTATGGTTAGTGAGTCACAAAGTCAGAAGAGATTCTGCTGTAGGCTACCTCAGATTTCTGATGAGTGATTTAAAAACTTCTATACTTTTCTCCTTGATGGTTGAGGATGGCAGTTAGGATTTGGCATGAAAGTAGGGAGAGAAACAATCAGACTTTGCTTTAATAACAGACAGTGGATTATAGTTGGGAAAGGTGGCAGAAAATTTATGTTCTCAATATAAATGTGTTTCATGTGTGAATGTGATACAAGGATAATTTAACATACAAAAATATATAAATGTGACATACCACATTTACAGAACAAAAGACCAAAATCCAGGATCATCTTAATTGATATAAAAACGGCATTTGGCAAAATTCAGTGAATGAAAGGAAATTACCTCAAGGTAGTAAAGTTCATATAAAAAAGTTCTCAGCTGCGGCGCCTGGGTGGCTCAGTGGGTTAAAGCCTCTGCCTTCCTCTCGGGTCATGATCCCAGGGTCCTGGGATTGAGCCCCACATTGGGCTCTCTGCTCAGCAGGGAGCCTCTCTCTCTGCCTGCCTCTCTGTGTACTTGTGATCTCTGTCTGTCAAATAAATAAATAAAATCCTTAAGAAAAAAAAAAAGTTCTCAGCTAACATTATAATCAATGGTGAAAAACTGAAAGCTTTTCCCTAAGATTAGGACTAAAACATACCCAATCTCACCCTTCTGTTCAACATAATACTAGGGGTTTTAGCCAGAGCAATTAGCCAAGAAAAAGAAAAGACATCCAAATTGGAAAGGAATAAGTAAAATCATCTCTATTCTCAGATAGCATGATCTTATTTGTAGAAAACCTTAAAGAATTGCACACAACAAAACCTGTTAGAACTAATAAAGAAGTTTAACAAAGTTGCCAGACACAAAATCAGCACTCAGAAATCAGTTGTGTTTTTATACAGTAATGAACAATCCTAAAAGGAATTTTTTCTTTGAATCCACTTACCCTAACATCAAAAAAAGAATAAATTATTTAGGAATAAACCTAACCAAAGAGGTAAAAGATTTGTACACTGAAAACTATAAAATATTGCTGAAAGAAGTTAAAGAAGACACAAATAAATGGAAAGTCATCCTGCTTTCATGGACTGGAAGTCTTAATATTGTTAAAATGTCCATACTACCCAAAGCCATCAATAGATTTGATGCACTCCCTACCCTACAAAACCCTAATGGCATTTTTCTTTCAGAAATAGAAAAAATTCTAAAATTTGCATAGAATTTCAAAGGATCCAGAACAAGCAGTCTTGATAAGGAAGTATAAAATTGAAAACCTCACACTTCATGATATCAAAATATATTACAAAGTTCCAATAATCAATAGTATTATATGGTATAAGGACAGATGGAACAATGAAACAAAATACAGATCCTAGAAATAAGCCCTGGCATACACAGTCAAATGATTTTTGACAGGGATGCCAAGAATAAAGGGAGGATAATCTCTTTAATAAATGATGTTGGAAATACCGGATATCCACAGGCAATAGAATGAAGATGGATCCCTATCTTACACCATATAAAAATATTAACTTGACATGTATTAAAGATCTAACTGTAAGACATGAAACTATAAAAATCCTATAAAAATCATAGGAGAAAATCTTCATGACAGAAGGGGCAATGATTTCTTGGATATGATACCACAAGCACAGGCAAAAACAGATAAATGGGACCACATCAGACTTAAAAACTAATGCCCAGCAAAGGAAGCAGTCAATAGAGTGTAAAGGTAATATATAGATTGGAAGAAAAATTTGCAAACCATTTATCAGATAAAGGATTAGTACCCAAAATATATAAAGAATTCTTGCAACTCAATAACAAAACAAAACAACAAATATCTCGATTAAAAAGCAGTCAAAGAACTTCTCCAATGAAGACATACAAATGGCTATCAGACACATGAAAAAATGTTCATCATCACTAGCCATCAGGGAGATTCAAATTAAAACCACATTGAGATACCACCTCACACCAGTTAGAATGGCCAAAATTAGGAAGACAGGAAACAAGATGTGTTGGAGAGGATGTGGAGAAAGGGGAACCCTCTTACACTGTTGGTGGGAATGCAAGTTGGTGCAGCCACTTTGAAGAACAGTGTGGAGATTCCTCACGAAATTAAAAATAGAGCTTCCCTATGACCCTGCAATTGCACTACTGAGTATTTATCCCCAAAATACAGATGTAGTGAAAAGAAGGGCCATCTGTACCCCAATGTTTATAGCAGCAATGGCCATGGTCGCCAAACTGTGGAAAGAACCAAGATGCCCTTCAACGGACGAATGGATAAGGAAGATGTGGTCCATATACACTATGGAGTATTATGCCTCCATCAGAAAGGATGAATACCCAACTTTTGTAGCAACATGGACGGGACTGGAAGAGATTATGCTGAGTGAAATAAGTCAAGCAGAGAGAGTCGATTATCATATGGTTTCACTTATTTGTGGAGCAAAACAAATAACATGGAGGACAAGGGTAGATGGAGTGGAGAAGGGAGTTGAGGGAAATTGGAAGGGGAGGTGAACCATGAGAGACTGTGGACTCTGAAAAACAACCTGAGGGTTCTGAAGGGGCGGGGGGTGGGAGGTCGGAGGAACCAGGTGGTGGGTATTAGGAAGGGCACAGATTACATGGAGCACTGGGTGTGGTGAAAAAACAATGAATACTGTTACGCTGAAAAGAAATTAAAAAAAATAAATAAATAAAACTAAATTTGAAAAAAAAAAACAAAACAAAACAGTCAAAGGACTTGAATAGACATGGCTCCAAAGAAAATACACAAATGGCCAACAAGCATACGAAAAGATGTTCAATATCAATAACCGTCAGGGAAATGCAAATAGGTGATATTACCTCACACCCATGAAGATGGCCACTATCAACCTGGGAAATAACAAGTGTTGGCAAGCATGTGGAGAATTTGGAATCCTGTGCACTGTTGGTGTGATTATAAACTGGAGCAGTCACTATGAAGAATGGTATGGAGAGTCTTCAAAAATTAAAAATGAGGGGCACCTGGGTGGCTCAGTGGGGTAAGCCTCTGCCTTCGGCTCAGGTCATGATCTCAGGGTCCTGGGATCGAGTCCCGCATCGGGCTCTCTGCTCAGCAGGGAGCCTGCTTCCTCCTCTCTCTCTCTGTCTGCCTCTCTGCCTACTTGTGATCTCTGTCTGTCAAATAAATAAATAAAATCTTAAAAAAAAAATTAAAAATGAAACTGTGTGATCCCTCAATTCATCTTCTGTGCGTATATCCAGAAGAATTGAAAACAGGATCTTAAAGAGATACTGCACACCCATGTTCGTTGTTCACAGTAGCCTAGAGGTTGAAATAGCCTACCTGTCCAACAGTGGGTGAGTGGATTAAGAAAATGAGCCATATACATACAGTGGAATGTTTTTCAGTCTTAAAAAGGAAAGAAACCCTATCCTATTCTGCAACATGGTTGAAACTAGAAGACATTAAATTAAGTGAAGTAAGTCATCCACAAAAGGACAAATGCTGTATAATTCCACTTACATGCAGTTTTAAAGTAATCAAACTCACAGAAACAGAAAGTAGAATGGGGGTTGCCGGGGCTGCTGGCAGGGGGACATGGGGAGTTGGTCAACAAGTATAGAATTTCAGTCATGCAAGAAGAAAAGGTTCTAGAAATCTATTGTATAACACCGTGCATAGAGTTAACAACATACTATACACATAAAATTGTTAAAAGATAAGTTTATGGTATGTGTTTTTTACCACAACTTTTTAAAAAGTGAAAAAGGAGACTTAGTTATTTTGGTTTAGTCTGACTTTTTTCTTAACACTTAAGACATTTCCAGCTCTTTGCTTCAATGTGTTCTTTAAGTGTATATTTTAAGGTAATATTTTTGTAATCTGATAGGAAGTTTCATAACTGGCAAATGTATCTGTGCTCAAAACCATTTCATAAATTCTAACTATAATGAACAAAAACTGTGTAAAATGAACATGTAAATATACATTTCTAATCATTTTAAGATTTTATTTATTTGACAGACAGAGATCACAAGTAGGCAGGGAGGTAGGCAGAGAGACAGAGGGAAGCGGACTCCTTGCTGAGCAGAGAGCCCAATGTTGGGCTCAATCCCAGGATCCTGAGATCATGACCTGAGCTGAAGGCAGAGTCTTAACCCACTGAGCCACCCAGGCGCCCCTCTAATCATTTTAAATACTACTATGTAATAGGTCTTATAAAGTCGTCATTGGTATCACCGATTTGGAGACCTTAATGTCCCTAAAAATTGAGCCTATGATAAGTTCAATTTCTAAAAATAATTTTAGCTTTTATAAACATATTTCTCTTGTTAAATTTAAATGTATTTTTGTATGTGTCCTTTTATCCCTCATCTCTTTATCATATGATCTCTCTGATATGAGGAATTTGAGAGGCAGGGCGGAGCATTATGGGGGTAGGGAAGGAAAAAATGAAACAAGATGACAAACCATAAGAGACTCTTAATCTCACAAAACAAACTGAGGGTTGCCAGGGGAAGGGGGGTATGGAGAGGGTGGCTGGGTTATGGACATGGGGGCGGATATGTGCTATGGTGAGTGCTGTGAAATGTTTAAGCCTGATGATTCACAGACCTGTACCCCTGAGGCAAATAATACATTATATGTTAATAAAAATAATTTAAAGAAATCTGTCTAAGGAAGCTTGAATTGATGCCTTTTTTTTTTCTCTGTAAGTTTTCCTATAGCAGATAGAGGCATCAAAACAAGCATTCCACTGATTTCTTTTTATTTTTTATTTTATTTATTTATTTTTAAAGATTTTATTTATTTATTTGACAGAGAGAGATGACAAATAGGCAGAGAGGCAGGCAGAGAGAGAGGAAGGGAAGCAGGCTCCCTACTGAGCAGAGAGCCCGATGTGGGGCTCAATCCCAGGACCCTGAGATCATGACCCGAGCCGAAGGCAGAGGCCCAACCCACTGAGCCACCCAGGCGTCCCTCCGCTGATTTCTTTTTAAATGCATTATAGCATCTAAGTATTTGTACTGTGTTCCAGGAGGCTTTAGAGCATTCTATACCTGATTTTCCTGTCCTTTCTTGTCTTTACACTTTATACCAAAGACAGCTTTGAGGAACATAAGCCACAAAATGGAGAAGTGAGTAGTTTGGCACAAAGGAGAGAGACAGGCAGTGGAACTTCTTTGCTTTGGTGGCAGACAGTGTGTTGTGGACAGAAGGGATCAGGGGATTTACAATTCCAGTACATGTATTTTTGTGTATATAAGTATGTTTATAAGTCTTAGGAATAAAATTAGTTGATGAATCTATCTTTCTAGCTTCCTCTTTGAGCATTAAAACATATCACTATCAAACTCTGTTGCAATTAAACACATAGTAAAAAGTAAAATTTTGGTTGAAAGTAGACAGGGGAACCATGGGAATCGTTTAAATGAAAGGGACTACAGCTGTATGGAATACTGAGCAATAAATATCTTAAAACAAGAGTAAAGAACAAGATAATAACTTTTTAGGCTTTGAGGGCCCTACAATCTCTATTGCAACTCTCTGTCATAAAATGAAAGCATCTATAGACAATATGTAAAGAAAGTAAAGCTTTGTTTAACAACAACAACAAAAAGAATAAAAGCAAGAAGCTGGTTTTGGCCTCCAGACATAGTTTGCAAACACTTGCCCCAGAATTTCAATAGTATCACCAAAAGCACCACCATAAAAATAAAAGGTAAATTCAGTTCCTTCCTCCGTAATGTGAAAGAGCTGATTATGTCCCAAGGGCCTTCTAGCACTGACATTCTGAGACTTTGTGAAAGTTGACTTTCTCATCTGTTGTGGCAATTCATATAATGTCTGGCAAGATTATAGCTGGTGCCCCTTGAACCAGCAAGTTAAACATACTGTGAAATGTACTCCTTTATTTCATAGAACTGTTATCATGATTGCTATTGAGTAATGTTCTCAAAGAGCATCAGCAAAGGAGAAATGCAAAAGGTTTCCACTATTGTGCAGTGTTAGCAGAACATGGCTATTAAGGAACTTTGTTGGAAAAGACTAATGTCATGTATTAACCCAAATTGGGAAAACCATACACTCAGCTCCACATTTGGCCTAGCTGAATGATGTTACTTAGGTACCAAGCTGTTCCGTAAGTGCTGCTTTAAAAAGAAAATGGAATCAGGGGAGCTAGTGTATTCTTGTAGTCATTTTCAGTTATTCGTTTCATCTTACTCATCTTCACAAACTGACCCATTTCTAGCTTATTGCTGAGTCTTTTCTGATCTAATGCTTTAGTCTTCACTCGGATAATTCTTAATGTTAGCCCTCAGCACCTCAACCGACAACTAGAGCATCCTCCTGGCTAATCTCCTTCTGTGCTGTCCATCTCTCCTGCATGTACCTTATATGCAGCATTTTCTTCTTCAAGAACTTGTTTTGGCTTATCTCCTATTATTTAGAATCTATTCTGTGTTGGGGCACCTGGCTGGGTCAGTCAGTTAAAGCATCTGCCTTTGGCTCAGGTCATGATCCCAGGGTCCTGGGATTGAGCCCTGTGTTGGGCTCCCTGCTCAGCTCTTCCTTTTCCCTCTGCCCCTCCCCCTGCTCGTGCTCTCTCTCTCTCTCTCTCTCTCTCAAATAAAGTATTTTAAAAATAATAAAAAATAAAATATTTTCTGTTTCATGGAGAACAGGTTCCATCACCATTCATTATTTATGATTATCATACGTATTTTCCCCCTTATTTTGATGGTCCACCGGGCTAACACCTGTAACTCTCATCACTGTGGGTTAAAGAGAAAAAGTTGTTTGTTTTTTAATTTTTTTTAAGATTTTATTTATTTTTTTTAACAGACAGAGATCACAAGTAGGCAGAGAGGCAGGCAGAGAGAAAGGGGGAAACAGGCTCCCTGCTGAGCAGAGAGCCCAATGCGGGGCTTGATCCCAGGACCCTGGGATCATGTCCTGAGCCAAAGGCAGAGGCTCAACTCACTGAGCCACCCAGGCGCCCCTGTTTGTTTTTTTAAATAAAAACTCTGAACAATGACATAAATGGGGCCTCCAAAATACCTCCCTACAACTTAATAGTTGCTTATCCTATTTACATTTCCAAGTGAACACAATTAAACCAAACTTGTCAGGAATAAATTTATATCCTAAAAAACAAGAGTAATGAACTATATATTTTATATATTACTGGGGACTGATATCTCTTAATTTAATAAACTCTGAAGCTATTTGAAGATAAATTAAGATCTCTACATGATTCAGTGACAAGAGGTTATTAGTGGTATAGCCCTGATGATCCCTTTTCTCTAATAACAAATTGATAAATTAGTATTCTTATTTATATAATAATCTCTCTGAGTTTATTGAATGTGATCAATTCCCCACAGTCCCATGAATATGAAAGAACAGGTAAAATCAAATTTCCACAGCGTAGAGTAAGAAATCTTTTGAGAAAGTACTGTTGAGAATAACAGCCTTCTATTCTCCTACTAGAAGTTGGCTGCAAGCAATAATAAATACTTCTATTTATTGTTTCATACTTATTCCAGACATTTAATATATATTACCTTTTAAAATTCTTAAATAATCTTCTGATACAACTAGTTATGCATTAGGAACCTTTGTGTTGCTGGTACAGAAGATTTATTAAAAATTACTGAAATCTGGGGCAGCTGGATGGCTCAGTCAGTTAAGCATCTGACTCTTGGTTTCAGCTCAGGTCATGATCTCAGGGTCCTGAGATCAAGCCCCGCTTGGGGCTCCACACTCAGCCGGGCCTCTGCTTGAGGCTCCCTCTGCCTCTCCCCCAGTTATGGGTGCCCTCTCTCTCTCAAAAAATGAGTGCTGGAACACTGAAAAGAAATAAAATAAAATAAAGTCAAATTCATTTATTAAAAAGAGGTTTATTAGTTCACTTAATTGAAAAATCTAGAAGGAAGTCCCTGTTCAGTCAGTGTTGATCCAGTGGCTCACATGTGTTGCCAGAAACCATTCTCTTTTCTTCACTATTTTCTGCTTTCCTTGATGATAGCTTTACCCTAGTCTGCCAGTCCTCGTAGTGCTGTATGCTGTCTTGTACACTTCCAGTGGCAGAGAATGCTTCTTTCCTGGTGCTTCTCTCAAAAACCAAAGTTTTGTTCCCCTCTTAAGCATCTCCTTTTGTCTCAGTGGCCCAAATTAAGCTGTGTGCCTATCCCTGAACCAGTCACTTGGACAGGGGAATGGAGTTCATTCATTGCGTGAAGCCAATCTAGGGCCACCTTTCTTGTTGAGGGTGAGGTGAATACTTCCCAAAATGGGAGAAGGGCAGGAAATTGAGGCAAGTAAAGGAACATAGATACGTGACTAACAACCTGTCCCTACTACAACTCTTTCTTTCTTTACATTCAAAATAACTCAAGCAAAAATAAGAAATAGGAGTAGTATTGTGTGTATGATGTGTTCTCGGCAGGGGCTTAGTGTTTTAGATACATTTTTAGTTTTCAAAACCATCTTGAGAAATAAATGGAATTAATTCTTATTTTAAAGGAGTTTAGAAAGATAAGGGGCACCTGGGTGGTTCATTTGGTTAAGCCTTTGGCTCAGGTCATGATCTCAGACTCCTGGGATTGAGCCCCACATCAGGCTCCCTGCTCAGTGCGGAGTCTGCTTCTCCCGCTCCTTCTGCCCCTCCCCCCTGTTTGTGCACTCAGTCTCTCTCTCTCTCTCTCAAATAAATAAATATTAGGAAAAAAAAGATTAGAAAGATTTTTAAAAAAGATTAAAATTACCCGAAGCCACATAGGTAATCAGACCTAGGTCAGTCTGACTTCAATATCCATGGTCTTTTCACGATGTCATGCTATCTCCCTAATAAACCAAAAATTGACTATACAAACATATGAAGTATCATCTTAGAAATTTATCACTGGTGAAGAATTCTAGAAGATAATCCATCCTGTTTTGGTTTAATGTACAGTATACCTATATAGAAATAATTCTTGTTAAGACAGATTTACAAAAGGGGAATTAATATCTTGTTTTGCCCACTTTGAACACCCAGATCCTTACCTCAGTGGTCAGGTATGTCACTCTATACTATATGCATATGCACACATACATATATACATACATGTATACACATAGAAACATATGTATTATATGTATGATTATTGTGTCTATCACAAATTCTAAGAGAGGCTCTTTAACTTGGCACTTAATGAAAATGGCAGGGGAATGAGTTAAAAGGAACAGACACTATCCTCTACAATAACTGACAGTGAATACTAAAAACTCTATCATCTGATGTCACTCTCTGGTTGTTGTTCACTTAATGGTAATAATCAAGTATTGTGCCTCGGGGAACCTTTCTGGCCCAGTATGAATTATTTCCTGGGCCAGAAATGTCTCATACTCTGTCCCCTGGAGAGTTTACTTCTTGCTTCAGGGTTCTTACTGCTTGCATCTGCCCAAAGCTCAGGCTTTCAGTACTGAATCACAATTATTTAACTTTTATTTAAGGCTTTGCTTCTCTGCAGTATCCTGCAAGAAGCTGACTAGGACTGTGGAATGGTGCAGCTTTCCTCCTTTCCTTAAGATCATTCTATCTGTGTCTTGAATAACTATAAGTTGGAAATAAATTTAAAATTTACTTAAATAATTTAATGATTTTAAGCAAGAAATTTCTCTAAGTCAGAAATATTTTTGGATTAACTAAGAGGCAATCAGATAAGCCTTCGTCTGTATCTTTGGCTGTGTCTCAGTATTTCGAAATAGCTGTATGTCATTTGCTGTCTAGTACTTTACCTTTATTGTCTTGGCATCACTTTTCAGGCAATTTGTAATGCTGTTTAAGTGTTGTCTTTTCTTTATTATATTATGCATTTGTTATTTTACAATTTTATCTACCAGGGATTGCCTCTTTGCAAATCATTTTTTAAAAAGATGCAGTTTTCAAGGCATTAGTGTTAGGGAAGCATCTATCAAAATGAGCTCAGTCTTAAATGGGCAAAGTTTTATTGATGGAATTTAAAGAATTTTATGGCATCCATCGGGTGCCATTGATAAGAAATGTAATATCCTTTTTTCAACACTATTTTAACATTAACAAGTACTTGAAAAGCATAGTTCTCACCATTGGAGAAGGACTAGGGAAGAAATGTTAATATTAATGAAAAAATGATTCTGGTCTTCATGGGGAGCTAAGAAGCTGCAAGAGGAGATATGTATACGTTGTTTACTCACTCATTCAAGTGATGTTTACTGAGGTGTTGCTACATGCTAGAACATGGTGTGGTAGCCTCTGAAATTATAATATTGAGCAGCACAGGCACAATGCTCTTCCTAGGGTTTACCGTTTGGGGCAGGGTTTAAGGAGTAAAGGAGGATTCACCAAAGGACTAAGTTTAAAAAAGAAGAGGAGGCAGATGGAAAAATGCTGACTATGATCTAACTTTGGAAAGAAATGTTAGGATTTTACAGAACAATGAGGTTATGTCATAGGATGCTTTAAATCAAATTCCAGAAAAGCTCTTTCCATTTGAAAGCTATTCCAAAGCTTAAACAAAATGCTGTGTGGTTTCAAGACCAGAAATCTGAATTTTTTCTAAAATAGGCCAACATATATCTAACAAAAGAATATTGATTATATATATTATAATTATATATGAATATTGGTCCAAGGAATAACTTGAACTAAATATTGATTTCGAGTCCACTTAATTGGTGTACCTATTAAAGTAGAGAAATTAATGGTTAATTTTGCTGTTTACTGTTGCTTTTATATGTTCAGAAAATTAAGTTAAACTTAACAGAGACTGTCAATAATCTTCCTAGTAATTGAATACATTTTATATTTTCTTTAAAAGAACAGAATAAAGAAATTATCTGACACCATTAAGATTATTTTTAAGCATATAGATGTTATTTTGTAAATAGCCCACCTAAATTTGCCTAACACTGGATTTGTGAATAAGAGAAGTTGTTAGAGAAAGACCTGGTGAGTGTTTATTTTCCAGGTATTCTCGTTAAAGAAAAAGCCATTAAGTCTTCACCTCTAGAGTTGTTCTCTTTAAGGAAGCCTGGATCCCTGGTGAAGAGGATTACAAAATTCAGGAAATGGCAATTAAAATGCTAATCCCTCTTGAAAAATTCTGGTTTAGAATCTGAGGCATTAATAGAGAAAGTGGGAATGATTGTTTTGAGAGAACATTCATTTAACTTTTTTTAAAAAATGCAATTACACTCTACACTAACAAGGAAGAATAATCAAGCCTTCATCAGCCTTTAATGCAATGTGAAGAATGAATGAACAGTTGAAGTTCAACACTATTCTAATATGGTTGTGACTGGTGGTCGATGACTCCTCAACTTGGGAAATGTGGCTAGTGCTTCTAAAAATCTGAATTTTGGATCTCATTTAATTTTATTCAATTTAAAATGGATATGATTGAGTTACTAGAAAATTTTAAATGTTTGAAACAACATAGACATGTGAATCTTCTGTTTTGACTATAAATTTTATGAAATTTTAACACATATCAAATATTTGAGATGTCCCACAAAATGTAAAATAACCAACATATTTTAAAGACTTAGGATAATAAAACTGTAAATTATTCTCACTATAATTTTGTAGTGATACATATTGGTATAATATATTTTGGATATATTGGGCTAAAGAAAAAATACATTATTAAAATGACATTCACCTTTTTGTTGTTGTTACTTTTCCAAATGTGGCTACCAGAAAATTGAAAGTTACTCTATCTCTTTTGGACCATGCTGATTTAAAGAGTTGCTCAAAGACATCACTGAAATCCATTTGATGTGCAAAATGCAATCTGGTTCAGCAATTAAATCATATCAAAGACCATAGTTCCCCCCTCTCTCGCTCTACCATCAGTGACTTGTTATAAGCAGTCACTGCATCTGATAACTAATTTGATATCATTTACATTTTAAATTCATAACAGCTATAATCTTTTATTTGCTATTAGAAAAAATAAAATTTTGTATAAAATTTTACCCAGGGAAATCAGTGAGAAATTGCAACAGAGGCATTATATGATTTTGTTTGAATATTTGTTTTGTGTTGGATAATACACAGTGTGAAGCACTTAAAGTACTTAAACTGTACCTGGAAAAGTTTATGGTATCTATTTTCTAATAGGTGTGTTCTTTTCATCTTTTGTTTTATCCTCACCTCAAACAAAATGGGCAGAAAGCAATGGCTGAATGTGTAATTCTTGCGGTTTTGTCTAGTATCTCCAGTAGGCAGTACATCATGATTATATCTCATTGTTCATCTGTCAATCCTTGTAGGAGGTGATTTCCTGTCCTTTCTGAGAAAGAAGAAAGATGAGATAAAACTCAAACAATTAGTGAAATTTTCATTAGATGCTGCTTCTGGTATGTCCTATCTCGAGAGTAAAAACTGTATACACAGGTAAGAAGAACATTTTTTAAACATTTTCTGGTTTTACCAATAGAATGCTAGAAAAATGACATATTTACTGCAATATATATATTTATATATATTGTATATTATATATATTATATATATTTATATATATTGTATATATATATTTTTATATATTTATATATTATATATATAAATATATATATTTACTGCAATATACATATTTACAGCACTGATATTCTTTCACAAAACTTACATATTTTCTTGTTGGATTTCATGTTTTGTGGGAAGCCTTCTTGGGTCATTGTTTTTATATAGTTTACAGAAACACTTGTCTTTTGTCTTACCTGAGATAAGTACACCTCATTAGACAATAAGCTACTTCCTGATTAAAATCTCTTGTATTATAATAATGAATGACATACTGATAAGATGTACCACAAGTTTGTTATGTAATCAGCTGCAATCTTGTAGCTAAATAAGACTATTCATCTGCCCCCATTCTCATTCTGCAAAGAAATTACTTATAAAGTCATGGCAGAGCATAATAGTAAAACAATTCGTGACAGGGAATTGGCCAAGGGTAGAAGATACTAGCATAATAGCTGTTTCAAAGGAGATTTTAGAAAACTTTGTCTAATTACATTAAGAGCAGTGACTTGATTGTAATGCTTTTCTAGATTGTGGTTTTAGATGCTTATAGCTGCAAATGTTCTTTACTGCTAAATGTCAGTACAATATAAGATGTCTTGCTGATTTCTTGTGAGATCCTAAATATGGCTAAGTGTATATAAGCAAAAGGAAGTGGGGGCATTGATGCAGTTTTTATTCACTGGAAACAGATCGTAATACTATTTAACATGGAACAAAGTTCATTGTCAGATTGAGCTATTATGGGCATGATCTAAATTGGTTCAGTTATTGATGTATGTTTTCTCTGATGTGTTTCATTAAGCAGGCTTTGATTTAACATTCTGGTAAAATTGTATAATGTGTGATTATATAGCAGAAAAAAAGTACCTTCACCTGAAATGTATACTGATTTGATCTCAGTGTGTCAGTGACATGCCCCATCTGCCCCACCCCAGCCCCTATCCCCTGCCTCCGTTTTTTAGTTGGTCCAAGGAAGAATTTAGAGCCCAGCTCTCGAGTAAACAAGAGTTTAATAGCAGTGAAAGCAAAAGTACACTCTTAAGGTGGACAAGTGGACAGACCTAAAGACCGCAACTCCACTGGGGGCCAGCGTGGTCTTTCTCTTTTATGCTTGCAAGGGTTATAGCTAGGGTGGTTTCTGACTAGGGTAGTCTATGAAGGAGTTTTGGGCCCCATATGGCCCTTATCAGAGCTGTCATGGACCCATCCTCCTGCAGGGGGAATAGAGGGTCAAGACTGCAGTATAAATGTGTTCTCCTGAAGCTATAGGTCATTGTACAGCAGCAGTTATAGGGAAGAGTACATGCGTGTGCCCCCAGAGTTTTTCCTGGCTGTTTGAAACTTGGTTTCCATCCTTTGTTAATAGTCAGAAAACACCTGTTACATGTTCATATCTGCCTACTTTATCAAATAGATTACTTAATCTTTCCAGAAAGTTTTGCTGCATTTTCAATTTTATTCTAAAACTGAAATGATGGCTTCTGTTTCCAATATCGCTCAGTGATCACAGATATTTTAAAATACATTTCAGTAGAGTTATTATATTTCGGAAATGAAGACAACTAAAACTTAGCCACTGTCCTTGTATTTTTGTTTTACTTTCCATGACTAGAGATGAAATCACATTATAATAGATATTTTTATTTATTTATCTATTTATTAATTCAGGTGGGTTTGTTTTTTTTTTTTTTTTTCCCGATTTAAATTCAGTTAGCCAACACATAGTACATCATTAGTTTCAGATGTAGTGTTCAACAGTTCATCATTTGGGTGTAACACCCAATGCTCATCAAATCACATGGCCTCCTTAATGCCCATCACCTAATTATCCCATTCCCTCACCCACCTCCCCTTCAGTAACCCTTAATTTTTTTCCCATAGTTAAGAGTCTCTCATGGTTTGTTTCCTTCTCTGATTTCTTCCCATTCAGTTTTCCCTCCTTTTCCTTATGGTCCTCTGCACTGTTTCTTATATTCCACATATGAGTGAAACCATATGATAATTGTCTTTCTCCAATTTTTAAAAGATTTTTAAAAGGTATTTGATTTTGAACAAGAACTGAATTATCATTAATTTCATTAGAAGAAAGCAGTTTTTGTTAAAAGTAACAATGAAGGGTTTTATTCTTCATTTAGAGAAAATCTATAATTTTGGCTACTCAGGTGTTAAAGGTACTTTAGGCATCAAACTTTCTACTGTAGTTATTCACTTTGTCTCATTTTTTTAGATATATATTTTTTATTAACATATAATGTATTATTTGCCCCAGGGGTACAGGTCTGTGAATCGTCAGGCTTACACACTTAGCTCACCATAGCACATACCCTCCCCAATATCTATAACCCAACCACCCTCTTCATACCCCCCTTCCCCTGGCAACCCTCAGTTTGTTTTGTGAGATTTAGAGTCTCTTACGGTTTTTCTCCCTCCCGATCCCATCTTGTTTTATTTTTTCCTTCCCTACCCCCCACTTTGCCTCTCAAATTCCTCATATCAGGGAGATCATATGATAGTTGTCTTTCTGTGATTGACTTATTTCCCTAAGCATAATACCCTCTAGTTCCATCCACGTTGTCACAAACAGCAAGATTTCATTTCTTTTGATGGCTGCATAGTATTCCATTGAATATATATACCACATCATAGGGGTAAAAAGAAATTTAAAAGAAACTTTTTTAAAAATTAAAAAAAAAATAAAATATATATATATATATATATATATATATATATATATATATATATATATTAGACTGGTGAATAGAACAGAGCCATCCACTTGATTTTGGGTGTATTTTGGTATCTTAGAAGAAACTACTTCCCAAAATTTTAAAGAAAGAAAAACTTATATGTATACAAAAATAAGGGTAAACATGATGAAGGGATGGAATATGACTGTAAAGATGAAAATTTTTTTAAAAATCTAAAAAAAGAATTGATAAGATAAGTTGGTTGGAAAAAGTAAGAAAAAGAAAGTGGAGAGAATTTGCTCAGGCTGGAGATTAGAACAAAGCCCTGTGCTAGATTTAGGGTGTATTTTGATCTATTAGAAGAAATTGTATCCCAAAATTTTTTAGAAGAAAAAACCCTATATGTATACAAAAAATAAAGTTAGATACAATGAAGGATAAAATATAACTGTAATAATGAAGGTTTAAAAAGATTTTTTTAGAAAGGTATTATTAAGATAAACTAGTTTAAAAAATGTTAAAAGAGGAAAGAGGAAAAATTTTAAAAAATTAGAATAAGAAAAAAATAAGATTAAAAAATTTAATTAACTTTGCAAGACTGAAGAATCATGGGGAGAAAGCCATGAATTCCATGCTTTGCTTTCTCCTCCTCTGGAATTCTGCTGTTCTCCTTGGTAAGTGAACTTGGTCTTGGCTGAATTTCTTGTTGATCTTCTGGAGAGGGGCCTCTTGTAGTGATTCTCAAATGTCTTTGCCTGAGGCAGAATTACACCCCACTTGCCAGGGGCCAGGCTAAGTAATCTGCTCAGGTTTGCTCTCCCAGAGCTTTTGTTCCTTCGAAGCTTTCCATAGAGCTCTGGAGGACGGGAATGAAAATGGCGGCCTCCCAATCTCTGACCCGGAGGAGCCCAGAGCTCAGGGCCACACTCCTCAGTGTACCCTCGGAGAAAAGCGCTCAATCACTCCGTCTCCCTGGTCTCCGGCTGCGCTCCGAGCTCACGCAGCCTATGACCACGCATTTCTGTCTCTGGCCCACAGCCCCGCCTGGAGTCTCCAGACTCCGCAGATCCCTGGGGCTCTTTCAGGGGAGTCTCCCCTGATCTGCCACTTGCGGGGTCCCTGCTCAAAGAACAGTGGTCTGACTGTGCTGCAGATCACAGTTTAAGGCAACCCCATGCTGACAGGTCACTCCTCGGCTCTGTCTCTGTAGCCGGCTTCCCCGCTCTGATACCTGCAAGCTCTGCTATATTCAGACACCCCTGATCCTTCTCTGACCACGCTGAGAAGGATCTGTCTGAGACCATACTGTCACCGTGAGGGCTCCACCTCCACTTAGCGTCTGGAGTGATGTCCCTCAGTGAAGCAGACTTCTAAAAGTTCAGATTTTCTTCCACCCCTTGCCAGGAGCTGGCCCCTTCCACCGTGGTCTCTCTTCCCGTTGCTTTGGATTCACTTCTCTGCAGGTCCTACCTTTTAGAAAGTGGTCGATTTTCTGTTTCTAGAATTGCTGCTCTCCTTCTCTTTGATTTCCTGTTGGGTTTGTAGGTGTTCAGAATGGTTTGATAACTGTCTAGCTGATCTCCTACTACCTGATGTCGTCTCAGCCTGCTACTCCTCCACCATCTTGGCTCCACTGTCTCATTTTTTCCAAACGATTAGACTATCTATAGCTTTAAGTTACAATGAATAAACAGCATTCAAAATACTTAATTATTTGTCAGTTACCAGTACCAGTCTTTAATTTCTGTTGCAGTGTGGTTGAGGGAATTGTTTCAGTTTCTTGCTACTTTTGTAGTGATTGCTTTTCTTGCAAATGGATGCCTGTATTTTTTTAAAATGCTGTATCATCAGAATTAAAACCATTCTAAGTTGTAGATGACAGGTTTTAAAAACTTACCCCACTCACTGGACCATAACATTATCTGGTATAATGTTAGTTTCCTGTTTTCCTTGTTAAGAATTGTTACGCAATCACACATTTTTGAATGTTAACCCCTGCTTGAGCACATATCCTAGAAGGCTGTACTTACTCCTGTAATATTTGCCTGTGGGGAAGGTTCCTGATTGAATGTCTTAAACAGTATCACTGAGAGCAGGTTTGACAAATAGATTTCAGTGCCAATTTTCAGTGATTGGCAGTGGCTTTCTTTGTTGTGTATTGAGAAGGATTCCAGGATCAGCAACAAAGAGCCCATTGATTGATCAGTAACATCTGTTAGTACCCTGATAAGCATTAACACACAAGGCCCAAATTTGTCATCTGTGGCATAGAATATTTTCTTTTTGTGTTTATTTTAATAAATGCTTTTCTTTTTTATACCAACAATTTAATGTTTTCTGACCAACACTTCTGATTTCTTCTATACTATCTGGTATTCTAATTTTCTCCGTTGATCCTGATTAGTGGATGAATTATATGATACCTCTAGCCAGTGGTCTTTCATTACTCTTAATATTTATGTAAATGATCTTTTGGATGAATTCCTTTTCTTTTTCTTTGCATTTCAGTACCTCACCAATCTGGGAAAATAAAATATTCTTTGTATTGAATTTTTTATAGAAATGAATTGTGCCATAGAACCCTATTCCTATGTGTCATCCTATGAAACTGTTTCTGTAGTAATAATAGTAATTGTAATGGATTTCAACTGATATATAGTTGAAAGATGCACTCAAGACATGTTACATATTTTTTCTCCTAAGAAATACCTAATATATAAATATAAATATATAGTATTCACTCCAGTGAAAAGCACTTTTCCTCATTGGAAATGAGGAAATTTAAAATGCAGTGTTTTAAAAATTGATTAATCTGAACATGATCAAAACTTTCAGTTTCTAAGTAGTGAAGAAAGGCACCCAGCTCTATTCTTGACATCCCCAAATATTACTAAAAATAAATGTATATCTATGAATTATGAAGTCTTTGTCCCACAGATCAAAGTAAAAATTTTTAATGTGCTTTAAATTTTAAATTTTATCCTGTTCAGTGATTAGAAGTCCCTGGAATGCAGTACTTGAAAATATTTCTAATTGTGTCTCCTCAAAATAGTTTCTTAAGTTGGGGAGACACATTTTCTTTAACTTTGTTTTATTGTTTTGATTACTATGAGAAGAGCAGAGCAATGTTTCATGATAGATAAACAAGTATGACAGCTATAAAATGGAAGCAAGTAATTGCATAAAGAAATGGCCTGCTTTTGGAAAATGTTCTTGTTGAAATTTCCGTTTAACTTCCAGAAGGGTTCTCTTGATACTCTAAGTTTCTAATTGGAAATATTTCTGTTTATAGCTAGTGAATTGCTGGATATTTTGTGTTTAGTTGTAATCAACTGCATTTTCTTTATAATTATTCTATAGACGAGTGTAAGATTTTCTTTCCTACTTGTACTTTATATGAACATTTGAGGTACACGGATAAACTTCGGGCTCTGTGTGTGTTTACTTAAAATGGTATGTTACTAGATTGTTAGATGTCGCTCTAGAAAAAGCATTAAACCGGATTAATTTTGATGTTAAGTGGATTGAAGCTTGACATTACACTAGATATAAGTGGAAATGGCATTTATGGTTTTATTGCTGATGAATCGTACTGCAAGATTTATTTTTATTTGGGTTTATTTCTGAAAGTTGGCTTTCTGCCGTGTTCCTTGGTGTCTGTGGAAAGTAAAGAAAGGATAAGCTTTTGATTGGTATGTATTTGTGTTAAAGACCAATCTGTGAGGAATTTTAGAAGCATTTCTTAATTTCATGATATTCTGTGTTAAAACCAGAAAAGGTGTTTTTGGAGGGGCACCTGGGTGGCTCAGTGGGTTAAGCCTCTGCCTTCAGCTCAGGTCATGATCCCAAGGTCTTGGGATCGAGCCCCGCATTGGGCTCTCTGCTCAGCAGGGAGCCTGCTTCCCCCACCTCTCTCTCTCTGCCTGCCTCTCTACCTACTTGCAATCTCTGTCTGTCAAATAAATAAATTAAATCTTTAAAAAAAAAAAAGGTGTTTTTGGAGAAATGCTTGTAGAAAATGATTTTGTTTTCTAATTTTAAATCTTGAACTGCTTTCTCTTTGTTTTTGGTCACTTTACTGCAGTGATGTTTTGTTGCTATGGAGTAAGGCTAAAAACTTTGCAAACTAAAGCCCGTAAGATCAGATTGATTGTTTAATAAGGGTTTTGCTTATCTGTTGAGAATGAAGATATTTCCAGCACTTCACAAATGTGAACAGTTGTCTACTCTGTGCCAGGCTGATGTCAACAAGAATCGTTGTCCCTGCCATCAGGTAGATGTAACACAAGATAATAATTGTGCAAAAAGATAATCAATTTAGTGATAATATGTGCAAAATGCCATGAGAGTAATATTGAGTGTTTAATATGACTTTCTAGTATGGGGGTTATGCTGAGAGTAATCAGGGGTATGGTGAGAGCCGTCCGTAATTGCAGGAGATACACTTTTTGGGCGAGATTCAGTAGATGGATGTGTTACTGAACAGAAGGGGAAAGAATATTGCAGCTGAAGGAAGGTTGAAAGCAAAGTTAACAGGGTTTTTCATAAGAGAGCAGGACTTAATCATGAAACCATAAAGAGTTCAATGTTATCAGAACGGGAAGTCCAAAGGACGGAAACAGGTAAACAGGGTCATTCTCACCAGGGGCCATTTAATTTGGCTAAACGGCAGGAGTATCTAGCTATACACTGGAATGATTTTAAGAAAGTCAAAATGCTATGTTTTGAACTAGAAAAGAAAAGTAACTGGAAAAAAAATTTACAAAATCCTGAGAAATGAATCATCTTATGAAAAGGAGTAGGAATGGGACTGATTTTATTTTAAAATTTCATTAGAAAAACTGATTTAGGAAAGCTAAGACTATCCAGAAAGAAACAGTATTACATTTCACTTAAATATGTTCTAGAAAGAGGTTATTTGACCCAGTGATTTCTGATTAGCCTAAGGAATGTGTACTTGCTAAGATAAATTTAAGTTGCTGCTTCTGTCTCCTTTTAATTTTTTTGTGATTTCATATTTTATGAAGCTAAAGGTTTGGGTATGATATTGATCATCTACATTCTCCAGTGATTCTTGAAGGTTTTTCTTTTCTTTTTTTTTTTTTTTCAAACTACAGCTGATAACCTAGCATTTCAGCTCTCCCTCTGCTTTCAATGTACAGAAAGTGTTTTCTTGTGCCAAATGCATCCTCATATCATTTAAATGGTCAGATAAAGCTAAAATAGGCAAGTGAAATATTGCCTTTAATGTTTTTAGAATTTCACCTTTTATATCTCTCATGAATTGCCATTTATTCAGTAAAAGCGACCTTCAGATCAATTTGCAGATTAAATAATTGTGGCCCAGAGATTAAATGAAGGTTATCTAAACAGTGGCAGAGCCACTGCTAACTAGATCTTAGATGTGCTGACTTCATTCCAACATATTCCCAGTCATTTGAATGCAGGTGTTTTGCTCTATCTCATTCAAGTGTTTGTAATCCCAACAGCTGACCTTCATCACTTACCGAGGACTAGGCATTGTGCTAATTACATGCTGTAGATGCAATATGTGAGAATGAAAGCTTCCTGAGGGCAATGATTTTTACCCATATTGTTCACTGTCGGATTCCAAAAGCCAGGAACAGTGCCAGGTACTTAATGGTAAATGAAGAAACCCTCAGAACAACAATAGGTATTATTGTTAGGCCCATTTTATACATGAGAAAACTTACGGTTAGGCAGGTTGATTATCTTGCCCAAGATGGTATGAAAATAAAGTGACAGCTCCAAGATAAAGATCTTGGCACTCTGGTTCTAGAGCTCATACTCTGAATCACCCTGAACTCAGCTGCCTTCTGTAAGAAATGCATCTTCTGACCAATTAGGAGATTCAGGGAAGGAGGCCAGATGGGATTCTGAGCATGATGGCTCAGCTTATATTTAACATCTGGACTCTTTATGTTCATGAGTAAAAACAGAAGAGGATGCGGAAGCCTGTGATATATAATTTTAGAAAGATATACCAAGGTGTTTTTGTTATTTTTGATAAAGAGTTGCTGGAATGAACCAGTATTTTGTTTTTGCCTCTCATTTAATTAGAACTTGAGAAATTATTTTTGCATTTTTTCATACACTATTGTTTAGATGCCCCCTTCTGCTTTATCTGTTAATTAAAAACAAAGGATTAGCATAGAAATGTGATAATCTCGGTTAGTTGACTAAGCATTTATGACTGATTTTCTTGTTCCAACATTTGATTACAATTTTGAATATATTAAGCTGTAGTTTTATTTTTAGCCTCTAAACCAATTTTCCTACAGTACGGAAAAGGAGTGCTCAATAATTTCAAATATTTCAAAAATATGCAATCCTTCTCTAACCTTTTTTTCCCCTACTGCAGTTTGGTATTTGCATATGCAATGTGATTATCATACAAAAGATAGCACAAAAGCACCTTTCTAAAAATTATCCTGGTACTTTATTCAGTGTCAGAATTTCCCATCACTAGTTTCATTGATTTTAATTAAGGATTTTTTCCCCTAAAGTCACATGCCTGTTGCCAGGAATGAAAAAGGAGGCGTTCTCTTATATTACAATCAATTACCATGTTGGCTTGGGTTAATGTACCAGAGTATCTAGCTGCCTTCTTAGAAAACAAAAATGAGGGATTTGGGGGAAAGGGTCAAAAGACAGATAAGTTTTGATTTATGGTTACTGGTAGGAAAGACAGAGCATATATAAGACACTGTTCAGGAATTTAGGGCCCTCCAGTAAGCATGAGAAATATGAGATGAGAAGGGAGGGAGAGAAGGGAGTGGCAGCACATTAAAGCTATTTCATAGTTTGGTTAGGGCTCGCTTTGTCCTATGTTACATAGAAATGATGGGGGAAATTGGCCTATAGACTCTTCTCTATTATTTCTCACTTTCATTCAGTTAATTACAATAAATACATTTCTGGTTCAGAATGTCAAACGTGAGCTTTTCCATTAAACTAATACAAATGTGTAGGTTACCGCTTTTTCTAAGGACCTCTTTGATTGACAAAGAACAGAAACATCTTAAGCTAACTTAAGCAATAGGAATTTATTATAAGAAAATGGAATTTTCTCACAGAACTCAGGACACAGGAAACTCAGCCAGCCTTGAGAGCCATTGGAATTAGGAACTGGGAAGTGTTCAGGGACCTAGGCAGTATCTCTTTCTGTCTTTTCCTCCATGTTCACTTGGTCTTTCATTATTTCCTCTTTTTCTTTCACTGCTTCATTTTCCTCTTGTTCTGAAGACTGCATTTGCTCTGCCCCATTTGCAAAGGGCTCTCAAGTGACATTTGAATCAATATAACTTTCCAGGCCTAGCGTCTGCAGATAACTAATTAGTCTTTGAGGTCTAACTTCAAATTCTTAGCAGGAAGAATTGATTGGCCTAGCTTATATTAGGTGTCTACCCCTATTTTAATCAATAAGATGACTAGACAGAGGAGAGTATGCTGGACCATTGTTACATAGATTTACAGGAGTCAATCCTGGTGTGGGAGGGCATGATTCTGAGAGGATGGGATATATATGAAGCAGGAGCCCCAAAAGGATATCATGCATTCATCGAGGGCTTACTGTTTGACAAGTACATCCACTATCTTATTTAGTCCTCATATTTCAATGAGAATGTAGTACTTATCTCCATTTATAATAGGAGAAATTGAGTCACACAAAAAAAGTACATAACTTGTCCAGTGTCATACAACTGGTAAGGGGAAGAAGATTTACTTCTAGATTGAGTTGATGACAAAGCCTGAGAATCTAAACAAAACATTTAAACTATGTGTTGGCTATATTTCTAGTTTCTTCCCATGTGGAAATTTCTCTTACAAAGCAAAATGTAAAACCATTTAATCAATACTGATTTAGAGAAACCCTGTCACAGGTATAAAAGATTCCTTTACAGGCCTTATCTCTATATTTTCCTGGGATGATTCATTCCCCCATGGTCCATGGTGTCGGGCTGCCAGCTTGACTCTTTCCTGAAGTCAGTCCATGTAGTCTTTTTGAATCCTAGTTCCTACCGAGTCTAAGTAACAGAAGATCACACTCAGAACTGTGGAATTGGGTTAGATTAGCCCAGAGATTTGGGTGACCACTGGTGGTATTCACGTTCTCAGGTCAAACCTGATTTATGCTAGAGTAGCTAGCTTTTTCTAATTAGTCTTGGTCAAATGGAAATTCTGGCCTCTAAGAAATCCGTTAGAACATGGATGACATTAAAACAAGCCTAACCTTCTCACTTGCAAATTGTTTCCAAGGCAGGGTCTGAGCAGTCAACATACAGACCTAGAGAACCCAAGCCTATGACATTTACCCGGCATTGACTCACCTTGTTAATTTTGAGAATTACAGGACTGTGGGGGATTTGCCCAATTTTTGTTGTCAAATACTGTTCATTCTATATTAGATACAGGGCACCATGAGGAACCCTTTTCATTCTCAGCTTTCCTTTTTAAAGTGTTTCTATCCCAATCAGACTGTCTCTCTCTGCATTACCAGCTCTAATAGACTGGAAGGTTAGCATTTGTGGAGCCACTTAGCAGCTTCAGCATAGTGGTTAGGACCACAGATTTGATATTGGAATGCTCTGTGTTTGAATCCTGACTCAACACCATGTTAGTTGTGTGACTTTAGAACCCTCCCAACCTCCATCATGGCATTCCCTATAACTTTTCCCCTGCTTTATTTTTCATTAGTCCTTATCATGACCTGACATTTATTTTGTTTGTATCTATATATGCATATATGTGCGTGTATAAATATATGTATATGTTTAAAATGGTGTGTGTGTATCTATCTGTCTATCTAAAATACTGGTTTGCTTTTTGTCTGTCTCCCTCAACTAGAATGTAAATTCCATGAAGATACTGACTTTATTTTGTTCATTCCTCAATACAGAGAACAGTTACCAGCATCTAGTTGGTGATCAGTTAAAAAAATCATTGCATGAGTGAATGAATGAAGTTACTTATTATGCTTTTGTTTCTTCCAAAATAAAATGAAGAGGATAATATTCTCTCTGACACAGTGATTTGGATGAGAGAAGGCAACTGTACTTGAGTACATAAGAAGTATCTCAAGGTTCTCCACTATGAAATATCCCCACAACATTTCTAGGGGACCACAACCTGACTAGAAAAGACCACACGTGTCCACAGCATTGTAAAATTAAATTCATTTATCTAGTTAGCCAAGGATACAGAAACTTTTCAGAAAAAGATGGCCATATAAAGAAAGAGCAAATGCAGGATATCTCTGTTCATTTTACCATGGTCCCCAGACTTTCTAACAGCGTCCAAACAGGCTTGGACCTTGTTGAATCTGAGAAGCTCATTTTCTTGCTAACATGGTAGTATGGACCATGTAATAAAACCATTTGGAGTATCTATACATCTTTGTGATTTGTTTAATGTTTTAAACATTAAGCTAAGCATTTCTTGTACCAAACTTCATGTCAACAAGGTCACCTCCTCACTCTAATTAAAGCCTAGGTGTCTCTGGGTAGCTGATCTCTATCTCCAGCCCATAGCTCCACAGTTCGCCACCTTACTTCTGTTAGTCTTTCATCTGTGTGTTCCCAATCCTAGGTATGTTTGGACCAGGCACTCCTCTAGATACGGTGGCTGTGGTGGTATAGGGGAGGAAAACTAATTTGCCCTCTAATCTTCTAGTGTTTGCCTGAGACACCTCTGTAATGAAAGGTTAACAGGGGAAAAACAGAAGTTAAGTAACATGTATGACTCCTGTGTACATGGGAGAGACCCCGAAAAACTAAGTAACTTCCCGAGATGGCCCAAGCTACCACCTTAAATACCAATTCCAACTAAAGTCTAAAGAAGGTGTGTAGAGAGTGGGAGGGAGGCCAGTTGTGGGAAGTTATCATGCAAAACAGTAAACAAGGCTAGGATTGTTACACAGATTTAAGGTAGTGTCTTCTCTATTGGTAAGAGTTTCTAGAGATTTAGAGTTCACCTTTTCTTCTTGGTACAGGGAGGGAGACAGTCTTATAAATGAGAGCTCCCTTGTAAATATCTCTTACAAAAGGGTAACTTCTACTCAGTTGTAAAACTTCCTCTGTATCCACAATCTCTAAAAAATAATCAGCTGAAAATAATTCTTATGCCAAAGAAGTGTATTTTGGGGTGACAAATTCTGCCCCCTTTCAACAGTGAATGAAGCAAAGCCCTGCCCTTCTGAAGCTTACAAAAATGAGGGAAAGCAGACAATGCTTTTAAAAAGTAATAAGTAAATATAAAATATTCCATGTGATAATGAATGATATACTGAGTAACAAAATAGGATAAAAGGGAAAGGAAGGCTGGAATGGACAATATTTTATAGAGAAGACCTAGAAGAGATAAAGGAGTGAGCCATGTGAATTTCAGTGAGAACTTTACTAGCAATGGGTATAGCAAGGACAAAAAGGCCCTGAGATGGGAGCATGTAGGTGTGTCTAGAAAAGACCAACAAGGGAGATAGAAAATGGGCTTAGTTATTAGGTGGCCAGATCATGAAGACCTTGTAAGTCATTGAAAGGGCTTTGCCTTTATTCTGCATGACATGGGAGCTATTGAAAACTAACTTGATCTGTCCCAGGTTTTTGAAAGATCTGCTGGAATTCTTTTTTTTTTTTTTTTAATAGACTGTAAGAGGGCAAGTACAGAAGTAAGACCAGTTAGAGAGCTTTTGAAATAATCTAAATGAGAAACAAAGGGATTTGGACCAGGATGGCAGTGGTGGTGATCTTGAGAAGTGGCCAGGTTCTGGGTGTATGTTGAAGGTAAAGCCATTAGGGTTTTCTAATATATTAGATATAGACTCCTAAAGAGAAAGAGAATAAAGATGACTTTATATTCTCACACAGACTTCAAAAAAAATGGTCCTTCTGTATTTTCCTCATAAATTCAGGTAGCTCTAAGACTCTCCAAGGTTTTATTTTCTGTAATTCTAATAATTCTAACATCATTGCTTCAAACTGTAATGAGCCAAATAAAAGCGCACCGTGTAATTTTGATTTTACCGGGAGCCTGCTGCTATATGCGGAGAACTGTGCTAGGGCTCATGATACAGCCGAGACTGGGCAGACTCCCGCCACTTCTGGCATTTTCATTGTACCACACTCTTGAGTTATAATTCTTGTAATGGAATAAAGAAAGTGACCTTGAAATGAATGGCACTCAAAATCTCATCTGCAGGGTTCTTCTTGCATTTAAATTGAACATACGTTTTCTAAATAAGTTATAGATCATTAAGAATTGTACTTTGCAAATAGTATCCTAGTTTGCAGACCAATTGATTTAAAGGGATAAGTAAAATTAAATGTCTGCATAGTTCATCATAATTTGTAGTGGGTCATATTTTCCCTCAAAGGTCTCTGGGCTTCTGACTTGTCAATGAAAATAATTATCTACTGAGCTGAACAACTCGATGTTGCAACTAGTGTTGCTAGTTAATAATGTCAGTGGATCGTGGCTGATTGTTGGAGAAATAATGTCATCTGTGGAACACATTCCTTCTAATGTAAAGTTATATATTATAGAATAAAATGACCTCTATTATATTAAATATTAAATATTTATAAGGTGGCCTGGAGAGAATAGTTACAGATTGTGGTCTGGTACACTTATTTGTATTTCTTATGGATAAATATTTTTGCTGTGGAAAAGAAATACTTGACTATTTCGTATTCTTAGATCAATCTTTTAAGGCTGAACTTTTTTTCATTGCACAGTCTGATTTGCTTTGTGTGGGAAAGAAATACTGCAGATTTTCTGTGAACATTTTTTATTGGGTACTTTTCATATCGTAGGAGTTTGATAAACATCTGACATGTGAACGAATAAATAAATGGATAAATTAATGAAAAAATAAAATAGGTCTTTTATCTGCTGTCTAGAGTATTGATTGAATGCCATTAGATGACTAAAGACTTTTTGGAAAAATAGTCATAAGTTCTTACCAGCATTTCAATGAAAATGTTCATTTTGCATTTTTATTTTTCTCTGGGTCATTTCTCTATAATGCATAAATGAAGAAAAAATGATATCTTATGCAAACCTGGAAGTATTACACAAGCAGACCAAAATTCTTTGCCTGTTGTGCATTAGTATGAAAGTTTTAGGATGCTTAGGGCATTTTTTTGAATTGTTTGAATGTGATTATTTCAGAGTTTTAGTGAGACAGTATCACTGCTCTTGTCAGGATGGTGTCCTTCTCCAAGAGTCATGGAAGGTGACCACTACCCTGGTTTAATCTGGTTCTCATCTAACAGTAGTTATTTGTTATATTGACCCTGTCCTATCTCAGACAATAACCATGGCTTAAGCAAGCAGTAGTTTCTAACATGCCAGAAAGTATTAATTCTTAACATATACTTGGAAATAATTGGCAGTAAACAACAGATGTGTTATTATGTATTAGAGTGCTCAGTAGGCAAATATTTCATTTAGCCTCTTTCTCCCTTCCCTGCCCTCTGTCCATTCATTATGTAAATAACGTGAGAATGTGAGAACACTGCCAAGGTACTTAGTTCCTTACCATTTAAGCTCAAGAGTATGTAACAGGTAACTTTAATTCTCAGTGAGTAATATTTTTCCCTTCATTCTTAGAATTCCCATAATGCCTCTTTAAAATTAGGCTTCTATTTACTTACATAAATTAGTGAAGGGATAAAATAAAAATAATTGTATCTGCTATTTGAGATTTTTTAGAACCCAAGGCAGGACATAACCATATGGCATGATAAACAAATAATCTATAAACCTCTTTATAACCAAATGAAAATATAATTGGTATGTAATTTGAATTTTAGCCTTTTTTAAATCACATCATGCCATGTTATAAATTTTTAAGTATTATTTTTCCTTAATATATATCATGTGAAGGAAATTTATAATTACAGTAATTATTACTTTCATGTGCAATTTATACTATGTACATGTCCTGCTAGAAACAGATTATTGGAGTTACTGTATTTTTGCTTTTACGATACCATATAAAATTGCCTGGTGAAATTTCTCATTTTATTCGTAATTTCTAAAGCCCTTCTGTATACTACAGATTAAATCAGTCATAAACCATGTATTGAATAGCCTTCTTTGTAAAAGGCCCTGTTTACACATGTTCCCTACTCTCAAGAAAAATGAGAGAAGTAAGTTAAAGATAAAAAAAAATCTTGATAATTTGATAAACAGTACATTGAGAGAGGGGAGTGAACAAAAAAGAAAGAACAAAAAAAAAAAAAGAAGAATAGGGTTCCTAAAGGCCTTTCATAATAGCAAGAAAAAATAGCATAGCAGTCAAAGTTGTAAGAGCCACCCAACAAATATTGGGGCAATTTATTGATTTCTTTTATGTGATCAGCTATGTTAAAAATAAGCTTAATCCCCAAGGGATTTCCTAACTGACATTTTACCATATTTAGCAGAACTTTAAAAGGTTTTACTTTTTCCTATAACTTTCTTAAAGAATACTGTATCTGCTTTGTAAGCATCTGGGTGTTGAAAAGCAGTCACATGGCACATGTTCCATAATGTTTAACTGAAGTCATTAAATATTTACTTGAGCACTTTCTATTTGTCAAAGCACATGGTTGGCATTTGAGATAAAATGCTGAGCAAAGCAGAAGGGGGTCTCTGTCCTCATGGAGCTTAAAGTCTAATGAAAGAGACATACATTAACAGATAATCATTCCAGAAATCGTGCAAAAGCAGAAAATGACCCCATCATAAGGCCATGGAAGACATCTCTGAAGAAGTGACATTTGAACTGAAAGTTAAGAAGTAACTAAGAGAAGGTGGAAAAGAGAGCAATCAATCAGTTGGGAGTGAGAATGGCCTTCCTAGGCAACAAAAGGAAAAGCATTGGGTAGGTTAAATGTTGACTTGAGATGTGACTGGAGCAGTAGCAGGGATCAGACCCTGTGGGGGCAGGCCAGATCCAGGAGGTTGGTCTTGCCCCTTAGAACAATGAGAAACCACTATCGAGTTTTGAGTAGGCACCGTCCGATTTCTCTTTCATGCAGATTACTCTAGCTGCAGTATGGAGACTGGACTGGAGGGAAGAAGGTATAGATGAGGGAAGCTTTTAAGGGAGTTCAGTGTCAAGTCTTCTGGGTTTCTGGCTTATGCAACTGGGTGACAGTCTCTATTCACTGAGGAAACACAGGAAGAGGGATGGTCATTTTTTTTGGTTTTGGGGTTTTTTTGGTTGGGGGAAGTTGGGGACAAGTTGTGAATGGAAATTATGAGTTTATTTTGGTGCATGCTGAATTGGGAGTGCCTATGAAATACTTGTGAAGCAGTTGAGTAGGCAGATGGATATTTGGAGCTAGAACTCAAGGGAAAGGTCTGATCTGGAGAAAACAGGGTAGAAATTATGAAAGGAAAATGAATACATGAGTGAGTGACTCTCAGAAACTTTGAATTAATTATGAATCACTGAAAGAACTATTTGAGGATAAGAAATGAACATGGAAGACTGTATCTGTGATTTTCTGAACTCTAATGTATCTTAAAAGTAACAGTTCATTTTGCCTCTGGATTTTTTAAATAAGGAGGCAATTTCAAAAATTACTTTTAACTTTGATGACAATACCCAGTTTTGTCATTTCTGGTACCTTTAATCTAGTTTGATAGTACATTAACTCTAGAACAATGTTTATTTAACTTATTTGCTTTACTTAAGAAATCACTCTGATGTTAAGTGCTTCCTTTAAAATCTTACATTATATCAGCCTTGACAACTTTATATTCCCACAAATAATGATGACAACTGGAGAATGAAAGAGGAAAATATATATTCATTGTATTCAGAAATATCCTGAATTCTGTATAAAGAAATTAGCAGTAGGAACAAGAAATTTGTAAAAGCACCATTCATAGAAGGAAACCTGTTTCCTTTGGAAAGTTTTCCTTTCTGGGAAGAAAATGAGGAGAAGAACTGATTTTTCCTTCTTAAAAATCTTGCTCCCTGGCCAGTAGAACTCACTATAACATGTAGAGTAACAATGAGGTATGTGAACACAGAATTCAGCTTTGTACTAAATCTCCAATGACTACAGTTTAACAGTAGCAACACTCAAAGTGTCTCTTGCTGTTTTTTTTCCACATCTCAAGACATATATATTTGTTTACCAAAAATAAAGACATCTCCCTAGTTTTTCTATGTTAAAAAAACGAAGACAAAAATAATTATCATGTGAAAAAAGAGTTTTTCTTAATATCCAGATTTCCCCCTTCCTCTGTTAAGAGAGGATTAACAAAATCTGTCTTACAGCCCGTGGCTGTCTAGTTAAATTAAAATAAGAGATATGAGAGCCTTTGAGAAAACTGAATGTCAGTTCATATTATATGTAGCACTAAATTACTGTTGTTAGGAGGAGGGGGATTTGTTCCCGAAGACATACGAGAAGATGAAAAGAAAAAGATGAAGGAATGAGTACGCTGAAGGTATCAATTTAAAAAAATAAAAAAGGTTTGGATGAGGTATAAGCAGATGGTAATCATTATTCCGAATTTAGAATGTGGCTGCTCTGTGTGTCTGCAGCCAAGGACCAGCATGTCACCTGGTGGTCTCAGGTAGAGCTTGCTGTGGGCAGCAGTGCCGGCCATCTTGGTGAATCTTCCCAGGGCTGTGGCTCCAAAGCAGCTACTGAAATAGGTCACTCTGCCCAGGGCTATGTGAATGAATATACCTTCTCTCTTATTTTCATATTTCCATTTCCTTTTTTTTTTTTTTTAAGATTTTATTTATTTATTTGAGAGAGAAAAAGATAAAGAGAGCACGAGTGAGAGTGCGTGAGTGGTGGGGGTAGGATCAGAGGGAGAGGGAGAAGCAGACTCCCCACTGATTGTGCAGCCTGATGTGGGGCTCAATCCCAAGTCCTCGAGATCATGACCTGAGCAAAAATCAGTTGCTCAGCGGACTGAGCCACCCAGGTGACCCTCATATTTCCATTTTCAAGGCTTTGATTCTTTAGAAGAGAAACACTACAACATAGCAAAAGGTTCACCTGATGTGTTTATGCCTGTTGGTTTTCCTTATGAGAAGGGAGAGAAATGAACTTTTCCTCCACCATCTTTATTAAAGCTCTGTTTTAGAGCTGAATTGTAGCCATTTTATGAAACATTTGAATACTGCTTAAGAAGGCATGTCTAACGCAGAAGGGCTACTGCAGTCTTACCAGCACAGGTTCCTACATCCTGTTCATCATGGTGCCCTTTGTCTGTACACCGCTGAAAAGAGCAGACAGCCAGCTTTCTGATCTGACATACCAGATACACTGCCTCTTTGATTCATCTGTCTTTCCTGATCCATCTGCCTGTTCTTCTTTCCCAATGCAAGAGAACATGGTGATGGTCTAGAATCCTCTACATTTTGAGGAGAGATGGGAGTAGACATCCATCCCTGCTGAATCTAAACCAGCCTGGTGCGGCCACAATCCGATGCCCATCTTCCATGATCACTCAGTTGACTGCGGCAGAGTTCATCACTGAGCGGGGCTTCTTACATCACTGCTGGAATGAAAAGTGCTTCTCTCCTGCCTGATCTCAAACTTCCCTAGGATCTTCTGCCTCTGTATCTATGACTTGAACGAGTTGGACATATCCATAGTCCTCGATGAAGTAGGAGGGAAAGATTCAGAAAAAGTGTAAATTAGATCTATTTTTTCTTATTTCTTTTAACATTAAGAATCAAGGGAAATAGGGTGCCTGGATGGCTCAGTGGGCTAAGCCTCTGCCTCCGGCTCAGGTCATGATCCGAGGGTCCTGGGATTGAGCCTGGCAGCGGGCTCTCTGCTCAGCAGGGAGCCTGCTTCCTCCCCTCTCTCTGCCTGCCTCTCCGCCTACTTGTGGTCTCTGTCTGTCAAATAAATAAATATGATCTTTAAAAAAAAAAGAATCAAGGGAAACAGTATTTCAGGACTCTTTTTACACCACATGATGAAAAGTTCTAAGAACCACTACTTTGAAACAGCATCTGTTGAAGGATACCTTTTTTTACCTCTTGGGGCAACAGAAATTTACTTTAATTGTTCATTTGAAACTCCCCTTTGAGTTACTCAGTTCTGAAGTTGTTTAAATGTCATTGCTTTATATGTACATGCATGCACAGCAAAAGCTAAGAACCCCTTGAGGGGTGAAACTTTACTTATTTATGTTAAGGCCCTATTCCTACTGCCTGGCACAGTGTTGGGCACATAATACAACTGAGTAACCCGTGCATCAAAAAATGAAATATAAATGTATTGTTGAGGAATCTTAATTTTTTATAGCACAGACTATATCTGACCTTTATAAATATTCTTTGATAATGATACCTATTAGAAAAAAGCAAATTTCCCTAATTTGTACCAAAGAGCACAATATACTCAAAAGGTTACCTAATGTTAAATTATTTAATATGTAAGAGAAAAAGCATGGTAAACAGATAACAAATGAAACAAAACACCAAAGAGAAACATATGAATCAAAGACCTAAGAATGGCCTTTCTAAGATAGTATTGCCCTTACACTTTCTAAATGCATGTGGTAATGATGCTTAGTGGCAAAGGACAGTTTTGGAAATGAAAATCTGTTGTTTGTGCACAGTGTGCCATTTCTAGGCATCAGTGTGTGTTCACTTCCCTACCCACTGTGTTAATGCCCCTCATTCTAAGGCATAAAGACTTGTCATAGAATTGATTCCTTAAACCATGTTTTTTGTAACTTACTATGAAGGCAAATTGTGAGCATGGTGTACCTGAACTAAGTTTAATATCAGTAATTTATTTCTTTTAAGGTTACTAACAGCTATCAGTTAATAATTTTTCATTTGTCACTTTTGAATTGGGCAACACAGCAATTGCTTGAATAGACAGAAGTAAACTTGAATAAAGCAATACTCTGTAAATGACAATACTTCTTCATTTTCCACATGCTAATACCAGGATCTCATTGCATATAAAGATTCCTCTAATTAATGTTTGTGAGGTTTAGATTTGGAACTTTTAAGGATAATAAAAAGATTAGACAAAAATGATGATCTGTGTTCTAGAACTTTCTCTGTAGGGCCAGATATTAAATATTTCACTTCCCAGATTATATGGTGTCCATCACAACTACTCACCTCTGCTGCTGTAGCACAGAAGAAGCTATAAAAAAAAAAAGTGTAAACAAAAGGGTGTGATTATGTTCCAATAAAATTTCATTTGCAAAAGCAGGCAGCAGACCAGATTTGGCCTGCCGGCCATGTTTTACTGACCCATCCTCTAGAAGAACTAAAAACATTAAAAAAAGTTTTACAGTCCTCTTCCCAGCCTTTCTGTGTCTGATTTTCCTTTGAGAACATGCTCAAATCCTACCCCCCGCCAGCTATCCCTCCCTCTCTGTGTCCCTGTTATCTGTTCTATATCTTCCTGTCTTCCGAAATGAATGTTCTGTGTCTTCATCTACATTGGTAGCTATCGATTTCCTTCCTTCCTTCCCTTCTTTACTCCTCCCTCCTTGCTATTCTTCCTTCTTACCAAATGAGCCAGTAGATACTTGCTGCTAATAAAGATGGTCTTAACTATCCTTATAGGAGATATTATGAAAATAATTAATTATTTTACTTTTATTTCTCAGACCCTAGCAAAGTAGCCATTAAATATTTGTTTTTGATAATGAAGACCTTAATTTTTTTCCTAACAGTTTTTGTTTTGCTTTTTAATTTTGAACACACGAGACCAGGGAGACCAGGTAGGCAAAATATTTCACAGGCCTAAACTATAGTAGAGATGGAAAACAGATGTAAAATTAAATATTACTTAGTAGATAAAATTCACATTGATTTATTTTTTAATTAAATTTTTTTCATTCACATTGATTTATTGATAGGAGTCTTTTATCTCAGATCCAAATTGATACCAAATGTTTTCCAAGTAATACTATCATACATACTAACCAGCCTATGCAGTTGTAAGTACAAAGAGCTCACCTGGGCATAGCAAAGTAAGTAGCATATTAACAAGTTATCTCTACCTTTAGGGGTTTTTAAAGATTCATTTGTAACAATTGTTGTCTCATCCTTAGGGTTTTCAACCTAGAGTTATGAAAACAGTCCAGATTATTTTGAAAGATCTCTATAAGTAAGCTTCCGTTGTTAATACTTTATCAGACAGATTTTGTGGGGTGTGATTTGCCAGGAAAGACTCTGTTCTTTTGGAAAGATTAGAATTTTCAGCTTCCAGTGCCTTTTTGTGGTTGGTGATATTTTTATTCTTACATTTTGTAGTTAGATACTTTCTCTTTATAATTAAAAATTATAAAAATACATCTCACAAAAATATTACTTTAAGTTCTTTCATTTTCTTCCTACTCCTCTTCCTTTCTTTTGCAAGCTATGTTGGTCTACTCTGTTCAAGGCATTCTCTGTTCTGTTAGAGAATTCTAATGAATCTGAAACTCCCATCTAAGATGTTGTTCATATAAACGGACATTTAAGACATGCAAATGCAACCAGGATAGAACCTGGAAAATTAATGAACTTTAAAAGAAGTCATAAGTAGTTTGAATTGGGGAAACATTTACTGCATCAGGTCAGATGAGTGCACAGGAGGGACAGGAGGACCCTGTGTAAGTTTCAGTACATCTGCTCCCTTGGCTACCTCCGACCAATGGTACTGGTGTCCTGAAGAGGTCGCCACACTTCCAAAAATGCTTCTCACCTACACTAGAGAGATGGAAACCTGTGAAATATGACCGTTGCCAGTTTTCCTAGCTGATAGATGTTGACATACCATGTAACACTACTGATTCCAGATATCAGTTATAATGGAGTTATTTTAGCAGTAGCCTTGATAAAAGCTTTGACTGCTCCTGTTGCTTCATAGATGTTCTCTTTGCCCTTTTTAAGGAGGACACTCCATCAGATCATCAAAAACAAAACAACAGTGTCTGTCAATGGATTGCTTTATTTCTGTTTGCAAACATAATTTGATGATGTGTTATGTAAAATGTTAAGGAAGGAATCACTCTTCCAGCTCTAAAGCCTACCTGGTGAACTGAACCAAATCTGTATCATTACTTGTTTAAAATGTTCCTATTCTGTTTTATTCTGAAAAACAAATGGATATTTACGTTCTGCTTGTGCTGATGTCCTTGATTGTAGGCTGCTGCCGTATTTCAAGATAATTGTTACTGATGCTGCCTGTCTTCATACACATAAAACATTTGCATTGCATTTTGCCATTTGGGATGCCACTCTTTGTAAGTAAAGACAAACACATAGTTTGAGTGAAGACAAATGGCATCTTAAGCATGTTATTTTTTACTTCTTCCTGATGTGTAAATTAAAATTACTCAGCAGTTCAGAGTAAGGGCCAAAGTGAAGTGAATAATAAAAAATATTATGTTTTTTATAAAACAATAAAAAATTTATGTTTTTTAAAAATGTCAGAGAACAGAATTTCTAGGTTTATGAGAAAAGATTTAGCTATATTTAGCTACATGTATATTCTATCAATGTACATGTCAAAGCTCTTGGATAGGAAGCTATTGTAAGACAACTTGTCCCAATTTTTCAGTTTCCTTTTCATCTGCTGCATGGGATTTTATCTTTATTTTAGGTACTTTGTTGATAATTCTGATTCTTTCTAAGGTGTGGTATGCTAACTCCATTATGCTCATAATGTTACAAATTCAGAAAGCTTCTCTTCCCTCTGGGATAATGTTCTAGAATACTAAAGATGACATGAAATGTTGCACCCATTTCTGTAACATTGGGTGTGATCATTGTATGCAATTCTGCGGGTCAGAAGTGTCATTAAGTACAGTGTAATGATTCATATGTATTTTCAGTCCTCTACACCCTATAGTTCTTCAGCTTCATTTCAAACAAGGAAAAGTCATCCTCTGTAGATAGTGAAATATGATAATAGCTCTGCCTCTTAGTCACTTAGCATGGGACTTTGCATGAAGGTAGTGATCTACTAAATATTTATTCACTAAGTGATAATGTGATAATGTAAATAAAGGTAATCTTAAAATGTGGAACTATACAAATAGGTAATATTATTATCTTCATTGTATAGGATCAGACCTAGAAGCTATTTTGTTGAAGTAAAAACAGAAAACCAAACTATTATGTATTTCTAGTAGAGTATATTTTTTTAATATACTCAAGTGTATCTGACATAGTTCTCATACCCATGAAGAACGGTTTAAATATTTTCTCTTTATTTTCTTAGTAACACTGCATTCACATTTGCCTTTCGGATTAGAAGCTGAGTAATCAGTTTGTGGTGCATTTAAAAATTAAAATTTAATTCTAAGATCGATAACTGCTAGACGAAAGAAGGTGAATTTACATTTTCATCACTTTTCCTTATAGCTAAAGAACATTTTAACTTGTTTGCTGAACATCTCAGTTGGTGTCTGACTACACTTGTGGGCTTATGTTAGCAGTGATAATGGCCAGAAACATTTCACAGGAACAGAAAACTAGGTGCTTCCTTTACCCTTGTTGCAATAATCAGTTAGAATTGAGAAACAAAATGCAGTGGGAAATTATCAGCAGTATTTCCCCTTCAGTGGCTTGTGCTAAGACCAGTAATTCATAGGGAGTATGAACACTTTGTGTGCCAGTGAGATGGAAGAAGTTTTTCTTTAGATGCCTATTAAATTCCTGAAAATCAGTTTGTGGATCCTTTTCCCCTCCTTTGAATTCAGAAGAGCGTCAGTTGTTCTTAGAAATATAACACCTGTCAGCTGCAAGATTTTGTTTTATCCTTTCTTAGAAGAAAGGCACTTTTGTTAGTGTTTTTCTTTGCTACCTTCCCTGATGGACAGCAGCCTTAAATTGAAATCCTAAAACTATGACCCTGAGCCAATTACTTAACCTCTTGTGGAAGAAAAGCACTTAATAGGAGGAGAGAATAAGATTAGAAATCTAAGTTCTCCTTTCAAGACAGAAGTTGACTGCTAATCAGTAGGTAAAATCTCAAAGCAAATATTTTTTTTTCGGTAAACTTACTGTTCTTAAGTCCAAACACCCCAGGAGATAAAGATTTTGAATTGTGGGATGTACTTTTCTCTTGCATACATCAGAACTCTTTACATAATACAATGGATCCAAGTGATTTGTGAACCATTGTTTGGATAATTATATAGTCAAAAGTAATAGTCACTGTGAAAATTGTAATTTGAACATCTTAAAGTTTTATGTGAATTCTTTTACATAAATAAGTTTACTGGTTTTTCTTGGAGATGCATTATATTTAAACACTGTGAAAACATCTACAATTAAATTCACTGTCTCTTCCTACTGCAGTAAGATTTTTTAAAATAACATAACTTCGGTACATCTCCTCCCCCCGCCACCTCCCTGTGCCCAAATTCCATACCTAACGCAGTCTGTAAAATTAGGATAATGATAGTACTTGATAGAATTTTGGTGAAGGTATGTTTAGCATAGTGCCTAGAACATTTTAATAACTCCATAAATATGAGCTAGTAGTAGTAGTAGTAGTATTGTTTCTGAAATATTAAAGTAACAGACAAGAATTGGATTTTTTAAAAATCTCTTCATATACGTCTTCTGAAAACCTGATATTCCCGTGTTTTATATTATAAATCATCTCATGGAAGACTAGGAGGTTTAAGGTAATAGCATCCACATATTGTCCTTTAATATCCTTGTTCCTGAATTGGAAACACTTTTCAGGCATCACCTGACTCCTCCCAGAGTCATTGTCAGGATGAAACAGTGAGGACTGAGAGCGCTGCCTCCAGGGGTGACTCGTTCTTTACTTAGCACTGGGAACCTCATATCTATCGCTATTTTTGCTTTCCTGATACAGCCAGTAATTGGCTCAGTTTCAGAAACCATACTTTGGGTCTGAGAGACTCCCTAACCTTTATTGAATTCTCTATGGATAACTGCAGTTACGTGCTTGGAAATAATTGCACTTGTTACCTTTGAAACACAGAAGAATGCCTCTAAATATTCCTGGTGTGGACTGGGATAGCTACTGAAGTCCAAAGGGCACTGCCTTTCCCCCCTCCCTTGCACACCATCATCTAGTCACCTGAGCTCCAGCTTCTGTGTACAGGGCAATTGGGAGCCTGTGCTTTGCTATGATTGCTTTATCTTCAAGCAGCCCAGCCCCCACTTCTCTTGGAAGGGCTAGAGCATACCCTTGATTTGCCTTCTGTTGACTCATTTACCTTTTCCATCATATGTGGAACCATCACACAGAAGGTGCTTGGAAAAAAGAGTGTGAAATCTTGATGTCAGAGCTGTGCCTATTAAAACCCACGCATGGATACCAGGAAATTTTTAAAAGTCAAACTAATTAGATAATTTTCAGGTTTAATAAGGGGATTGATTGATTAATGCATAAGAACCCGTTGCCTGGAACATCTCCCACAGCCCTGAACCTACAGTCAATAGAGAAAAACCTCCTGAGACCTAGTTTCTACTTTCTTTCATTTGCTTTGTGGCAATTTTCCAGTTGTTAATTGTGCCAAGCATTGCGCTAGGTACTGGCTGTTTCACTCCTTGTAATTATGTAGCTTATACTCCGGTAGGGGAGGCAGATAAAAAGGTAAAGAAACACATAATAAGGTATTCACTAGTTGTGATAAATGCTTTGAAGGCAGTAACAGGATGCAGTAATGAGAATAAATAGTATGGAAGTGGGAAGAGAAATTGACTCACATAGGGAGTCAACAAAGGGTTGGAGAATTCTCCATTTTCGTGAGAACTGAAGGAGTTAGCTGCATGAAGACTGGGGGGAACAGCTTTCCAGGCTCTCTTTGAAAGGTCATGAGGTGTCCACCAGCCCACAGAAAACATGATAGGCTTTATCTTACCTTTTCCAGAAATCATATAATTCCAAAACACAGGAACTTAACTAACTAACTGCTGCATTCTTACTTTGGGGAAGTTTCAAGATTATTTTTTACAATGCTTTAAGTAGTTATTGGCATTTATTATACACATTTTTGTCTGATCATGGATCACGTATTTCATTATAGACATTTCTGGGAAACGAGAAGGCATTGTCACCCATTTGTATTAAATGCCTATACAAAAACCCAAATATAAGTTATTTTAAGATTATCTATTTGGGGGGATGTTCTGTGCTACTGTTGCATTAGAACACATAGTGAGAAGTTGTATTTGTGTTGTGTGTTGGTCATACCTAAAAAAAAAAAGATTAATTTTAATCCATACAAAGCACACTTCAACTCTGCATTTTTATTTTTAAAGATTGTTGTTTTAAGAAATATATTCCTAATTAACTACATTAGGAGTTATAAAAGTGAAAATTTTCTTTATGGTTTTATGTTCAAACTTAATTTTTAAATTTCACTAGGGACCTCCTGCTATGAGGAGTAAGCCTGTAAAATCAATATATATGTTCTCCAAATAACAATTGTTGTCTTTCAGAATAGTATTGAGATTCTGACGTATGCTCTCAATATTTTTTCCTCCTTCTCTCATTTTCAGCATTTGATTTTTACCTATAGTATACAGAAACTAATAAATACTATGTTAGAGTAATTCATCATTCACTGAAAAAATAAGTCCCCGCTGTGTACAAGGATCTATGCTGTAAGTCAAAGGTACAGATACTGAAATAATTCATGTGTCATACCAACGTATTATTTTTTCTTGAGTACACTGAATATATACTAGTATTAGGTGACTGTAATATAAGCAGATTGTTCCTCCATTCATTGTTGCTATAAATTTTTAATCACTTTATAACTCATCTGTCACTATGTTATGAAGGGTCATTGCCAGTAAGAAGAATAACCATGTTTATACAGATCAGGCATTTTATCTTTTTTTTAACCCCAGCATTGCTTCATCTGTGTTTAATTTGAACTTTTTCCCTGTTTTATTGAAAGTTATAAATCAGACATTTTATAAGCTTCTGATTTAGCATTTAAGTTGCTCAACCCAGCAATTTAAAATGGCCCAGCCAGCCTCAGGCAGCAGTATTGAAGGTTAAGTGTATCCTAGCATGAACAAAGAACAGACTTCCCTTCCCCACCCAGTTATTCTTCATACAAATCGTTGTCATACCTTTGTAGATACCTTTTCATGAGAGAAATACAGATAACTATTTCTTAATTACGAAGTGGTATTTTTTCAGTGCCCAGGTCCTCCAAGTACATTCTGTAAGTGTAATCAAGAATTTTAGTCTATTATTAATGTCTGTAACCAATTTCAATTGTCATTCTTGTGGGCGTAAGGCAAGTCCTCATCTAAATAAGAGATTCTACCTTAAATGTGTTCAGTATCAATATGGGAGGTCAGACTGTTTTTTTCATCCTCATTAATAATGTGGTACTTCTAATTCATTTGTAGAAGTTACTTAATCAAAATCAAGAAAATTGCAGTTAAGATAGCTTGTCCCTATCTGCTTTACAGCATACATTTCGTCATGTTCTTAGTCTCGAATGCAGGATGCTGAGTGTGGATTGCAAGTAGTATGTTGCGCACTACCGTTCAGCAGTACCACGGGTTTATCAAGCCTAAATTTCTGTGGGTTTGTGGGTGGTAATGTCCTTAAAATAATGAATTCACATAATATGCAAATAAAAATGAGTTACGTTTTTATTTTAATATCTGGGATGTGCATTGGATATACTTTCTACCAATCCAAATGTAGTTTTGGTTTGGAAACTTTATAAAATGATTCTAAAGTATATATGGGAAAAATAAATATTCCACAGTAATGAAGAAAACATTGTAAGAGACAGGCATAGAATTTTTTCTGTTTATACATTAAAACATTATATAAAGCTATAGTAATTTTAAAAATGTGTGAGCAGAGATATATGCAAAAATATTCATGAAAATAGAATAGAATGTCAAGAGATAGACTGAAGTGTAGGTAGAAATTTAGAATACAGTAAAAGCGATGTTTTAAATCCTAGGAAACACTTACTTTAATAAGTGGTATTGGTATTGGTGGTAGGGCTGGAGTGAGGGCAGAGCAATACAGTTAGATTCTCACACCTCATCTCAGAACAAAATAAACTCCAGATGGAGAATCTTCGTTAACAGTTTGTTAAGGTTAAATAATAATTGTTGGTGTAAAAATAGAATCCCACAAATAGGTACCTTAATACTCTCATTAACTATTCTAAAATCTTCCATATCCCATACATTTATTTATTTTTTGCTCCTTCTGCTTAATCCTAAACATGATATGTTAAAGTCCTCTTTTATTTAGTAATTTTATCAGGATCTCCTTGAATTTCCAAGACTCTTGGCTTTCTGTTTCATTGCTGTGTACTTCCATATACCAGTCAACCAATCACTGTTAAATAATGACCTGGAAAACTGGAGGAAAAATTTTGAAATATATGTGATAAACTAAGACAATATTCCATAACATATCAAGAGTTCCTATAAAACAATAGAAAAGCAAATAGAAAATGAGTGGAGGATGTGAACAAGCTTCTAATTTAGAACATGAACAGGTTAACTTCTAATTAATGTTTGAAAATGAAATACAAATTAAAAACAGTGAAATGCCATTTTCTATCATACTGATAAGGATTTTAAAATTTTTAATTCCTATTATTAGTAAGAAGAGAAAAACATATGCTCTTATAAACTCCTGGAAGAGGTATAAATTGATATGTTTTTTGAACTAAAATTGTTAAAATGTACTAAACTCCTGTAAGAATGGATGCCCTTTGACACAGCAATTCAACTTTTAATAATTTAACTCAAGCCAATAATCAAAGAATATGTCAAATATATATGTACACAGTTAACCCTTGAACAACATATGTTTGAACTGAGCAGGTCTACTTACACTTATACAAGGGTTTTTTTTTGAAAATACAGTCCAATACTGTAAATGTGTTTTCTCTTTCTGGTGCTCTTCATAGTAACATTTTCTTTCCTATCATCTATTTTAAGAATATGGTATGTAATACACTTAAAGCACAAAATACTTGTTAGTCAACTGTTTACATTATTGGTAAGGTTTCCAGTCAACAATATGCTTTTAGTAACTCTTGTTTTAGGGGCATCAAATATATATGTGGATTTTTGACTGAACGGGGTGTCAGAGCCAGTAACCCCTGAGTTGTTCGAGGATCAACTCTAGGTGTTTTTAGCTGTCTGTCATAACATGGGTATAACAGCAAATTTTGGGAAACATCCAAAATATCAACATAGATGGAATCCTATTTTTAATATTGATAGGCATAATCACAATACTAAATAATATATATGGTATGTAATTTTTATAAAAATAAATATTTATTTCTATCTCTGCATAAATATTTTAGAACATATAGCAACATATTAATAATTGTATTTTTATAATTATATTTTATATATGTAATGTATTATATATAATTCAATATATTTATAATAAGTATAAATTGATTTATTATAAATATAAGAATTGCATAGGTAAGGTTTTTTTTTTACATTTATACTTACATCTGATTTCAAAATGATTCAGAGAATAACTTATCTGTATCTTCTATTGGGTATGTCCAATACATATTTAATATGAACCCCTATGCTATTTAAGTTGTTCTAGCCACCATAGGAAAAATGTAAAAAGAAAAAGGTAAAATTGATTTTAATAATACGGTTCATTCATTCAGTATGTGAAAAATTTCTCATTTCAACATGTAGTTAATATGAAATTTGTTATTGTTGTGCACATTTTCAAACTCCAGTGTGCGTTTCATAGTTAGAGAACAGCCCCATTGTACCAGCCATGTTCCAGATGATCACATGGGGCTAGTAGTTGCTGTACTGCACAGTGCACCGTTAGACTGTTAAGCTCTCTGAGGGCCAGGGGATCACTTTTATATCCCCAAAGCCTAATATAGCATGTGGAATCCAAAGCCTAATATAGCATGTGGAATTCAGTAAGCACTTTTAATATTTGAATCTGCTTCCCCAGAGTTGTTTTGTTGTTGTTGTTGTTGTTTGTTTTTTTGGCTTTTTTGTTTTTTGCTACTCCTAACTCAGTAGTTTCCCTTGCTGGGTTGTACTTTTCATTTACATGCCTGGCTCCTGCATTAAACAGTATGCTCTCAAGATAGCAACCATGTTTTATTCAGCTTTTTATCCCTGACATGGCAGACATACAATATGTTGATTAGAAGGAAGTTGAGGAAGAAGAGAAAACTATTTTTTTATGTCAAAGAACTTTTTTCTAGTAAATCAGTCTCTCAAAATATTACATGTTAAATCTTACAAGGTCAAATTGCACTTAGCAATAGAAATTGAAAAACCTCAACTCCTGATTTATCTGGGCTTTAAATTATGCCATCCAAAATGGTTGATTGCTGATTTTCTTTTTGAAGATCAGTAGGGGTTAGAGATTCAGCAACCTTACTTAATATAACCTTGTGCCATGTTGAATAAATTTTACAGCTACAAAATTCTTCCCTGTCAATCCTAATAATCCCTTACTGTAACATAAGAATTTTCCCCTGTGATCCTCAGTGGAGACAGCAGTTGGTCAGCATTAATTATGTAGTGAGCTTTTACTATAATGTTACTTACTATATTCTCCTTATTATACTTTATAATAAGTAATGTTACTCCTTATATTTTCCTTCAACTTTCTTTTTCCAAATTATAGAACACTACTTTTTAAAAATTTACACCATGGAATTTTAAAAATACATTTTTCTAATAGACAAGATAAATCACTAATGTGTTTATTGAGTTTGTGAGCTATCTTCCTCACATAAATGATGTTATAAATAACACTAGTGAGTACTTTTAGTCTGTCAGTAATAATAACTGAACAGCCCTCATATGCCAATATAGTGTTAGTTGCTAAGAGCAAGAAAGTGTTTATATCCTGATGTGCTCTTAGATAATAGTTTTATTTTAGGTAGGGGTCTAGGAATCATTGTTGAACCATGTAAACATCATGCATACTGCTTATTAGAGTAGTCAGATGTGTAAATTAAAATAGCTTTGCTCTTAGACCCAATTCAGCTCCTTCCTGGCCTTGCTACTAGCCCAGCATCTCTAAATCTTTTCTTTCTTTTTTTTTTTTTCCAGTGTTCCAAGATTCATTTTTTATGCACCACACCCAGTGCTCCGTGCAATACCTGCCCTCCTTAATACCCACCACGAGGCTCACCCATCACCCCACTCCACCCTCCAAAACCCTCAGTTTGTTTCTCAGAGTCCACAGTATCTCATGCTTCATCTCCCCCTCCAGTTTCCCCAGTTCACTTCTCTGCTCCATCTCCCAGTGTCCTCTGTGTTATTCCTTATGCTCCACAAATAAGTGAAATCATATGATACTTTACTCTCTCTACTTGATTTATTTCACTCAGCATAATCTCCTCCAGTCCCATCCACGATGATACAAAAGTTGGGTATTCATCCATTCTGATGGGGCATAATATTCTATTACGCATGGACCATATCTTCTTTGTCCATTCGTCTGTTGAAGGGCATCTTGGTTCTTTCCAAAGTTTGGCAATTGTGGCCATTGCTGCTATGAACATTGGGGTACAGATGACCCTTCTTTTCACTACATCTGTATCTTTGGGGTAAATACCCAGTGGTGCAATTGCTGGGTCATAAAGTAGCTCTATTTTTAATTTTTTGAGGAATCACCACATGGTTTTCCAAAGTGGCTGCACCAACTTGTATTCCCACCAAGAGTGTAAGAGGGTTCCCATTTCCCCACATCCTCTCCAACACTTGTTATTTCCTGTCTTGTTAATTTTGGCCATTCTCACTGGTGTAAGGTGGTATCAATGTGGTTTTGATTTGAATCTCCCTGGTGGCTAATGATTTTGAACATTTTTTCATGTGTCTGTTAGCCATTTGTATGTCTTCTTTGGAGAAGTGTCTGTTCATGTCTTCTGCCCATTTTTTGATGTGATTATCTGTTTTTTGGGTGTTGAGTTTGAGAAGTTCTTTATAGATCTTGGATATCAGCCCTTTGTCTATAGTGTCATTTGTGAATATCTTCTCCCATTCTGTGGGTTGCCTCTTTGTTTTATTGATTGTTTCCTTTGCTGTGCAGAAGCTTTTGATCTTGATGAAGTCCCAAAAGTTCATTTTCGCTTTTGTTTCCTTTGCCTTTGGAGACATGTCTTGAAAGAAGTTGCTGTGGCCAATGTCGAAGAAGTTACTGCCTATGTTCTCCTCTAGGATTTTGATAGATTCCTGGCTCAGATTGAGGTCTTTCATCCATTTCGAGTTTATTTTTGTGTGTGGTATGAGAGAATGGTTGAGTTTCATTCTCCTACATGTAGTTGTCCAATTTTCCCAGCACCATTTATTGAAGAGACTGTCTTTTTTCCACTGTATATTTTTTTCTTGCTTTGTCAAAGTCAAACTCTCTGTCTTTGCAGATGACATGATACTTTTATGTGGAAAACCCAAAAGACTCCACCCACAAACTATTAGAACTCACAGCAATTCAGTAATGTGGCAGAATACAAAATCAATGTACAGAAATCAGTTGCTTTCTTATACACTAAGAATGAAAATATAGTAAGGGAAATTAGAGAATCAGTTCCATTTACTATAGCACCAAGAGCCATAAGATACCTGGGAATAAACCTAACCAAAAAGGTAAAGGATCTGTGCTCAAGGAACTACAGAACACTTATGAAAGAAGCTGAAGAAGACACAAAAAGATGGAAGACCATTCCATACTCATGGATTGGAAGAATAAACATTGTTAAAATGTCTATACTGCCTAGAGCAATCTATACTTTCAATGCCATCCCGATCAAAATTCCACCAGCATTTTTCAAAGAGCTGGAACAAACAATCCTAAAGTTTTTATGGAACCAGAAAAGACCCTGCATTGCTAAGGAAATGTTGAAAAAGAAATACAAAACTGGGGGCATCACATTGTCTGATTTCAAGCTTTACTACAAAGCCATGAACACCAAGAGAGCATGGCACTGGCATAAAAACAGACACATAGACCAGTGGAACAGAGTAGAGAGCCCAGAAATGGACCCTCAACTCTATGGTCAAATAATCTTTGATGATGCTTCTATCAATAGCACTTCACCTAGTTCTGCTGAACACAAAAACCCCTGAGAAAAGGGATATACAGCCTCTGTTCTGGCAGAGTTCACAATCTTTTCTAGAAGAAGGAACAGCATATGCATATGTTAGTGAGACAACTGTACTCGTAAGGGTATGTTCCTAGAAACAGGATCAATACACAAGAGGAATGATTCGCATTGTCTGTGGACATCAAGGACAACTTTGTAGGGTACATGGCTCAGGGATAGAGTCTTAATTTCCAAATGGGAGGTCACCACCAGTCTTTAACCAGTCAAGTTTTTCTCGTTAAATCGTGAACTCCATAAGAGCACAGACCTTGCATACTTTATTGACCACTGTTTCTTCAGAGCCTAGCATACTCATTAGTGTTCTGGGAGGTATTGCTGAAGGAACCCACTGAGGACAGGAAAGAGCATACCAGGTAGAGAGGTAATAATCTACATTAGTTGTATGGGAAACCATAACTTGTGGGTGCTCTTGGAGCAAATCAGAAGTAGAAGAATGGTTAGAGATAAAACTGAAGGGACAATAATAATGATAGGTAATACTTAATTAGTGCTAAAGCAACACACATTATTTAAGCACTTTATATAAATATTAATTCATTTATTCCTCACAGACATTCTTGAAGTATGTGTTATTATCCGCCCCCCCCCCTTTTTTTCTTTAACAGGTGAGAGCAGTGAGGTCCAGAGGAATAGTTTAACCTGCTGTCATGCAGAGAAGTTTGGGTATTACAGCTGTCAATGGAACACATGATTGATTTTGAGCAGGGGAAACAAGATGACATTTATTTTGGGCAATGAACAGGGACTCCCTGACTCACCAACACCTTATAGATAAGGACACAATAGAGTCATTTTCCAAAATTATCCAGGACTCTGTCACTCCAAACCTGATTTACTCCCATTGCTTTATAAATTGTCCTTATTCCTCACCTTTTGGTCTCATTCCTTTGGCGTTTATTGTCCCATGGACTTTGGCTGACTTCTTGCTGTGGCTGGTGACTTCTGCCACAGCCAGGTGGGGTTCTTTCTTTTTTTCTTTAATTTTATTTAAATTCAATTAATTCATATATAGTGTATTATTAGTTTCAGAGGTAGAGTTAAGTGATTTCATCAGTTGCAGAAACACCCAGTGTTCATTATATCACCTGTCCTCCTTAATGCCCATCACCCAATTACCCCATCCACCATCGACCTTCCCTCCAGCCACCCTCAGTTTGTTTCTTATAGTTAAGAGTCTCTTACAGTTTGTCTCCATGTCTGATTTCGTCTTCCTCTGTTTTGTTTCTTAAATTCCATATGTGAGTGAAATCATATGATAATTGTCTTTCTCTGATTGACTTATTTTGCTTAGCATAATACCTTCTAGTTCCATCCACATTGTTGCAAAAGGTAAGATTTCATTTCTTTGATGGCTGAGTATATACATATATATGTATATATATATATATATATCATTTATATGATATGTATATATATCTCATCTTCTTTATTCATTCATCTGTCAGTGGGCATATGGGCTCTTTCCATAATTTAGGTGTTGTAGACATTGCTGCTATAGACATTGGGGTGCAGGTACCCCTTTGGATCAGTGTTTGTATCCATTGGTAAATACCCAGTATTGCAATTGCTGGGTCATAGAGCAGCTCTATTTTTAACTTTTTAAGGAAACTTCATACTTTTTTCCAGAATGGCTACACCCGTTTGCATTCCCACCAGCAGTGTAAGAGGGTTCCCCTTTCTCTGCTCCTCGCCAACACCTATTGTTTCCTGACTTGTTAATTTTAGCCATTCTGACTGGTGTGAGGTGGTATCTCATTGTGGTTTTGATTTGTATTTCCCTGATGATGTGTGATATTGAGCATTTTTTCATGTGTCTATTGGCCATTTGTTTGTCCTCTTTGAGAAATGTCTGTTCATGTTTTCTGCCCATTTCTTGACTGGATTATTTGTTTTTTGGGTGTTGAGTTTGCTAAGTTCTTTGTAGATCTTGGATACCAGCTGCAAGGTGAGATTCTAATAAACAAGTCCTCTAAAGTTGAAAAGACAGTAAAGAAACTCTTTGTAAAGTTCTCCTATACTAACTTCCTTCCTTCTGCTTGGTCTGGGCCATCCCATGTCTGTTCATGAGTCATACTGATACAAAATTGGATAGGAGATAACTTCAACTGTAGGAGATTTTTAAAAAAGAATTAGTGTACAGATATTAAAAAAAAGTGTTTTCATTGTTTTTTTTCTGTTTTGGAAATGTTTCCAAGTATGTGTGCATATCACATACAAAATAATTTTGGAATATTTCTCACAATTATTCTCTAGGCCATACTCTTTTGAAAGACAGTCTTGAGACTAATGATAGCAATTACATTTATTTAGCTAGTTACAACTTACAAATTACCTTCATGAACAGCTTCTCATTTGATCCTTACAGTAACCAAGGGAGATAATTATCACCATTTTATAGGTGAAAGAACAGAGATTTAGTGAGGATACATGGGTTTCCAGAGGTTTAATCTGTACTTCCTCATTTCAGATCTGTCCTTTTTCCCTACAATACAAAATATATCCATGTTTTATAAGTTTACTAAATCAAAACAGTATTTTATTAATGGTAGAAACATATGGGTTTCTAGTCCAAACTTTAAGTTAGTTATCTCTGTTGTATTTGTATAAACCAAGTCACTTCTCAACTCTGTGGTAAGTAATAAAGTTTCCTATAGCATTCCTATGGTCATAAAAGAAATTTTGATATTGTCAATATAAGGTAAAGAAGCCTCATCCTAATGTAACACTGAAGTAACACAGGCTGTACAGTTTGTATAATCTAATGCTGGAACTTAAATTTTCCTAAGTTGCTTAATATCTTTGAGAGGAAATTTTTTAACTGTATCTTAATTCTAACAGTGGCTTTTATAAATAGTGTACTTGGTTTGTTCAGTTGGGCCCTTACTGAATTCTCTGAGGGATGAAGGAGGAAACCTGTAACCTAGAGTAAGTCATAAAGGGCCTAGGACTTACTCATGGCTTTCAGAAGAAGAAAGGGGATATGCCAGAGGCTGCTTTGTGTCTTCCTCAACACCACACCAATCAGTGTGCCCACACACCATGCACTCACTGACTCTCCCTTAACTTTCACTGAAGTTGTATAGTTGTGCCATGATTGTTTCTGGCCAGCTTTCATGCCAGGCAGTTCTTTCTCTCTTGAAATGTCTCTAGAGCCTCTGGTATGGTACCAGTCTTGGTCTGGCTTTTAGGAATTTGGGAAAGTACAAGAGGAGGGCAAGACTGGTTTCCAGTTATAGGGACGAGGGCCGTGGGGGGATCCCAAGATGGTGTTCAAGGTGAAATCCAGCTAATTAACCACAAACTGATGTGATTAACTTTCTATCCAGAGACACCAAAAAGAAAACTAATGTCTGATGGAAAGGAGCTACAAATAGGGGTAGAAAGATCAGTGGTTAGGGTATGGTGAAAGACCCATAAAAGATAAGCACTTTTTACAGTGCCTCAGTGGCATCAGACCTATGAGAAAAGAATCAATTAAGAACCCTAAAACCTATTTTTCAACCCCGCTCTAGTCTTTGGGGCTTGATCTGCCAGCCTTGATTCTACTCCTTTCTTAATGGACTTGGCCCCAAGCCACTGAACTTGGGAAGGATAGCCTGTCCTAATTCCCCCTGAATACATTAACAGGCTACCCTCCAGTTTTAGCCCCTGACTAGTGCACTGACTGGGTCTTCCCAGTTTCCTACATCCCGGCTCAAGCCAGGAGACTTTCTGTCACATTGGACCTGGAGGGACTTCTGCCATGGGAAGTGTATGAGAGGATTTCAGATGTAGGGCTACAACAAAGGATGTGCAGGAAAAGGAGAGTGGGGAAGAGAGGAACAGCTACTCTACCTCTCAGCTTAAAAAAGAGGAAAATAATTTACCTTCTTAAAATGCTCATGGGATACTTGGAGGTCTTTGGGATGTTTTATAATTCATATTTCATTACCTTACATGTTTCTTTTCATGGGCATTATCAAAGACAGTAAGGTATTAGAAGACAAATTCGGTGAGACCTTAATGTCAGCTAAAAGCCTTAGACTTTGTTACTTTCCCCCAGAGCTTCTGTTTTTCTTGTTTGAAACACTATTACGGCCTCCGAAATTCTTCACTTCTCTAGTTCTCCTACTCACTTTTAGTACGCAGTCAGCTGTCCCTGAGTTTCCATCTGACATTTCATAGGCTGGGGACTGTGAAGTCACTTAACCCTCTCTTTGTGCTTAGGAGGTATTAGAGTAGTCCCAGAAAGAAGGGAGGACCTAGTCTATGACATGTGCAGTGTGAATGCCAAGGAAGGGTTTAACTCAAGAACTTCTTCAGAGGAAGAATAGTTATAAATTGTTGACATGATAGAGTAAAGGAGAGAGGAGAATCAAAGAAGATTTTGAGACTGGATTATGTTATGGTTAGGGGCCCATGACAATTCATGGACCAAGATAGGGACATATTTTGTGGGGAGGAATGATTTGACACTTGCTTTGGACTTGTTGAATTTGACATACTTGTGGAAGAGGAATGTAGATGAGTCCCCCATGGGAGTACAAGATATAAAACTGGGATCTGTTGACCTCTGTGATCTTGAAAGCCATGGGAGAGAATAAGATTGCCTAAGGAGAGGGAGGAGAAGGGGCAGCAGGCAAGAACAACATTTAAGGAATGGGAAGAAGAGCCATTGGAACAGAGGGTCCAAGTCTTTAATATTGTCTATCAAAATCTTCCTTGTCTCTCACAGACTCCATCCACACACCACCACTCCCTAAAGGACAGGGCCCACGTTTTTACATCTCATTCTTTATAACCTAGAGACCTTGCTGAGGGATGGTTTCTATTGAACATTAGCAAGAGAGCATTTTTAAGGAAATATAGTTTGTCACTTCATTTTCAGATGTCTGAAGTGGCTTTTACTTCATTTTATCTTAATCCATTAAGATTTAGAGGTGTTTTGGTTAAAGTAGCATAAAAATTGTAGTAACTATATGCCCTGTTCTGAAAGCAAACCACCCAGTTTTCTTTTGGATATGATATGTTGATATGGGAACACACATTTTGCTGACTTATTCTGAAGCTTAGTATTTTGATGAATTGACCTGGGAATAAGAATTGATAGAAAATTTCTCATTTTTACAATGGCTGAAGGAAGTATCAGTTAGGAAGATGGGCAGCCAATTAGCTGACAGCATCAGCACAGTGCTAGATAGATTGAAATAAAAAAAAATTGAATTGAGGAGAGAACACTGCTATCAATTACCAGCTGACTGGCAAGTATGTTATTGAATCACATTGAAATAAAAGCCAAAACTTTTTTCTCTGACTCCCCCAAAAGCCTAAATTGCAGATAGCAATAGTACCAGGTAAGCAAAACAGTGCTCTCTTATGTAATATGTAATATTATTAGTTTTTTGTTACCAGCAGGGTAAGCCTATTTTTATTCTGTGCACACAAAAGCCATATTCATATTACATAAAAAAGCAATGCATTATTTTAGTGACATTTGATAGTGAATCAAATAAAGCTTTAAATAGGAAAGAATGGGTTAGAGTAGAACAGAATTTCACCTTTAGTAAAATAAAATCTCATTTCCCTTTTCATTATATTGGATAATTATACCAATACTACAAATAAAGACATAGTACAGAATATATCCTTTCTGAAACATTATTAAAGTTGTCTTGAAATGGGCAACTTACCACATCATTAATCATAAGGTCCACCCATTTCTTGCTCATATTGACCAAATTTTTCATTTAAATCCCAGGGGAAAGAATTTAGCTGTCATTTGTAAGAGTATATATGATGAGTTGTATTTTTACTAGGAGCCCAGAAAACAGAAAAACAGTATTGTGAAAGACCTGTGTATCCAGAAAGTAGGTCTTTTTAAAATCATCACCGCAAAGCTATCGATGTTTGAGAGAGCAAAAAAGAAAAAAATACTTAATACTAGAGCCTGTTGAGTTGATTTTGGTATTTGATTTTGCTTCTTACAAAAGTCTTAGGCTTCAAATGTGTTTTCCTTTAACACTGCTGCTAATGATAGGGTAATGTTAAAGTCTCCATCTTATAACTGAAGACATTAGGAATACACAGAATGGGCCTTTCTCAGTCTGAGTCATCGGATAATAGGGTCGAGTATATTTTAAATTGTAATGAATTGGGAGGCAAGAGGTTGTTGTGTGGTGGACATAGACATCCTCATTTATGTAAGTGGGGAATTTGAGAGCAGAGCAGGAACCTCATAACTTATTACCCTTCAACTCAGAAGCAGTGCTTTTGAGACGCCAGCATTCATTGAGAAGCAGGGAATCTCAAAAGCAAAAGTCCAATGAGAAGTCTTCTGAAATGGAACTCTGGATCCGTGCTCTGTGATAGTTCCTCCTCTTCCGTATTTCTTGAGCATTTCGTGTTTAGAGAATGGAAAATTGGGGCGCCTGGGTGGCTCAGTGGGTTAAAGCCTCTGCCTTCAGCTCAGGTCATGATCTCAGGGTCCTGGGATCGAGCCCCACATCGGGCTCTCTGCTCGGTGGCGAGCCTGCTTCCCTTCCTCTCTCCCTCTCTGCCTGCCTGTCTGCCTACTTGTGATCTCTATCTGATAAATAAAATCTTAAAAAAAAAAAAAGAAAGAAAGAGAATGGAAAATTGTAGGAACTAGAAGCTACATGTGAGCAACTCTTAGGGTCTACTATCAGGTGTAGGACTGAATGGAAGCCAAACTATATCAGCATCTCTAGAGGGCTTAGAGTTTGGTCTCTCTTGTGTCCCTAACACGATGAGTTCCACATGACACTAGAGAGGACCTATTTCATATGTTGAAAATATAAATTCAACTTCCAATCTCTATTCTCTCACAAGCCATGTTAATATCCTATTTCCTCAGGAGTGTGTCAAGTATTTATTAGGAATAAAGGAAACTCTTGAAAGAGTTTCAAGTTTAAAGAACTTATACATAAAGACAGCAGTTTTGGGTTTGGTTGTTTTTTTTTTTTTTTTTCCTGCATTGGACTGACTGAAGGTTCACTAAACTGAGATATCATAGGAGGAACTGTAGGCCAACTGCAAATATCACCGATGCTCTAGGCATCACAGAGGACAGGGAAGCTTTTTGCCTTTGTACCAGCTGGGAGAAGCTAGATTATGCTTCAATAACGAATAACATGTGGCTCTTGGAAACTTAAAATGCCTAAATTTATTTCTCACTACATTCTATCATAGGTCAGAAAAATTGATCTGCTCATAATACGGGAAGGGGCACAGGAAGATGGAGTCTATTGCTTCTACAATCTCAGAGACAGAGAACTTGCCAAGCCATGCACTGACTCTTAAAGCTACTTCCTAGAAGTGACAACACTTCTGTCTCGATTTCAGTGACTAAATCAAGTTACATAGCCATGCCTGCGTTCAGCATGGGGAGGATGTACGATCTCCCTGCAGAGAGAGGCACCCTGCACTTGTGCCCAATAATAATACCACACCTGCAATTTTATCTGCTCTGCCAATGGGGTGTAGTTTTCAGAACAGTTTTGTCTGTTTATTGTGTTTTTAAAAACCACCAGCTTAAAAAATCTAGGTACACCAAGTGGGAGAAGGCTTGGATTTCAGGACCTACTCTTTCCATTATGACTACCAGAGTATGGATCCCAAGGTCCTCTCTTCCCAGCTTATCAGCACCAGTGAATTTTCCATGCAAATTATCACCACCTCCCCCCAACACCATGGATTTTTCATAGTAGCTTTGGGCTCAGGGGAAAATAGCATTCATAATCATCTCTGTTAGGAGACTGAAGATGAGAGAAGGGCGCAATGAACTGCTGGAAATGCCTGTTTTCCTTCTATTAGGTACTTAATGGGGTTTGTCATTGGGAATTGCTTTTTACATAAGTCACAGAAAAAAATTAAAAATAAGTTGTCATTTAATATTTGAAATCTCAGTTCCACTTCTTCCTTTGCTTGATTCTAATAATCTGACCCCAACTCCATTCTCCAATGTTTTTATTATATAAACTATATAGATGATGGGAGGGGATACTGTTTGATGGTTAGCCACTGAGCAGGTGTGGGAATTACAGAAACAAGGAGGCTTCAATCTGGGAAGTTTTCACAGACAAAGTGGAATCTGACAGACTATGAAGCTTATTTTAAAAATTAAAATGGTAAAGTTACTTGAGGGAAATAAAAAGAATGACATGTCTCCGTGGAACATTTCTTAAACAACTGTTGTATAACAGGCTCTGTTCAGGGTGTCAGAGAGCCAAAGAAGAGTAAGAAATGATCTTCCCTTGGAAGAATTACAAACAGCACACCTAGCGCGTGCTATGGTTTGGGGAAGTTTGGAGGGGGACTTACCCAAAGGCAAATTCAGCGAACAAAAGAGGAGAGGATGGCCTGGAGAACAGGAAGAAAGGAAGCAGCGGCCCTCCCAGTGACTAATCAATATTATATATACCTTAGCTCTGAGCTCCTTTTACATTTCATTTCGACCTCTTCTGGGAAGTGCTGTGTTTTGTATAAAAATGTGAGAAATATACAGAGGATTGTAGTTTGTATTCTAGTAGCAGATACTTACTGAAGGAACCTGGAAATTTCATCTCTTCAGTGTTAGGGAAGTGGATGGCTAGACAGTGACAAAACTGTCTTTATTTTTGTTTGTATTCTGTCACTAAAGGGGGGATGTGGTTACTCTATGACAAAGGCAACATCCTTGCATCCCTTCTGGCCACTCTAATTTAGGCAAGAACCCATCTATGTTGAGTGATCTTTTCCTGTTTCATTAAAAAGGAGTTCGGGGTCAATGAAAAATGCTAACACTCTGTCATGCCATTAAGTACCTTGGACAGTGCCAGTCAGCCCCTGCAGCGATCTTGGGAGCATCAGGAACAGTTATATGAGAGAATAAGACGTTGTGCTGCTTGAGCCAAATCCACTGTGGGGGCACAAAGTAAAGAGCTTGCTGTGTGCAATAAAAGTCTTGATTGTAGACACAGATACTGAGTAGTCCTCTTGCCAGCCTAAAAGATGGATGGTCTAATTAGTCTTGTGAGAACTGAGTTAAAGAAAGGACAGGCAAAAACATTTGAGGAAAACAGAGCCCTAACTAGGGTCCAGTATGAATAAGTGTTTCTTTAACCTGACCTATATTTCATCTCAGACCTTTCCACCAGCCAGGCCTGAGCTCACACTTCCAAATTCAAAGGTCTCCTCTGCTTAGTGTCACCTCCTCAGAGGCTTTGCTGTCATTCCCACTAAGAGTCTCCACCCACCTCACCCCTCTTATGCTCCATTCCCATAGCTGCTCCGTTTTTCCTAATAATATATATAACTATCCGTGCTTGCATTGCTTATCTTCTTGTTTATTATTTGTGTACCCAACTAACTTGTAAGCTGCACGGGGAAAGGAATTACTCTGCTTATTGCCATGTCTCAGGTATGTGTTCATTGTCAAAACACGTATTCACCACAGAAGCATGTTTGGAGCCAACACATTTTCCCTGATGTTTTATATAGCTGAAAGTAGAGAATTCTCTGGACTCCAAATCCCTTCTTCCCTGCCTTTGTTTTTCCTCATATTCTTCATCCTACCATTTTTTTCCTGATCATTGTTTTTATAGAAGTAAATGGCATGAACATATTGATCATTTTATGAGTCAAATATGAATGTAGATCCTTTGTCTCAGAAGTTGTTTGGGGATCCTTTATGAAGTACCCACTGGAAGATAGTAAACATGCATTCTGGCTGTTGTGTTGGCGCCTGTCACCAGCCATGGTGATGAAGTTCTAGAACCTAGGTGAGGTTCAGTGAGGTGAGGTCCAGAGCCGATGAGCAAGAAAGAATTGTTGAGACATCTTTGGTGCAAAATGGTGGTTTATTAAAGCACGGGGACAGACCCATGGGCAGGAAGAGCTGCTGCCCCGGGGATGTGAGGAGTGGTCTATTATATACTTGTAAGTTGGGGAGGGGATTAGGGATGATGTAAGTCTCTAAGGAATTTTGGAAGCAAGGTTTCTAGGACCTTGAGGGGCTAGCTATTGTCTGGGGAAAAGGTTATTCATTACCAGTAATAAAACCTTCTCTGTGAGACCCTTTAGATGTATATCAGTGGGCCATATGCTTGGGAATGATTCTCCACACTATCTTGGAGGTTTAGAGATAAAGTTTCCAAAGGAATTGTTAAAGTAGACTTACAGGATCCTGGTTGGGGGTAAGGGGTCGGTCAGGCTAGGGTTGTCCTTTGCCTTTAGCAAAACCTCAAGGTGAGGGCAGTTGCCTCCCTAGAGGAGAGCCACTCTGCCTGTTTCAAGGGCTTGTCAGTAGGTAAGGAATTTTAATAATTTTTCTTCTGCCTCTGTGTCTCACATCAGTGGGGCCCTGGCTACCTCAGGATCCCAGTATTCCTTCATTCAGGAGGAGCTTTCAGTGAATCTGTCATCTGTCAGGGCCTTCCACTCTGAAGCCTGCAAACTGTGATGATGTACATCTGGCTGGTCTTTTCTCACCCTCATTCGTATCCTAAAAGTGAGACTATCTGAGATACGGATTTTGTATGTTTATTTGTTGTAGGGTTTGGTCTGGTTTGATTAAGTTTTCCTGCTGCTGGGCTAACCAGAACATGAGAGTCTTTTAAGGATCTAGGTGATTTCCCTTCATTCTTGGAGTTGCTAAGGGCCAGAGAACTAGGTTTGGACAGACCTAGCACACAGTGTTCCTTTCAAGAACTTGCTGCCTCCATAGGGCCGGAAAGGAGGTGTAACAAGTATGAAAATGAATGTGAATGCCTTTTGTATTGATTCCAATTCTAAATTCAGAAAATGGGAGACTATGAGAAGACATAGGGTATAAGAGTTTCTCTTTAATTCTCCCCTCTGAGTCATTTTCAAGTTGTAAAGAGACAAATGTTGCTTCCTCTCTCCCTCCAACCTCCTTTCTTGTTCTTTCAGGGGCTCAAAAAATCTCATTGGGATTATGTCCTTTGTTTCATTTTCTTGATTGAAAACATAACCAAGTTTTTATTGTTATGTTTCTTTAAGACTTAAGAGTATATGTTTGTGCTAATAATGTGTGAGGTGCTCAGCTATAGAAAACTTTATCTAACAAAATTCTTTTTCTTAGTTGTAAACTTTGTAACAGTTCCAGTGTTGCAAAGCAACTCTCTCCTTGAAGAAAATGCTCTCTTTGAAATCTCCAAGCTTAAAAATGGAAAAAAAAAAAAAAAATTCCATTGCAGAGTTTTACTACAATGACATGAAGAAGGAAACAGGATGTTTAAAGGAAATTTTTTTATGTCATTTTATGAAACTAAATTTACTTTCAAATTATGCGCTTCAGTGCTTTATGTTTGCATTACAAATGTTTCCTTGCCTGAGTTGTAAAAAATTCTCCCCACCCCTGCTTAAATCACTCATCTATGTTTTGCATTTACTTGGCATCAACTAATATCTTTCTATGGAGGCAGACTGGGAGGCAGCCTGATTGCTAGCAACATCAAACATTCAAAAGCAAAACAGTATTTTTCAGGGGATCTTTTATTCAAGTGTGGTAGAATACTCTGAGGTTATTCAGGGTTGAGATTTGTGGGAGAGAGGCTGTATACAGAGAATGTTGTTATGGGGGCTTTGTTATTGTCACACTGATGTTGCAATTCTCAGGAAATGTATGCTAATATGTTTCCACTAGATTTTTTTTAAGTCCTTAAGTACATAAGCCAGTGTTGAAACTATTTGGCTACCTAGAAAATAGACCTCACCATTTATAAACTCCTTGTTATTATGTTTAAAAAATAATAATCTCCTAGAACTTTGTATAAATAACAGAGAAATAAACTTAGGCGATTTACATCTTGGTATTTCGTTTTTAAGATATGTACAAATGGCATACCAGGCAGCAGTAAAGAAATATGTGCAAAAAAATCCTTGACAAAATTAAGAGAATTTTTAAATACCTATTTTCCATTTTAATTATTTGATTTTAAACAACAAACGAGGAAGTCTGATAGAATTAAATACTTGTAGCAAAAATACCTTTAGGGGTACCTGGGTGGCTGGGGTGCCTGGGTGGCTCAGTTGGTAAGCGACTGCCTTCGCCTCAGGTCATGATCCTGAAGTCCCAGGATAGAGTCCCACATAGAGCTCCCTGCTTGGCTGGGAGTCTTGCTCTTCCTCTGACCTCTCCACTCTCACACACTCTCTATCTCAAATAAATAAAATTAAAAAAACAAAACAAAACAAAACAAAACCTTTTGTTTTTAACACTTCCCTAGTGGTTTTCAAATAGCTTTTAGCCATGAAGTAGAGCCCGAGGGCCAGCCCTTCCCTTTTCAGAAACACAAGCAGAGACCTCCTGATCTAATCCAGCTGGCAGTAGAGAGATTAAGTATGTGTATTCCATAATTAACTGACGTGAGTAATATTATTGACTACTAATCTTTTCATGGTTATAGCTATATTTATTCAACTATTATATCTCTTTCATTATCATAATTGTTTTATTTGGCTTGTTCTTTAATTTTTGCATGCAATAACATTTCCTTGTATGTCAGAATTCCTCAATTATGATTTTCTAACACTTATCCATGTATTCAACATGTATGAAGTGCCTGTGCTTTATAAGACATTCTATACACCGTATAATTATGCAGGCTTCACTGAAGACACAGAGTCCTTCCCAATCCACATGTCATAGATGAAGTACTAACAGAATGAACCACAGAGTTTAAAATGTTGCTCCATATGGCAAGTATGGCATTGGCACGACTTTACCTACCATGTTGTATGCATCATTATCTCAGAACTGATGGGTTGGGAGGAAGTCCAAAGGAAGTTAAACAAGAACAACAACAACAACAACAACAACAAAGCAAAGGAGAGCCTTGGAAATGTATCAAGGGATTCAGTAATGTGATAAAGCAAAGATTAAAAGACAATAGATTTTTTAAACACACCAAGAATAAAATTAAGAGATGAAAATGTTGGGGAAGTAAATATATTATAAATGACAGCTTTTAATCATAAAGATTGTTTATAAATCAATAAGTAAATAACACAATGGAAAAAAATTAGTAAAGGCAACTGAAAAATGAGGAAGAAGCAATTTACCAAAAAATGATTATACAAATACCCCATCCCTAAAAAATGGAATAATTTTGAATTTGACATATTTGTGTTTATAATAAAAATTTGACGTTTGAAAAATGTTAAAATCCATTGGTCATAAAGAAATATAAATTCAGAATAAATGAGCTATCATTTTTCTCCTGCAGAATGTTAGGAATTAGAAAGAATGCTATGAATCAGTGTGGATGAGGAAGTAGGAAAGCTGACATGCATGCGTGCAGCTGATGGGAGTATAAATAGCAAAGCCTCTTTGGGCAGTAATTTGAGAATGTCTTTGAAACTCGGCACATTGCGTATACTTTATCCCAGATATTTCACTTCTAGGAATACATTGTGTGAAACTAACTACAGATGTGCAAAGACATGTGTGTGACCAGGTGTTCATTGCAACATTATTCATGGTAGCCAAAAAAGAAGGGGAAATCTGGAAAAAGAGACTAAAATTTCTATGATCAAGTATTAGGAATATCAATTAAATTATGCCCATTGATGGAACACAAATGCTGACATTATAAATCCTGTGATATAAGAATATTTGTAGCAGAAAATGTTCCCTGTGTATATTCCTAGCTATAAAAGGCAGGATAAATTTCAAACTCTACATGATACTGATCTTTGAAATATGTGTAGACACACAAAGACAGATCCTCTATAGAAAGAAAAAAATTATATATAGAAAGAGAAAGTACTAAGAAGACACACCAAAATATTAAGAGTGATTCTTTAGTTAGATTCTTAAGTAATTTTTTCTTCTGATTTGCCATATTTTTTCCCACTGAGCAATAACCTTTATAATTAGAAAAAAAAATAATTTCTCCAATTAACATATAATATCAGTCTTCTTCAATTATGTATTTGTTTGATTTTTTCCTTATGTCGTATGTATATATGGTTAGCCATAGTAAGGACATCTATTGTAGCTAGGTGCATTTAGGCATTATGCAATCTATATATAATAGCTCATTTACCTGGGATGTGATGATTTAGCAATTCCATTTACGCAAAGAATGGTTAAGAATGAGAAATAATTGGGGCGCCTGGGTGGCTCAGTGGGTTAAAGCCTCTGCCTTCAGCTCGGGTCGTGTTCCCAGGGTCCTGGGATCGAGCCCCACATGGGCCTCTCTGCTCAGCAGGGAGCCTGCTTCCTCCTCTCTCTCTTTGCCTGCCTCTCCATCTACTTGTGATCTCTGTCAAATAAATAAATAAAATTCAAAAAAAAAAAAAAAGAAAGAAAGCTCTCTATACCCTAAATAAATACCACCAAGTTACCTGCATTATAATCCTGACACTCCAATATGGGATTTTTCCTTTGGGGCATCTTTATTTTTACTTTAAGCATAAGTCTCATAGGTTTGGTTTTCAGGTCAGCAAATTAGGAAGGCCATGGAGAAAGGTATAGACTAAGGAGAGAGGAAAGAAAGACACTTTGGGGAATGCACAAGACATATAAGAAAAAGGCAAAGTTCTTTTTATTTTTTCCAGTTTTTTAAATTACAGCTAGTTAACATACAGTGTAGTATTAGTTTAATGTCTATAATTTAGTGGTTCTACACTTACATACAACACCAGGTGCTCATCACAACAAGTGCCCTTCACCTATTTTGCCCATCCCATTACTCATCTTCTGTCTGGTAGCCATCAGTTTGTCCTTAATAGTTAAGAGGCAAAGTTCTTAAAACAGCAGAGAGCATGTGAGAGGAAACCCACTTGCAAGTCTCAGGAATCACGTTCTTACATCAGAGTTTAGCCACTGTTATTCATAATGATTACCCTGAGTCCTGGGGGACAGTAAGAGGTCCTTTTTAGTCTGCTTAGGAATATAAGAAAGTGTGTGCTGCATTTTAGAAAAGTTTTTATTACACTTAGATGTTTTTCTCAAAGGGTTATTTAGCCCTTAGTTACTTGGGTATTGTTCTGATATAAAAAATCTATTTCCTAGGCCAAGCCAGTTAAAAGGACTGGCTGTGTGTATATATTCTCTTGCTGCATGTATGTATTCTCACCGAGCAAAAGAGTCACCTGAAGCATGCTTTATGTTTGGGATCGTAAAATACCAGCGTGTCAGTGAGTGCGAGAGATGATCTTGGAGATGCTGGAGATTAGAAATATGACAAAATAAGGATCTTATAGATCTTAAAGATCCTTTTAGATCCATTTTAATCTAAGTTAATTATAATATTTAGGAAAGCAAACAGTTACCAAACTGTATCTGCTTTCCCCATTGCTATCAATTATCACCTAACCAAGTTCAATCAGTCTTAGGTCAAAATAGTTAGGTACTTCCAATTGTTTCTGCCATATTAAAAACACTAAATTCAAAACAAGGTTATAAAAATTGGAACAGCTTCTTAATATCTAATCAGAATGTCTCTGTGACTGTAGATGTAACTTCACTTAGAGATGATGAGAAAAGTCAAATTTGAGGCTTTCCTAAATATAAGGGCTCTGCAAATGTCTCTTCTGCTTCTCCCTTCACCATTGTCCCAAAGAGCAAAGAAGACTAAAATAGTTCACTTATAATGGGGATGAGAAAAAGAAAAGATAAAATCCTGGGCATGAGATACCTCAAACCTTTGAATGCCTACAATGTTATCCATTAGACTGAGGATCTGAGTGTTTAATGTCCCTCAGGCTGATAGACCTGATCAACTGGTCCTTCATTTCCTGTCACTCACCCCTGCCTTCCTCTGAACTCACTTATCCCATGGAACCTCTCTCTTGCCCTGTGGCCTTTAAACATACTTTCACTTCCCTGGGAGCATTCTACATCCATCTCACCTTTTTACTTCCTTCAGATGCTAGTTAGTCCTCATTTCCCTTAGCAACCAAGTCTTGTTTAGCTGCCTTTCTTACTATCCTGTCACAGCACTTTCTCCACTAAATTGTGATTGTTTATTTTTTATATATCTCCCCTGTAGACTTCTGAAACACTGCTCTGGAACATAAAATACTAAGTTCAGTTAAGGAGGAAATAATAATCAGCAAAAAAATCCATAGAATAGCACGGAAAACTGATAGATGGTTCTTGAGAGAGGACATAGAACAGGAGGTTCACCCTTTTCAGGTCACAGAAGCCAATCTATCTTTGAAGTGATTGTTGTTGTGTTAGTCCCTGTCATTTGTCTCCTCCTGGCATATAAATTTATTGAGAGGTCATTGAAAATGAAGTTTCATAGGTGTTTTCTGTACTATTATCAAAACAATCTGTAAATTATTTGTGACATTTTAAATGTTGGACCTTGAAGTAGAGCCCATTGCAAATTTCTCATCCTTTACTCTGAATCATCCAAACAGAATACATTACAATTTAATTATAACTAAAAGATTTTAAGGTAGTCAAAATGACATTTTATAAGCAGCTATTATATTGGAAAGAAGTGATGGGTTCTATGAAATAGCAGTAGGCAAGTATTTTAAGAGCTTGTATCTTTAGCTAGTTAGTTTTACCTTTGAAAGTAGAAAAATGGTCTAAAATGGCCCCACAGCACAGAAAATTGTTATAATTCCCTACATGACACTCTCCTGCTGTGCTATAGTTTTTCTGATGGAGGTTTCAATTTTTTTTGTTAAAAAAAAAAATTCTACATTTGTCTTCTCTATTTTTGAGGGTTAAGGGTTATATTTTTTCCACAAACCACTTGAAACACAAGAACTAGAATCATAAGGTTAAATCTAGTCAAGTTGTGTTGGTGGGAAACTACCAAATTCAAATTAAAAATTCGTTTTTTTTATTGTAAATGTGATATACTGAATTATCAGCCCAAAGACCATAATCAAGAAACTTGTTCAATAAGAAGAGAAAATACAGAGGTGACTGAATTTACAAAATACAAGAGCAACAGACATACATTTACCCAGGGTCCAAGATGAGTAAAATTTGCCAAGTTAGATAACATGTCCAGGGTATGTAATTTCTATTTTGCTTTTCCTGGGGGGATCTGTTTTCCTTCGTTGATAATTTAGGGCATTTGCTATATCAGAGAACTTGGCCCCAAAAGAGATTGCATTTTAGAATCTGTCATCTTTTGGAAGATAAGTCACAATGACTGTGGTCAAAGCAAAATCTGACATCAGCTCAAAACGTGTTTCATATTTCTGATGTTTTAGACAGTCCAGTGGACATATGTACAGCTATTTGAAAAGATTTTCCAAGTCTTGTCCCATAATTAACTTGCAAAAGCAAATAACTACATTAATGTTAGCTCCTCAAAAATACATCTTCAAGACTTGTGTTTTACTCTGGTGCCTCCTGCTCTTAGGGAGAGTCAGTGCAAGAATTGTCCATTTGTACAACATTTCTGAAACTTTTGGGCAACCATAATTGAAGATAAAGATCTTTTATTCTAGGAGATAAATGCTATTTCCACATGACTTTAGTTCTAGGAAAAAATTTGCATGTACAGATGATTTTGTACATCACATAAGGAAAAGAGGCTGTGTAATCCCCATATTTTTCTTTCTGCCTTAGCTCCCAAAAATGAAGAATCAGAATCAATGCCAAATCTGCTTTATCATCAGCTTCTTCTTCTGTTTACTATAGTCCCCATTTTTTAGTCCCGTATCTGTGTTGTAACCTACCAGAAAAAGTCATCAGTATAGCTACATTGTGCTCTATACTAGGAGAGTATGGGAATTAAATGTAGCCTGTGATCAACCCAGAATTCCCACCCAAATTTTCATAAAGGCACCAGTAAGACTGGAGGTGGTGCCAGTACCATAAAACCTTGAAAAATAGGAAGAATATAAGTCATTAATAAATATAACTGTTAGTTTTAATATAAATGCAGCCCTCTGGAAAAAGGGTTGAGTTATATTTATTGTCAGAAGAAAGTCAATATATGTCTCTGATTTCTGTGTGTATAAAATATATAAAACAAATATAACTCAGATACATCCTGAATTCCAAACATTTGTAGAATAATTTCATTATAAAATTATTAGCATATGTAGGCCTATCTTATACTATGGCTCTGTTTTCTGTTTAATTATCATGTTCAGAAAAGCACAGGCCTTTCAGTGGACTTGTAGAGCTGTGTCAAGGAGAGAAGTAAGAAACCTGCAGCTTCGTTTACTACTCTATTTGTTGTCATTTTAATGAAATGGAATTGTAAATTAAGCCACAAGAATGTACAGTTTTGCAGATTTTATTTTATAGTATTGAACTTTCAGACATTTATGTTGTCTCTAAAAACAAATTAATAGTGGATTAACAAAGTGTACATTAAAAAGAGAAACAAAAATGTAGGAGGAAGGTCACATAGCTTTATATGTGTATACAGCCAAACGCAAATGATATATTCTTTAGAATTAGGAAGATTTGTTAGCTACTCAGTCAAAATGGAATTGAGCATGATGCCTTTTTAAAGACCTAATGAAGCAAATAAAATCCCATTATATTTTGTGGGTGCTGTTTCCCTAGTGAACTGTTAACTCAGAACTTCAGGGTAAAAAAAAAAAAAAGTCACTTCAAATATCCATTTGAGTTTTCATTAAAAAGTAGCATTATAGTATAATTAATAAAATTACCTGCCAAATGATATAGTAAAGTTTTCTGGGTGCATATTATATACCTAGGGAGATATTCTAAGTGAGGGGATTTGAGGTGATACTTTTTCTTTTTGGTTTTTTGTCATTGCTTGAATTCTTTATCAAAAACCTATATTATTTCCCTCAAAACTATAAGAACATGCTAAAAATCGTTTATTTGGCTTATGGTTTCATTTTAGTCATAAAGCATTCTACCATGTCCAAAATATCATATTTGACTTTAAGGATCCAGAATAGGGTAGTGGAAAGAGTACCAGATTCGCTTCTAACCCAACCTCTATCGTGAACTTACGACATAACAAAATTACCTCCAACATTTAGGTAAGTGCTAACTATGTGCCAGGATCAGTTTTAAGTCTTACTTAAGGTGAGGTGGTTTAGATTTTCCCAATTTCACAGATAAGGAAAATGAGGCCCATGAATGTACGGGTAGGAGTTAAGTGACAGAATTTGAATTCGAACCTAGATTCCAGAGTCCTTGTTTTTAATCATTAGCAATATTCTGCCTCTCACCTTAGGAAAGCCACTTTGGAGCCTGTTTTCTCATTTCAAAAATTAAGGTATTGGCTCCAAAATATTCTGGACACTTTGCCTGGAAGCAGCAGAAAGAATCAAGTAGCAGGGGAGCCGTGAACGATCCTTCCCTGCTGAAGTTTCTTACAGACTTCAGCAGCTGTTTTCTCTAGTCATTGTCTTACATTTAAGTGTATCTGAGGTTTGCAGAAACCAACAAGAGTGCAATTAAATATGACACATGTTTGAGGAAAGTGCAAACATCACATACTGCCGGAAGGGTGGACCCACCCAGTGCAAGAGTTTAATTCTGAGAAGTCTCCCAGGTGGAACCAAAACACAGATGTAACAGGTATTTTGCCATTATACATCTTTCATCAGGTGTCAGGAATAGCTATAACATTTATGAGCTTTGACCAGAAGTATGAAAACTGAAGGAATGGGAACAATCCTTCAGAGATTGTAGCATGTGTATCTTCCTGCTGGAGGATATCCCCAGCTCTGGGAATATTAAATGCAAGGTGTAGAAGGTGAAATGCTTGACGAATTGATCTCTGGGTTCCAGTTTATTGGGGAATATAGAATAAATAATTCAGAAATGGAAGTAGGAAAGAAATCTTTTTATTGTAAAGGAAGAAGAAGCAAACCCATGCCTGTAAAGTAAACATGGTAAAATCTGTGAGTTCAAGAATACAGGGAGAAGAAATAAACTCTCATCCAATAGCCCTTAACCATTAGCATTTAGATAAGGAAAAGAAAGAGGAACATAGTCTAAGACAGTTTTTATGTACATTTACCTTAGACTTTAGAAAGTCATTTTCAAGATGTTTAGAGAAAGGAAAGTGTGTTATTTCACTACAAACTTAGTGTTTTAACACAGTACAAATTTATTCTCTTAATAGTTCTAAAGGTCGGAAGTTTGGAGTAGGTCTCACAAGACTAAAATCAAGGTGTTACCAGGGCTGCTTTCCTTCTGGAATACTCCAGGGTAGAATCTGTTTCCTCGCCTTTGCCAGCATCTAGAGACCACCCATACTCCTTGGCCTTTGGCCCCCTTCTCAGTACTCAAAGTGTACCACTCCAACCTCTCATTGTCATGTTACCTTTTTCTGACTGACTCTACTGCTTCCTCCTTTTTTTTTTTTTTAAGATTTTATTTATTTGAGAGAGAGGGAGCACCCACATGTTCATGTGAGCAGAGGGGGTGGGGCAGGGGGAGAAAGAGCAGCAGACTTCCTGCTGAGCAGGGAGCCTGATGCAGGACCTGGTCCCAGGACCCTGAGATCATGACCAGAGCTGAAGGCAGAGGCTTAACAAACTGAGCCACCCAGGTGCCCCTTTACTGCCACCTTCTTATAAGAATGTTTGTGATTACATTGGGTCTGCCCAGATAATTCAGGATATTCTCCCATCTCAAAATTCCAAGCTCCCTTTGCCGTGTAAGGTAACCTAGTCCTACATTGGGAGGATTAGGGCTTGGACATCTTTGGGAATGGGGAGTAGCTAATTATTCAATCTACTGAGGCATCTTAAAATCCTAAAGGGGTAGAAAACTCAATAGAATGGGAGCCCTTTAAAACTGAAATTTTAAAATAGTGGTGAAAGATCCTGTATTAGCTAGGAAAGCCTGACCTATGTGCTGCAACCACAAATACTACATCTCAATGGCTTAATGTGTAAATAGCATTCCTTGCTAGTGGAGAATCTGTGAGTGGTCCTGTGACTCAGCGACTCAGAGAGCCAGGGTGGTCTCCTCTTAGGAGTCTTCCATCTCGGTTTGTGCAACTGCTTTTGCAAGGAGAGAGATCGATGGCTGTGTGGGAGCTTTTCACTGCCTTGGCCCCAAAGTGACGTATGTCACACATCCCTATGTCATATGGTCTATCTAACCTGTAGGGAGGCTAAGAAGTGCAGTCTTCACATGTTGAGAAATAAAAGAACCAGATACTGATGTGACTTAAGTAACTCTCGTGTTACTGCCTAGGATACTCCACTCTAGTGAGAAACTGTGAAAATAGTATCAGCAGGTTAAAAATTAAAATGAGCTGAGGCTATCGATAAATGTGAAGAGTAGTCCAAAAAAGAGATGGGTTTTTGGTTTTTGGTTTTTGGGTTTGGTTTTGTTTTTGCTTTTTAATGGAGAGTGATGTTCAATTTAGGAAGAAAAGAGCCAGTACTTGGGAAAGATGTGATCATTTTAGCAAGTGGCAGGGCAACTAAGGAGAACATAGGAAGAAGGAAGACAGACATTGCTTAAAGGTCCTTGCAGTTCAGGAGTGACGAGGAAAGCATAGCTCTTGGGACGGGTTTCCTGGCTATGCTGATCATAGCCCAGGCGGCAAACAAGCCTGCTAGTGAGATCTCCAAACTGCCAAGGGTGATCTAAAGATCCCTGGTGAGTCGAAGAGGAACTAACGTGCCGGGTCTGCAGATACCATCTTGATTTTTCACAAGGATGAAAAGTAGATTCGGAAACCTTCATACCAGTGAGCTTGATGATACTCTTACCAAATTCTCAAATGGATTATTAAATAGGTGGTGAATCCCAAGAAGGCAAAGTGATGTCAAAAGGGCCAGTATGAGCTAATAAAAACACTTCTTTCTGTTCATTTTTTTTTTTTTTGAGAGTGCAGATGCTGGTAGATGAGGGATAGTGTGGTTACATCTAGATTTCACTAGAGCCAAATCATGAAAATCCTTATGAGCTATTCTAAGAGATTTAGATGTTTTCTTGAGAGCAATTTGGACTCATTAAATAAGGGTGTGAAATGATTAGATTTGCCTTGTAGAAATACCACTATCTCCGCAGTGCAGAAAACAGGCTGAAGGAGCCTAACACCAAGCAAGCTAGCAGGTGACAGGTGATGGTGGGCTGAAATAAGGAACTGCACTGTGAACAGACAGCAGCTGATGAATTTAAACAATTTAAGTTGGTAAAATGGACAAGGTTTTTCATTAATAGAATGTAAGGGGAAAGATGGGGTACAATATCACACACACTTCCGACTATGACTTGAGCAACCCAGTGGATGGTGGTACCATTCTTTGTTAAGGGACCACAGGGGGACCTGGGAGGATCATGATCAACTTAGGTTGCTGTAGGGTGATACAATGGAGATATCCAGAGTCCTGTAGGTAAGCTCCGGAGGAAAGAAGGCATCTACAGTAGAGATAAGGACTTAGGAGTCATGAGCTTGTAGATGACAGAGCCATAGGGGTGTATGAGATCATCCAGAGAGAGACTGTAGGTAGAGAAGAAGGTGCTTGGGACCAAACTTTGGGGAATATTGACATTTCAGGATTTCATGGGCAGAAGAGATCAAAAGGGTGTAGTTGAAGGTGGTCTGGTATCCTGGAAGCTAAAGGAAAATTTTCAGAGAGACAGCAATCAGTAATGTCAAGTGCCAAGAAAAGAGCCAGGTGTTAAGAGGCCAAGAAAGTGGCCCACGAGCTGGAATGTGCATAGCAGATAGCCTCCGAAGACAAGAGCACTTCCAATAAAGTGAGGGGTAAAGTCATGTTATAGTGCTGAGAAAGGAGACCAAAGGGGTAGAGATACGGAAGAGAGAAATGGAAGGGCGCCCTGAGGTCAAGGGCAGTGTTTTAATGTTCAGATGGTAGTGGAAAGAGTCAGTGGAGAGGAGGGGGTAGAACAAACTTGGTAAGTAAGTAAACTGAACAGAGACCCAGCCAATTATATCGCCTAGGCCATTTAAGCCAAAAATGTCAGTATTTTGTGAAAAAACTGCTAAGCTATGTGGATTTCCTACTGAGTACATTGTGATGAAGCTCAGGATAGCCTCCTACTATCTCCACAAGCCAGTCAAGCCTGTGGAGTTACTATTTTTCAATGAATGGAAAATATATACACAATTATATTGAATTAAGTCTTTAGTAGCTTCTCAGAAAACACTTGTGTTTTAAAATCTGCTGGCAGTTCAGCATTACACGAATTTTCTTAGTGACTATTTCTCTGAAAACACTTTAAAATGCAATTTGCTGCTGTGATCAGCAATAGGGGAAGGCTGTGAAATTTGCAGTGTTCTAAATTCCATTCCCCTTGATCTGCCGTGCCTGGACTGTAATTTTTTTCAACCATTTATCTTCTGGTTGGACTTTTTTTGCTGGAGTGTACATTGCTAGTGGTTTTATTTGATCACTGGCAATGAGCTCTGATATTCTTTTTCTGATATTGAGCATTTCAAGCAATTCCCTAATGAATCTGCCTCTGTGCTCCAGTGCTGTTAACTTTGATAGATTTCCTGTTGTGACAATAAGCTTCCAAAAATAATTGACTCATTTTCCTTAGGGAGTCTCCATTTTTATGGAATTTTATTATTTCTAAGTTGTAAATTTTAGTTTGCCTACCCAGATCTTCTCTGCTATAAATTGAGCTTCCTGGTTTAAGTAACATTTGAATACCAGAGACTTGGGGACTTGGATGCATTTATTTAGCAAACATGTATTGAGAAGTACTATGTCACATGGACCTGGGTGTTGAGGTGCCAGACTCTCGTAAGAGGCTCTGCACAGAACCGGCATTTAAGACCAAGTCAGGCAAGTAAGTCTGTGGTTACCATTCACGGAGATACACCCTGAATTGTGCTGTGGTCCACACCAGGAAGGACTTGCCAAAGGGAACGATACTCGAGTTCGGTTTTGAAGAGTGAGTAGGATTTTAGTCAAATGAAGAAGGGAGGGAAGATCTGTGTCTGGAGAACAAAATGCTTATCTAAAAAATAGTCTGTATTTTACATAAAGAAGCTGGGGAGTCTGTGAAACGAGGCAGTTAGAAAAATGATGGCAGGGAGAATGCCTCACTTAGAACACCAACCTCCTCCTAGAATTATGGTCTCTATTCCTTTTCTTCAATCAGCCACCTACCTTTCTCTTGATAATCTTCTAAATCCCAGCTGTGTCCATAATGCTTCTCGCAAGAACTCTTCAGTGGCTCAGCATTGCCGTGTGATGACATTCAGACCCTAAATCCAGTCTTCATAGGCTTAAGGCCTACTGCTGATACTCAAAACCCTACCCTTTCTTTCTTCAAGGGACCCAACTCCTTGTGCTTTCTTCTTACTTTGTCCTGCCATCCACCAGGCAGAAATAATCTTTCTTTCTGTCTGCCACCATCACATATTTTTGATCTGCTCTTGTAACATCAAACCATACTCTACCACATGACATGGTGCTGTGCTTCCACCCCCAAAGTGACCGGCCACTGCTGGGTACAGAGATCACCCTATTTGTGGCATGAATCAATGAATCAAAGAATGCTTATGAGAATTAAAAGTAGAATCACTCTTTTCCTTAAAGAGATTAAAGCCTTACTGGGGAGATAGCACAGGTAGACAAGAGAACTAGAAATGTTCATTTATAAGACGATAGAACAATAACTGTCAAAAAGCATATAAATGTGGAGTGTGTCACAGCGAAAAAGGAATCCCGTAAACAGTGTCAAAAGAATCCTGTTTCCCAAAATGAGATCCCAGGATTGTAGCTTAGATAGACAGGTGCCAAAAGAAAGCACTTTTGCTGTGAAACGTACTTCAGTGACGTTTGAAGGTCAAATTATGAATGCAGAGTCACGGACTCGAGTCTGTGAATAGTCCCAGCCCACCCTCCGCAAGTCTCTGCCACTGGCTCTGCACAAAAACAGAATGTGACTGCAGTACTCTACAGAGCAGATCATCTGCGCTGATAACAGGCGGTCGACTAGTTTTAATTTACCTGCCTATTGAAATTCTGTTTTCCTAGTGGTGGTTATTAAAGTGGCGAAGAAAAGGACTGCATTTCTTTTTTTGTCCCAACTTGAATATTGTAAGAGCATCTGCTGAGAGGAAAGAAAATGAACCCAAGCCATCTTTCTGTCTCAAATCAAACAAATATTTTGTGATAAATTGGACTGCCATTCACACTTACTATTTTCAGATGTCATACAATAGAAATAAGGTGTGCCATATAGGTTTCTCCCCCTAAAATTCAAAGTTAGCCTGTGAAGCTATACAGCTAGCTCTTCAGTCATATTATAGATTTAGTGATACTGATTTTGTCTCCAGACTGCATGGGAAGAAACAGGGATGAATCAAATGACAAGCAAGAGGAGAGATTCATGAGGCATCCTGTCCACCAGGAAGCCTGGCCGGCTGCCACATGCAGAACTGGTCCAGTTGTCTTTCATTTCCGTTCTGTATCGGTAGCTTAATAACTTTCCTTGAAAGAATATTATATACGTAATCGCGAATATTCTTCGTAAATGTTTCATAAGAAGAAAAGCCCTATCCTGGAAGCTTTCAGTCCTAACTTGGCTGTGCAGTATACCAGCCCATCACGTAAAATTTCTTCCCTACTTCAGGTGTTCATACCCAGAGCTGTTAAATTTCAGTTCTCTGTATTATATAAGTTAATTCATCGAAATCCTGGTCCAAACCACCTCCTTCTTTAAGACTTCATGTTTTGTTTTCATTTCTATTACCTTTAATTTCATATTGTCTGAGTTTAAAATGGAAAGGAGACGTAACTTGGCAGACCTTGAGCAACACCACAGGAGCTGTTCTGAGTCTCATTTTGTATGCACAAAGTCACCTGTGTCCTAGATGAAGACAGGCCTTTGGGACCAGACCAATTGTGTGACTTGGTAAAACCCACTTGGGAATTTTTCTGTCTGGATTCTGAATTTAAGCTAAACATAGACCTCATGTACTCGAACTTTCTCTTGGGAATCTGGTAGACTGATGGATGCAACATGTGGGAGCATGGGGGAAAACCATAGTGCGATGTATTTTCTTTCTTGTTGCTCTGAGTATAATGACCTTTTTCAAATTCTGTGTCTTCAAGGTGCACTTAAAGGCTTTGGGGGATTTGACACACATAAACACCACATGCAAAGATCACAAGCAAAATAAATGTATAAGACTAAAAACAGGAAAAACCGGGCCAGTTGCATAATGCAAAGTATTACCCTGACAGTGTGACCATGTTCTGTTCCCCAATCATTGTTTATAAAAGGTTCACTATTTAATTGTTCTTTTCTAGTAGTTTGTATAGGTAGAATTTTTTTTCACATATTAGGTACTTAATAATTTTTAATTATTTAATTTTAATTCCAGTATTGTCAACATACAGTGTTATAATAATTTTAGGTGTACAATATAATGATTCAACAATTCTATACATTACTTGGAGCTCATCATAGTAAGTGTACTCTTAATCCCCATCACCTGTTTTCCCCATCCCCCCCCCCCCACCTCCCCTCTGGCAACCACCCCTGATCTATATGTAAGAGTTTGGTTCTTGTTTGTCTCTTTTCCTTTGTTCATTTGTTTGTTTCTTAAATTCCACATATGAATGAAATCATATGGTATTTATCTTTCTCTGACTGACTTATTACTTAGCATTATGCCCTCTAGATCCATCCATATTGTTGCAAATGGTGAGATTTCATTCCTTTTTATGACTGAGTAGTATCCTATTCTTCTTTTTTTTTTTTTTAAGGAAGGAGTTTTATTTTATTTTTTAAAAGATTTTTATTTATTTATTTGACAGACAGAGATCACAAGTAGGCAGAAAGGCAGGCAGAGAGAGAGGAGGAAGCAGGCTCCCTGCTGAGCAGAGCGCCCGATGCGGGGCTCGATCCCAGGACCCTGGGATCATGACCTGAGCTGAAGGCAGAGACTTTAACCCATTCTTCTTAATCCATTCATCTGTGGATGGACACTTGGGCTGCTTCCATATCTTGGTGATTGCTGCAATAAACATAGGGGTGCTTTTGTAATGAATATTTTTAAATTTGAAGCCAGGAGAATCTTGAAATAACTCATTAAATATTTCTGGTGATCTAAAAAAGTATGTACTTTTTCAGGAATGCCTTGCTTTCAAGTTATTTTTGTACCATTAGTATCTTTTAAAAATATGAAATGAAAAACAGGTAAATGATGAGTTATATAACATTTAATAATATAACTCAATCTCTAAGAGTTCTAATTCTCAGTTTCTTTTGTAAGAGTTTGGCATTTTAAGTGCTTAAAGGAAAATAAAAGGATTTTATTTGGGTATTAATGTAAACACCATCTTTTGTTATGGGATCATATCCTTAAAGTAATACAAAGACAGCTTATTGAATTTTAGTTTGTTTTACAAAAAAGGCTATAACAGAAAATGTAAGTGCCATATAGACCAGTTAGCTTTTCACTATTGCAAAAAGCCACATGCTTTAAATGTACACACTCTTATCCAAGCTTTCCTTCTTCTAACAAGTGTTCATCTCTTGGGGTGCTGGTCCTGTGAAAATGACTGGACAAAAATCTCACCAAGATAACACAGCAGAATATTAATCCTTCAAAGTGTTTTCATCTATTAAAGAGAGGCAATATTTTTATATACTTATTTGCTTGGTTTAAGTTAAATTAAACAATAAGTCATTTGACTATGTGGTCCTTAAGTTATTTTAAAATCCCATGTTAAGATATCCCATATTATCATCTTGGATGATTTTTGCCAAATGTGTATCATCACATGATGAGCAATACACTTCCATTACCCCAGAAGGTTCCTTGTGCTGCCGTGTATGCAATCCCCTTCTCCTACCCTTGGCCCTGGGGATACTAATCTGTTTTCTCTCACTATAGTTTAGCCTTTTCTAAAATTTTATTTACATGGAATCATTCAGTATATAATCTTTTGTTCTAGATTTTTTTTTCTTCACTGAAAACAGTGCTTTATAGATCCATCCATGTTATTGCATATAGTCCTTGACTTTTAAATTCTGAGAGGTATTCCATTTTATACCATAGTTCATTTTTCTAGTTGCCAGTCGATGAACATATGGATTATTTCCGGGTTGGGACTATTATAAACAAAGTTGCTATAAATATTCATATGTAAGTCTTTGTGTGAATATATATTGTTATGCTCAAGTTTTCGTGTCTGAGAGACCACCAAGGAGCCAACACCGATGCAATCACACGAGGGTTTATTTGACAAGCTTAAGCATGGGCCCAAGTATACCCGACGCAGCGGAGTAGGGCCTTGGACCCCGAACCGGATTATAGTCAGAGTGGGGGTGGACTTGGCAGTACATAATTGGGCCACAACTGCTGGCTCAGCAGTAGGTGAGGACAAAGGGGATGTTCAGAAGGGCTATCAGGGTAAAGAAGACTGTCAGGATATTGGAGGCCTGGTTATTATCAAGTCAAGGCCGTTTCTCCCTCTGATGAGGCACTAACAGGACGACAATTGGGAGTTTCCTGGTGGAATGTCACATTTCTCCTATCAGGCGTTCTTGTTAGTGAGATTTAGGTTTAACTTTGTTTCCATTTTCTTCCGCCTCAGCCTCATCCTCCTTCAGTTTTATGGAGGGGAGGGCAGTGTTAGGGCTAGACTCGAGGTGGGTACAGCCTTGTTTTTCTTGGCCTCCACATATATGTTTTTATTTTTCTCAGGTAAAGCTCTAAAAGTTGAATGGGTGGGTTGCATGGAAAAAATTATCTTTAACATTATAAGAAACTGCCAAGTTGTTTTCTAAGTGGCTGTTCCATTTTGCATGGCCACCAACAACGTATGGGAGCTGCAGCTTCTCCATATAATTAAGCCACACTTCTTTTTTTTTTTTTTTTTAAAGATTTTATTTATTTATTTGACAGACAGAGATTAGAGGTAGGCAGAGGCAGGGAGAGAGGGAGGAAGGGAAGCAGGCTCCCTGCCGAGCAGAGAGCCCGATGCGGGCCTCGATCCCAGGACCCTGACCTGAGCCGAAGGCAGAGGCTTTAACCCACTGAGCCACCCAGGCGCCCAATTAAGCCACACTTCTTACTGTTAGTCTTTTTCAGTCGTTCTGGGGAATATAGTGGTATCTGGTTGTGGTTTTAATTTTATTTTCCTAACAACCAATGATGCTGAGCTTCTTTTCATGTGCTTACTTGCTATTCACATGTCATCTTTTCATGAAGTGTCTGTTCAAATCTCTTGCCCATTTTTTATTAATCAGACTGTTGTCTTGTTATTTAGTTGTAAGCATTTGTTCCATTTTTTAAAATTAACATATAATGTATTATTAGCCCCAGGGGTACAGGTCTGTGGCATTTGTTCCTTTTTTTTAATACAAGTCCTGGTTCAGATATTTTGCAAATATTTTCTCTGAAGCTGTAGTTGTCCTTTTTTTTTTTTTCTTCAAGAGAAGTTTCCAATAATAATGATGTCTAAAATTAGCAATTTTTTCTTTTATGGATCATGCTTTTAGTAGCATATCTAAGAATTCTTTTGTACCCTGAAGATTTTCTCCTGTGCTTTTATTTCTAAAATTTTGTAGTTTAGTTCTGGCTTCCAAATCTAAGAGCTACACAGTGCCAACCTCTTGTCCTTGCTTATTTGAAACCCTTTCTGCCTCTTCCCATTTGGTTCTTTGCTTACTCATCTACCTTATTTCTGATTTTGCATCTCCTGTTCAGAATATATTCAATTGCCTTTCCCGGGGACTCCCAGTTTGAGTCCTATCCCATGTCTTCCTGGAACTCAAAAGACATTAGAAATCCCCTGTTAATTGTCTTTTTCTTTTCCTTTTGTTTTTCTGTAGCATTTCTAAGAATATTCCCTTTGGTGTCATGTACATACTTCTTCATACCAATCTGCAGGAAAAAAAAAAGGCAAATATATTTTTTTTTGCCTGGTGAAATATGTGAAAATTCAGACTTGCATTAGATTTAAATTTGACTAGAACTTAGCGTGAATGTTTAGCAAATTGCATTATTTTAATTTGGTAACACTGGAAGATTTATTTAGTCAATCCTTTACATAACGATAAGATTGAAAATTTTTTTTTCCATAGGTCATGTCAAACATAGTCTCCCTGTCTGGATAATTGCCCCAGCAAATATGTAATTATTTAGCAAGGTTATCTTCAAGAATGAAGCATTTCTGATCATCTTTCCCCATATGCTTGCTCTGGTGCCCATAATATCCTCTGCAGACCTTTGTTCTCTCTTCTTTAAGATCACTTTTTACGACCTCAGTATAAACTCCTTAAGGACAGGATCCTGGTCTTCTCTAACACCGTTATTGTTTGCTACAAATCCAGAAAATGTTTGCTGAGTCAGTGATTTTACCCTTTCTTTAACATTCCCGGGGTAGAGGTTCTGTCATCTCCATATATGCTAATATCCTAAAAATCCCTATAGACAGGAATTCTGCTGTCTCATTTGCTATATAATTTAGACATACTTTCGTCAACATTGTCTTTTTTCTTACTCATAATTGCACCATCAACTAAAATGTTTATCCGTTGACTTTCACTGTCTTGCATACTATTGACATTTTACTAAACGCAGTAGATGCTTTTAAGTTTTTAGAAAATGATGATCCCTTTTTTGAGTTTGGGCCTTATCTTTCTGCCATGTATCTTTTAAAACAGGAAGAATTTTCTTTTTCATAAATCATCTTCCTGAACCATTATTAGTTCAGCATGTGTGGAATTCGTTGTTATTATTCTTGGAAAGAACTTTGGTGAGACCATTTTTAGAGGAAAAAAATAGATACTGGTATAAAAATGAGCAGTTGCTCTTCTACTATGATCAAACAAGAATAAAATTACTTTTAGTATGAACAATTCAACTTTATTTTTTTAAGTTTTTTTTTTTTAGAAGAGAGGGGAGGGATAGAGGGAAGGGGAGAGAGAGAATCTTGAGGCGGCTCCATGCCCAGTGTAGAGCCCAATGTGGGGCTCTATCTCACCATCTTGAGATCATGACCCTGAGATCATGACCTGAACTGAAATCAAGAGTCAGACACTTAACGAACTGAGACACCTCGGTACCCCCAGAATTCAACTTTATTTTAAAGAAAATACTGAACACTCATTTTAAAGCATTACTGCTTTAAAATGTTTATTGTTTGATAATATGACATAAGTAGGATCTGGAGTATGAGAAAAACTTTTATGGAACAGTCAGGTTACCTGATTAGGTTTTAGACAATAACTTCATTATTTAGTATATGGCATTTTAATGAGATTTACATATCTATTCTATAGTTAATGGTCTACAGAAATATTCAGAAAATAAAACCAATTCCTTATCTGCATTGTGGTTGTTTTGCCTATTGTTGTATTAATAGAATCAGTCACCAGAATAACTAAATTGCAGAAAACCTGAACTCATTAGCTTTAAAGAAGTAATTGGTTCTGAGGTTACAGCTGGAGAGGCCCTAGTAGAAGACTTGCCCCTTCTTTCTCAAAGACGCATTTTCTCCCAGTAAGGTTTTCCCAGAGGCAATGGTCACCCTTGGTTTAAACAAGCCAAGCGGTGAGGCTGGCACAGCGTCTCCACAAAATGACATCACTGCCTGTTTAATAATCAGACCACACACTGCTATCGTGTGGGATTCCATAATTACTCTGATTTTTTCCACATGGATCAAATCTTAATGACCTCTTCCATTAGTGATAAGTTTTATTAAAATACTCAAAGGTGGCCTCCACTTTCCTTTTTTAGTATTTGTTGAGTTGCTGCTTGTGTAGAAAACAGATCCTCTTGTCCCTGTGTGATATTTGCTGCTGCTCCTGTCTCCCTCAGGGACATGAATTCTTGTCTGTTTTGTTGCTGCTTTGGCTAGAACAGTGCCTGGCAAATATTGAAGCGCTAAATAGATAGCACCTTTTTAAGGAATCAAATCAGTTTATCTGTTGGCCTTCTCCCCTCTGATTTTAAATCTTTTTAATGGAAATAATGATAAACTATCTACCATATACTTCTGCTCGGTGATACCTAGTATACTCCACAACAGTTAACCTTTATTGAAAACTTAAGAGTCGGTAATATCCATATCACTTATTGTGATTTGTTCTAATCTGAGATCAGAATTAGTTTCAAAGCATCTTGGGGAAGTTTACCACTAAATTAACTAGCTTCCATATGCCAATTGTTTAAAATTTATTCTTCTTTTCATATCAGGTTAGAAGTAGTAGTGCAGGCCCTGTGGGAATGGCATTGGCTAGACACAGAGATAGTCCAAGAAGTAGCACTTAGAAGAGATAGCAGTCAATAGCCAGGACATCATTGGTTCAAAAAAGCTTAAAAAAGGGAAAACTCAACTAATAAAAAGCCAGATGCTAGAGAGAAAGCAAATTGAAAGCTGAAGATCAGAAGCTAAACTAGGAGAAATCATTGTAAGAAGGTGCCTGCCACAGTTTTCTATTAGGGATGGATGAGAAAGAAGGTGGCCTTTCATAAACAGTGACAGTTTTCGTTGGTCTCTTACCTCCAACTCTGCCCTCCCCATCCTTGCTGTTGAGCTGACATTCTCAGTGTTGCTAAATCTGTTGTACCAATTATCTATTGCTTTATAAAATACCAAATACAGTGACTTAAAGCAACAATCATTTATTTGTTTTTGTTTCATCAGTTTGGCTCATCAGTTTGGGCAGGGCTCCGCCGAATGGCTTTCTGCTATTCTCCCTTGGGATCACTTATATGGCTTCAGATACCCAGTAGACTGACTAGGGCTAGAGGGTTTAGATCAGTCTCACTCACATGGCTGGAGCCTTCCAACGGACTGTAGGCTGCTCTCTCCCCCTACTCCCCACCATGGTTTCTCACTCAGGTTTCTTTACATGGTATCAGGAGTGTTCCAGGAAGACAAAAGTAGAATCAGAAAGTCTCTGGAAGCCTACACTCCAGAACTTCATAAAATCACTTCTGCCAAATTCTGCTTGTCAAAGTAGCAGGTTAGCCTAGACACAGGGCGGAGAAATACAAAATATTATGGCCATATTTTTCATACCACACCTGTCTCTGAGAGCTTACTCCTAACCCTCACACTTGTAATTTCCAGTACTGTAGTTTATGTGCTTACATAGCTATCTCTTCTTACAAAATCGAACTGCTTGAGGACAGGAATTAGGTTATCTTTATCTGTAGCACATAGTAAAGGCTCTGGTATCTAATAAGGTCTTAATAAAGGAAAGTTGAACCAATGACAGACTGACTGGTTAATACGTACATACATATGTCTATACGGATATATGTAGTATATCCTCGTTTATCTTTAGTAGCTAGATTCTGTAATTATAAGATTAATGGAAAAGTAGTTTTAAAAAAGGACAAAGTAAGTTAGAAGTGTGTCTTTTGGTATAAAATACTGAGAGTTTTGGGGCATCTGGGTGGCTCAGTCGGTTAAGCATCTGACTCTTGATCTCAGTTCAGGTTGACCTCAGGGTTATAAGTTCAAACTCGATGTTGGGCTCCACACCGGGCATGGAGCCTACAATAAATAGATAGATACATACATACATACATACATATGTACGTACATACATACATAAAGATTGTTTTTGTGTATGTCAAGCAGCAACCCTAGAATACTGTGCTCTTAGAACATAGAAACTCATCTGTGTAGTGGAGACTTAGTAGTGTTTCCTTAATCAGTTCCCAGATCAAATAACCAGAAATGATTTCAGGGGCGCCTGGGTGGCTCAGTGGGTTAAAGCCTCTGCCTTCAGCTCAGGTCATGGTCCCAGGGTCCTGGGATCGAGTCCCACATCGGGCTCTCTGCTCAGCAGGGAGCCTGCTTCCTCCTCTCTCTGCCAGGCATCTCTGCCTACCTGTGATCTCTGTCTGTCAAATTAAATAAAATCTTTAAAAAAAAAAAAAAAGAAATGATTTCATTTCTTATTTCCACCACAACCGTTATCAAATATGTTGGGCCTCATAATCCCAATTATATATTATCTTATAGCATGTATTCAGAAGAATGACTACTTGTGCCAAAATAACAAGGTCTTAATAAGGAAAGTGTCAAGGGTAGCCTTAATTACTTGGCTGTAAAAATACTTCAAATAATCTAAAAGGTCCATCTATTAATATCAGCCCAAGTTCAGTTGATGGCACTAAAATGACAATTTAGTATTTCATGGAATTTAAAAATCCTGTGCCCTAATTAAGTTCCCACACAGGTAATTATTCCATGTGTAATTTCACCAAGACACTGTGATATTCACTTTGAAGTGCTGCTACTGCTACACATTCTCACTAAACGCTGTTCAGCAGCTGTCACATTTTTCCTCCATTAGCTTGGAGATCACTATAAATTTGCCAAAATTTTTTGGAATTTCTCATGAATAGATTTTATAATTATATATGTTACTTTGTCCACTTTGAGTCTTTCAGATACTTTTGTTTTATGTAACTATGGTCTGCAGATTGGTAAAAGAAAATTTTGTTAAGAGATCGAAAGGACACATGTATATGCAAAGTTAATATTTGCTCAGACAAGTAATCCTTCATGAATGCAAAATGCAGATTTTTTGTGAATACATCAAAGAATCACGGAATGAATAACAACTAATTATGGAAGGACGTTTGGTGAATATTTTTTAAAACTTTTATAGAATTACAAGAAGAGAAAAACAGCTACATATATGAAATCAAGTCTTAAGACTTTATTTTTGTGGTATTATATTATCAAACAGAATGCAGAATTAGAATTGAACAAAGCTAAAGCAAGCTCTCCTGACTATGGAAAGAAAATAGAGAGAGACAGAAAAGAAATTGAATTTCAGATATTTGTTTCAAGATAAAAATGAATTATTATAAAATAGACCTGTATTCGTAACTTAGATTCTCCTATTTGGATTTCATACACTGAAAGCAATCATAGGACTGAGGGGAAATTTATTATAAAGTCACCTGGGATATCACTTCATAAACACAGAAAACAACATTAGAAATTGAAATGGGAATAATGAAAGTTTCATGTTAAAAGAATGTAAATGAGAGGCAAGGAAAGAATGGTTGAGGCACATGAGAGAAAAGCATTCATCCTCTTGAACTCCTGTAAATACTGACAAGTGTTGTCCATGAACAGGATACTGGTGCCTCAGAAAATAGGACTGGATGTCTCCCCTCTGTGCCTAGGGGCTCAGTCTGTTCTGAGGACTCTTGCTGTGTTTGTAAACTGGATGAGTCTATCTTCCCACCACAGGCGTACAGCCCAAGAGTCTATTAGGGATCTCCAAACCAGAGACAAAAGTACAGGCTGGCCAGTAGCTCTGTCTGGTTGGGGGACAGAAGGGGTCAGTCAATGGGGCATTTGTAGATGTCATCCATTCCTGACCCTCTCAGCAGAGTGCAGAGTTGGTGCCATCCACTGCGCAGGCACAATGATCCTGTGAAGAGTTAACCACAGCAGATCATTCAGTATCTAAATCTAGGTGCCTTCCACCATAATTAGAGTGTGTTTGTTCGTCAGTAGCTGAACATTTTGCAGACTGTAAAAATGTAAATGGTCCCGAGGCTCATTATTGCACCTTGTGCATCACAGATTACACAGTCGCTCTGCTCCTTTATGTGTCTTTTATATCTTAATTTGGGCGCTAGTGTGAGTATGTATATCACATCACGAAAGTATAAACTACAACAAAAAGATGCTGGAGGAATTGGTATGTGCCTTGATTCAGAATAGAAAAATAATGTAGATTTTAGCCCTCTTAATACATTCTATATTCCAGAGCCTAAGTACTGAGTCAGGGATTCTATTCCACAGAACTTAAATGAGAAAGAAATCACATCTCAGGAACAAAATGGCAGACATCTATCTCATCAGGTAGTGCAAGGGGTTACTTTTGTCCAGATAAAATTAATAATATTTCAAAGAAACCAAAGGAACACTCAGCCCTGTAAAATATGAAAAGAACATGGGCTTTGGAGTAAGAGAGATACTACACTCACTTAATGTCTCTGTGTTCTTGGGGAAGTTACTTAATCTCATAAAAAAATAAGTAGATAGATGAATAAATATTCTTTATCTGTGTGATTAGATATCTACACTCAAACAGAGTTTAGGAATAATAGGTAAAGTTCCTGTTACCTACTAAGTGCTTAATAAATAGTCAATATTATTCTTACAGCATTGGGAAGTGCATTTTCTTGGTTGTACCCAAGTTCTTCAGCAGAGGCAAGCAAGAGGATGCCTGTATTGTGAATCTTTGGTCCTGAGGTGGGTGGGACTATTGGCCACGTGGAGTGATATACTCTCGTAACTTACCCTCCAGGCTTTACTTCCATTCTTCAGCCGTAACACTCATTGTTGCACTGGAAACGTGGAAGACTCTTCACGGAGGACCACCTAGCACCACTGTGTGGCTAGATTTATCCAGCCAGTTACAGGAAGACAATGCTTTTAAGCTAGAGTATAATAGAACGTTAGAGTTGCTACATATGGTGGCTAGCAACTGGTCGACCATGGGCCCCTGGTCCTCCGAGTTATTGCGTGTGTTCCAAGTGCACAACGAGCATTTGAGACAGAGTAATGTTGTGTGTGTGCATGTGTGAGTGTGTACAGTACTCTACAGTACAGTAGTGATTAATAAGATATACATTCATTAATAAGATATACATTCATTTCAGAACATTGTTGAATTCTTTTTTTTTTTTAAATTTTTTTATTTTAATAAACATATAATGTATTTTTATCCCCTGGGGTACAGGTCTGTGAATCGTCAGGTTTACACATTTCACAGCACTTATCATAGCCCATACCCTCCCCAATGTCCATTTCCCGACCACCCTCTCCCGTCCCCCTTCCCCCCCGCAACCCTCAGTCTGTTTCTTGAGATTGAGTCTTTTATGGTTTGTCTCCCTCCCAATCCCATCTTTTCATTTTTTCTTTTCCCACCTCCCCCCAAACCCCCCCACCTTGCATCTCCACTTCCTCATATCAAAGAGATCATATGATAGTTATATTTCTCCGATTGACTTATTTCGCTAAGCATGATACCCTCTAGTTCCATCCATGTCGTCGCAAATGGCAAGATTTCATGTCTTTTGATGGCTGCATAGTATTCCATTGTGTATATATACCACATCTTCTTTATCCATTCATCTGTTGATGGACATCTAGGCGCTTTCCACAGTTTGGCTATTGTGGACATTGCTGCTATAAACATTCGGGTGCACGTGCCCCTTCGGAGCACCACGTTTGTATCTTTAGGATATATACCCAGGAGTGCAATTGCTGGGTCGTAGGGTAGCTCTATTTTCAGTTTTTTGAGGAATCTCCACACTGTTTTCCAGAGTGGTTGCACCAGCTTGCATTCCCACCAACAGTGTAGGAGGGTTCCCCTCTCTCCGCATCCTCGCCAGCATCTGTCATTTCTTGACTTGTTAATTTTAGCCATTCTGATTGGTGTGAGGTGGTATCTCATTGTGGTTTTGATTTGTATTTCCCTGATGCCGAGTGATGTGGAGCATTTTTTCATGTGTCTGTTGGCCATCTGGATGTCTTCCTTGCAGAAATGTCTGTTCATGTCCTCTGCCCATTTCTTGACTGGATTATTTGTTCTTTGGGTATTGACATTGTTGAATTCTTAATAGCTTTTTATCATGTTGTATTTCCTCTGTGAGCCATTATAAAACATACAACTCTTATATCAGGATGGATATGGTACAAAGGAATCATAAAATCGTTTAATATTATATAGGAGCCCTCATGCTGAGTGAGAAGAGTCAAGAACTGGTGCTCCCATTTCCAAGGTCCAGGAAAATGTTGTGTGATGTACTTACTTCAACAACTTGTTAAGAAAAACACTGGTGAGAATTCTGGTCTCCTGATCCCCAGTCCAGAACTCCCAACAGTGGAAATGTTTGCATTGTTGCTTCTGGAAAAATCTGAGATGTACTTAATGTTTAGATTAGTATGCATGAAGTTGAGTATTGACAGAAAATGGGTTACGTGGAAAACATTTAAAACAGTACGTGACACATAAAGCCCTCAGTAAATTATAGATATTATCATGATGGCTATTCGGTAAGGAGTGGTTTTGTCACTTTTTTCTCTCTGTTGCTCAGAGTAACTTATCACAATCCAAATGTAGTATTTTAGGTTATATCATTTGTCATTCAAGCAAGTGGCTTCCATTTTTACTTCCCATATTCTCACAGTGGGAGTGGTGGGTATTTTAAAACTCTCCCTTCGAGAGAGTAGAGGCTCTTGGCATTAGTACGGAGGTGAACTTCAGAGGCAAGACCTTGCAATGCATCTTACTGCAGCCTCAGACAGCTAGTGGCCTTTAATGTGCATGCTTGAGACAGAAGTCAGTTTTGTGGTTGAATTACCCATCGGGATTTGGTATATTTCTTTGAACTAAAGAGATTTAAGGGGGGCCTGGGTGGCTCAGTGGGTTAAAGCCTCTGCCTTCAGCTCAGGTCATGATCCCAGGGTCCTGGGATCGAGCCCCGCATCGGGCTCTCTGCTCTGCAGGGAGCCTGCCTCCCTTCCTCTCTCTCTGCCTGACTCTCTGCCTACTTGTGATCTCTGTCTGTCAAATAAATAAATAAAATCTTAAAAAAAAAAGTTTAAAGAGATTTAAACGTTTACTTACCGTTAGTATTTTTTAATGTGTCCTCCACTGTTCCCCTACGGCCTTCGAGCAGACTTTTTATTTCTTAAGAGATTTAACATTAGATCAAGCTTTATTCAAATTGTGTACCCAAAGCTAGTCTCTAGAGATTTGGTATCTCATTGCACAATGTGGCCCAGAGGTGACAGCAGAAAACAATAACTGGGAGTTTTATACCTGACTATACAAATAGAGTACCCGTTTCATCAAACGATAAACCATCCAGGCTAATCATAGTAGTTAAATATAAAGTCCATCTTGGGTTCTGCAGGTAAACTTAGGACTGAAGCAAGTGTTATCACTATATGTGTTCAGTTCTGAATTTGTTGTCAATGTCCATATTTAGTAGGAGTTCTTTTGCTTCAGCCAACTACCTAAGAATTTGATCTCTAAGCTAAATACAAGAATATGTGGAGTTAGTATTTGTGCCAAACAGAACTCTCTTACAGGGAACTCGCCCCAGGAAAGGAAAGGAAAGAGCCAAAAGGAGTAAGCACTTCTGTATGTGCTGAACATGTCCATTTTAAGTAAAGGCAGATGACTTACAGTAGCTTCCATAAATGGTTCTCATTCAGTCAGCTGTGTCAGACAAAGACTTGGTCGTGTTGTGTCCTAGCTATTGGGCAGCAGCTTCTTTAGGCAAAATCACCGAAGGCCTCAGTTTCTTCACAGAATGCAGCCCCAGGGAGCCTTACTCCCCTATCAGTGGATTTCACTGGCCGAGGCCTTCAAGCCCCAGTGATGATCCTCCCCTGCTGTTGAGAAGAAAGTAACCTGGCTTAGAATAAATGCACAAGACACGGTCCCAGACAGACTTTTTAGGAGTTACATTTGCATTTTCCCCTTACCCAAGGCCACAGCACACTTTTAAATGTTCACCCCGTGACTCTTCCCACAAGAGCCCACTCTGTGCCTTGCCCCGGCCTGTTTGTACCCAGTTCCCTAGGCTGGTCCATTTTCCCTTCCCCCTCTTCTCACAAAACTGCCCTATCATCCCATTCCCTTAAGACTTTTTATGTCTTTATACATATTTATTTGTTCAAAACATTGATGACAAAACGCGGCTCAGTGGTAATAGATGATCCTGTCCCCACAGGTAACATATTTGCATTTTAGCAGCGGCTGTAAGCAAATGAGGATTTTAAGCAATACTGAGGATTCTATGTCCTGACGGGCTGCAGGAGGGCCGTTTCAGGAACAGGGAGTCCTTTGGCTCTCACCATGTGTACCCAAAGGACCTCGGATGAGCCCTGAGCAAAAAAGCATAAATTATACTCTAACCCTCCCTCCACCTGGTCTGTTACTGCATTCACAGACGTAATACTTTTGTTTCTGACCTCCCAGAACACTGACACTGAACAATTTTTCCAAGGAAGAGAAAAAGCAGTTTAATAATGGGATTAATTTTCAGTTTTGTAGCTGGGACTTCCTTTGGGAGCTATACTTTCAAAAATAAGCGCCTCAGTAATAATGGGCAGAGAACTTGCCAAGCGAGGGGTATGGAGCATGATGGAAGAGGTTGTGATGGCAAGAAAGACCAATGGAAAACCAGGGGTGAAATCAAGGGTGTGCTTGAAAATGTAGGGCAATGTTCATATTTACATATACTTTTATGTAAAGATTCATTATTTTTTAAATTTAATTTTAGAGAGAAAGAGAGCACAGGGTAGGGGGAGGGACAGAGGGAAAGGGAGAGAAAAACTTAAGCAGACCCTGCGCTGAGCTTGGAGCCAGACACAGGGTTTGATCTCACCACCCTGAGATCATGACCTGAGCTGAAACCAAGAGTCAGAGGCTTAAATGACTGCACCACCCAGGGGCCCTACATATACTTTATTCAGAGGAAAATTAAGGTAGATTCTGAAGTGGAAATGAGCAACATCTGACTTGTGGAAGAATAGGCCGGTCATCTCTTTTTTGGCTAATCTCTGATCCCATCACTGTCTGCTCAGTAGTGGGTTTGGTATTGGCTAGTATAAATGGTCCCCAGGGGGTCAGCTCTGTTGCCAAAGACACTCCTCCCTTGCCCAACCTCGGTCTCCTGGTATGCTCTAAGGGACAGTTTACTATTCTGTTCCTGTTGTTGTAGGCAAAATTTTGCAAAAGAAACTGGCATTCCTACTCTCCTTCCATCAAAACACTCATAGATACTGGTTTAAAGCCATTGAAGCCACTTGGCTTTTTCAGAAAATGGGTTTTTCATATGCTTCTTACACAGATAATTTTTATTTTCACTTTTGATAGGGGAGAGAGTTTGAAGTGTCACTTTTTCTCTTACAGGTAACGAATTTTAGCTCTTGTTTAAAATTCAAAGGTTGTAGCCAGCCATTAGGCATGGATTAAGTAATACATGGTTTGATACATCAAATATCTGCTTCACTTACCACTCACCCCACTGCACTATTACTGCTTTTATGCCATGATTTAATCAGAGTAAGAAAATCTTGGAGTCTTAAAGAGGTTTTCTCCTCCTAAATGTTGCTAGATATTTGTGACTCACTATTATCCAGTCCCAGTGGGAATAGTTTTTATATTAACACACACACACACACACACACACACACACACACACACTCCTCTAACTTATTTCCTGTGTGAAGGATATCCTGACTTTGTGTAATTATAGCTACAAGCAATAAAAATGATGTCTAGGGTGAGGCATCAAGACAAGGAGAACACTGGCTTGGCCTCCTGGCTATTGCTGGTTTACCACAGCATTTGCTCTGAGAGGCAACATCTCCACAGAGCACGATGCCCACTGTTGTGCTTTCTAGAGAGCACAGAAAATTGACTCATCTCCACTGCCTGCTGGAGTTGGATTTCCTGTAACTGCTCTCTGTTCTCATATGATCCATAATTAGCCTGTCTCATGTTATGTATGACTTTGTAGAGATACCTCTGGTACACACTCAGAAGTTTGACTTTGTATCTTCAAGGAAGATTACTCAGCAGACCTAAGCGGAACATTTCCATACCCTCTGGCAGTCAGCAGTATTTGCTAGTACATTCCTCCGCATGTGGTGAGATACAGCTATCTCTGATACCTCCTGTGAATGACAACACCAGCCTATTATGAGATTTCTCATCTCCGAGTTCCTATAGGATTTGCAGTCTGTAGCACGCTGGCTCATAGTGGTTTGTTCTCTTGCACTTTCATGCATGAAGAGCAGGGATCACCAGAGTATTTCCTACACTGTCGGACTCAGGGCTGGGCAGCAGCAAGCTTAATAAAGGAGGGAATGGAGAAGGAAGAGGAAAGGTGTGGGTCTGCCTTATCTTCCAAATTAGATCATTAGCAACTCAGCCCAGAGATCATATCTGGTTTTTCTATCTTAAGATTTAGTAGAACATTAGGCAAGCAGCGTGGATACAGTATGTGCTGACCGCCTGAAGGCCTGAGGTTTTATTTTAATTCATACATGATGCCAAAAAGATAGTATTTCTATTCACTTGAACTTCATGCAACCCCAAAAACCAGTTTTCTGTAACTGTTACTAAGTGTTATTTACATTGACTTGAAGGTATCTCTAAATTGGTTTTAGATGGCTCCCTCACGGAACTGTAGTTCTCACCACGGAGAACAAGCCTCCCAGCCAGTGGTGCAATGAACATAGGACACTGGGAGTGTATGTGGTTGTCAAGTGTAGGTGTTCACCCGAAGAAAGCATGGCCACCCAAATTCCATAAACCGCTGAGATGCTGCAGTGAAAATAATCTCATTCTGACCAAGAGTAATGCCATGTGGCCCCAAGAAGCATCAGTGGCCCACTAGGCTTCAGAAATGTGCACTGTGATGCCACTGTACTTCTGTCAAAAATGAGCTGTTGTGGCACCTCGGGTGGCTCAGTCGGTTGAGTGTCCAGCTCTTGTTTTCGGCTCAGGTCATGGTAGAACCCTGCATCAGGCTCTGTGCTCAGCAGGGAGTCTACTTGGGATTCATTCTCTCTCTCTCTCTTTCTCTCTCTCTCTCTCTCCCCCTCCCCCTCAACCCCCTGATGTGAGTGTTCTCACGCGCTCTCTCTCTCGGTCGAAAAAAATAAATCGCGGCACATGGGTGGCACAGATGGCTAAGCATCCAACTCTTGGTTTCTGCTCAGGTCATGACCTCAGAGTAGTGAGATTGAGCCCCTCATCAGGATCCCTGTTCAACGGGGAGTCCACTTGAAGATTTTCTTCCTCTGCCTGTCCCCTCCACTCTCACTTGCTCGTATGCTCTCTCTAAAATATTGAAATAATTTTTAGTTAAAAAAAATTTGTAAACAAAAAAATAATGAGTTGACCATACATTTGTGGGTGTATTTCTGGACCTTCTATTCTGTTCCATTAAGCTATCATATCTTTTTGCATTTGATGAACTGTGCTGATAACAATAGCTTTAAATTAAGATTTGAAATCACTTTACTAAGCTCTTCAACTCTCTACTTATTAAAAAATTATTTTGATTACTTTAAAATCTTTGGATTTCCATATTCATTTTAAAAGCAGCTTGTCTAATTTTACTAGATCTTGTCTAATTTCACTAATCTGCTAGAACGATGGCTGGGAGTGTATTAAATTTACAAATTTGGGGAAAATGGCCCTTTTAACAGTATTGGGTCTTCTCGGTGAGCATGGAAAGAATATCTTTCCATTTGTTTATTCACTCTTTTTTTCTCAGTCAAGTTTTGTAGCTTTAAGTATAAGGGATATGGTTGTCTTTTGCTAGACTTATTTGTAGGTATTTGTTTTATTAGCATTACTATAAATGGAGGGTTTTTTTTTCTAATTGTTTGCTTAAGTTTTGTTATAGTAACCTTTTATCTTGCAACCTTGCTAAATTCATTTATTCTAATCCTTGTTATATAAATTGCATAAGATCTCCTTTTTTTTTTTTTTTTAGTTTTTATTTAAATTCCAGTTAGTTAATGTATAGTATAATGTTAGTTTCAGGTATACAATTTAGTGATTCAACACACTTAACATTCAGCACCCAGTTCTCATCACAGCACATGTACTCCTTAATCCCCATCATCTATTCAACCCAACCCCCCACAGACCCACCTCCCCTCACTGGTAACCATCAGTTTGTTCTCTATAGTTAAAAGTTTGTTTCTTGGTTTGCCTCTTTCTCCACCCCCCCACCCTTGTTCATTTGTTTTGTTTCTTAAATTCCACATGAGTGCAATCACATGGTATTTGTCTTCCTCTAACTGATTTGTCTCACTTAGTGTAATACTCTTTAGCTCCATCCACATTACTGCAAATGGCAAGATTTCATTTTTTATGGCTAATATTCCACCGTGTGTGTGTAGTAATACCGCACTGTGTGTGTATTAATATATGTGTGTGTGTGTATATATATATATATATATATATATATATATAGCATTATCTACAACAGCCAAATTATGAAAGCAGCCCAGATGTCCACTGACTACTAAATGGATAATGAAAATGTGTGTGTGTTTTCATTATCCATTTAGCAGTCAGTGGACATCTGGGCTGCTTTCATAATTTGGCTGTTGTAGATAATGCTGCTGTAAACACTGGGGTACATGTATCCCTTTGAATTAGTATTTTTGTATTATTTAGGTAAATAGTAGTGCCATTGCTGGTTCATAGGGTAATTCTATTTTTTAACTTTTCGAGGGAACTTTTGTTTTCCAGAGTGGCTGCACCAGTTTGCATTCCCACCAACAGCGCAAGACATTTCCCCTTCATTCATATCCTCACCAGCACCTATTGTTTCCTTATATTATTGATTTTACCCATTCTGGCAGGCATGAAGTGATATCTCATTCTAGTTTTATTTGTATTTCCCTGATGATGAGTGATGTTGAGCATCTTTCCATGTGTCTACTAGCCATCTGTATGTTTTCTTTAGAAAAATGTCTATTCATGTCTTCTGCCCATTTTTTTAATCTTCTGTCCATTTTTTAATTGGATTATTCATTTTGGGGGTGTTGAATTGTATAAGTTCATTATATATTTTGGATACTAATCCTTTATCAGATATGTCATTTCAAGTATCTTCTCCCATTCTATAGGTTGCCTTGTACTTTTGTTGATTGTTTCCTTCACTGTGCAGATGGTTTTTATCTTGATGGAGTCCCAGTAGTTTATTTTTGCTTTTGTTCTCCTTGCCTCAGGAGACATATCTACAAAGAAGTTGCTACAGCTGATGTTGAAGGGGTTACTACCTGAGTTCTGCTCTAGCCTGGGATTTTCTATGTCCGTAAATAGTGCCAATGGAGCTAGTTTTACTTTTGTCTGGTATTTGTGTTTTGGGGTTTGTTTTTGTTTTTTTGCTTTTATGTGTTATTTCAAAGCCTAAGACCTCAAGAAAAAAAGTGGTTTGATCTCAGGGAATAGCATGTTAATCTTTTAATATTAAGTATGATATTGTTGGTTGAATTATTTGTAGATGTCCTTTGTCAGGCTGAGGAAGCTCCTCAGTATTTCCAATTTGCTGAGCATTTTATCATTAACAGAGATTGAATGCTGTCAAATGCTTTTTTTGCATCAGTTGGAATGATCAAATGGTTTTCTTCCCTGTATTCTATCAATCTAGTGAATTACATTGATTTAATTTTCAAATGTTATACCAACCTTGCATTATTGAATAAGCCCTACTTGGCCATGATGTGTTATCCTTTTTATATATTACTGGATTTGATTTGCTAGTATTTTGTGTTTTTTAATTTTTTATATTTTTAATATAATTTAATTTTTTTCAGTGTTCCAAAATTCATTGTTTAAGCACTACCCCCAGTGCTCCATGCAATATGTTCCCTCCTTAATACCCACCACCAGACTTACCAACTCCCACTCCCCTCCCCTCCAAAACCCTCAGTTTGTTTCTCAGAGTCCATAGTATCTCATGCTTTGTCTCCCCCTCCGATTTCCATCAACTCACTTCTCGCCATCTCCCACTGTCCTCTGTGTTGTTCCTCATGCTCCACAAGTAAGTGAAACCATATGATAATTGACTTTCTCTGACTGACTTATTTCACTCAGCATAATCCCTTCCAGTCCCATCCATGTCGATACAAAAGTTGGGTATTCATCCTTTCTGATGGAGGCATAATATATGCCATTGTATATATGGACCATATCTTTATTCATTCACCTGTAGAAGGGCATCTTGGTTCTTTCCACAGTTTGGTGACTGTGGCCATCACTGCTATGAACATTGGGGTACAGATGACCCTTCTTTTCACTACATCTGTATCTTTGGGGTAAATACCTCGTAGTACAATTGCGGGGTCATAAGGTAGCTCTATTTTTAATTTCTTAAGGAATCTCCACACTGTTTTCCAAAGTGGCTGCACCAACTTGTATTCCCACCAAGAGTGTAAGAGCGTTCCTCTTTTTCCACATCCTTTTCAATACTTGTTTCCTGTCTTGTCAATTTTGGCCATTCTGACTGGTGTAAGGTGGTATCTCAATGTGGTTTTTGATTTGAATCTCCCTGATGGCTAGTGATGATGAACATTTTTTCATGTGTCTGTTAGCCATTTGTATGTCTTCTTTGGAGAAGTGTTTGTTCATGTCTTCTGCCCACTTTTTGATGTGATTATCTGTTTTGTGTGTGTTGAGTCTGAGAAGTTCTTTATAGGTCTTGGATATCAGCCCTTTGTCTGTAGTGATATTTGCAAATATCTTCTCCCATTCCCTGGGTTGCCTCTTTGTGTTGTTGACTGTTTCCTTTGCTGTGCAGAAGCTTTTGATCTTGATGAAGTCCCAAAAGTTCATTTTCGCTTTTGTTTCCTTTGCCTTTGGAGACTTGTCTTGAAAGAAGTTGCTATGGCCTATGTCGAAGAGGTTACTGTCTATGTTGTCCTCTAGGATTTTGATAGATTCGTGCCTCATGTTGAGGTCTTTTATCCCTTTCGAGTTTATCTTTGTATATGTGTAAGAGAATGGTTGAGTTTCCTCTTCTATTCATAGCTGTCCAATTTTCCCAGCACCATTTATTGAAGAGACTTTTTTCCATTGGATATTTTTTCCTGCTTTGTTGAAGATTATTTGACCATAGCATTGGGGGTCCATATCTGGGCTCTCTACTCTGTTCCACTGGTCTATGTGTCTGTTTTTGTGCCAGTACCATGTCATCTTGATGATCACAGCTTTGTAATATAGCTTGAAATCAGGCAACATGAAGCCCCTGGTTTTGTTTTTCTTTTTCAACATTTCCTTGGCAATTTGGAGTATCTTCTGGTTCCATACAAATTTTAGGATTGTTTGTTCCAGCTCTTTGAAAAATGCTGGTGGAATTTTGATCAGGATGGCATTGAAATTATAGATTGCTCTAGGCAGTATAGACATTTTTAACAATGTTTATTCTTCCAATCCATGGAATGTTTTTCCATCTTTTTGTGTCTTCCTCAATTTCTTTCATGAGCATTCTGTAGTTGCTTGAGTACAGATCCTTTACCTCTTTGGTCAGGTTTATTCCCAGGTATCTTATGGTTCTTGGTGCTATAGTAAATGGAATTGATTCTCTTATTTCCCTTTCTATGTTTTCATTGTTAGTGTATAAGAAAGCAACTGATTTCTGTACATTGATTTTGTATCCTGCCACATTATTGAATTGCTGTATGAGTTCTAGTAGTTTGGGGCTGGAGTCTTTTGGGTTTTCCATATAAAGTGTCATGTCATCTGTGAAGAGACAGTTTGTCATCTTCTTTGCCAATTTGAATACTTTTATTTCTTTTTGTTGTCTGATTGCTGTTGCTAGGAATTCTAGTACCTTTTCAACAACAATGGCGAGAGTGGACATCCTTGTTGTGTTCTGATCTCAAAGGGAAGGCTGTCAGCTTTTCCCCATTGAGGAGGATATTCGCTGTGGGTATTTCATAGATAGATTTTATAAACTTAAGGAATATTCCTTCTATCCCTATACTTTGAAGCATTTTAATCAGGAATGGATGTTGTATCTTATCAGATGCTTTTTCTCCATCAATTGAGAGGACTATGTGGTTCTTTTCTCTTCTCATTGATTTATTCTATCACATTGATTGATTTGCAAATGTTGAACCACGCTTGTATCCCATGGATAAATCCCACCTGGTTATGGTGGATAATCTTTTTAATGTACTGTTGGATCCTATTGGCTAAGCTCTTGTTGAGAATCTTGGCATCCGTACTCATCAGGGATATTGGTCTGAAATTCTCCTTTTTGGTGTGGTCTTTGCCTGATTGGGGGATCAGGGTAATGCCGGCTTCATAGAAAGCGTCTGGAAATTTTCCTTCTGTTCCTATTTTTTGAAACAGCTTTAGGAGAATAGGTATTATTTCTTCTTTGAATGTTTGGTAGAATTCTCCAGGGAATCCGTCAGGTCCCTCGCTTTTGGTTTTTGGGAGGTTTATGATCACTGCTTCAATATCGTTACTAGATGTTGGTCTATTCAGGTTGTCAATTTCTTCCTGATTCAGTTTTGGAAGTTTATAGCTTTCCAGGAATGCACCCATTTTGTCTAGGTTGCTTAACTTATTGGCATATAACTGTTGATAATAATTTCTGATGATTGTTTCTCTTTCCTTGGTGTTAGTCGTGATCTCTCCTTTTTCATTCATAATTTTATTAATTTGGGTCCTCTCTCTTTTCTTTTAGATTAGTTTGGCCAGTGGTTTATCGATCTTACTGACTTTTTTCAAAAAACCATCTTCTAGTGTCGTTGATATGTTCTACTGTATCTCTAATTTCTATCTCATTGATCTCTGCTCTAATCTTGATTATTTCCCTTCTTGTGCATGGGGCTGGCTTAATTTGTTGTTGATTTTCCAGTTCTTTAAGGTGTAAAGAGAGCTGGTGTATCCTGGATTTTTCAGTTTTTTTGAGTGAGGCTTGGATGGCTATGTATTTCCCCCTTAGGACTGCCTTTGCCATATCCCATAGGTTTTGGACCAATGTGTCTTCATTCTCATTGGTTTCCATGAATTGTTTAAGGTCTTCTTTGATTCCCTGGTTGATCCAAACATTCTTAAGCATGGTGGTCTTTATCTTCCAAGTGTTTGAATTCCTTCCAAACTTTTTCTTGTGGTTGAGTTCCAGTTTCAAAGCATTGTGGTCTGAGAATATGCAGGGAATAGTTTCAGTCTTTTGGTATTGGCTGAGCCCTGACTTGTGACCTAGTATGTGGTCTATCCTGGAGAAAGTTCCATATGCGCTCAAGAAGGATGAGTATTCTGTTGTTTTAGGGTGGAATGTTCGGTATATATCTTTGAGGTCCATCTGGTCCAATGTGACATTCAGTGCTCTTGTTTTTTTATTGATTTTCTGCTGGGATGATCTGCCTGTTACTGAGAGTGGCGTGTTAAGATCCCCTACTATTAATGTACTCATATCAATATGACTCTTTATCTTGATTAACAGTTGGCTTATGTAGTTGGCTGCTTCCGTATTGGGGGCGTAAATATTTACAATTGTTAGGTCTTCTTGGTGGATAGACCCTTTAAGAATGATGTAGTGTCTTTCTTTATCTCTGACTACAGTCTTTAGTTTAAAATCTAATTTATCTGATTTGAGAATCACTACCCCAGCTTTCTTTTGAGGCCCATTGGCATGAAAGATGCTTCTCCATACCCTCACTTTCTTTTTTTTTTTTTTAAGATTTTATTTATTTATTTGACAGTCAGAAATCACAAGTAGGCAGAGAGAGAGAGAGAGGAGGAAGCAGGCTCCCTGCCGAGCAGAGAGCCCGACATGGGGCTCGATCCCAAGACCCTGGGATCATGACCCGAGCCGAAGGCAGAGGCTTTAACCCACTGAGCCACCCAGGCGCCCCTCCATACCCTCACTTTCAATCTGGATGTATCTTTAGGTTCCAGATGGGACTGTTGTAGACAACATATGGATGGGTCCTGTCATTTTATCCAGTCTGCAACCCTGTGCCTTTTTGGGGAGCATTTAGGCCATTTACATTGAGACTATTGAAAGATACGTTTTTATTGACATCATGTTGCCTGTGAAGTCCTTGTTTCTGTAGATTGTCTCTGTAAATTTCTGTTCTGTGTCACTCTTGGGTTCTTTCTTCTTTTATAGAACCCCTCTTAATATTTCTTGTAGTGCTGGCTTGGTGATCACATAGTCTTTTAAACCTTGCCGGTCTTGGAAGCTCTTTATCTCTTCATCCATTTTAAATATCAACCTTGCTGGATAAAGTATTCTTGGCTCCATGTTCTTCTCATTTAGTGCCCTGAATATTTCTTGCCAGCCTCTTCTGGGTTGTCAGGTTTCTGTGAACAGATTTGACGTTATTCTGATGGACCTTCCTTTGTACATAAGGAATCTCTTCCCCCTAGTTGCCCTCAGAAGCTCTCGTCCTAAATTATGATTCATCAGTCTCACGATCAAGTGCCTAAGGTCTTTCTTGATTCATTGCCTCTAGGACACGAACGCTGGTTCCATTCCCTAGTTTGGGAAAATTTTCATCCTAGAATTCGTTCAACTCTATCTTCTAGTCTTCTCTCTTTCTCCACCCCCTCAGGGAACCCAATAATTCTGATGTTGGAATGTTCATGGTGTCATTTGCTTCCCTAATTCTGTTTTCATGGTTCTAAGTTGTTTCTTCCATGCCTCCTCCTGATCCTTTTTTCTCTATCAGTTTGTCCTCTAGATCACTAATTCTATCTTTTGCCTCAGTTACCCTAGCTGTTAGAGTATTTAGATTAGATTGGCTCTCATTGATAGCATTTTAAGCTTCTTCACGGGTGGCTTTCACCTCTGCCCTTACAGATTCTATGTTGTCACTAATGGTTTTCTCCAACCTACCCATTGCCTTGATTATTGTTACCCTGAATTCCCTTTCTGACATACTGTTAATGTCCATATCCGATAGTTCTGATGGAGAGGGCATAGTCTCTGAATTTTTCCTCTGTTGGGTGTTCCTCCTCCTAGTTGTTTTGGTGAGAGGTGGTTGAGGGGATGTGTAGCTGAATATATCAACCACAATCCAGGCAAGTTGTACCCTGGAACACTTCAGAGCTATCAGAAATCACCACCAAAAAGAAAAAGAGAAAAAGAGAGAGAGAAAGAGAGAGACAGAGAGAAAAAGAGAGAGAGAGAAAACCCAGCCAGAATGAGCCCCAGAAGTAAGACTTATATGGTATACAAACAAACAAAAAGACCGACAAAAGTAAATGACAAGAAAAAAGAAGAACCCAGCCAAAATGAACCCCAAGGATAAGATTTTTATAATACCAGAACAAAAACAAATACACAGAAACACTGACAGAGGAAAAAGATGAGAGGGTGGTTATAAATCCTTGGATGTGGGCAAGGAAGGTTATTTTTATTCTAACTGGGTGTATCTTGATATCTTTGTTAAAGGACTCAACTTTCCAGAGATAAGGGAGATTAAATCTGGTTTATATATAGGGGTAGTACTGATTAGGGGATGAGGATTACCTTGAAGCTCATATCTATAGGAATATTTTAAAAAATAGAAAAGAAAAAGAGAAACACCAGTATATGTATGAAAAAAGTTCAAGTTAAAAGGTTATTATGGAATATGTTGTATTAAACCTCTGGTTGTAATGGTAAGTAGGTTAAAAATTTTTAAAAGAACAAGAATAGTGAGAACGAATTAAAAATAAAAGTTGTATCTATGAAATATACAGGTTTTAGGGCAATACCAGGAGCTTACTATACTGGTTTCCCCTGATGTTGGGGTTTTACAGTTTTATGGGGACCCTGTGGTGGTTGCCCTCTCATTCTTTTGGCTTGCTTTCTGGGGGAGGGGCCTGCTGTGTTGTGTTCTGTGGAAACCGGTTTTTCAGGCTTTTGTTCTCTGGAGGTTTTTGTTCTTTGGAGGCTTTTTGCAGCTTTTCGGAGGTTTAGTGGAAAGCAAACTGCACCCAGACCTCCGTCTCAGAGAGAAGCCTCAGTCTGCTCCCCTTTGGGTGGTCCAGAACACACAGACTCCCCCTCTGCAAACTCTGCTAAACCGTGCAACCTCCCATAGGCAATGCACATCCCCAGTCACCATCTCAGGGGTCCCCCAAAGTGCCCACTTGTCTCTGCACCCCCGTGCCACTTAAACCGCGAATGATATTGGTCCAGGGAGCCGGCTTCTGGTGGCTGCCTTTGCTAGGACTGCTGTCTGGGGTCCAGACCTCATGGTTGCACAGGTCGCCGTGGAGGGACCCCAACCAGAGATCGTGCTGAGTTCCTTCAGGCCCAGGCTGGGAGCATCCAGACCCTGGTCCAATCCTAGAGACCACTGGCTAGCGCCTGCCTGGAGCTTTCCCAGGCATGGGCAGGGAGTGGGTCAGACCCTAGTCACGCAGTGCTTGCAGAGTACAAAAGGCTGTAAGAGAGCACAGGCCGGCACCCACACCAGACTCCTTCATGTGGGAGTGGGAATGCACCCATCCAAGCGGTGGTGCAAGCTGCACAACCCCAGGGGCTCAGGGACCAGGAACTGGAGGCTCTGCCACACTCTCTCTGGCCCAGGTGATCACCAGCAGTGGCTGTGACCACCGGATTTCACCAGTTTCCCCTTATGATCTTTTGCTCTTTTTGAGTGCTTTTAACCGGACTCTAAGTTAATGCTGGTCCCCAGTCACAGGGCACTTTCATATTGGGGTATTACTTTCCAATGGGTCACTTCTGGCGGCTTCCTCCCCATTCTGTTTATCCTCCGATTTCAGTCGGAGCATTCCCACTTCACTTTACCTCTCCACTGGTGTCCTCTGCCCCCGTGGAGATCCAGAAGTGTATAATCCTACATCTCAAGCTGATTTCATAGGTGTTCAGAGTGTTCTGGTAGATAATTAGGTCACTTTAGGAGACCAGTTGAAACAGGGTCTCCTACTTCTCCACCATCTTTCCCCCACTTCCAATTTGCTAATATTTTGTTTAAAGTATTTGGCTCTATCTTCCTGAGGGTATTTTTCTGTAATTTCTCTGATAGTGTCTTTGCCAGGTTTTGTATTAGAGTTCTGCTGGCCTCATTAAGTGAGTTAGGCAGTTACTCTCTGTTTTTTGAAAAAGTTCCCATAACATGATTATTTCTTCCCTGAATGTATAAAACCTATGAATGAAACCATCACAATTGGAGTTTGCTTTTTGAGAATATTTTTTGAAACCAAATTTGTATTTGTCTATAAATACTGAACCATCTCTATCTTATTCTGTCTGTAGAATCAGTAGTAACAACCACTTTATAGTCTAGATACTCATATTTTGAATATTTGATATTTTGAATATATAATATTTGATATTTTTTAGCATCCTATATAATTTAGTCTCTTGACCTTTTAGCTATATCTCTTTACATCTTTTTTTAGGAGTTGCTTTATAGGTTACAATACCTACACCTAAACTTCCACAAACTATTAAGAGTTAATATTGTATCATTTCATGGGAAATGTAGAAAATTTGCAACCATATGGGTCCCTTTGTTCACACTTAATTTTTATCTAATCTGGTAGTTGTCATATGTATAACATTTGCATACACTGAAAACCTGATTAGATAATGCTATAATGTTCATTTTCAATATTCAGTCAAATGTTAAAGAACTTAAGAGGGAAAAAATTTATATTTGCCCACATATTTACCATTTCTCTTGTGTTTCCTTTTGTCCTGATGTTTCAGATTTCTTTCTAGTATCATCTTTTAGGCTGAAATACTACTGGTATTTCTGATAGAGTAGATCTGCTGTTGGTCAGTTAATTCTGCTTTCTTTCATATGACAGTGTCTTTATTCTGCCTTCATTTCCGTAGGATATTTTTGCTAGCTATGGAATTCTGAGTTGACAGAGATATCTGCTAGAATTCTGATTGGGTGTACATTGAGTCTGTAGATCAATTGGGAAGAATAGCCATCTTAACAAATGAAAGATGTTTTTCTACTGTCTTCTGCCCCCATTTTTTTTTGAGAAATCTGTGATTATTTGAATCATTTTCTGTACTAAATGTGTCATTTTCTTTATCTACTTTTAAAACATTTTCTTTTCCATGGATTTTAGCAGCTTAATTGGGATATATGTAAGTGGGGTTTTTTTTTTCTCTCTCTCTCTCTTTGATTTTTATCCTGTTAGGAGTTCACAGAGATTCTTGAATGTGCAAACTTATTTCTTACATCTAAATTGGGGACTTCTTTAGTCATTATTTTTTCAAACATATTTTCTGCCTCAGTCATTTATTCCTCTACTTCTGGGACTCCAGTAATGTGTTTTCAATCTTTTGATATTATATAGGTCCCTGATGCTCATTTCACATTTTTCTATTTTCCTTTCTTTGTGCTCTTCAGCTGGATTATGTTATTTCTATAATTTTTTTAGTTTTTATTTCTCGACTGAGATTGCCTGCTTTTCTATTAGTTTCAAAAGTATTTTCCTTTATTTTATGGAGTATAGTTGTAATAACCACTTTATATGTATGTGGTTACTATGATGTTGGTATTTGTTGATTGTTTTTCCCGTTAGAGTTGATCACATTTTTCTTGTTTTCTGTATGTTTAGCAATTTTGAGTTGTACCCTAGATGTTGTGAATGTTACATTGTACAAGCTCTGAGTCCTGTTATATGGTGCTGGAGGTAGCTGATTGCTTTTGTTTTTGTTTTAGCACACAGTCAACCCAGTTAGCTTCAGAATATAGGTTCACTGCCTCACAATGATTCATCCCACAGTTAACTTCTCAAAGCCTTTGTCTTGGTGTGCCCTGTGTGGGACAGTCAGGAGTTACTTTGAGACATGGGGAGTGGTTTAAGAGAGTTTAGTTCTCTAAATGGGCTTAGGTCTGCCCATCAAATGTGTAGCTCTGGGTTTAGGCTGAAACTTGTGTGGGTTCAAACATGGAACCCTCTCTGGCTATTTCCCCTCCATGATTTTCCCCCCACTTGCAAGGACCTCTTTTCCTGATTCCTCCACTCACAAAAATATGGTTTCTATTAGGTTTCAGACACTGATGTTGCCTCCCTTGTATTACTGTGTAATTTGGGTCCACATAGGGGAAAGCTACAAGAGAAATGAGGGGGGAAACTACAGAACAGAAAACTAAATGATGGTGTGCTCTAAGGCTTAGTCCCTGAACACCTCTATTTCTTTTCTACACTCACTCTCTAGGTGAAAGGATTCTGTAATTCTATAGCTTCAAATCTGAAAGCTGACAACTCTCAGACCTTTTCTAACCTCCAGACTAATATATCCAGTTGCCTACTCAACATCTACACCTGGATATCTAATAAACTCTACTTGTCTAAAACCAAGGCCCTCCTCCACCCATACTGGATTACTTTTGACTGCCTATAACGAAACACACACATGAGAAAACATACATTAAAAAGAACAAAAAGTCCACGGATAGGGAGGTAGACCATCCAGAACAGGTATGGCATACTCATTAGGCACCCAAGCCCCTTATGTCTTGATGCTTTTCCAACTTTAGTATGCTTCCTCTTTATGTTAGCAGGAGGGAGAAATGTAATGGGAAAAAAATTTTTTTAATTATAAATTTTTATTTAAATTCAAGTTAATTAACACATAGCATAATATTGGTTTCAGGAATAGAATTTAATGATGATTCATTATTTACATATAAGACCCAGTACTCCTCACCAGTGCCCTCCTTAATGCCCATCATCCATTTAGCAGACCCCCATCCACCACCACCCGCCCCGCAGCAACCCTCAGTTTGTTCCCTATAATTGAAAGTCAATTATGGTTTGCCTCTTTCTCTATTTTCATCTTTATTTTTCCTTCCCTTGCCCTATATTCATCATTTTTGCTTCTTAAATTACACATAGGAGTGAAATCCGTGGTGTTTGTCTTTCTCTGATGCTTAGCATAATACTCTCTAGTTCCATCCATGTTGTTGCAAATGGCAAGATTTCATTCTTTTTGATGGCTAATATTCTACTCTGTGTGTGTGTGTGTGTGTATACATATACATATATATATATACATATATGGTGTGCTCTAAGGCTTAGTCCCTGAACACCTCTATTTCTTTTCTACACTCCCTCTCTAGGTGAAAGCATTCTGTAATTCTATAGCTTCAAATCTGAAAGCTGACAACTCTTAGACCTTTTCTAACCTGCAGACTAATATATCCAGTTGCCTACTCAACATCTACACTTGGATATCTAATAAACTCTACTTGTCTAAAACCAAGGCCTGTATATGTATATGTACATATACATACACATATATTACATCTTTATCCATTCATGTATATATGAATATATATATATGTGTGTGTGTATATATATGTATATATATATCAAATCTTTATCCATTCATCTGTCGATGGACACCTTTGTCTTTCCACAGTTTAGTTATTATTGATAATGCTGCTGTAAACATCAGGGCGCATGTGTCCCTTTGAGTCTGTATTTTTTTTAATCCTTTGGGTAAATACCTAGTAAGGCAATTGTTGGGTCATAGGGTAGTTCTATTTTTAACTCTTTGAGAAATCTCCATACTGTTTTCCAGAGTGACTGCACCAGTTTGCATTCTCACCAACAGTGCATGAAGTTTCCCCTTTCTGTGCATCCTTGCCAACACCTGTTGTTTCCTGAGTTGTCAATTTTAACCATTCTGACAGGTGTGAGGTGGTGTAAGAAACTTCCTAGAGATTCTGAACATATCTGCTTATATCTCATTGTCCAGAACTTAAATTATGGCCATATCTAGTTGCAGGGGAAGTTGGGAAGTATAGGAGTTTTTAGATGGATGGTAATATATTCAACTAAAATTGGGATTATTTTACTTAAAAAAAAAATGTAGGAAATGGACAGTGGGAGGTAAGTGGCCACCTCCGCTCAACTCCATGAATCTTGTCCTCTAACCTCCAACTAACCTGCATTTTTTTAAAAACTTTAAATGGAGTTTAATTAATGTGTAGTGTATTATTAGTTTCAGAGGTAGAATTTAGTGATTTATCAGTTGCATATAACACCTGGTACTCATCACTACCATATAATACCATATAATGCCCTCCTTAATGCCCATCACCCAGTTGCCCCATTCCCCCATCCACCACTCCTCCAACCACCCTCAGTTTGTTCCCTATAGTCAATAGTCTTTTTTCATTTGCCTGTTGTTGTCTTTATTTTTATGTATTTTACTATTATTATATGTAAATAATGAATCATTAAATTCTTTCCCTTCCCCAGTGTTCATCAGTTTTTTCTCTTAAATTCTACACAGGAATGAAATCATATGGTATTTGTCCTCTGACTAACTTATTTTGCTTAGCATAATGGCCTATAGTTCCATCTACATTGTTGCAAATGGCAAGAATTCACTCTTTTTGATGGCTGAAAAATATTCCATTGTGTGTGTGTGTGTGTGTACACACACACCTCTTTATCCATTCATCTGTTGATGGACATATGGGCTTCTTCCATAGTTTGGCTATTGTGGGCATTGCTACTATAAGCATGGAGTGAATGTGCCCCTTCAAATCACTATGTTTGTATCCTTTAGATAAATTCCTAGTAGTGAAATTGCTGAGTCATAGTATAGTTCTATTTTTAACTTTCTAAGGAACCTCTATATTGTTTTCCAGAGTGGCTACATCAGCTTGCATTCCCACCAACAGTATAAGAGGGTTCCCCTTTCTCTGCATCCTTGCCACCACCTGTTGTTTCCTGAGTCGTTAATTTTACCCATTCTAACCCATATGAGATGGTATCTTATTGTGGTTTTGATTTGTATTTCCCTGATAATGAGTGATATTGACCATCTTTTCATGTGTCTGTTTGCCATTTGTTTGTCTTCTTTGGAGAAATGTCTGACCATGTCTTCTGCTCATTTCTTTTTCTTTTTTTTTTTTTAAGATTTTATTTATTTATTTGACAGACAGAGATCACAAGTAGGCAGAGAGGCAGGCAGAGAGAGAGGAAGGGAAGCAGGCTCCCTGCGGAGCAGAGAGCCCGACACGGGGCTCGATCCCAGGACCCTGAGATCATGACCTGAGCCGAAGGCAGAGGCTTTAACCCACTGAGCCACCCAGGCACCCCTTCTGCCCATTTCTTGACTGGATTGTTTTTTGGGTGTCGAGTTTGGTAAGTTCTTTATAGATTTTGGATAATAGTCCTTTATCATTTGCAAAGATAGTCTCCCATTCTGTTAGTTATCATTTCGTTTTTTCAAGTATTTCATTTGCTGTGGCAAAGTTTTTTTATCTTGGTGAAGTCCCAAAAGCTCATTTTTGCCTTTGTTTCCCTTGCCTCTGTAGACCTGTCTAGCAAGAAGTTGCTGTGGCCAAGGTCAAAGAGGTTACTGTCTGTGTTCTCCTCAAGGATTTTGATGGATTCTTGTCTCACATTTAGGCACTTTACCCAGTTTGAGTTTATTTTTGTGTGTGGTATAAGGAAATGGTCCAGTTTCATTTTTTTGCATGTGGCTGTCCAATTTTCCAAACACCATTTGTTGAAGAAACGGTCTTTTTTCCATTGGATGTTCTTTCCTGCTTTGTCCAATTAGTTGACCATAGAGTTGGGGGTTCATTTCTGGGTTCTCTGTTCTGTTCCCTTATCCATGTGTCTGTTTTTGCGTCAGTACCCTACTGTCTTGATGATCACAGCTTTATAATACAGCTTGACGTCTGGAATTGTGATGCCTCCAACTTTGGTTTTCTTTTTCAACATTACTTTGGCTACTCAGGGTCTATTCTGGTTCCATACAAATTTTAGGATTGTTCAAGCTCTGTGAAAAATGTTGATGATATTTTGATAGGAATTGCATCGAATGTGTAGATTGCTTTGGGTACCATGGACATTTTAACAGTATTTGTTCTTCCAATCCATGAGCATGGACTCTTTTTCCATTTCTTTGTGTGTTCCTCAATTTCTCTCATAGTTCTATAATTTTCAGTTTCCTTTACCTCTTTGGTTAGGTTTATTCCTACGTATCTTACGGTATTTGGTGCAATTGTAAATGGGATAAATTCCTTGATTTCTCTTTTTTTCTGTCTCATTGTTAATATATAGAAATGCAACCAACTTCTGTGCATTGATTTTATATCCTGTGACTTGGGCTGAATTCCTCTATCATTTCCAGCAATTTTGGGGTAACTTTTCCTATTTCAATAAATGTCAGGTCCATCCTTCCAGGTGCTCAGGCCAAAATATCTTGAAGTCACCCATGATTCTTTTTCTCTCCTCTACATCCAATCTTATCAGCAAATGTTATTGATTATACTTTCCAAATATATACCAATATATTTGACTCCATCTTCGTGCAGGCTGTTATTGCCTTTCATGGACTTCTGAAATAGTCTCAAGTGGTCTTTCTGGATTTGCCATTCCTATATGCAGAACTCTCTGGTTACCTTCCAGCTTACTCTGAGTAAAATCTGAGGAACGTACTAATAAAAAGCTATATGTTATTTGGTCCTGGCTAACCCTTTGATTAAATTGACTATTCTCTTCCCCTCACTCATTCCATAAATATATCAAGCATGTACCAATTTCAGGGTCTTTGTTATCTATTGCTTTTTCTATCTTGAATGCTCTTCTCCACAATATCCCCATGGCTTGCTTCCTAATTTCCTTCATATCTTTGATCAAATACCATACTATCAAAGAGACCTTCCCTACCAGCCTATCTAAAATAGGATTCCTTGCAGTAATCCCTCCCTTTATACAACTTTCTTCTTAACACCCAACACCCATTGGACATACCTGATTTTCTGTGTGTATGTATAGATTTGTAAACACATACATAGTCTCTCCTCTTCTATACGTAAATATATAAAAATGTATAAGCATTTAGGTATATATGGAATTTGATTATTGAAGGGCTTCTCACTAGAATTAGAGTAGGGACTTCACCCTTATCTAATAAGGAAGACAGCAGTGAGCAAAAGAGATGATAGAGACAGATTTCTCTAAGAGGGTATTTGAGCTAAAAATGAATGAAGATGAGCCAGCTATCCTATAGCCGAGAAGGAAAGCCCTCCAGGCACAGGGAACAGCTGACAGCAAGGCCCTACAGTGGAAATAAGCTTGTCATGCTAGGGGATTTTTATTGCATTTGAGGACAAAAAGAAGCCCAGTATGGGTAGAATTTAGAAATTATGTAGAGTGCAATAAGGTAAGGTGGGAGAGACCAGCAGAGCCAGATCATAGAGTTTTGCCTTTCCCAGATGCAGTAGAAAAAGAGTCGCAAGCTTCTCTGGCATCTCAGCCATTCTCCCCACTGTGGGAAGCTCTGAAGCCAAAACAGCCAAAGGCTATCTAGTGACATGCAGCTATTTACATTTAATTAACTAAAAGTAAATTTAAAAATTCAGTTTCTCAATCACACAAGTTCCATTCCAAGTGTGTAATAGTCACACGTGGCTAATGACTACCTGTTGGGCAGCAGAGCACAGATAGAAAACATTCCATCATCACAGAAGTTATGTAAAACAGTGCTGCTCTAGGAAATTCAGTCCAATGAGGAATAATGCCAAGTTTGCTTAGCCTCTCCTCTGTGATTTTCTCTTAACCCTAGAATCTGTTTTTCTATTTAAATGGGAATATATGTGATGCCTAGAAAATTAGCATGGGGCCTGTTTCCTATGCAAATATTCTCACTGGTGATTTTTACCTATGACAGAAAAGATGAAAAGGACTGGTAAATCACGAGTATTCTTAACCTCATTATAAATACACTGCAAATGCAAAAATGCAAAGTGTGGAAGTCATAAATGTGAAAGCAGCTTTCAATTTGTTTTAATAGATATTTTCTATGTCTTATTGTAACCTAGGGATCTTGCTGCAAGAAACTGCCTGGTAGGTGAAAATAACGTTCTGAAAATCAGTGACTTTGGAATGTCTCGTCAAGAGGATGGGGGAGTGTATTCATCTTCTGGCTTAAAGCAGATTCCCATTAAATGGACAGCACCAGAAGCTCTTAATTATGGTAAGACTAGACTGTTTTGCCTTTTGGTGGTAAGAATGTACTCCATCAGCACAAAACATACACAAGCAAAATTACAGGAGTAAAGCAGAGCCCAAGTTAGCATGATTTGAAAAATCAACACAATAATGTGTAAGTATTCATATTTTGTACTTACATATGAGCAGAAACCTAATTCATTAACCTTATTCAGCTGATTTCTATATGTTAAGATTGCTAGGTTTAAAAGATAGATATGCTTACAAGCACTTTGGAGAGGATTTTTTCTAATCCAAAAAAAAAAAAAAAAAAGATTATTTTTAAAGTGTTGCTGTGGCTCTGGACCATTGCTTTTGAATGTCTTACAAATAGTACAATAACCATGTAATATTAGGTTTTGAAAATATTGTCAAGTGTATAGTTTCTCACTCTATAGTTTCACTTTAAAAGTTAACCTAGTTTCTTAGCATTTCGGTCTCTGGAACTTGAATAAGTCTTGTGGAGAGAGATGGAAGTTATATTTTTAAAACAGCAGGAATTTTTGTATGTGTGTCATTGTAATTGGAAATAAATACAGGTTGCATTATCTGTGGTTGGGATAAAGTGGTCTATAACAAGATGGGTAATAACTCAGAATTGAGAGAGATTGTGCTTTATATGAAGTTATAAATTACATTTTCATTAAGAGAAACAGCATATGAGCCATAAGTTGGTGAATGGGTATAGTATGTTTTAAAGGGAAATATCATAAAATGATTCTTTAGTGATTCAAAATGAAAAATTACTTCATCATGAAAAATGGGGCATTTATAAATGCTTTAATGCCTAAATTAAAGACAAAGCTTTTAAGTGAGGTACAATTCATATAACTTGAAATTAGCCATTTTGAAGTGAGTAATTCAGTGGCATTTAGTACAGTTCACAGTATTGTATAACTACTTATTTCTAGTTTGAACATTTTCATCACACCAAAATAATAACCTTTACCCATTTACTCCCCATTCCTTCTTTCCCCCAGCCACTGGCAACCACATGTCTACATTCTGTTGCTATGGATTTACCTATACTGCATATTTGTTCATATAAATGGAATCTTACTATACATACTATACATTTCTTAAATGTTTTTGAGGTTCATCCATGTTGTAGCATGTATAATTAACTTAATTCCTTTTTACAGCTGAATAATATCCCATTGTATATATTTTTGATTTATCTGTTTGTTCAGTGATGCATTTGGGGGCAGTTTTCACCTTTTAGCTATTGTGAATAGTGCTGTGAACGTTTCTGTACAAGGATTTGTTTGAGTACCTGTTTTTAGTTATTCTAGGGATACATTAGGAGTCATATGGTAATTCTGTGTTTAACTTTTCGGGGAACAGCCAGGTGTTTTCCAGATAAAGCTTTGGAATGTGATAGGTTTGGAAGTTAGTTGGGGCTGATTCAGACACTAGGATCTGTTCTGTATTTTGTATACTAACGATACTATGGAGTACATGTTGTATGTAGTTGTCATTATGAGAAATTGACTAATTTGTTCTAGTACCCAATGATGAAGTTTTTGAGCTTAACACTCCATAGATACTAATCCACACCCTAATTTGTCTCCCCATGTGCTGCCAAGAGAAGTTTTTATAAGCTTTCTAATGATACCAGACTAATTCCACTATTCCTCAGCATCTAGAGAAAATGGTAGCCCTGCTATTTTTGACAGTGATAGGACTTTAAGATTATATTCAGTGATGAACAATCACAGGACAAAAGACTGTAACCTGTTATTATGCAGAGGTTTTCTTTAAATGACAAAACATTGTTAACCCCTTCTTGTACCTTCTTATAGTATTCCTATAGGGGGGATGGAACTGGACTTGGGAGACCTGAAATCTAGCTAGGATTTGTTTTAACCCTATTAACCAGATCCTCTTTGTTGCCTTTGAAAGTCCTCTTACTATTCCCTCTTACTATTCTGCCAAGTGAAATTCTGCCTTTCAATCAAAATGTATTTTAGGTGAATTTCAAGCTGCAGTATTTACAAATCAAAATTCTATTTCCAGATATCTCTTAGAGCCAGACCTACAGCATTTTAAGTAATAAAGAGAGATATGAAGGTCTTTGGTTGGCAATGAGGGACATTTTTTTCTTTTAGCAGTCTTTACTATTAATATAGTGCAGCGCAATTTACATGACAAAGGGGGAGAGATTTTTAACAGTAGATGAGGAAGAAGTCTGGAATACTTATTACCCAACCCATTGAGGGAATTCCTCAGAGGTTAACAAGAGTGGTAAATATATCTATTGAAAGACCTATTTCTTGTTACACTTCTTTCATATTTTATGCAAATATTATTTTATGATTGGTGGCAAGATTCTGCTTTATTTCGAAGGGTCTTTTCTTTTCCACTGATGCTTCCCTTCACTCTTGCCTTAGAGTAGCCAAAATACTGCCCAAGTCTCCCATGAGAGCAAAGTTGACAGAAAGGTCCTTCCATCTAAGGAAGCTCTCAGAAATTTTGCCTTAGGGCCATAGAGTTAAATTTATTTTCACCATTATTTTGTCATTAGCGTTGCTTTCATTTAATTTTCTAAAAAATGACACTTTTTTTTCAATCAAGCAATAGTAAAGAGCCTACAATGGCATGTAAGCCTTTTCCCCACCTATCTCTAGCCACACAACACATCATTGCATATAAATCCCCTCCCCCACATTTTGAACACAAAATGGCAGCATATTTAATAATCTTTTCAGCATATATTGCTACCATGCTCAATATGGCTGTTACCAAAGGAATGTGCTTGTAAAGAGCAAATAGGATATTCATCTTCAACTAAGAAATAATCTTAAAAAGACATTTTTTCATTTGTTACCTAAGAATTTTGGGCTGAACCTTCCTCTAATTAGCGTGATATGACTAAGTACTCTGAAATGAGAAGGAGGCAGGATTTATAGCGAAAAGAGTCCTGGATGAATCATCAGGGCCACATTTCCCACCAGTTATCTCATTAGTTGCATGACCTTGGCAAGTCATCCACTTCTCTACACCTATGTTTTCTAATTTGCAAGATGAAAAGATAGTGCCTTTTCCATATAAGGGTATTGTTAGGACCAAATGAGATGGAGAGGTAGCAAAATTCTGTACAATTGTAAATTGCTCTTAGCCCATTAAAATTATCCAACAAGTTTCTGGTTCAACATGACGATGTAGGAAGATCCCAAACTCCCACCTCCTCTCACAGACACAAATCTATGGAACAATTTTCTCAAAAACAAAACAAAACAAAAAAACCCTAAAAACTAGCTAAGCAAGTGCTACATAATAGGCAAGCAAAAGAAAAAACCTGTATCACAGCAGGTAAGAGAGGCTAAGACACAGTCTCACCATAAACTCTACCCCCAGCACCGAGAACCATCATCAGGAGGGAACTAAAAACCCAGAGCTTCTCCCTGAAGAGCAAAGGGTTTAAGTCCCACACTTCAGGGATCCCAGCATTTAAGACCTGCATCTGAAAGGTGAGCTCCCAGAAATCAACCTTTGAAAACCAGCAAGGCTCACATCAGTACCCACAAGCTACAGGGAATGTAAAAACAACTCTTAAAAGGCCTCATGCCTTTTAAGAGGACCCAGAGCAGAAGCAGCCAATGGACAGGCTATGTGAAAGAAGCTCATCTGATAGTCTTAAAGCATAAGCTTGAGAGGCATCTTATTAATACACATCTATGTCTGCTGGAGATACTTTCAGGGATGAAAGCTGGCAGATGCCATTCTCCTTCTGTACCCCAGAACACCATTATCTCTCAGAGGGGAGTTTTTACACATATCTAGTAGCCTGGTTTTTGCAGTTGCCACACAGGGAAGACCCCTTGATCGTCAGGCTCTGGAACCCAGGGGGTTTGCATTCCTGTGTACCATATGAGTGTAACAGAGAGAGAGTTCTTGGCAGGCTACCACCCCAGTGCCCTGACAGACAGCAACATATCCACAGTCTTTACTCACTTGTCCAGGAGCTGTGTCCCATGGACAGACTTCTGGTATGGCATCCACCTACAGGCCTATGGAAATTCTGTCCAGGAACATAGGCCAGTGGACACCATCTCTGTACTCTCCCTCTACTTCCCTTGCCAGAATCTCCCAGAAAGGAGATTATACCCTTGTCTGGTACTCAGGTTTTAGCAGATGCTACCTGGGGACATCTCTGTATCACCTGACTCTGGTGGTCAGCAGGGCTTATTTTCACAGATTCCACAGGATTGTAATCAACAGTGACAGAGTTCTTAAACAGCTACCACCCTTAGGACACAGTAAGAGGCAATAGGCCCAAGAGCTCTTTCTGTGAAAGAGGCCTACTGGCTTATCATCATAGCTATAGCCAGAGGTGCAGGCTTCTAACTGAACACACATCTAAGACCCGACTATAATCCTTTCCAGAGACATTAGAAGGCAGGTGTAATCCTCATACTGTGACGTATTCCAGAACACCAGTATATTCCAGAACACCAGTATCTCTCAGAAGAGAGCTCTTACACCCAACTGGTGTCCCAGTTTTAGGGGCTGCCATCCAGAGAATGCCCCTTGATCTGGCTCTAGTGACCAAGAGACACTTGGATTCCTGAGTCCCAGATGACTGTAACAATCAGAGTTCTTAACAATCAGAGTTCTTGGCAAGCCAGCATTCCCCAAGGCACCGCACCAACAGCCAACAATGAAGGAAGCCTATTTGCCTGTTGGAAGCTTCAGACTGTGGGGAAGTCATCAGGTTTGGCACACATCTAGAGGCTGAAGTAATGGAGACTGGTAGACACCGTCTTTGCACTCTCCCTTTGCCCCACTACACCCCCCTGGTATCTCCCAGAAAGGAGCTTATGCACTCAGCTAAAGCCCCAGTTTTTACAACTGCTGCCCAGTGGATAACTCCAGATCAGCTGGCTCTAGTGTCAGTGGGGCTTACACGTGTAGTCCCACAGGACTGTGGGACTACAGCCAGTAGTTTAGGGTCTGGCTGCAAATCAGACTCAATTTCAGAGCTGATATTCTTTGGGACATGATAGGTCTAGGAGCACCCTCAACTCCTGTGAGCTATTAAAAACAAAATAGTCTGCATGGGCAGTCACACAGGTTTGAAAGACAACAAAGAGCTACAGCAAGGCTGAATGATGACATTCATGTAGTACATGAGGGTACTTCTTCAAGACTGGGAGAGGTGGCTGTTCCTCAAATGCATAAAAACCAAGAGTCAAGAAAAATGAGAAAACACTGAAATATGCCAAGTGAAAGAACAAAAGAAACCCTCAGGAAAATAAAATTTTAGTGAAGGAGAGATAAATGACTTATCTGATAAAGATTTCAAAGTAATCAAAGATGCTTACCAAACTCAGAAGAAGAATGAACATGATGACACCTTCAATGAAGAGATAGAAAATATAACAAAAAACCAAATTGAAGTCACAGAGCTGGAAAAAAAAATGAAATAATTGAGCTAAAAAAAAAAATACACTAGAGGGGTTTACCAGCAAACTAGATGAAAAAGCAAGGATCAGTTAACTCAAACATGAGGCAGTGAACTCACCCCATCAGAGCAGCAAAAAGAATTTTAAGAAGTGAAGATAACTCAAGGGACTTACAGAACACCATGAAGCAGACTGACATTTGCATTATAGAAGTTCCAGCAGAAGAAGAGGGGAGAGTAAGGGACAGAAAACTTATGTAAAGAAATAATGGTTTAAAACTTCCCTAATTTAGGGAAAGAAACACATCCAGATCTAGGAGGCCCATTGAGTTCCAAATAAAATGAACTCAAAGAGACTCACACCAAGACACATTATAATTAAAATGTTGAAGTTTAAAGATAAGAAAAGAATCTTAAAAGCAGCAAGAGAAAAGCAAATTGTCACATACAAACGAGCCCCCATAAGACTCACCAAATTTTTTTTAGCAGAAACATTGCAGGCCAGAAGAGTAGCACAATATATTCAAAGGTTGAAAGTAGAACACTTGCAAACAAGAATACTCTACTTGGTAGCTAACATTTAGGGCTGAAGGAGATACAAAGAGTTTTCCAGATAAGCAAAAGTTAAGGGAGTTCATCAACACCAAACCAGCTATAGAAAAAAATGAGAAATGGACTTCCCTCACGGGGGGGAAGAGCAAGATGGCAGAGGAGTAGGGGACCTAAATTTTGTCTAGTCCCAGGAATTCAGCTAGATAGTTATCAAACCATTCTGAACACCTATAAGCTCAACAGATCAAAGAGAATAGCACCAATTCTAGGAACAGAAAAGCAACCACTTTCTGGAAGTGTATATTTTCCTGGAGTCATTGTTAGCCTTTTAGCATTTTGTCCTCTCACTCATCTGTTCTCTGAACAGAATGACAAAACTGAAAAACTTGCCTCAAAAAAGGAACAAGAGACAGTACCGACTACCAGGGACCTAATCAATATGGACATTAGTAAGATATCAAAACCAGAGTTCAGAATGACAGTTATAAAGATTTAGCTGGGCTTGAGAAAAGCATTGAAAATACTAGAGAATCCCTTTCTGGAGAAATAAAATCACTGAAATCTAACCAAGTTGAAATAAAAAAAGCTATTAATGTGGTGCAATAAAAAATGGAGGCTCTTACTGCTTGGATAAATGAGGCAGAAGAGAGAATTAGTGATATGGAAGTCCAAATGATGGAGAATAAAGAAGCTGATCACAAGGGGAGAATTCGAGAGATGAGTGATATCAGAAGACCAAACAATATTAGAATAATTGGGATCCCAGATGAGGAAGAAAGAGAGAGAGGGGCAGAAGGTATATTGGAGCAAATTAGAATAGATAACTTCCCTAATTGGGGGAAGAAAACAAGCATCAACATCCAGGAGGAACAGAGAACCCCCAAAATCAATAAAAATAGGTCAACACCCCATCAACTAATAGTAAAACTTACAAGCTCAGAAACAAACAGAAAATCCTGAAAACAACTTGGGACAAGACGTCTATAACCAACAATGGTAGGCATATTAGATTGGCAGCAAACCTATCCACAGAGACCTGGCAGGCCAGAAAGGACTGGCATGATATATTCAGAGCACTAAAAGAGAAAAATATGAAGCTAAGAATACTATGTCCAGCTAGGCTGTTGTTGAAAATAGAAGGAGGAATAAAAAGCTTCCAGGACAAACAAAAATTAAAAGAATTTGCAAACACCAAACCAGCCCTACAGGAAATATTGAAATGGGTCCTCTAAGCAAAGAGAGAGCCTAAAGGTAACAGACCAGAAAGTAACAGAGACAATATACTGTAACAGTCACCTTACAGGCAATACAATGGCACTAAATTCATATCTTTCAATAGTTACCCTGAATGCAAATAGGCTAAATACCCCAATCAAAAGACACAGGGTATCAGAATGGATAAAAAAATAAGACCCATCGATATCCTGTCTGCAAGAAACTCATTTTGATTCAAAGACACCTCCAGATTTAAAGTGAGGGTATGGAAAACAATTGACCATGCTAATGGACATCAAAAGAAAGCTGGGTGGCAAACCTTATATCAGATAAATTAGATTTTAAGCCAAATATTATTTAAAATGATGAAGAAGAACACCTTATCATACTACTTTATCATACTTAAAAAGGGTCTGTCCAATAAGAAGATCTAACAATTTAAATATCTAGGCCCCTAGCATAGGAGCAGCCAACTATATAAACCAATTAATAATAAAATCAAAGAAACATCAACAATAATACAATAATGGTAGGGGACTTGAACATTCCACTTCCTGAAATGGACAGATCATCTAAGCAAAAGATTAACAAGGAAATAAAGGCTTTAAATGACACACTGGATCAGATGGACATCAGATATATTCAGAACATTCCATCCTAAAACAACCAAATACACATTGTTCTCTAGTGCACATGGAACATCTCCAGAATAGATCACATCCTGAGTCACAAATCAGGTCTCAACTGGTACCAAAAGACTGGGACCATTCCCTGCATATTTTCAGACCACAATGCTCTGAAACTAGAATTCAGTCACAGAGGAAAGTTGTAAAGAACTCAAATTCATGGAGGCTAAAGAGCATCCTACTAAACAATGAATGAGTCAACCAGGAAATTAAAGAAGAATTGAAAAAAATCCATGGAAGCAAATGAAAATGAAAACACAACTGTTCAATATTTTTGTGACACAGCAAAGGCATTCCTGATGGGAAAATACATAGCAATACAAGACTTCCTTAAGAAATAAGAAAGGTCTCAAGTACACAACCTAACCCTACACCTAAAGGAGCTGAATAAATAACAGCAAAGAAAGGCTAGACCCAGCAGGAGAAGAGAAATAAAACAGATTAACAGAACTAGGAGCTGATTCTCTAAAAGAATTAAAAAGACTGATAAACCCTTGCCCAGACTTATCAAGAAGAAAAGAGAAATGACCCAAATTAATAAAATCATGAATGAAAGAGGAGAGATCACAACCAACACCAAAGAAATACAAACAATTATAAGAACATATTATGAGCAATTATACACCAGCAAATTTGACAATCTGGAAGAAATGGATGCATTTCTAGAGACATTAAACTACCAAAACTGAACCAGGAGGAAATAAAAAACTGAACAGACCCATAACCAGTAAGGAGATTGAAGCAGTCATCAAAAATCTCCCAAGAAACAAGACCCGGGGCCAGGTGGCTTCTCAGAGGAATTCTACCAAACCTTTAAAGAAGAATTAATACCTATTCTCCTGAAACTGTTCCAGAAAATAGAAATGGAAGAAAAACTTCCAAACTCATTTTATGGGGACAGCAATACCTTGATCCAAAAACCAGACAAAGAACCCATCAAAAAAGGAGAATTACAGACCAATATCCTTGATGAACACAGAGGCAAAAATTCTCACCAAAATACTAGCCGATAGGACCCAACAGTACATTAAAGGGATTATTTACCACAACCAAGTGGGATTTATTCCTGGCCTGCAAGTTTGGTTCAACATCCGCAAATCAATCAATGTGATACAATACATTAATAAAAGAAAAAACAACCACCATATGATACTCTCAATAGATGCAGAAAAAAGCATTTGACAAAGTACAGCATCCTTTCTTGATCAAAACTCTTCACAGTGTAGAGATAGAGGGTACATACCTCAATATCATCAAAGCCATCTATGAAAAACCCACAGCGAATATCATTCTCCATGGGGAAAAACTGAGAGCTTTTCCCCTAAGATCAGGAACATGGCAAGGATATCCACTATCACCACTGCTATTGAGCATAGTACTAGAAGTCCTAGCCTTGGCATTCAGAAAACAAAAAGAAATGAAAGGCATCCAAATCGGCAAAGAAGTCAAACTCTCATTCTTCACAAATGACATGATACTTTATATGGAAAACCCAAAAGACTCTACCCCAAAACTGCTAGAACTCATACAGGAATGCAGTATAAAGTGTCAGGATATAAAATCAGTGCACAGAAGTCAGCTGCATTTCTATACACCAACCACAAGACAGAAGGAAGAGAAATTAAGGAGTTCATCCCATTTTCAATTGTACCCAAAACCATAAGATACCTAGGAATAAATCTAACCAAAGAGGGAAAGAACCTCTACTCAGAAAACTATATTCATGAAAGGAATTGAGGAAGAAATGGAAAAACGTTCTGTGCTCATGGATTGGAAGAAAAATATTGTGAACATGTCTATGCTACCTAGAGCAATCTACAAATTTAATGCAATCCCTATCAAAATACCATCAACTTTTTTCAAAGAAATGGAACAGATAATCCTAAAATTTATATGGAATCAGAAAAGACCCCGAATAGCCAGAGAAATGTTGATAAAGAAAAGCAAAGCTGGTAGCATCACAATTCCAGACTTCAAGCTCTACTACAAAGTTGTAATCATCAAGACAGTATGGTACCAGCAACAGACATACATAGATCAATGGAATAGAATAGAGAGCCCAGAAATGGACCCTCAACTCTATGGTCAACTAATCTTAACAAAGCAGGAAAGAATGTCCAATGGAAAAAAGACAGTCTCTTCAACAAATGGTGTTGGGAAAATTGGACAGCCACATGCAAAAGAATGAAACTCGACCATTTCCTTACACCACACACAAAAATAGATTCAAAACAGATGAAAAAACCTCAATGTGAGACAGGAATCCATCAAAATCTTTGAAGAGAACCCAGGCAGCACCCTCTTTGAACTCAGCTGCAGCAACTTCTTCCTAGAAACACTGCCAAAGACAAGGGAAACCAGGGCAAAAATGAACTATTGGGACTTCAACAAGATCAAAAGTTTCTGCACAGCAAAGAAAGTAGTCAACAAAACCAAAAGACACCCGACAGAATGGGAGAAGATACTTGCAAATGACATATCAGATAAAGGGCTAGAATCCAAAATCTATAAAGTACTTATCAAACTCAACACCCAAAGAACAAATAATCCAATCAAGAAATGGGCAGAAGACACGAACAGACATTTCTGCAAAGAAGACATCCTAATGGCCAAGAGACACATGAAAAAGTACTCAACATCACTTGGCATCAGGGAAATACAAATCAAAACCACAGTGAGATATCACCTCACACCAGTCAGAATGGCTAAAATTAGCCAGTCAGGAAATGATAGATGTTGGCAAGGATGCAGAGAAAGGGGAACCCTCCTACACTGTTGGTGGGAATGCAAGCAGGTGCGGCCGCTCTAGAATACAGTACGGAGGTTCGTCAAGAAGTTGAAAGTAGAGCTACCCCATGACCCAGCAATCACACTACTGGGTATTTACCCCAAAGATACAAATGTAGTGATCTGAAGGGGCATGTGCACCCAAATGTTTATAGCAGCAGTATCCACAATAGGCAAACTACAAAAAGAGCCTCAATGTCCATCAAGAGATGAATGCATAAAGAAGAGGTGGTATATATACACAGTGGAATACTGTGCAGCCATCCAAAAAAACAAAAAATCGAAATCTTTCCACGTGCAATGATGTGGATAGAACTAGAGGTCATTATGCTAATCGAAATAAGTCAGGCAGAGAAAGACAATTATCCTATGATTTCACTGATATGAGGAATTTGAGAAACAAGACAAAGGATCATAGGGGAAGGGAGGGAAAAATGAAACAAGATGAAACCAGAGAGGGAGACAAACAAGAGACTCAATCTGAGGAGACAAACTGAGGGTTGCTGGGGGAGAGGAGGATGGGAGGATGGGGTGGCTGTGTGATGGACATTGGGGAGGTATGTGTTATGGTGAGCACTGTGAATTGTCTAAGACTGATGAATCACAGACCTGTACCCCTGTAATTAATAATACATTTTATGTTAATAAAATTTTTTAAAGCAAATATTAACATACCTAAATGGAGAAATAAATAGCAATAATGTAGAAGAGTTTAATATACCACTTATCTATGGATAGATAATCCAGACAGAAAAATCAGTAAGGAAATATGGGCCTTAAATGACACATTGGACTAGTTGGACTGCATAGATATATACAGAACATCTCATCCAAAAGCACCAAAATACACATCCCTCTCAAGTGTACATGGAACATTCTCCAGGACAGATCAGATCTTGGACCACAAAACAGGTCTTAATAAATTTAAGATCAAAATCATATCAAGCATCTTTTCTGACCACAAAGGTATGAAATTTCACAATTACTGGGATATTAAACAACATTCTACTGAAAAACCAATGCATTAAAGAAGAAATCAAAAGAGCAATAAAAAAAAAATACCTTGAGAGGCACCAGGGTGGTTCAGTAAGTTAAGTGTCCCACTCTACATTTCAGCTCAGGTCATGATCTCGGGGTCATAAGATTGGGCCTCCCACAGGACTCCTCACTCAGCGTGGAGTCTGCTTGGGATTCTCTGCTTCTCCCTCTGCTCATGTGTGTTCTCTCTCTCTCTAGAATAAGTAAATAAAACCTTAAAAAAAAAAATTGAGACAAATCAAAATGGAAATACAATATGCCAAAATTCATGAGATGAAGCAAAAGGAATTCTAAGAGGGAAGTTCATAGCACCGATAAAGAGAAAAATGCAAACATTATTCATCAAGTAACTAGAAAAAGACGATGACATGAAGTCCAAAGTTAGTAGAAGGAAGGAAATAACAAAGCACAGAACATAAATACATGAAAGAGAGACTAAAAAGACAATAAAAAAGGATGATGAACAAAGAGATAGTTCTCTGAAAAAAATAAAATTGGCAAACCTTTAGCTAGTCTTATCAAGAAAAAAGAGAGGACTCAAAATGAGGAATGAAAGAGGAGATATTACACCAGTACCACAGAAATACAAAGGGTCATAAAAGACTACTATGAACAATGGTATGCCACAACACTTGGACATAGTAGAATAGATAAAGTCCTAAAAATATACAACTCACTAAGACTGAATTGTGAAGAAATAGAAAACCTGAACAAACCGATTACTTTTTTAATTTCCTTACTAGTAGACAAAAACCAGCAAACAAAAGTCCAGGACCACATGATTTCACTGGTGAATTCTACCAAACATGGAGAAAGATGGGCATTAATTCTTCTTTATTTAAAACTCTTCCAAAAAAATAGAAGAGGAGGAAATACTTCCAAAGTCATTTCACAAGGCCAGCATCACCCCGATATCAAAACCAGACAAGGAAACCACCAGAAATGAAAATTACAGGCCAATATCCATTATGAACTTAGCTGCAAAATTCCTTAACAAAATTTTACCAAACTAAATTTAACAATACATTAAGAGGTTTTACACCATATTCAAGTGGGATTTATTCCAGGGGTTTAAGAATGTTTTAACCTCCACAAGTCAATCCATGAGATATGCCACATTAACAGAAGGAAAGATCAAAATTATCATCTCCATAGATGCAGAAAAAGCATTTGACAAAATTCTACATCCATTTATGATAAAATCTCAACAAACTGAGTATAGACAGAACATAACTGAGCATCATACAGGCCATATATGACACAAACCCACAGCTATCATCATACTCAACAGTTAAATAAGATAAAGAATAAGACAAAGATTCCCACTTTCACCACTTTTATTCAACATAGTATTGGAAGTCATAGCTAGAGCAATTAGATAAGGATAAAATAAAAAGCATGCCAACTGGAAAAGAAGTAGTAAAATTATCACTCTTTGCAGATGATATTATTATATATAGACACACTAAAGACTACCAATAAACTGTTAGAACAATTAATGAATTCAGTAAATTTGCAGTATACAAAAATCTGTTGCATTTCTATACATTGAAATGAACTATCAAAAAAAGAAGTTTAGAAAACAGTCCCATTTACAACTGTATCAAAAGAACAAAATACCTATGAATAAATTTAACCTAGAGGTGAAAGACTTGTACTCAGACACTGAAAGAAATTAATGAAAGGAAATGATGACAGTACAGATACATGGAAAGATATTCCCTGATCCTGGATTAGGAGAATATTGTTAAATACCTATACTACCCAAAGCACTCTACAGATTGAATGTGTTTTTGGAAGAAATACAGCAGACAATTCTAAAATTTGTATGGAACCACAAAAGACTGTGAATAACCAAGGCAATCCTGAGAAAGAACAAAATTGGAGGCACTGTGCTGCCTGATGTCTAACTCTACTAAAAAGCTATAGTAATTGAAACAGTAGGGTATTAGCATAAAAACAGGTACACAGATCAATGAAACAGGAGAGCCCAGAAATAAACCAATGTGTATATGATCAATCGATTTACAACAGAGGAGCCAAGAATATACAATAGGGTAGGGACAGTCTCTTCAATAAATGCTGCTATGAAAACTACAGTCACATGCAAAGGAATGAAACTGGACCACCATCTTATACCATATACAAGAATTAACTCAAAATGGATTCAAGACTTTAATAGAAGACTCAAAACCACAAATTCCTAGAAGTAAACATAGGCAGTAATTTCCTTGACTTGGTTTTTTGGAGATAATTTTTTGGGTCTGACACCAAAAGTAAAAGTTTTCTACTTTAATAAACTAGTCGGACTACATCAAGCTACAACTTTCTGCACAGCAAAGGAAGTTATCAACAAAATGAAAAGGGAACCTACGAAATGGGAGAAAGTTTTGCAAATCATGTATCTGATGAAGGGTTAATAATATCCAAAATAATTCATACAGCTCAATATCAAAAAAATTCAATTAGGGGCGCCTGGGTGGCTCAGTGGGTTAAAGCCTCTGCCTTTCAGCTCAGGTCATGATCTCAGGGTCCTGGGATCGAGCCCCACATCGGGCTCTCTGCTCAGCAGGAAGCCTGCTTCCCTTCCTCTCTCTCTCTGCCTGCCTCTCTGCCTACTTGTGATCTCTTTCTGTCAAACAAATAAATAAAAATCTTAAAAAAAAATTCAATTAAGAAATAGACAAATTTGACTAGACAGTTTTCCAAAGAAGACATACAGATGGCCAATAAATACATGAAAAGATGCTCAACATCATTAATCATCAGGAAAATGCAAATCAAAATAACAATGACATACATGCCCCAGATGCCCTGTGGCACTGGATTGGGGGGGGGGGGAAGCTATGGTTTAAGAAAGCAACTAGAATATAAAAGACCCAGCTCTAGAATTCTACCAAACAGCAGGGGAGCTGTTGGAATTCTCTCCAAATCAGAGGGACTGGCAAGTGTCATGGTTTATATTCTCCTGTACCTTGAAAGCCAACCTACCTCTTCAGTAAACCCAGAACCCCTAGCCCACACCAACCCAAGGCAGCCCCACCCAGCACAGCACACAGCAGGACATGACTGATCAGTGCTCATTACATGTCTAGCTGTTCTCGCCAAGGTGACACAGGTGCAACTCACCCTGAAAGACACCAGGCCCATACCACTTTGGCTCCAGAAAACTTGCTAGAGCACTCCTGTTGCAGAGTGCTCTGGGACTCCACCCCCCAGCCCACACCTTGCCATGGCTCTAGCTACCCTGCCAGGATGCATCCTGAATATAGCATCCCAGAACAGCCAGGTCCATGCATCACTCCATGTCAGTCACCCCACCCGGTGTTCTTTGCCTACACTGAACCCCTAAGAACCCCTGGCTTGTACCCACTTTAGCCACAGCTTTCCTGCCAAGGTGACCTCTGCATAGAGAGCCCCAGGAACAACCCTAGCCCATGTTGACTTCAGCTTTAGCTCTCCTGCCAGGGCACACAGACTGTCCAGGATTGCTCTGGCCCATACCTGCTTCTGTTCCAGCCATCCCACCAGAGAGGCCCAGTATGGGAACCCCAGCCCATATCAGTCACAGCTCTAGCCAGCCAGCCAAAATTACCAGGCACAGATAATCTACACAGAGGATGACCATACACAAGACCTTTTTCTCAAGTTTAGGAGACATAGCAGTTTTGCTTCATTCATAGAAACAAACACAGAAAGATAAGCAAAATGAGACAGAGGAAGATGCTGTAAATGAAAGAACAAAACAAAACCTCAGAAAAAGAACTAAATAAAATGGAGATAATCTGTCTACTTGACAAATAGTTCAAAGTAATGCCATAAAGATGCCCCCCATACTGGAAAAGAATGGATGAACTTTGTGAGAACTTCACTAAAAGATATAAAATGTAAAAAAAGAACTAATCAGAGTTGAAGAATACAATAACCAAAATGAAAAGTACACTAGAGGCAATCAATATTAAATTTGAGGATGAAGAAGAACAGATCAGCAACCTGGAAAACAGAGTAATAGAAAGCACTCAAGCAAGAAAGCAAAAAGTAAAAAGAATTTTTAAAATGAAGTTACGTTATGGGATCATAACCTTGATCTTAACATCAAGTATATAAATACTCATAGTGGTTCCAGAAGGAAAAGAGAAAGGAGCAGAAAACCTATTTCAAGAAATAATGGCTGAAAACTTAGGTAACCTGGGGAAGGAAACAAACATCCAGGTTCAGGAAGCAAAGAGAGTTCCAAACAAGATAAACCCAAGGAGACCCACACCATGACACATATAGTTGAATTTTCAAAGATCAAAGATAAAAAATGTTAAATCAGTAAAAGAAAAGCAACTTGTAATATACAAGGGAAATCCTATAAAGCTACTGTCTTACTTTTCAGCAGAAATTTTGCAGGCCAAAAGAAAATGGCATCATGATATTCAAAGTGCTGAAAGGAAAAAACCTACAACCGAGAATACTCTATCTGGCAAGGTTATTATTCAGAATTAAAGAAGAAATAAAGAGTTTTCCAGACAAACAAAAGTTAAAGGACTTCATTACCACTAAACTGGTCTTACAAGAAACATTTCTTACAAGAAATGTTAAAGGGACTTCTTTAAGTGGAAAAGAAGACAATATAATTAGAAGAAAATTATGAAAGCAAAGGGCAATGTTCATATAAGACCAAACAGACTTTAAAATAAAGACTATAGCTAGAGACAAAGGGCAATACATAATGATAAAGGGATTAAGAGGATATAACAGTTGTAAAGATCTATACACCCAATATTGGAGTGCTTAAATACATAAAGCAAATATTAACAGACATAAAGGGAGATAATAATAAACTAATAAAATAATAGACTTTAACACCCAAATCACATCAATGGAGAGATCATCCAGGCAGAAAATCAATAAGGAAACGATGTCTTAGAATGACACAACAGACCAGATGGACTTAACATATATATACAGAAGATTCCATCCAAAAACAACAGAATACACATTCTTTTCAAATGCACATGAAACATTCCCCAGATTAGATCACATTAGGCCACAAAATAGCTCTCAATAAATTTAAGACAACTGTTATCATACCATACATTGTTTCTGATCACAACAGTATCAATCTAGAAATCCATTACAGGAAGAAAACTGGAAAAAGCACAAATAGATGGAGGCTGAACAACATACCACCAACCAAGCAATGATTCAGTGAAGAAATCAAAGAGGAAATAAAGGGATACCTGGGTGGCTCAGTTAAATGTCTGCCTTCAGCTCAGGTCATGATCCCAGGGTCCTGGGACAGAGCCCTGCATCAGGCTTCTTGCTCAATGGGAAGCCCACTTCTCCCTCTGCCTGCTGCTCCCCTTGCTTGTGCTTGCTCTAATAATAAAATCTTAAAAAAATAAAAGAGGAAATGAAAACACAATGATTCAAAAATCTTTGAGATGCAGCAGAAGTAATTCTAAAAGGGAAATTCATAGCAATACAGGTTTTCCTCAAGAAACAAACCAACAAAAATCTGTAACAATCTAACCTTACACCTAAAGGAACTAGAAAAAGAAGAACATACAAAGCCCAGAGTTAGTAGAAGGAAGGAAATAATAAAGATCAAGGTAGAGGGGTGCCTGGGTGGCTCAGTGGGTTAAGCCTCTGCCTTTGGCTCAGGTCATGATCTCAGGGTCCTGGGATCAAGTCCCACATTGGGCTTTCTGCATGGCAGGGAGCCTGCTTCCTCCTCTCTCTCTCTCTCCCTGCCTCTCTGCCTACTTGTGATCTCTCTCTGTCAAATAAATAAATAAAATATTTTTTTAAAAAAGATCAAAGTAGAAATAAATGAAATAGAGACTTAAGAAAGCAATAGAAAAAAATCAGTGAAACCAAGATCTGGTTCTTTGAAAAGATCAACAAAATTGCTAAATCTTTAGCCAAACTCTTCAAGAAAAAAAAAGACCCAAATACAGAAAACCAGAAATGAAAGAAAACAACCAAGGTGACAGAAATATAAAGGCTTACAAGAGGACTATTATGAAAAATTATATGCCAATGAATTGGACAACCTAGAAGAAATGGATAAATTCCTAGAAACATATCTTCTTCTAAAAATCAGGAACAAATAGAAAATCTGAACAAAAAAATTGCTAATGACAAAATTGAATTGATCATCAAAAAACTCCCAAAAACCAAAAGTCCAGAACTAGATGGATTCATGGGTGAATTTATTAAACATTTAAAGAAGAGTTAATACTTATCCTCCACAAACTACATGAAATAGAAGAGGAGAGAAAGCTTCCAAATATATCTGTAAGGCCAGCCTTACCTTCATACCAAAACCATACCAAGGCAGTACAAAAAAAGAAAACTACAGGCCAATATCCCTGGTGAACAAAGATGCAAAAACCCTCAACAAAATATTAGCAAACCACATTCAGCATTATATTAAAAGGATCATGCAGCACCATCAAGTAGGATTTATTAAGTGCAAGGATGGTTCAGTATTCACAAATCAATCAAAGTGATACACCACATTAACAAAACAAAGGGTAAGGAATCAAGTGATCATTTCAGTTAGATTCACAGAATGCATCTGATCAAATTCAACATCTATTTGTGATAAAAATTCTTAGTAAGGTGGGTTTAGAGGGAACATACCTCAACATAGTAAATGCCCTATATGAAAAACCCACAGCTAACATCATATTCAATGGTGAAAAACTGAGAGCTTTTCCTCTAAGATAAAGACAAGAATGTCCATTTTCACCACTTTTATCCAACATAGTACTAGAAGTCATAGCCATAGCAATGAGACAGAGTAAATGACAAAAGGGTGTCCAAGTTGGTAAGGAAGAAGTAAAACTATCACTATTTACAGGTGACAGGTTACTATAAGAAAACCCAACAGCCTGTACCAAAAACCATTAGAATAAATAAATTTAGTAAAGTTGCAGGATATAAATTAACATATAGAAATCTGTTGCATTTCTATACACTAACAACTAGCAGAAAGAGAAATTAAGAAAACAATTCCAATTATAGCTGCACTAAAAGAATAAAATACCTAGGAATAAACTTAACCAAGAAGGTGAAAGACCTGTATTCTGGAAACTGTAAAATGTTGATGGAAGAAATTGAAGAGGACAAAAGCAAATGGAAAGACATACCATGCTCATGGATTAGAAGAAGTAGTATTACTTATGTTAAAATGCCTATACTACCAAAAGCAACCTACAGATTCAATGCAATCCCTATCAAAATACCAAAACTATTTCTCAGAGAAGTAGAACAAATAATCTTAAATTTGTATGGAACCAATATTGAGAAAGAAGCACAAATCTAGAGGTATCACAATCCCGGGTCACCAGATGTACTACAAAGCTGTAGTAATTATAACAGTATGATATTGGCATTAAAACAGACACATAGATCAATGGAACAGAAAAGAATCCAGAAATAAACTCATGCTTATGTGGTTACTTAATCTATGACAGAAGAGACAAGAATATACATTGAGGAAAAAATCTTTTTAATAAATGGTGCTGGGATGGACCTCCTGGCTGGCTCAGTCATAAGACTGTGTGACTCTTGATCTAGGGGTCATGAGTTTGATACCCACTTTGTGTATAGAAATTACTTAAATAAATATATTTTTAAATAATAATCAATGATGCTGGGAAAACTAGACAGCTGCATCCAAAAGAATGAAACTGGACTACTTTCTTACACCATACACAAAAATAAACTCAAAATAAAGACCTAAATGTGAGACCTGAAACCATAAAACTCTTACAAGAAAACATAGGCAGTAGTATTTTTGATATAGCCTTAGCAGTATTTCTCTAGGTATATCTCCTCAGGCAAAGGAAACAAAAGCAAAAATGAACTGTTAGAACTACACCAAAATAAAAAGCTTCTGCACAGCAAAGGAAACCATCAACAAAATAAAAAGGTAGCCTACTGAATGGGAGAAGATATTTACAAATGAGATATCTGATGAGGGGTTAATATCAAAGTATATAAAGAACTTACACAACTCAACACCAAAAAACCACACAAATAATAATATTAAATAATGGGCAGAGGACCTCAACAGACTTTTTTTTTTCCCAAGGAAAACATACAGCTGGCCAACAGACATGAAAAGATGCTTAATATCACTAGTCATCAAGGAAATGCAAATCAAAACCACAATGAAGTATCACCTTACACCTCTAATAATGGCTCGAATCAAAAATAAATAACAAGTATTGGCAAGAATGTGGAGGAAAAGGAGCACTTTGCACTGTTTGTAAATTAGTATAGCCATTGTAGTAAATAATTTAGAGGTTCCTCAGGAAAAAAATAAAAATATGATCCTATAATCTCACTACTCTTTTATCAGAAGAAAATGAAGACATTCAATCAGAAAGATATATACACTCCTGTTTATTGCACCCTTACGTAAAATAGCCAACATATAGAAGCAACCTACGTGTTCATCAAGCGACGGATGAATAAAGAAGATATGGTGTGTATGTATACAATAGACCATTACTCAACTATAAAAAAAGGATGAAATTTTGCCACTTGTGACAACACAGATGGGTCTGGAGTGAAATAAGTCAAAGACAAATTTCACTTACATATTTAATCTAAAAAACAAAACAAAAGCAGGAAAATATCCATAAACACAGAACAAACTGATGGTTAACAGAGGGGAGATGTTTGGGGGGAAGAGGCAAAATGGATGAAAGGTAGTAGGAGGTACAGGCTTCCAGTTACAGAATAATTCAAAGAGATGAAAGGTACAGCATAGGGAATATAGTCAATGGTACTGTAATATCAGTATATAAAAAAAAACTAAAATAAGATCACCTTACACCTGTTACAATGACTATAATCAAAAAGACAACAAATAACGTGTTTGTTAGGATGTGAAAAAAGAGAATCTTTGTGCGCTGCTGGTGGAAGTATTTATAGTACAGCCACTATGGAAAACTGTGTGATGATTCCCCCCCACAATAAAATTAGAACTACCATATGATATAGTATCTCCACTTCTGGGTATTTATTTGAAAAAAAGGAAAACACTAACTTGAAGAGATATGTGCACCCCCCATGTTCATTGCAGCATTATTTACGGTAGCTAGGACATGGAAACAAGTGCCCACTGACAGATAAAAGGATAAAGAAGGTGTGGTATACATATACAATGGAATATTATTCAGTCATAAAAAATATTATCTTTCCATTTTCGACAATATGGATGAACCTTGGGCTCATTATACTACAGGAAATAAGTCAGAGAAAGATAAATACAATATGATTACATTTTCATGTAAAATCTTCAAATAAAAGAAAGAAAGAAAAAAACCAAGGTCATGGATACAGGGAACAGACTGGTGGTTGCCAGAGGTAGGAGACGTTAATATGGGTGAAGGGGGGCAAAAGGCACAAATTTCCAGTTGTGAAATTAATAAATCATGGGAATATAAAACACAGCATAGTGACTATAATTAATACTACTGTATTGCACATTTTGAAGTGGCTAAGACAGGAAGTCTTTAAAGTTTTCCTCACAAGAAAAAAATTTTTGTAACTAAGTATGGTGACGGATGTCAATTAGTCCTACTGTATTGATCATTTTGCAATACATACAAATACTGAATCATTATGCTGTATGCCTGAAACTGATATAATATGTATCAATTATACCTCATTAAAACAAGCAGAGAAATCAAATTTTTTTAATTAAATTATCCAGCAAAACCAGGTTTAAGGTCAAGGTTATAGAATTAGGTTATTAACTTTCACTTTTGGAGTGTGATCTTGGTTTATATGCATTATGCCTTTTTCTTGATCTCTACCCTGATATCATCTTACAAAAACAAAGTATTTGGCTCTGTACACCTTTCTTCAAGAATTAATCTTAATTTATAGTCATTGAATGACTTCCATGCAAAGTATTAAATTATTGGATGGCAAACATGAAAAGAGTTGATATGCAGACAAGAAAACTAATCTCGCTACCAAACAGCATAGTGAATTTCCGTAATTACTGTCTAGTAAGAAGGAAGCTAACTCACACAGCTGGAGGGAATAATCAGCGACTACACTCTAGACTCTGACGTCACAGCAGTTATCAAAGCCCAGGCATACTCTCATTCTCATTTTACTTTGTTCAAGAGAGAGAAAAAGCCATCTTACTTTAAAGTAACAAGATGTTTTTACCCAAGGGGTGTTTATAATCCTGCAGTGGCAGAGTTGAGGTGGGTAGCTTAAAACGGGGATAGAAATGAAATCATTTAAGAACCGTTTTACACCACTACAAATGGGGTTTAGTTATGATAGTGTATGCTCTATATATAAAATTAAAATTAAAATATGTTATGAAAGTCTTTAAATTCTTTGCGTCTTAGAGGATGGAAAGGATTTTTCCATTTCCCTCTTTGATTTCATATCCATCTCCAGAAGGTATCTTGTGCTTTTATGTGTGTGCTTCTCTCGAAGACTACAAAAACAAACAAACAAAAATCCAAAGAACTTAGGTCATGTAGATGTAGCTCAGTAAAACAGGTGCACCAAGATAGCTGGACAGAACAAGGCACCATATAATTTAAAGAAGTTATTCTTATCAGCCAGCTATGTTAATTCTGCCGTATTCAAAATATACACAGAAAAAAGTATATTTTCTATAAATGAAAGAGTGGAGAAAAATGAGACCTTTAAGGATGTAGGAATATCTGTAAACAGTGAGAAGTAAAAAATTGAAGTCAAGAAACTTTCGTTATTGCTTTAAGTTTGTTTGTAATTTTAACAGAAAGAAAATGATGGAGGCAGAACACAAAATTGCAGAAATCCAACTTATTTAATCTCCTAGGCACTGAAGTGTACAAATTTGTATCTTTTTTTTAATATAAACCATCCATCTCATTTAGATACTACAGGGAAAGTAAGCTTGCATGCTGGCTGAATATTTGTTTTTTTTGGTGGGGGCAAAGTCATTTGAAAATTGCTTTTGTTAAACCAGCAGCCTGATGACTACTCATTTCATTGGTAATATTACTAGTCCTGGAAAGTAAAACTAGTGAAGAAATAAGATCACTAGTTATTGCATTCCACTGGTAAATTTAAATATGCTGACATGTAACTGACAAAGGCATGTTTAACCAGAAATGGTCCCCTACTTACACACTTACCTGTTATGGTTTTGTTTGCCCTCCAGGGAGATACAGTTCTGAGAGTGACGTGTGGAGCTTCGGCATCCTCCTCTGGGAGACATTCAGCTTGGGGGTCTGTCCATACCCTGGAATGACAAATCAACAAGCACGGGAGCAAGTGGAAAGAGGTGAGCCAAAGACAGCGGGTAGCAGTGTTCGCATCCAGCTCCCAGGGACGGTGCTAGGGCTGTGTCTATGGATGTCCTAGCGGGAGGAGGGGACATACCTCCCATGGACAGTGTGGCTCTTCTGTGACAAAACCAACAACAGCAAAAGAAACTTTTAAAGACTCCAAGAGTTTAAAAATAGAGCTATAGGCTTTCCTTGCATTCCCCCTGCCTGGCGTGACATCTGCAAGGTTGTGTGCCATGCACTATCTTCAAGCCAAAGAGAGTAGTGTTCCTCCAACTCCTATTTTTTATTCTATGCCAAATGAACGCCACTAATAGGATTCTAAATTGAAACGTAGCTGGACTTCAGAGAGATGTTTTTGAAAATTGTATAACATTTCTGAAGAAACCATAAGCTGTTCCCAGATCAGAAACAGGACCAGGTCGGTGCTGGGGGCCGGCTGGCATGCTCTAGTGTGGTCTACAGCTCTCACCAGAGAGAATGCTTCTGACCCAGTAATGCCCTCGAGGGAGGCCCCTCTCCAGGAGGCTGGCTGTCGAACCAGGTGCAGGAGGAAGACTTGCAGCCCCCTTCTTTCCTCTCACTGCCATCTCACTTCCTGTGTGAATACACACAGGCATGTCCGTGCTGCCCAGCACACCCCCAGACAGCTCTGAATTCACAATTCTTCTTGGGCTGTCAGGGAATAGAGCTCCCACTCATTTTTTATTTCACTTTTAGTGTTGGTAAAATCCTTATCTTCTCTTCATCTTCAAAAACCTGGGTTGTATTGATGATTTAAAAAAAAAAAAAAAATCTCTGCCCACAGCATCTAAAAGCAAATTCTAAAAGCAAAAGTAAATACTTAGAACAACTAAAATATGCACGTGTATGTGATTTATCTTACCTCAGACTCTGTGACAAATAAATGAAAAATAAGCTATTGAAGCTAGAAGGTAATTCGATGCCTCTGTAATACTGAATTTTACATCACTTGCAGAAAACAGAAGTCAGTTTGTCCTGAAATGGGTTTTGGGGGGTTTCTATTACACCTGCAACATAAGGTACTAAGATTACACAGTGCATAATGCCCTGTGTGAATATTCCTATCTTCTCTCCATTCTAAACTCTGTTCTGTTCCTCTTGGGTCTTCAGGATACCGAATGTCAGCCCCTCAGCACTGCCCAGAGGACATTTTCAAAATTATGACGAAGTGCTGGGATTATAAACCTGAAAACCGCCCCAAGTTCAGTGAACTTCAGAAAGAACTCACTGTCATCAAGAGGAAAATCACACAGTGACGGAACAGTGCAAACAGCTTCTAGGATCTGGTCCTCCAACAGAGTGACACTGTTCTCATTAACGAGTTTATACCGCATTACCTACAACAGTCTTCTAAGGTGATTTTTGTTATTAACTGTTTTTCTTAAGTATGTGCCACTGACAGGAAAAAAAAGGCAAAGACCAATGTATTCCAGAAACAGACATTCTTACCAAGGGCTTTATTAGCTCACCACAGCAGTCCTGCCATTTCAGGCCATTGTACATAGAAAAGCACAGCCTCTCGGTAGGAGGGAAGATCAGATCTTTTTCACACCAGGACCACTGATGTTTCTCAAAGGTTTTCTACTTCAGGCACAGTTCCCAGGCTGCTGTCCTGTGCCACAGACCGACTCCACGGGTGCTTAGAGCAGCACTGGTAATGCCATTGTCTGCAAGACACATTCCAACCTAAAGTGGCTTTTTGCTCTGCCAAGGCAAGATTCTGTTTGTCAACATCATTTTCTATTGGGAGCTAGTCAGACCACTAAGGGTCTTTCTCTTCTTTCTTGCCAGAAAGAAGTGCAGTGTGAGAAGCATCACACTCCCTGCTCCTCGGTCTGGGCATCGGACAGTGACGCATGGAATGTCCTCAAAGAGCACGCTCTTAGGGTTGCAACAGCAGCTCTTAAAAAGATGTTTTTGAGAGCTGTGTGTGTGGGGAGAGGGGTCTGGAGAAAGGAACAGTAGAGAAAGAGAAGGAAAATATAAAATCTGCCTTCTTTTCAGAGTTTTTACACACTCACACACCTTTTATTTTACGG